>NC_016131.3:11427500-12052500 GCF_000005505.3 Brachypodium distachyon | reverse complement strand
GAGCACCGTCAAAAAGAAACAGTAAAACCCAAACTGAACTAGCACAACAAAAGTTCGGCCAGACGTTTCCCACTTTTCAAGTCAAAGCGCAGACACATGACACATGTGTGTACGTCTTTCTAATTTGTTTTTCTCCATCAGCCAGGCTGTGTGCCAGTAGTTAGTTAGTGTGTGTGTGTGTATACACGGAGAACTGGAGATCGACCGCCCGACTGAAAAGGCCTACCTCAACGGTGGCCGCTGGCAACGCAGATCGGTCCATCTGATAAACTGCTGACACATTGGGCATGTCCTCTTCTTGCAGGTTGTACGCAACTGGCAAGCACCTTATATAGTATATTTTTCTCTCTTATTCCTATTCTCAACTCGTCGAGTCCTAATTTTGGTTCCGCGTGCGACAGACGTGAGAACGTTGGTAGGTCGCTACTTTGGCATCTTGATCCATCGCTGCTACCTTACATGTTTGTCGGTAGTGACTACCCTGCCTGACTGCCAGTCCATACGATGACATTGAACAGAGGAACCAATAAGTAAGCCTCGCCGACGCTCACGGAAGAAAAAATGTAATCTGGAAGCTGTCCATCCATGCATGATCCGCCCGGTTATCGTGGCAATTGTTCAGTTAACCTGGGTGTTAATTAAGCCCGTATATATACGAACTCACCACAAATCTTGCAACAGTGAGTTTGTGCAAAAGGCGTGGCATCCCATGAATAGACACGAAACTGAAAAGAGGCGTAGCACTCATAATCCAGTGTTTAATAATGTCGCGGCGGATCAGATCTATAAGCAAATTATTGCTCCATCGTGTCTCAGCACGTGCCTACTACTGCTCGCTCATCCTTCCTTCCCCCTTTCTTACGAAGCCGTAATAAAGCAGAGCATAATGCATATGTAGCTTTGACACGGCTCCATCTTTTTGCCCTTTGACACTTTGTCCACGCTGTAAGGCAGTTTAGGCAGTACTAGTAGAAAGGGCAGCCTGTATGTGCGGATCGGGATCACAATTGTACGCCATCCAGTGCGCGAATCTGATGCTGTGATTCCCAAACGACGGTGAGATGCACATGACCAGCGCCTCGTTTCTCCACCGACACATGCACATCTGAATCTGTAGTAGTACGTCATAGTTCTACGTGCGCTGTTACCGCTGATATTATATATTGCTACTATTAGCTGGTCGACGCGCCTTTGTTTTTGTTGTTGCGAGAAGGAAGGTGCTGTGTCTACTACGCACATGACGGATCTTGATCCGCACCTTTGCTTCATTTCACTCCAACTGAAAGTTCGCCCCTACAATTCTATATAAAATTTATAAAACAAGTCTTGCGTATGGGACGTCTCAATTGCTCCCATCTCGCCCGGTCATTGTCTTTTTTTTTCTGAAACATTCAAAATTACGGGTTTAGTCATTGGACTAAGCGTCGTTTTCATACGTTTCATGGTAAGCCGTGGTTTTACCTAAACGCTGAATGCGGAGTATTAGACAAATTGTAATTTTATCTAGGCGGCCTGCACCTAGATCTAAACCTCGAAGGAAATTCATAGGAAATACGAAGGTTCTATTCCTAAGGAATTTTTCCTTTATAGCTCGTTTGATTCGAAGGATTTGAAACCATAGCAACATTTCCTATGTACCCGCAAAAAAATAAATTCTATGGACTAATATGCATGCAATTTCAAAGAAAAATTTCCATGGTTTCCTTTGTCTCTATGACAACTATGGGTAGCATATAATTCTTTAATCAAATCCTGCATTTTTTTTCTATGGTGCAATCAAACAACTTCTACTACACATTCCTGTATTTTGAATTATCATAAGATTCAACATGTCATGACATTCAAATCCTACGTTTTCCCTAATCCTAGTGTATTACAGGCATGTGTACATTGGTGTTCCTTATAATAATAAGACATTGAGCTGAGATATCCATACCACACCAGCACCAGAATTAAGCCAGAAACTTCATTTTAAACATATTCGTGTTCGGGAATAAAACATCGACATGTCAGAATACCACAACACATATGAAGATGACCATATGGCTGGCATTCAGAATGATAAATAAATACCCATGCGTTTCTACGTATTATTATATTGCTTGCTATAGCTAAATTACACTATAAAAAACTGATGTTACATTTAGATCCATTTGCTAGTAATAAATATAATATCACCATTGTAGAAGGAGGTGAGTTTATTTGACAATATAAGGAGGTGAGCACATGACGGACCGCCGGGACCAATTGACTCTTTATAGGAGCAAAGATTAAAGTCTGTTATTAATTTATTAAATGAGATGTTAAACGAATTGTTTTCTTTTGAACAGAGGATTTCTCTTTGGAATGCAAAAACATTTGCACGAGTTCCTTGTGGAATAGTTCATTTCTTCTGGTAGCTGAAAAAGGTTTTGCTATTTCTTAGGCGACTGAGAAATAACTATTTCTGAGTCGCTGATAAAAATCTTTTGATTCAATCATTGAGATTCGTGTAAAATTAATGTAGGTTCGATGGATAAGAAAATCTTAATCGAATAACTACGATTGTTGACTGAGAAATAACTATTTTTTAGACGATTGAGAGATAGACACTCCCGGCTGAAAAACGTCCCTTTTTTTGCAAAGGAGACTTGAATTTCTTGTGCAAATATTAATGGCAAAGTAAGTTACTAGAATTTGGGATCCATGATGGGTACCGATCGAGTTTGCCAGAAGGGTCACAAACCACTGTTTCTCAAAGTTAATCATGATAGACTTCAACAAACACTGCTACATCGTCAACGTTCATCATGTCCCGAGTGCCTAACAACCTCAGATTAATTTTATCAGCTACACTTCAACAAACTCAAGTACTGATAGTGAGTGCTTCTCAAGCTAACTGACAATAACATGATATGCATTTCATGCTACGCCCAAAATATAACTTTTCGTGAAAACACAGTTTGACCAGATGCCTCCCCACTTCGAAGATGTTTTTTTTTCTGGGTAGCAGTAGCACCACGTCTTTATGTAGTTTTCTGGGCTTTCTATTTGCAGACTGCCTGGACTTTGAATAAATTCTAGCCTTGGATCTCCATCCCGTGTTGGTTGTTTGCTTCAGTATGGGGCCAAATCTGCAGAGTCTTGGGTTTTAGTTTCATGGACCAACCCACTAAATGATGCACAAGTATGGGGCCAAATCTAGCCCAAAGTGCTAAACTTGCAAGGCAATACGCCGACGTATCACTCCATCATTTCTCTGATTTTTTTTTGTAAGATATCACCTTTCTGCAAAGTTGCAAAGATGTTACTGAGTACTCCCAAGTATGGACTACTACGTTTTCAAGTACATTTTTATATAAACCTGGCAAACTTTTAAATAGTTTGACTTGGGACAACTAAAAGATCTTATTATATCTAGGAACAAAGATAGTACTAAAGCAGTGGGAAAAAAAAGGCCTAGTCACCACAACACAAAGAATAAACATCAAGAAGGGGGGGTTTGCACCATAGGATTCGTACTTCCTCCGATACATAATATAAGTGTCTCAAATTTAGTACTTCTTCCGTCCAACAAAAGATGTCTCAACTTTGATTAAATTTGAATGCATCTATATACTAAGTCATGTCTGGATACATCCAAATTTTGACAAACTTGAGACATCTTTTGTTGGACGGAAGAAGTACACAAAGTTGTGCTAAATCTGATATACTTAGAGTACATAATACTAACTAAACATATCGCTTTGGAAAACAGCACAAGATGCTTACTGAAGTAAGAATGTACGAACATATTTGCTTAAACATATCGGTTGTAACAAGAAATAGTATAATGCGATGGTCGAACAATTGAATTACCCTGGATATGCTAGGTTAGGCCAAAGCGCCTGTGCCTGTCGTTCAACTGCTCAAGCTCATCCTAAAATGAAACGAGAGTATGCATATTTCCAGTTAGGGATGACGCGAAAATGGTTCAGCCCAAGCACTGGTGATAGCATAACCAATAACAGAACATCCATTTTGCCATAACCCAGATTCCATGTTAGAGCTAGACAGCCAGGATGAACAGAAGCATGTCTTCAAGAAGTATAAGATTAGCTTCAGCCTACGAACAGGCAGTCTAGCGAACATATAGCGACTGACTAAACACACCATGTATTTGGCACATGTGGATACATAAGTCCGAACATTTAAGAGCTCTGTTTCACGGCCTGAGCTTCCGTTGCAGCCATGGGATCTGCTTCTTCCTTTTCTCCGTCCTTTTCTGCAGCTACTTTCTCCCTGTGAAGCTTCTCTGCTTCTTTCATTGCTGCACTGTGTTCTGCCTGAAGGCGCTTCATTTCCTCTTCCTGCTGCTGCCTCTCGAACCAAGTATCCGCATCAGCCCAAACTGAAGAGAGAAAAATATACGTGTGAGCAACCATAAGCTCATATATTGTGGGAAATCAATGTAGTGGACAAGCTGATCCGGATTACTCAATGTAGCTCATATATTGTGAGCAACCAGAAGACAGAAACAGCAGAGATTGGTAAGCACTTCCAACTTACCGCACAACTCGTGTGATTTTAGCTTAGGGACCACATGCTGCAGTGACTAAAATAAAGGGGAAAGGGTACCACTGGAGTATAAGGAAGCATTTAAACGAAACAGGTGTTTTAAGTGTTTCTATCTTATCCCTATCCTCTGATCCGGATCAGAAGAATAAACTTTGAACACGTAACATCAAGATGAAAGTCCCTAGCACTGTTCCACACTTACGAATTCCACTCTGTTGCAGACTTATCAGATCATAACCTTGAACAACCAAGTGGTGAACACTACTATCACCACTGTTTGAAGCCTGTAAGCTTGAATTGATAAGATTAGAACTACGACTCGTACTGACGGAAAATTTTGGGAACTAGGGTGTGTTCCATCCTCCATTGATGGATACATCCCAGCCTTTCCCAACTGGAAAAAAACACGTAGATTTGAAAATCAAAACTTGAAAAGGCAACAAAGGAAGGCATGAGCATTGGACGCACACAATAATTCTCTGATGGTCTGCGCAGTAGCTTGCCAAACAGACGATACAGAATACTAAAAGAGAGGCAATCAAGATGACATTCATGATGTGCTAAAGAAAATAATTCCAGAAAACTATGAGCATCTAAAAGACTTGAAAGAAACAATCAACAATAAGAAATGGATACAAGAGTGTAGCGCGACTTAACACTTCATGCTTAATACTAATTTGGCCGAAAAGAAACTTATGAAATGACTTAAGTTGTTTGAATAGAATAAATTCGCTTGTCACTTGGCAATGACAGTTGCAGCAACATTGCTTTCATCATTACGTACAAACAATTAGAGTAAATAGATGTCAATAGACTCAGATACCGTGGAAAATTTGGAAAAGAGTTTTTTAACTTTTTACATGAAACTTACAAGCGCTTAGTTATTTTCATAATTTTTTGTCACTGTTTAATATTTTAAATGATTTTACTGTTCCTTTCACCCAGGAGGCAAAACGCCATGCCTTCTTTTGATGCATAACAACAAACCTAACAAGTTCAATTCAGTGCTTGGAATATATAGTGCACCTTTGGGAAGATAGGGTTTTGTGCAAGAGAAAACATCCATCTAACTGGATTTGGGGTTTCCGAAAAAATTCCGCCAAGAATCTTGTGTTCCATACAGATCCTAAGATTGCATAATAATGCCAAAAAGTTCTGATGGTGAAAGGAGATCCTTAGCTTGATTACCACTGACATAGCATTATAATTGCCTGTCCATATTGCAAACACTAATCTACAAGAGTAGCAGTTTCACACAATGTGAACAACTGCAACTCCTTGAGGAAAGCCTTTCCTTGTAGTTTCTTCCTGACAGGTAAGTTAGTTGCAGTTCTTTCACCGCACAGGGATCATAACGTTTGACCTTCTCTAGTCTTGGGTAATGGTATGTTTCCTGGAACCCGAGCATAGGTAGTAGGTGTGCTCGATGGGAAGCCCTGTCGTAAAGCCAGAGCACTTCAAAGCATGGTGGCATGGCATGAGGGTAGAGAAAAAGAGTTGGGGCAGACATATTGGTTTGCTTGTTTGCTTTTTCCTCTGGCTAAGTCTCTTTATAGATAGGAGAGGTAACCAAAGAAAATCCTAACACTTGGATTCTATCTTGCTTTCTAAGGAAATTGCAAACTAGGGATAAGACTTTTTTCTAGTCAGTTGTAGTGATGCACGGCCCCACCAGTTGTAGTGATGCCCCCACATGACAGAACTGCCTCAATTTTCTTCATTGGTAAACTATGCTATGTTTTTTTATCCATCTATTATCTGCATGGGCCATTCCTTTTGGCTGGTTGCATTAGCTATCTGAGGTGTGAGACTGTAGTAGCCATGAACTAGAAAATCGTGTGCTAGACCTGCTGGGTGTAGGTATCGCATCAGGGATGGTATTGCCGTATTGGTGAATTTATGATCCAATTTTATTGTACAGAAATCTGAAATGGCTAATTGAATGTTAATATTGCATCTCACTACCTAGGTGTGCCCTTCAAACGTTATTAATTATAGCAGCAACAGTTCGGGGAGGATTTATTTGTCCATAGGATTTTCACTTTTCAGAAGAAAAAACCACAATGCTTAACTATAAACTTCAGTTCATCCAATGGGGCGATATTGTTGTTTGTCAATTCGATTGAAAAAGGGGGCCAGAAATGCCTTCTATATGACATCTTTAATTGCCAACTGATAGCTTTACAAATCGGAGGGCGTACAAAATTTTATGCACCACATCTGGTTGAGACAGGAATCCCTGGAGGACATTTTAGATAAGAAAAGGCTGCACAAAAACAAAAGAAAATGTGGGTTTACTATTCTTTCCCTGATGTGTTTACAAAAAAATGTGAAACTAATATGCAGGTCATCGAATCTTTCATGCAGGTCAATGAAAGATATAATCCAGTTTTTCTCGGTGAAGTTCCCATAAAGAAATAAAGAACAATTTGATTCTAGAATCAAACATATTGTAGTCCCGAACTTTATGTGCTGCAATATATTTCTTATTTCTAGAGTGTATGAATTGGATGAATCATATTTCTACCTTATGCGGATATTAAGTAAACTCTGAGTACGAATGAATTTATTTTTTCAATCATAGAGCAAGGGTGGATGAAATCTTAATGCATTTCTTATTTTATATTATTTTGAGTGGCTCGATGTATCACGTGCATTGCACGTGCTCGATTACTATTTATCCCAATATTTGCTAAAACCAGTTAAAGATCCTAGAGAATTAGTAAGACATAATATGGACAAAATATTTATCAGTAGTTTCAGTTTGTTACCATTGTAATTGACCAAGGTCACATGCTGTCAATATGAAGACCCTGTTTGTCTTGGTCATGTAACAAGTAATAACTGACAACCAAATATAGGTGATTGAATAGAGCACAGCATTAGCCATGGCTGAGGAGCCAGTTCAGGTCTGCCAGAAAATATTCTATACGAAGTACAATTTTAAATTTTATGGCAATTGCATGATCTGTAAATGCTCTATGTACGCTTGGTGCTGCTCTCTATCAAGCGCTTTCCTCAAAATAAAATCTAAAGTGCTATCCTAGAGTAAAAGGGGAAAACAGCAGAATTTGACTTTATCTATTAACATATGCTCATGTACTCCCTCCTTCGTAGTTAGATGGCATTTTGGACATGGCCCAGTCTCCAACATGCAACTTTGACTGCTACTTTTGACAGTTGGTAAAAACTATAAAAACATGATACTATGATAATATTTTCCATGACAAATCTGATGACCCCATTTTCACCTGACCAATCTAAATACTTCTTATTATCAAAGGATGGTCATCTACTCCCTCCGATCCTAAATTCTTGTCGTGGTTTTAGTTAATTTGAACTAAAACTCATGGTTGTTCAGCAATATCTTCCTAATTATATACAGCTACATAAAGTCTCATATAAAGCTCATGGTTGTACTTACATAACACCTAGCTCTTTCCTTTTGCAATGCTGACCACTAAAACTAAACGAAACAAAAACTATTTGAGTAGCAAGATTATATATTTATAATTGACACTTTAAACACTATGGTTTCAACCAAACCAGGCAAGGACTAATATGTTCAATAAATCGATATGGAAGCACTCATAGTAAACTAGATACAATTGCTGCCTGCTACAACTGAACCAGATTGAAACATTTGCATATTAAGATAATTGATAATTGTATATTATTTCCACCAAACCAAGTAAGAGTTACAAATACCCCGACAATTGCACAGTACTTATATAAAGCATTAAATTTGATGCCGCGATAGAACAAATCCTATAAAAACAATCTAAGACCTGCAACCTGTTTCGACAGCACAAGAACACATCCTACTGTAGATAAACATTCATTTTTTCACCGATTCAAACTGAGAAAATCCTTACAATGAAAACATCAAAACAAGCTACAATGAAACAAACATACTTGGCTAGCATTAACCCCACACCAACTCATTAGACTTTTAGTCTGATCACAAGTCCAACCAATTTCTCACCCTTAATCTTCAACCACACATTTGGCAGTCCTAGCCCTAGTGTCAGGCAAGAGAGAAGGGCGTAATTGAACAGAGGAGAAAACACAGGAAATGTGACATACTTGGCTGCGCGGCCCAGCCCTGTTCTCCTCCCTTGATGCGCTCGGGGAAGGCATAGTTTACGGTTAGGACGCGGCCGAAGAGCTCTGCCCCGTCCATGTTGTCCATGGCAGCGGCAGCATCCTCGCGCTCGAGGAAGGTGACGAAGCCGAAGGAGCGGTGCTTCTGCGTGGCCTGGTCGAGCGGTGTCTTGACGTCCTTGACCTCACCGAACGGCACGAACGCCGCGTGCAGGATCTTCTCATCCACCTCCTCCGCCAACCCACCTGCCTCAACGAAACCAGAAAAAGGAGCTCGGCTTAGTTTTCATCACACGGAAATTCGCACGGAGGACAAGAAAAGACAAGGTCGTGCCATTGTCGCGCAAAATCGAGAGAACCCCCAGGAGGAACCATGTGTATCTCACTGACGAATTTCGTCGAACAGGTGGTGCGCGCGGCCAAGGGCAGGGTGGTGAAACCTTAGAAAGGGATGCTACCGCGTACCTACGTAGAGGGTGTTCTTCTGCACCGGCTGATTCATGTCTCTGTCGGCGGCGGCGGAGGGCTGCTAGGGGAGCGGCGGGAGTTGGGGATGCAGCACGCGGGCGGGGAGGTGACCGGGAGCAAGACTACAGAGACGAGAGTTCTGGGTGCGTTCGGTTCGAGTCGAGCCCAGGAAGCCAAAAAAATTGGGCAGGGCTCTCTGTAGCCTGTAGTCATGGTCATTGTTTTGGCTCATGCTGGTAAAGTGGTGAGAGAAAGCAATTTAACCAGGATTTGGTCATAACATGTAAATTTCGTTCGAACGCAACCGAAACATACTTGCGATCTGCACTAACCCAACTAGTAATACAATGAACATGTGTTCGAGAAAAATAACACACTAGGCACACGGAACCTTAAATAGTTTGGTGATACGATTCTGAATCTCCTTAAAATGAGATATGTCTAAATCATAAAATAAAGCTTGATAAAACATGGTACTACCTCCGATCCATATTACTTGTCAAAATATTACATGTATCTAGACGTTTTTTAAACATAAATACATCCATAATTGAACAAATTTGAGACAAGTAATATGGATCGGAGTGAATATTACTCGATATCTACCTATGTCTTTGCCAGGGACGGAGTTTTACTTAATACTCCCCCTGTTTCATAATTTTTGTCTCAAATTTGCCCAAAATTGGATGTATCTATTCCTAAAAAGCGACTAGATACATGTAATATTTCGACAAGAATTATGAAACGGAGGTAGTATTTACTAATCAGCTCATTAAAAAATCACTTAAAAAGAGGTGAAGTATTTCGTCCCCCTCGTGTTGAATTCTTGGCTCCGTCCCTCCTTGCCAAATGGTCACAAACGACTCATTTATGCCCATCTATTTAAATTATCGGGTTCTGGTATTTTTATTATTGCGTCGGAATAACTATCACACCTACTCAGATTGTCTCACAATATATGTCACGCAACATACTAAGGGCTTATTCGGTTTACATGTCACAAGAATAAGAAAGTAGAGGATTTGGAATGTTATGCACAGTTCAATCATTTGAGCATTTTCATGAGGTCTCACCTAACTATAAAAATCCTTAATTTCTGCCTTTTTTTTTTCTTCTTAAATGAATGATATGCCTCCTTCAGTCTATTCGAGAAATATTCCCGTGAAACGCATATAGAAAAATAAAATAAAGGTTATATCCTGTAAAAAAAAGATCATGAAAAGTAAATGAGCCCTAAGGAGATGAAATAAATAATGGTTGATGGAACTGAAACATGTTTGCTATAATTAGATAGGTGTATATACTACTAATATCTATCCCATGACCATGAGAACAAATACGACACAATTCCTACAAATCCTATAAAAGAGCATGTGGTGGAGTTCCATCACGTATTGCCAGTTTTGGAGGAAAAAGGCGGGTCTCGTTATTAGAGGTCTAGGAATTTCATAAAATATGTTTCAGTGACTAGACATTCAAACTTTCATGTGGTACCTCCTCAACCAAAAATTAATGGATATGATTGAAAATTTTCAAATTTTCACGGAATAGAATTTCTCACCTGATTAGTCAACATATATCTATAGAAAGCAATATTTTGTTCCATTGTATTACACATGCATTAGCTTGTTACTCCAATTTATACATAGCATGTATTTTTTCTCGAAAAGGAGGATGGAACCCTGACCTCTGCATCAAAATGATGCACGCATCCACATTTTACTAATTCAGCAAGCCTGACAAAAAGAATGCATCGATCGAACAAGTCAAAACCACCAAACCATACCTATAAGTCTGATGAAGAGTGGCCATTATGCATGTGATTGTGTGACAGATATTGTAAAATGCAGAAATGGGGAAAAGAAAGGGTAAACACAAAATAGAAAAGAAAGATGAATGGGAAAAAAACTGCTATGGGCCGGTCAACGACCTCATGGGCAAACACGCCCTAGGGGACACAGCGCCTCAGGAACGTTCTACGGGCTAGCCAACGACGGAGAGACTTCGGGGTTCTACTACTGTGGGCCACCAAGCTACCTTCCCATGGCCCTCATGGGCCTCAACCAATTTCTAAAATCAGCCCAAGATGGACCCGCTTACGCATTTCTCTGTCGTTTCAAGCGTTGGAGTAGCTCACTAGCTCGGGCATCATCAGCTTCAGCCTCGAGCTCGATCGAGCTCTCTAAAGATTCTCAGTTTAGATGATAAGTAAAAAAAAGATTCAAAAAATATATAGTAAAGTTGTGTTGCTAGATCAGAGATTGTTCAAGGGTCGGGGACCCCGAACACACATGGGGACTGATCAGCGGCAGTTGGCGCGGTTGGAGGCTTTGGAGCCCATTAAAACTGCCTCTCGCGCTGGCTCCTTGCTGCCACTTGATGTCTCTTGGGTTGGAAGCTAGCTACATTGCATAGTAAGTAAATCTCAGAAACCCTATTTAACGAGATACACTAGCTGTTCAGCTCATCCACATATATGGTCCATTGACCTCCCGATCGGTGACATGAACTGAAATTTCTCTTACTTGTCATATGTACCACGTGCAGTCACATCTATAGGCCGGGCTTCGATCGTTGCTTCGGATAACTTATTACTGGTAAAGCATCTCTTCATGTGAGGAATAATAATCTGAACAGATTTTGCGCCAAATGAAATTAAGAATCAGAAAGAAGTTGTAGCAATGAGCTCGGTCTAGGAGTGTGTAGCAGCAGCATGCATGATACGCCAGCACAGTAGTTTGGGCAAGCTGGGAGAGCGATGGTCCATGGATGATGATTTGGTCCCTGGATCGATGCATGCATTGCATGACCGGTTTTGTTAATCAAGTGGTCACATGTTGGACAATCAGTGGCCAGCACCACGTGCTTTTGGGCAGGCATCCTATGCATGATGCCGTTGTTCATGCCAAGCTAGCTAAGCAGTTGGTGATGGCGAGATCGAGTTGAGAGAGAGAGGGTCTCTTATTCAAACACTCGTTGGAAACGCATGTGCGGCAACAGCAGGAACAAGAGTAGTTAAAAAAAAGGATAGAGTCATTATGGAGACTGCAGGGCGGAGCATATTGGCATGGACCAGTCGATAGAGCTAGAGCGCCGGCCGGCCGCTGTTTCCAAAGTGAACCGTGTGGGCTGCAGCTAGTTGATCACGAACAGAAGTAGGATCAATACACATGCTGCTCCAGTTGTATTGTCCCAGAAGAATACGCGTACCATTCGCTTGGTCAAACATGAACGGATAGGCATGAGATCCGTCCATCAAAAGAAACAGGGCTGGCAGTGCACGTGTGCGGGTGAAAGGAGACAGACAAGCGCACGTACGGGCGCGTGACGCTCGGGTGGGCGCTGCTTCTGCTTCAGCCTCTGCCTCGCATCAGTCAGGCAAAAACCCACTTGGGCACTTGGGATTCTCTTTCTCCTTGTGCCGCTGCGGCCAGCCACGCGCGGGCGCCGAGCCCAAGGAGATCCGTCCATGCACGTGTGGGCGCACGCCTACGCCTGCCGCCTGCCGCCTGCACCTACACAAGCCCTCTCTTTGTGTCTGCAGAGCAGGGCACTGTTTGTTTCCTTGCTCGGCAGTCGGCACTGCCATTGGCATCGGGTTTTTTTTTTATCTTGACTGGGAGCAGATTTTCTGACTCGTCGCAGCCCAACAGTCTCCTTTTATACCCCGGAGTTTTCTCTTTCTGGCTAAATAGAGCGAAAGGAAATCTTATTAGGTATTTGTGTAATTTTAATTAAAACCTTTTTTTCTGAAATAGAGGGAAAATCTTAGGCCGTTTATCGATCGATCGATGCTCACAGTGGAGTCTTATGCTGTTGCAGCGTATATCATACAGAAACAAATATCATCGCTCAGTTCGACACTCACGTATACGGAGTACAATATATCTTCAAGCTGCCAACAAACCAAATATTCTCAAGCCTGTAATTAGGACGTTAACTAAACTGTCTGAACCCATCATTCATACTGTAACAAGAATTGCACATTATTTGGAACCAGGGGGCGGCACTAAGCTCTCAAGAAAAACCTGTCTGTTATTTTCTGGTCTTTCTTTTCTTCCTACTCCGTACGTACTGTCTGTCTCATCTCGAGTTCTCGACAGGCACTTGCTGTCTACCCATTCGTGCGCATGCATCTGTGAATTCATCTCATCTAATTTGCTGTACATCAATCACTACATGTCCTCCTGACCTCTTGTGCTTGTGTTGTCCGTCGGTGTACTTACACTCCACTAATTAAAGTTCATCGCTGCTTTACGTCGCTCTCCACGCGATCCATATCCCGTGCCGTACGTCCCACAGTATGCGTACTGTACGCTTTCATGTGTACACGTACTGGCCTATACGTGCAATGCCGCAATGTGATGGTCGATCTTGCTTGCTGGAGCACACTTTATATACCATGCTTGCTAGTATAACGCGGAGGCTGTACCCATAGTGGTATTTAGTCACATCTGTAGCCACACAATTCATGTCAAACACTTTATTAGTTGTTTTTTGTCTTATATTGCATGGAGATAATTAACCGAGAGAGTATACTACCTGTATCAACCATTTTTTGGATGTGACCCCTGACACCTTCTTATTTTCTTTACTTCTCTGTCCTTTGTGTCAGGCACACAGCGTTTTTTTTCTCACTTTTTTCCCACTCATATTTTCTCTCTCACATTTTTATAAGATATTTTATTTATTTTGTACATAGATCGTCACTTGTTTCTTTTGTACTAATTTTATTTGTATGTACATATTACAATACGTCAGGTAAATGTACACCAAACAATGGTACATAAACGTTACAAGACAAGTACGTTATTCATTTGTAGTACATGAAACATTGCATGAGGGGCACTATCAACGTACTACGTACATGACAAGTACATCAGGTAGGTTGCTCAGTATCTTTTCAGTTTTTAAGTACCTCATGAAAAAAAATCAATACCGTGTACATCAACTCGTAAAGTACGTCTTGTACCAGAAAAAAAAACCGAGTACATCAATCTCATGTACCATGAAAAAAATCACAGTACGAAACATATACCTCGTTAATGTGTACTAGCTCATCTGTAAATAAATTATGATACGTCATGTACCAGAAAAAATATAGTACAAGCATTTGTTAAAACTTAGTACCTTGTCATATACCAATGTTACACGGTAAGCTTATCACGTACAACAACACATAGAATGTTACATTAATATGCATCAAACAAATCACAACATGTACCATTGGTACATGACAAGGTACGAATTTTTCTTCGCTTTTATTCTTGCCCGTACTCTTAACTCAAAGAGAAAACCAAGAAACCCAAAAGCAAAATAACAAGATCTAGCCTCTTTATGGTACAACAAACACGAAGTACATAGTTAGTACGAGATAGAAGCTCACCATCGATGATGGATCTAGAAGAAAGAGAAGAGCATAAAAAAAAACCACGCATCCCTCATAGTACCACGGATAGGGGAGGAGTACTGGAGATAGAGGGAGAGCTTGGTCATGACGGTAGAGGTCGGCCGCGAGGGAGACGGTGGAGATCTAGCCACCTTCATCTGCTCCTCCTCCGCCTGGCTGCTCCCCACGGCCGCAAGGGCGGCGGCAGACCAACAGCACGCGGCATCGGCCGGCCATGAGGGGCTGCTGCATAAGCACGAGGGGAGAGAGAGAGGAGGTGGAGGAGGAGAGAAAGCAGGGGCTGTATGTGGTGGGGGAGAGAGAGAGGAGAGAGGAAAGGAGATAAAGATAAGTGTGCACGTGGGTGGCAGAGAGATTATCAGATGGGTGGCAGGGGATTAAAAAAATGAATAGACACGTGTTGGCCACAGACGATACGAGTAGATGCTGTTAGCGGCACCGAGAGGTTTGGCCTTGCTAGTAGCTATAGCTCTAGGATCTAGATTGATCTTTCGCAATAAGTGTGTGTCTCTCTCATCATCACAACCATATGTCATACTGGAGTAGGAGTATCTCTCTCCGCATATGAATATTGCCGCTCTTTGCCTTTGACCATGTACTCCCTCCGTCCAACAAAAAATGTCTCAAGTTTGTTAAAATTTGGATGTATCTAGATGTGACTTAGTGTATAGATACATTCAAATTTAGTCAAAGTTGAGACATCATTTTTTGGACGGAGGGATATGAATTAAATGTATAAGTAAACACGAACAGAGTAAGCATGCATTTGCACACAAGTGCGCTTGCTTTGTATGCGACGTCGGCTTAATAAGGTACCGGGTTGCACACATCTTTGCATGACTCTGAGTATAATTTGTACATTAAATATGATAATGTTTTAGCAAGAGGACATTTTTCTAGCTGCAGTTTTATGCTTAGTAGCGTACCATTCAACTTTAGGTAGGAGTAACTTAAATATATACACCGAAAATTTAGTCAACTAAAATTTTGCAAGACTGATGAAGAAACTAATACTCTTTATTCATTTTTTCTAAAAAAAGTGGTGTTATTTAATCATTCGGAATACAATCATTCGCTATCGGGCGCAGCGCACAGGGAAGCACCAGAGTCACTCAACACACTAGCACCATAAGTGGTAAGTTCATGCGCTACGCAATTGTTGAAATTAATTTATGTTTGGAAATACATGTCTTTTTAGCCCCTTTATATATTTCTCAGATTACTTATTCTTTAATTATCCCCTTCATATATTTCTCAAACTACTTGTCCTTTTAATTAGCCTCTTTATATATTTCTCAAACTATTTGTCCTTCTACACTACCAATGCAAAATTAGCCATTGGATTCCTAGTTGGTCATCAAGAAAAGAGTTAACAACAAGTACAACTTTTTTGTATGCAAGTTTCCAGTAACTTTTCTTGTGCTTGCATGTGCTTAGCTTTGGGGAAGAAAAGGTGTTAATTAAAGGATTTTGGTGAGGCAAAAGTGATGGAGGCCGTATGGAAATTTTATCTACACTCTTAATTCTCGTGTCTAAGTCTCTTGGAAGAAAATACCCCTTCTGGTCTCCCGTCTCTGCATCCGAAGATGCATGCTACTCCAATCCAATCTATTACCTTTAAGGTGAAAAGTAGGAGGGACAAAAAGCATCAAAGTGATTGACGCCCTCACAAGTCACAACACAATGAAGGACGTGTATTTTGAAATTGACGAAGTAAGCTGTGTAGCAGGGATTACCAAATGGCCGACCCAGTAATCCAACTTTCGTTTAATTGATACTCCACTCTACTTCGTGCAGTGCTAGCAGTGCTGGCTAGAGAAAATTCCAAACCGTCGGCAGGATTAAACAACGCACAGCAGAGGAGTAGTAAAAAGGTAAAGGACAATATAATCAGGCTCCTTTCCCGCAGTTCCGTGTAGCGTTCTTTGTTTCGTAGCGAAAAAGCTTCGCCGGTCGATCGATCCTGTCAATATGACGTGTGGAATTAAAAACTGTTTGGGGTTTGATTAGTGCTGTGCAGGGTAACAAGGATCGAGGTGGTGCCTAGAAATTTGCTTGTCGGTTTTGGAGAGATCCTGATCCTCCCATAGTTTACTACTCACTCTCCTCCTACTGCACTGATTAGGTTAGTGGGAAACAAGGAAATTAGCTACTGATTCCGAGACTTTGCGCTGCCCTAAAATCCAAGGCTTTGAAAACCCGCAAAAAAGAGATTCAAACCAACTCTCTTTCTGCGAGTGCTGCGACCAAAAACAAAAAGAAAACTACTCGCTCTATCCTAAATTGTTGTCGCTGTTTCAGTTCAAATTTGGACTAAAATAATGACAATAATTTAAGATCGAAGAGAGTGTACTACTAATTTATTGTTCCTCTGAGCTGAAATCAAAGGCCTTTGCAAATGTCGAGCTCATGCACAACTGTATGCCACTTTGAGACCGATCATGAATTGACCAAATCGATCACTAAAAACGACAGGATGGTTCAAGAGGACAAACGTGAATGTGCATATATATAGTAACGTGTGTGGTGAGAGATTTGTTGACTTGCGTAGCATCACCTATTTGTTTCATGGACGGGTATGTTTGGAGAAGACCCGCGCATTATTAGTAATCGTTATTAATTATGTTAGGAGGAGTGCTACATCAAGAATTCAATACTACTGCAAATCAATCGGCGTCACTCTCGCACGAGTGCAAGCCCAATAAATAGCGTTTTGCCCGGACATTGAAGGCCTTAAACTAATTTTGCATGCTAATTGGAGAAGCAACGCTGAGCAAACTACTACTAATGCCATATGACATAGTTCCATATACTACTACTGTACTATGTCTCTTTATATATGAACACTCACTCACTCTAGCTTTTTGAAATGGTCTTCAAAGTTGATAAGCCATGCATTTGTCAATGCACCACGTAGCTAAGGCGCCTCAAATCAAAGGTTCTCTCAAACGCTCCTAGCAAATGGTATTCACGTACAATGGTTAAATAGGCAGCCAGGCCAGTTTCGACCAAAGTTTTTGGTAGTCCGAAGAAACTGATTCGACTACCAACTGATGGTAGATATAAGCGGGGAAAGAAATGTTTTCTTTGTCCCCTGATCGTAAGTTGAGCACTGCACCAAGGGCGAAAATAGGCTTTTTTTATACGAAGTACTCTTTCCGTTTCATAATTCTTGTACTGTATCAAATTTGTTCAAGAATGGATGTATTTATTCATAAAAAAGTCTAAATACACGTAGTATTTCGACAAGAATTATGAAATAGGGGAGTAGATTTTAAACTTGGTCTGGTGTGGCCGTGTATATCCTGATCGGAGTTAATGCGGCCGGAAGCAATACGGGACAGTTCAACCCTATACTACACCCGTGACGCTCCGTGCTGGTTGACCTGCATGCACGTCGATGGATATATCCATGGTCCATGGATTGCTAAGGTTGGAATTGGATGGATGGATATATACACGTAACTACGCGTGCAGGAACTGGAAAAGAGGAAAAAGGAGGAAAAGGCCACGCCAAATCGTCGCGCCTCGTGCAAGCGACGGGATCCGAGGGAGGCTTTTTAACGCTCCGAAAGCCACAGTTGGCAAACAAACAACAACGGCGGCGAATCCCCCGGGGTCGTGTCGACCTCCCAGTCACACGTGCACTTGGCTTGTAGCGCCTCTCAGGTTGTTTTCCGCATTGACCAGAGCAAAGATGCGCCGTACGTGCCCATCACTGTATCATCGTGTGAGTGTACGAGTTATACAGCGCCTGATGGGACCCTGACTTGAGGTGCCTACGTGGGATATCCGTGGCCTGAACTTTGCCGTAGTACTGCATTTCAGGGGGCATAAAACGTGCACAATGTCACGACTGACTGCCATCATTTTTTGTCTTAATCCTTATCTTTTTATCCTTTCCAAGTTGGACCATGCAAAATCACGGTTAGGAAACAATAGCAAAACCTTTCTCCTGATCTTCCATCATTTTTTGGTTGTCTCTTGTACTCTCAATTTTCGTGAGTTTGGGACTTTGAGTTTATCCTTTCCAAGTTTATCGTTCCAATCCAGCAAAACTCACACCAGGCTTCAATCGTATTCGTCAATGGTGTAACCATGAAGTACTTCTTTCGTCCCATATTAAATGTTGCAACTTTGTCTATATACAAATATACGTACACATCAAAACGCGTCTAGATACATGCGAACAAAGTTGCGACACTTAATATAGGACGGAAGGATTAACAAGTTGTTATTGCTATTTGTGAATTTTCTTCTTGGCAACTCCGTAAACTATGCTGATATTTATATCAGTGTGATTTAGGTACATCCATTTTCTTCCCATCTTTCACTAATTCCGTCCTCTTTTTCCTTGCCAACCCTCGCGCGAAGTCTAGGTCTCCGGTGCGTGGCCGGGCTGGTGTTGATATCTACATGCATGATTGGAATTGAGGGGTTCAAAACAAATGTGAATCATCTCTACAAAACCTTTTAATCTCAATAGAGTTATGCGAGTATAACAAGTGATTAATTTTGTTTAGAGACATGAAAAGGATTGGCAAGAGCTGTACTTGGATAAGGTGAAACGAAAATATCTCTTGTCACCATTCAGTTCTATTGACAATTTGGCATGCATGTCTATATACACATGTATCTATATGGAAAACCCCAATAGCTATGTGTAGTTTTCGATGGGGTAGTGCACATTATTGAGGTGTCCCAGTCCACCTTCATCTGCATGCACCTACGTGTGTGATGGAGGGATGAACACGAGTAGCACCTTACAACACAACTGTTCTATATTAGGTAAATCATCTTCGTCTTATCTCTTTGGAGTTCGACGATCGCCTAAATTCCCAAAATTTAGGTTGTTGTCAATTTCAGAATCATCAACTTTTTAAAAAGGATGAAAATAACATTCTCTTGGTAGATGAAATAAATATGGGCATCATAGCTAATTAAGATTTAAGACCGCACTAATCCATGACCATAGGAAGCCCTTTTGCCTTCTGGTGGTGGCGGAATTTCAAGCCGACGCTGGCTACAAAAGTTTGCATTCGTTGCTAGTAGCTAGTAACTCGATTTTGCTACATCAACGTCTTGGGTATCTTCTAAATATATTTTGGATGCATGTATGAACCGCATAATGTTGATCCTAGAGTAGTATAAAACATGAAGCCCCTTCAATAATCTTTTTTTTTGCTTTAACCTGAGACGTCCAAGTTTAAGAAGCTGTTAACCAACATCTTTGTCACACGGAGAGTCTTTGTCACACGTACGGGGAAGAGCCCAATCATATAATTTGGTCATACATATATGGAGAGTAGCGTGGTTTGATGATCGGAAGTTTGCCACCACCTTTCAAAGTAAATGTGTGATGGACACTCCTTGACAAGTATAAATCGCGATAAACTTTTTCGATGTTTTATTAACTAGCACGGTGGCCCGCGCATGCGCGGGCGATGCCTGATAACCTTTATGTTTATAATTATCTTGGACAGAAACTTATGTGGCTGGGCTATTTTTATTATTTTGCTCTGATATAATTGTATTCTATTTTGTGGAAAAATTGTAGGAAAAACCCATAAAGTATAATTATGAGCAATAGGATTTGAACCCTGCTGCATGGACCCACGACTCCACCACGGCACCAAAAGGTGTTTCTCTTGCATATAGTTGTAGCATATATATGTTATACTATTATACTTTTGTAACTATCTTGTGCATAGAAAAATCTTTTTAGATGTATCATGATTCCAGTTGTCCATGGTAGTTTTTTTTAAAAATATTACTCCGTGTATGTTTAGAAGAATGATAATCATGTTTTCGTTCACTTATTGTTTCATACTTGTATTAATGACTACTATGCTCATCCAAGCTGTAAAGGTTAGTTGGATATAGTGTTAGCTTATTAGACAATCCATCATTGACTTAAAAAATTAAGTTATTGTTTTTCACCTCATATTAACATACCCTTTACTTTGGTTTATATTTTTAATATTAATTTTGTATCAGTGAACTTATTTTCCACCACTTAGAAACGGAGTGGATTTTTGCACCCGGTGCAATCATACCCAAATTCTTAACCATTAGATCTTGTCTACAGATTTGTACTATTATATTTTCTTTGCAAATAACATCTTCTGTACGCTGCCATATACATGACGGTAGGCCCCACTCTCCACCTGCTGCCTTGTCCCTCTTCCTTATCTCAGTCCAGTGCCGTTGCGCCGCTCGCATTTGCATCGGGATTGCATCGGGACCGTGCATTCCCCACCTCCTCAGCTACCGGTGGCAGGGACGGAACCGGGCACATACATGAACAGATCATGCATGCTCAGCCATGGGCGGGGAGGCTCGTACGGGAGGAACAACGGCTGGAGGAACTGTCCGTGCTCGTCGGTCGTGGGCTCGTGGGATCCCCGCGCAGTACCAACGGCTTGATAGTCACGCTGCCTGTCCCCTTCCTCTCTCCCTTTCTTTCTACACGCTGCCGGTCTGAATCTAGGTGCACCGACTACGGATCGAGGGCCGTCGTCGATAGACAAAATCTGAACGTGCCGCCCGCCATCACCGCGGGGGATCCTTTTCTGCATCCCGTCCAGCGGGGCGACGCCACGTGCTATGAGAGAGAGGGAGAGGAGGGGGCGACAAAAGGTGGGGAGAGAGAGACCAAGAGAGAGCCCCGTCCCATGTGCTAGGATTGCATTAAATACCAATAAATTATTATATTCTTACAAAATATGGATGCATGTTATGTGTAATTTAGTTTAAGCTTACTATTTACTCTTTTCATGACACACGAAGAAAAATAACAAAAAATTATAGTTGAAAGGTCATGACATATATTTCGCGCAACAAAGTACATTAAGGTTGGCATCATAAAAACAAATATTAATTTAACTACCAGTAATTGTAACACATTGGGTCTATGTGGGCTTTAAACCACTTTAAAGTTTTATTCTTGACCATAAATATACTCCTACTACTTAATAATAATGGTTTTAAATAGCACGCTATTTCGCCGCAATAGCGTCGCTATAGCATATCTAAAGACCCGACGCTAAGTGATAGACCAACACAATAGTGTCAACCAAAAGTTCCGAGACAGGTTTAAAACCGCTCTAGATCTAACCTAAAACTGTTCAATCATTTAATCTTGACCGTTCATGTATTTAATTATGCCGTTTACTCTATGGATTTGGTCTTGTAGACAATTAAAGAACTTTTTATCAAGTGATTCTGCTAAACTCCTTTATTTTGGGACTATATTTTAGTGTTATTTTGCAAAGCTATTTGAAATAGCGCATGTTATAGCACGGAATAACATATGCAGCGCTGCAGTAGGCCGCCGCTAAATCTTATAGCATGTTATTTGAAACCTCACTTAATATTCTCCTGATTTGTAACGCGGTATGTTGCGTTTGACAGAATACAAATAAATATTCGATAGTTAGCATGCTGGGCCAACTGTGAGCTGTCGTGCGGTGCATATAAATTATTTATACGACTAATACATTTTGGAATACAAATCATCATCACCAGTCTCAAAGCCTAGACAGACGATTCAGAGCGTGAATGCCCTCGACACAAGAGGCATTTCCCCAGGTACTTCCTTTGTTCCATATTAATTGATGCAAATTTAGTACAACTTGTGCTAAATCGGTGCCAATTAATATGAAACGGGAAAATTATCATTTATGTAATCCTAGTGTCCCCTCGTCTGTCCCCTTCTCTTCATTCTCCCTTTCTCAGTGTGTTGCACGTTTACATGGCATGGAACCACAATTCTGCTCGACGTGCTGCATGAGCAGTGTGTGATTTGGGCTTCTACTTCCTTTGTAAAGTTGGTCAACCGCAATGATCGAGTGCAAGGTCCGTCGCCCCAGCCCCAATAATATGTATTCTGTTGTCTTGGGAAGTACTTCAAGAAGAATAGTAATCGTTGAGCTCTGGAGTACCGAATGCTTTGGTTAGGCAACGTAAATAATACCCAGATACTGTATTTTGTTTCCAATAAACTTAGATGCTGATAATACCCATATACTGTATTTTGTGTGATTAGTTATATGCAAACAGCACATGCTCGAATTGTGCAGGCCGCGATAGATAATCACAGTTGTAAAGCATGAATCAGGAAATAAAATGATGGACCTAAGTTAGAATATAGAAAGACAAACTGATGAATATATCAGGCTACATTCATTTTTCATTCCTGTGTCTGCCCAATTGAAGTTAACTGAAATATTGGTTTTCTAACTATATTTGTCAGGGAGTTGTCAAAACAGTGCAATGCTCACACTCATGCCTGAAACTAACTGTGTTTAGACGTACCGCTTGCCGGTAAGGATCGGAAATGCTCGTCTTCTGGTCCATAGGAATAGAGTGATTTTTTATCATGCAGTGGTTAATGTAGTACAGTTGTTGGGCTACATAGGTGCCGAGGTTACACAGCTTGGGCTAGGGCCGGGCTCTTTAGAGGTCAGGTCTTTGTAGAGTGGAGGGATAACGGGTAATTGATTTGTAATCGCCCTCGGGGCTTGTAGCCGCATCACGGCAACTTTTTTTAATAATGATACACCCGCACGGGTGTATTTAGAAGAAGAAAAAAGTGCATTTAGATGTTATATATATGCTACCTGTTTGTATGTACGCATAATTTTTTTTATGTGAATAAGACCATAAGGAATATTTGATGGTCATCAAATAAGACCATAAGAGAAAGTTTTGTTGTATGTCTTCGAGTGTATCATTGTATTTTGTTGCTCCGTTGCAATGCACGGGCATTTTCGCTAGTTTTCTCTCTAAATCTTGTATGTTTTGCAATCTGAGTATAAAATCCAAATCCCACCATCCCGTCACCCTGGAGTAAATATATATCTCGTCCTCTCTTAATCTCCCTTGCGGTCTCACCAAACCCCGTATCGCTTCCCCTTGCAATTTAATCTCTCTCGGAAATAAGGAAGTAGGCTAGCAGGTGAACATGTGTGGAGCATTCGGTGCTGGCTTCTGGTTTGGAATGCCCCGCCTTTGATCGGTACAAAGTTTTTTGTATACGTATGAATATTCTTTTAATACCTGCTGGCTTGATTAATTGGCTGGTCCTCGCTTCTACGGTGAGGATTTCATCTACCCTATGTGTCTCAAGTTGACGGAGTGTAGCTATATGCAACCTGAAACCGAATAGATCTAATTGATCAACACGTATATCTGTGATGGTTAATTGTACTACAATACGGACATGGCACATACACGTATTAATCAACCACGCTTGCTAGCGAAATAATAATCCAACCAACGTGGTGAGCAAACACCGGCTGATCAATCGATTGGATCTATTCTCCGTAGCCTGGTTAGGTGCGGCGGGCAGCCGGAAGCGGGAGCCATCGCGCACGGACGCACGGTCCGGCATGGCACCTCGATCGGACTCACGGCGGCACGATCACGTAACATGTATTGTGGTCCCTGTATTGTAACGTAAGTACCAATCAACATGACCGAACGTTTTTTTTACAGCTTGCTACGGCTCTTGGATGCTCTTGGATCTCAAATCCAACGGCCACAATAATTAAGATGACGTGGATCAACGTGAAGTCTTCTCTCAATACCTCTCGTATTGGTTTTAGTATATAATAGATTTGCTGAAGTATTTGCTTGGGTATTTAAGGATGTAATACCTAGAGATAGGAACGGCGCCCCTACCTTGACCTTGATATACCAGCTCGTTGCCCACTTCCCTGTGATCGGGATAACACGGTGCCACGTCGCCTCTACGTACTTCCATTTTTTTATATTATGTATGGATCGATAAAAAGAGTGGAGTATATCCATGGAAGTATTAGCCGCGTCGGTCGAAAGTAAAGCAAAGCAAAGCGACAACACAGGGCGCGGTGGATCCTTTGAATGATGGGATTTGATAAGATCGAGGCAGTCTAGTGACATGCAAATTCGCATCTATTGACCGATACGTCACATTTTGTGAACATTGGCGCCCGGGGAGGAGCTTCAATTCATTTGTTGTCTTCCCCGGCGGCCCCTGTCATCTGATCGTCCAACAGCTCTAGTTTTGTTCTCTTGCAACTACTATGTATGTGGCGAGTGGGATGTCCATTCTCCTATCCTCTCTCGCTCTGCTGCATGCGCGCGTGTTGTGCTCAATATTCTACGAATATAGCTGGTCTAGTGCTCGAAGCATGTTAGTACACGTTCTTGATGGTGCTATAGCTAAGCTGCACGAATGGAATTTGTTAATTCGTTTTGCGATTAGGCTAACGTACTTTTCCTCATTTCGAGAAAGTTCGCTCCTGCCTTTTGACAATGGAAAAAGAAGCTCTTAGACCTCGAGCGGCATGCGTGCACTTCCTTTGGTTGCAAAAGGAAAAGGACATTTTGGTGGAGCTAAATAAATCACATATCATCCATCTAGAAGAAAAATGTCATAAATACATCATCTGCAAAAGCTGTCCGGGTACTGGAAATGCATGACCTTCTGAGATCGAGAGATACGCGATGGACAACTTAGGAGTAGAACACGAGAAGCAAGATGTTGAAAACGGCCATGACGTTAGAACGTAGACAGATGATGATTTACCCATCGTGTCAGTTTAAATCGAGCGGGGAGTAGGTAGTAATCTTTTACTGCTAATATATAAGCTCACAACGTCAATTTACAGTACGTTGGGCCTGTGTCTGTGTCCGTGTGATGAGTGTCTCCTCACATGCACATCGATGAACATTAAGCATAGGAAAAGGAGAGGTATCCACCGGTGGGGCCTCCGAGAGGGAGAGGTCAGAAGAGGACAAGCGAGAGGCCCTCGTGCAACTCTGATTTGATTGATTGCTTGATTAGCCCCGTAGTACTAAGCCTGTACTGTACCTTCTTCGTCCCAAACCAAAAACAAAAATCCAACGACACACACCGCACCGCACATAGTAATAATATATAAACAAAAATGTTAAAGTGCCACACAAACACAAACACACCATCTATGATCGATCCTGAAACAAACAACTGGCGGTAGAAGTTAGAAGTAGATGGAGATAAGATGCGGGGCAAATGAATGAATGCTGCATGTGTGCAGTCATGTGGAGGAGAGAGAGAGAGGAGAGAGGGATGGGAGGGAGGGACATTCCTTCGCCGCTCGTGTGGGTAGTGTGGCATGTGTCGTAGTACCACTAGTCATCCACAGTACTTCAACTGTTCTTTTTCTTTTGTGTTTTGCTTTGATTGATGCTGCTGGATCGGCTCTCTCCAGAAGTCCAGAGCGTGCGGGTGCGCTGGCGCTGGCGCTGCTGTAGTGTAGGTACCCTTTGGAAGTACACACACCCTTGCTCGCCTTTTTGGTGCGTGATGATACTACGGTCGATCGGACGGATCTCCCATCCGGCCCGGCCGCAACAAACGACGCTCCTTCTCGGAAGATTCCTTCTCTCTCTCTCCTTTCCATGGAAACAATTCATTTGCCTTTCCTTCCCATGCATCCATCAATCAAGTACTCGTACTAAGTAAATTTGGAAGAGCTGAGTTGAGAAATACGCGATGCGGTCGAACGAATTGCAATCTAAGGCCACAACAAGCCAAGTATTGCGCGATCGGGAACCCCACACCAGGACGTACGCCGTACCGGATCTTGGCGCGCACGGCTGGCTGGCTGCCGCACGAACGACGCCGACCGCTGTGCTTACCTGTGAGCAACAAATGCTCTTAAATGTGCCGCGCTTGCACACGCACGCACATTATCACAATCTCATCTCCACACAGCCCATCTCTAAGTACGGGCCAGCCGGGCAAGAAAGAAAGAAAGAAAGAAAGAAAGAAAGAAAGAAAGAGAGAGAGAATTCGGAAGGTTCTTGCATACTCGTACTCGTACAGTATCGATCGCGAATGAATGCAATAACAGTGAGCGTCCACGCCCCATCAGCGGCTCTTGAGGTCCATGCCTCGTAGCCTAGCTGTGCCGATGCAAATGTCAACAGTACAAGCCCACGCGTATGTACATCCCTTCTCTTCTCTTCTCTTCTTTTCTCGTGTGCTGCAACAAACAATGGCTATAGTTTGCTACGTGCATCTCCTGCCGCACGCCTTCATTGCTCGCAACCACTACACCTCCTGCGCCCCACACGCGCACCCAGCATCTACTGTGCCACCCGCACGTACGTGCAGCAGAGGCAGGCAGGCAGGGCATCAGAGGCAGTAATTGCGAGACCACTAACTACGGCACAGTGGGATCGTCGTCGCTCGTAGGGCATGTAGCTTCTTAAGCTTCTGGTCTCCCTTTGTACGTACACCACATTTACTACTCCTTCGTCACCAAATTTTCCAACATGTACTACTCCACCAGTACTCTGTTTTCACCCCCTCCCCTGTTTCTCTGGTTACTAGCACGACACTCCAGGATATATATAGCTGAGCCCTTCCCCCCGATCACGACAGGAACGTCTCCATCCCTTCGAGGGTCAAACAGATGGACGGATGGATATCCCTACTTCCTCCCTGGGGTCAGGGTCGGCTAGGCGACCTGGAACGGCCATACTGTACTAGTGCTAGTGGATTACTAGTACCAAACCGAACCAAGATGAATAATTTTATTAGTTTGCACAACTGTGCAACGAATGGGCACCGCCGTATCGTACGAATGAACGAATCTACTCAAATCTTGCGAAATAGTTGTACTAGTTCAGTCGGGGAATAAATTCTGCACCGTTAATTGAGCCTCAAATAAATCCAATCGTTGAGGCCAGAGGTTATTTAAATTCCAGATGCATTCTCGAAATTACGAGGGATACTGAGTACCTAGCACGTTATAATAGCCGACGGAATGTCGTGCCAGTAAACTAGAGAAACAGGGGAGAAGGTGAAAACAGAGTACTACTGCTACTGCTAGGATTAATATCGATCTCAAGAGGTCAATAATTTGAGAGAGAGAGAGATAACAGAGGCAGGGAGGACAGAGGTTGCACGAGTGGGCAGGGTTGGGCAGAGAGAGAGAGGAGATCTAGTGAAATCAGCCCTGCAGCAGGACCAAGGTTTTCATTTGTTTATTTTCTGCCTGCCACCCACAATCACATGCACCCAGTATAGCAGTAGGTACACCCTTGGCCAGTCAGCTTGCATCTCTCATCACCCAAATCCAATGATCCAGTATATCCACCCCAAAAGGATCTCATAAGCAAAATGCATGCTGCTAGTTAGCTAGTTAAATCACAGATCCAACTAACCTCACATAATTATTTGCATGCATGTGAAGGCCCATTTCTGAATTGCAAACTTAACTATCTTCGTCTGTCTCTTGTAATTGCATGCATGCCCCCCATTGGTGCTCCAACCAGTACTGCAGGTACTATATACACTTGATGTAAATGGTCCAATGCATGGGATTGTGAACCACCCCCATGTGCCACATAAAACTGCAACATCTCTCCTATTTCGATCTGTGCTTAATTTTATCTTATCAATTTTAACCTACACGTACCACTGTATTTGCTCACACATGCATGCTACACGTACAAAACCACATAATTATAAATCTAAATCGCTTTGACCTGCTGGTAGAAGCACTGTGCATGAGCAATCAGTAGCTAGACACTAGCATGTATCGAGCACATGGCGCCGGCCGTCGAACACCCATGCAAGAACTCACTTTTCAATTTTCATTTGCCGTCGTCATGATTGATTGGATCGACCCACTCGCAAACAAATCTCCGTTCAAGATCAACAACAAACATCTTTTCTTCAGAATAAAACTATGCATCAAAAGATGGTCACCTACAGTGCCGCTACGTAAAAGTGATAATTTAACTCAACATCTAAAAATTGTGTGAGATATTATAACACGTTTCAGTTTCATCTTCAGGTATCTTTACTCTTGTGAAAGATTTAGTAATTGGTAACGACAATCCGTCATCTTTGAATTGCATCATTTGTTTTTTGCATGACTTGTTGATCATAGACATTCAAATGAGATGAATATGGACTATATTATACTCAAAATGAGTACAATAGGTAATACTAAAGTGTGCCCCATGGTCTACTACGAATAACATGGTGGATTGGTAGTCATGACTTGGCCGACAACCAGAATGGTTGAAGGTGGCCGTCAATGGGGCAGGAAAAGATGAAGCTACAACTATCGAAACCCATATAGACAGGTTCATATATGAGGTACCGGTAAGCATATAGCGTGAAGCGAAGGAACCAACCTATACCTCCCAGAGAAGAAAAAAGAAATGGCCGTATTTGAGAAAAAATGTTAAATTTTGGTGTCGTGGTGATCAATTTTTTTTCTTACTTCAAGATGTGTATCGGCTTTCTCGTCAATTTTTCTTACTGATAGAAGGAACCAACCTACAACCTCGCGTCGAGGTCCGACGTGTCCTTGATTGGTTACAGAAGTACCACATTTTAGCACAAATACGGCTTTGGATCGGTCAAGAGATCAATTTATCCGACCCATTAAAAAATGAAATAAAATAAAATGAAGTTTCACGATACTACTCCTTACTATCTGAGAGACAGAAATACACTCATTTTGTTTTTGTTTTTGCGTGGATGACCTGGTTCCGTGAAGCATGTGTGCATGGCAAGAAAAAACCAAGCACACATGGGCAGCATATCGCGTTTTATTCGTTTTGACCAAATGCACAACCCAAGGCGCGGCGGGCGCCAATTCCGAGGCCAAGCATGCGCCTCCTATCCTGCCACTACGTATTTGTAGCCGCAGGCCTAGTTTCTCTTCCCCTCTCTCTTTCTCTCTCTGTGTGCTGGTTTTTCCACCCCTAGCACTGCCAGCCCAGCAGTAGTTATTGTTGTTGTTTTCTGTACAATTTTCTCTGGTGCTGGTGCGGCAGTTGTCCATGGCATCTGACCCTTGTCTTGACCTCCCCATTCTCCACGGTCAAGACTTCTCATTGGAACGTGGGCCCCCTTGGTCAAGAAAATAGTAATGCTATTTATGACATGCCATTTACAAGAGATAAATACTAGATGGCATGTTTTTAAAAGGCAGAGGAGGCAGGCAATAATTCCTCCTCCCCTTTGCTGTGGCCTGTGGCCTATATAAAGAGGCTCCTCCTCCGTCAGTACAACAAAGCACTTGTCCATCTCTCTTCCTTAGCCAAGACACCACCATTTTCCTCTTCCTCCTCCTTCAAAGTTAAAACAAACAGAGCATTCAAGAAGAAGAGGGAGGAAGAAGAGGAAGAAAGGGAAGATGGTGCTTGCTGTATTGATTGGCGTTTTGGTGGGGATTGTGCTGGTCAGCAGCCTGCTGCTGCGATGGAACGAGGTGAGGTACAGCAGGAAGCAGGGGCTTCCCCCGGGCACAATGGGGTGGCCTCTCTTCGGCGAGACCACCGAGTTCCTCAAGCAAGGGCCGAGCTTCATGAAGGCCAGGAGGCTTAGGTAAGCACACACACATTTTGCATGGAAGATGCCTGATCCTAGGAACAGAGCTCTCTGCGCGTGTGTCTCTGTTATCTGTTCTGTTTCTCCCCCTTTTCCCGAACCTGGCCGGTTTCAATCATTGGTTGATTGCTACTCCTACTCCGTAATTCTTCTTCGATCTCCAAGGAAAGGAAAAGTCCCTGTGGTACTACTAGTACGAGTAGTAGTAGTAGCAACTTTGATGGGAAAAAGTGATCTGCTGGAGAGGAGGAACATCAGTGCTGTGTCCCCCAAAAGCTCACACACTCATCACTGTTCCAGCTCGCTGAGATCCTCCTAACCTAAAGCACCATTATCACCACTTAATAAAAAAGCACCAGACTGATTATACTCCCACCAATCCCCACTTTGGCCCCCCCCCTTTTCTACAAAATAATTAATCTTAACGTTGCTCCAACACCATGATGTGCAAGGCATTTTGCTGGTTTTTACAGCTCGTAAATGGCATTTGCTGGCAATACCTCGAGCGTGTGGTTTCATTTATTTATATATGTCTCTTTTTTAAAACAAAACAAACTGGTGGTCCTGTAGGTACGGGAGCTTGTTCCGGACCCACATCCTGGGCTGCCCCACGGTGGTGTGCATGGACCCGGAGCTGAACCGGCAGATGCTGCAGCAAGGGGAAGGCCGCGGCTTCGTCCCGGGCTACCCGCAGTCGATGCTGGACATCCTGGGCCGCAACAACATCGCCGCCGTCCACGGCCCGCTCCACCGCGCCATGCGGGGCTCCATGCTCGCCCTCGTCCGCCCCGCCTCCATCCGCTCCAGCCTCCTCCCCAAGATCGACGCCTTCATGCGCTCCCACCTCCACGGCTGGGCCGGCGACCTCGTCGACATCCAGGACAAGACCAAGGAGGTTAGTTCTTCTTCTAACACCAAATGCTTCTTCTCTTTCTTTTTCAGTTACTAGGAGTATGGTCCTCGCAATGGCAATAGAGCAGCAAAGTATTACTGATTGATGAAAAGTGGGGGTTACTGAAAGGGTAATTACGTGGGTCCCACGATGGAAATCCTTACTGCATTTGTTGACATTGGGTTGGCAGCAAGAGTCGTTTCTTTTGACCTTATTGCTCATCCCCTCCTAACTGATGCTTCGCTTGCCCCCTCCGGTGGGCAATGGCATAGACAGAATGATGATGGTGCCCCCTTTTAAACACAGAGAAGAGAAAAGGAAGGGAGATCCTCTCCTTTCCCCTTCTCTAGCCAAAAGGGGAATCTTTAGCTTTCTAGAAGCATTGTACTGCTGGATAACCAAAAATATTTATCACCTCTTTCCTCAGCACAAAAGCACCAGTAGACAGAGGGGAGAGAGCATCTCTCTAGCTACACTTTCCAAAGCGAATGCATCATCATCATCATCCAACACATGTTTCTAGGACATTGTTGCTTTCTGGGTTCCAGAGTTTTTCTTCATTGTATACTGTATCTCTTTGCATGGCAACATCTTGTACTGAACAGTATTGCTCATATCTGGCTTCCTCCCTTTCAGATGGCCTTGCTATCTGCACTCAGGCAGATTGCTGGTATCACTGCTGGCCCACTCTCTGATGCCCTCAAGACTGAGCTCTACACCCTTGTTCTCGGCACCATCTCCTTGCCCATCAACCTTCCAGGAACAAGCTACTACCAAGGCTTCCAGGTATAATATACCTACCACGAATCTGTCATACTGAACTTGCACCAACATCGATTAGAGATGAACTTGCTCCTTCCTCTAACAAACCACTGTTGGTTTTCCCAGGCGAGGAAGAAGCTCGTATCCATGCTAGAGAAGATGATTGCTGAACGACGATCCTCTGGTCTTGTTCACAATGACATGCTGGATGCTCTCTTAAGCGGCAATGATGGAACCAGGGAAAGGCTTAGTGACGAGCAGATCATTGATTTGATCATCACCCTCATTTACTCTGGATATGAAACCATGTCGACGACTTCAATGATGGCGGTCAAGTACCTGTCAGACCATCCAAAAGCTCTTGAAGAACTCAGGGTACAGCTATATATACTCTGAAATCAAGTTGATTTTCAAAGCAGAGTCATTTGCATTTCTCCATTTTACTGATGTTCTGTTCACTTCTGCAGAAAGAGCATTTTGATATCAGGAAGGGAAAATCGCCAGAGGAAGCTATCGACTATAATGATTTTAAGTCCATGACCTTCACTCGAGCTGTAAGTAGGAGATAACACACTAAAAATGTGAATGTAATATTAGTAATGATCATGATGAACTCATGGAGTACTTGTACTGTGCAGGTAATTTTCGAGACGCTAAGATTAGCTACAGTTGTGAATGGGCTGCTGAGAAAAACTACTCAAGACGTAGAAATGAATGGTGAGATACAAATATTCCACTACTTCAGCTTCTACTACTTCAGCATTTTCTAGGTAAATAATAAGTTAGTTCTAATCTGTATTATCAATTTCTTCCAGGGTATGTCATTCCAAAAGGTTGGAGAATTTATGTTTACACAAGGGAGATAAATTACGACCCGTGCCTGTATCCTGACCCAATGACCTTCAATCCATGGAGGTGGCTGGTAAGTAATAGAGCGAAAAATAGTTACCATCAAAACACCACTAATACCATTACCAAGGAAGTCCTAACCTTGTAGTGCTTACTGAAAATAGGAGAAGAACATGGAATCACATCCACACTTCATGTTGTTCGGAGGAGGTGGTCGGATGTGCCCTGGGAAGGAAGTAGGCACAGCGGAAATTGCAACGTTCCTCCACTACTTCGTTACTCGATACAGGTCTGTTCCTCTTATGAATCCACATGCAGTTACTAAGAACATGTCCTGCAACATTTACTGACAGAGACTTGGCATCGCTTCTTGCAGATGGGAGGAAGAAGGCACAAACACAATTTTGAAGTTTCCCCGGGTGGAAGCTCCCAACGGGCTACATATCCGAGTTCAAAATTACTGATCTTGCAACATTTTGCAAAGTTTAGATAGGACCCAAACTCAGGCAAGAGTGATGCTGATGCTGCCCTGAGGAAAAGATTAGAACAGTTCAGCACTTGTAAGAAATAGGAAACATAGGGATAGTATAGGTATTATAGGTTCACTAGGAAACTAACGTAAAAGGCCACAAGGTGCTCCTGTATTCTCTTGGTAGATGAATTCTCAAAATGAAACAGAAGTATCATTTGGCTTCTATGATCTTCAAACTGGATACAGACATGAGCTGTCCAAACTGAGGTAAAAGATTATCAGAAAGCTGAAAGTTCCTGCTCCCCATGCCCACTAGTAGTATACAAATGAACAAACTGACTGCAAAATATGAAGGATATAAAGAGAATATGTTAAACGAGGGGCAAAGGAACAAGTAAGAAGTTTTCCTTACCGAGCTGGGTAAAGCTGCAAACTGCTTCAATGCTAGCTCTCAGTGCCCTGCAAAAGGCAACGAGGGGCCTCATGCTAATGAACACAACACGCTTCAATTGGTTAGACAACATATTAATGATCGGGAAAATCACTTTCCTTCACTTCAACAGACTGAAAAGCAATATTGATTGCTAGTGCTGGAGATGTCAATAGTTGTTTCTTGACCAGAAGCATCACCACTGCTACTTGTGTAATTTTTACTAAAATGGCATTTTGTGAGGGTTAGTAACACAACTTTACTTTCACCAGAAGCATCACCACTGCCTTCCTCAACTGCACTGGTGCTAAGTGGCGCGTGGCGCCAGGTGCTGGTGTGTTGAAGGACCTCCTAATAGAAATGCCATTTAGTAAAAACAACACCTGCTAATATCCGTAGTTGTACACACTGGCACATGCAGGTCTGCTAACTCGAACAGACTCCAGTCCAGCAAGTCCAGTTTTACATAAACATCATTCATCCACAGGCGGCACATTCAGATTAAGGTGGTGCACTGATCTTCTAATGCAAATTACACCACGGACTTAACATACTTACCAATCTGAAAGTACAGCAATCATGCCAAGAAAACTAACATGAATACTTTCAACGTAATATAACACTTGCGCAGGAACAGTCAACAGCAAATGCCTACAGATCAAAGTAGTGACAAGGATAGGTGTATATGCAAATGCAGGCGTACGTAGCAGCACAAGTAACCATAAGACGGAGACAGGCACACGTTGCATGAACAAGCATGCCATTGGCTTACATGGTGCAACTGAAGGAAGCATATGCAAGTACATGTCTGTATGTATATATCAGTCTCCTCTATCTCAGGAGATGTAGACGCACAATGCCAATGCAATGATGGACTGATGGCAATCATCCCATGTGATGAAAAAAAGTACAGAACCTCGCAGATGCATTGCATGTTTCCCAAATTCTATTGCATCTGGGAATCAGTGCACTGACATTGTGCAGAGAGCAATATATGGTCACAAGTAAAAGAGTGCAGTCTTACCCAGAAAGAAGAAATAGTTCACACCTGAGCAAAAAAGAGATCCAATTCCTTGATTTTGGTTTAAAAGAAGGTTAAATCTGAAATACTCAAGTTTGTGTGTCATCAATCATCAACAAGGGCAGAAGTTCCACATAATGTGAACATAGCAGATAGATGGATGCCAATGGGTATGAAGTGAAATACAACAAGTTTCTAAAGCTAATGGAAATATGTTGACAAGTAAAAAACTCGACTGAACTCAATTTAGAGAAACTGCAATTAGAACGATAGGGGAAAGCTCGCTTTGGGTGAGCTGCTCAAAATTTATCATCTCATTGTTATGTCAGCTCTTAGTGACATGGGATCCTACTCTTACGCAGATATGCAGAACACATATACAAAATCAAATGTATCAACCTGGACAGTTTCTGGCCTGGTTGTCAAAAAGGGATATAATATTTACTTTCGTCTTCAGTGTCAAAATAATTCCCGAGTGTTTCTTTGCTTGAGTAGTGCATCACATATCTTTGCAGTATCAACACCAAATCTGGCATTGTGTACGCTAATTATGTTGCACCACCCAATATAGCAGACGTAGCAGCAGAGACCGTAGCAGGATCCCTCTCAACAGGACTGGCATGGTTACATATTTCACCTAGAAATCTTTTCCTGGATAGTCCAACTAACATTGGCATATGTGAAGCACCAACACTTGTTTTGCTCATCTCTCTTCTTACGGATGATAGACCAGCAAGAAGCTGGAGGTTCTGTTTGGAATCTTTTGAGAAACCGATCCCAGGGTCGACAATCAATCTCCACAAAGGAATTCCTGCCATTTCTGCGCTGCGCACTCTCGAGTATAACTCAGAGGCCACTTGCTTGCAAACATCTTCATACTGCAAATTTTGATCACTTTGCATCGTGGATGGATCCCCTCTCATATGCATTACGATGTATGGAACACCAAGTTCCCTGACACCTTCAAGAATTTTAGGGTCAAGATGTCCAGCAGACACATCATTGACTATATGCACTCCTCGACTCACAGCTTCTGCTGCAACTTCTGCATAGAAGGTGTCCACTGATAACAGCTTCCCTTCTATTTCTGGTATCTTCATGACGGCATCAAGCACAGGAACCAATCTTTCAAGCTCTTCACCCACCGAGAGCCTTCTCGCAGAAGGACGTGTCGATTGTGCCCCAATGTCAATAATATCTGCACCTTCAGATACAAGCAACTTGACCTGATTAACAGCAGCCTCCACTTCTTGAAATTTTCCTCCATCGCTAAAACTATCTGGTGTCAGATTAAGTATGCCCATGACATGAGTTCTCTCTGCAAAATCCAACAGCTCATCACCTACAGGCAAAACCCTTCTTAGGCCTTCTTTTCCAATCAAGGACTCTCCTCCAAGGTTCTCCCAAATTTTGAAGAGACCATCACTGCATTTTGAGAGTGAATGCCAACTTGCTTCCACATCAGTTTCAGTAGATGTTCTTACCAGATCCATTAGCGGAGCCATAACAAATGGCCTCTTGTGTATCCTTTCATGTGGTATTGTCAAAGATTCAGAGTTTATGTGGTGCTTACCATAGAACAAAATATCAAGATCAATTGGTCTAGGGCCATATCTTATCCCATCTGTTCGGCCCAAATCCTTCTCAATTTTTTTGAGTAGTCTGAGTAAGTCATGAGGCCCGAGTTTTGTTGTCCCTCTGACAGCAGAGTTGAGGAATGGTGGTCGATTGGTGACATATGCAGGCACACTTCATACAACCATGCGTGTCGAAGAATGCTTATGCCTGAATCTTTCATGAGTTGAAGGGCTGAATTAAAGTTACTGATTCTGTCACCCACATTTCCCCCTAAAGCAATGACAATCTCTTGCTCTCGGGAGCTTGCCTTCAGTGATGATTCTGCAAATGAACGGTGCCTTGAGAAATTTGTCTTTGCTCTTGTTAATGGGTCAATAGGCTGCCTTGGGTATACTGACAAGATGGAGGAGCATGTGTGAACTTTTGAACAATGCCATGTAGTATACAGAAAAATAAAGGACTCAGAACTTTACCAGGACAAGCATTTGAAGTAATAAATCCATTCAACTGGCATTTGGCAGCAGGAATCATCTGCTTAAATTTCTCTTTGATGCAGAACATGGTAAGCTACAAGGATACTTATCTATAAGCCCATAGGGTATCTAATGCTTAGCAAAAGTTGGAATGTCCCAAGAAAAAGTTTGTACCAGGCACATTCCAGCTCCACATTGCCTGTAACGATCACCATCACCCGACATTAAAATGTGATTTGATTGGCCCAGGAATATAAAAAACTTATTATCAAACAAACACTAACCATTCAGTATAGAAAAAGTATAAATAACCCGTCCAGTCTTAAGACATCACACAAAAAAGAGCTTTTTGGACAACCCGATTTTATCCGGACATTAGAACCACATCACATTTATAGTAACTTGATACCCGGAAAAACAACTTTCTTCAGGGACAATTCACATTAGAAGACTACTTGTACAACCTAAAACGCTCTTTACTTTACCAAACCCTAATGGTTATATTGCGGATCAAAGAGTATTTAGTAGAACTGCAAACAGCAGAGGAAAATAAAGGTAAGAATGAGAGTGAACACGAAATCAATTTTTCTTTTGTGGTTCTCTTGGTTGCAAAATGATGCTACCATCGGTTTTCATCTGGTCTCTCCTCTCCCTTATTATTTTTTGATAAAAAACAGCACGAGAGGCTCCGACAATATATGTATAATTAATAAATAGTTACAGGGAGGGGGAGTAAAAGAAAAGACAAGATACAAGATGCCAATTAAGGCACGAAGGACACCCCTCTCTCCCTTGTTAACTGGCCAATTCTTCTTTTACTTAATGAAAAGGCAGAGCTCGTGCTGGTTGCTTGAAAACACAAAAAACATGCTACCAGATTCAGTTTCAATCTTCACAAAAACTATCATAAGCTCCACGATTAAGAAGGAGAAATGGCTCAATGAATAACCAGGGAACTATGGTCTAAAACAGCTTAAATAATAAAACAAACATAAGTACGGAGTATTAGATATTGAAAGCACAATGCATTGCTACAAACCTAAAAAGAAGTACCAATGCATAGATGGGTTTCTCCCGACAGCAGCAGTACTAGTAACAGTTGGAAAACCTAGAACAGCAACAAGATAGCATTGCAACAGTTGCCGCTGCTATGCTCAAAGTGTCAGCCGGCCGGCCAAGAATGGCAGAACCACTCACCACTGTGACCTCGCGAGCAAATTCTACAGACTTGGTGTTCTCGCACTGCCCCCAAGCAATCCTAAAAGGAGCGCAGACATGAGAGACAACCGAAATGCCGTCCAATTAGGGATGATGTCTGTAGGAGAGATCAATTCCTTGGCGGCGGGAACGAATTGGATCGGGAGGAACTGATGGATGAGGAAGGGAGATTTGAGGTCGCGGCGGTGGAGATGGAGCACGGATGGGTGGAGGAAAGGCCAAATTACTTTCCTTTTCTTCTTTACGTGATCACGAAGGATAGGCGTATTACAAAAATACGCTTTCCAGGCAATATTACGGTTCTACCCCTTATCCTCGTGTCGAGGGTAGGCATGTAATTAGCAGCTACCAATCCCTCCTTGTCCCCCTTCCCCTCCTCCTGGGGTTTTTGAGTGCAGTGAGGGTTCGGATTCTTTCCTCGCCCATCCATCCATCCATGGCGTCTCTTCTTCTCCCTCCTCAATTCGCTTGCTCCCTGTCTTGCTACCGCATCTGGTAAATCTCTCACAGCCCTCAGATCTCAGTAGGTTCTCGCTTGTTCTCTCTCTCAGCTCTCTGTCGCCATGTAAGTGGCGAGTTGGGAAACATTGAAGATTGCAGATTTCGTTGCTTTGCTTCTATAGTTGATTTCGAAAGCATTTCCTGTATATGTAGTACTTTCTTCACAGGGAGCCTGGGATCGTTGCCAATTTTATCTGTTCCATTTTCGGGTTATGTTCTGTCCATTCTAGTGGTAACTCGTTAATCTTTGAATAGAAATAACAAACTGCAAAATTATGCACAATTGTACTGTGTCTCTTTCAACAAGTATATACTCCCTGAAAACAATTATGCACAATCTTAGTGGGAGTATTACCGTAGCTGCCTTATCTGAAAAGTAAAGCACTAGCTTCATGCTCAATCATGTGACAACTGACAACGTTAGGCAGTAATATATGTAAAACACAAGTTTCTTCCTTTTTAAGTGTTGCTACTTAAGCCATTTAACCATGAGAAAATATAACTGACTTACTTGCAATGCACGCCTGTCAAATTTGGTCACTCAGGGGTCAATTACATTACAAGTCCAACATTTTGGGAAAGAGTACAAATAAGCCTAATATGAGGTTGCTTAACCGAAATGTGAGTTTTGTGTCAAAGAAGAGTTCCCAAGATGTTGCGGAAGGTGCAGGTGATGAAGAGAGTGACGTTGAAAGCACAACGACCAAGAAAAAAGCTCCAAAACGTGGAAGAAAGAAAGCTGCCGCAGATACACGAGAAGTGGAAACACAAGAAGGCCCAGGGGACACTCAAGATGCTGCTAAGACAGTTAAAAGGAGAGGCCGCAAGAAAGGTAATATACATATTTCTTTATCAATATGGAATGTATGTAACTAAAATTGTCATCATTTTAATTATATACTCCCTCCGATCCATAATAAGTGTCTCAAATTTTGTACTCCCTCCGTTCCTAAATTCTTGTTGTGGTTTTAGTTCAAATTTGTACTAAAAGCATGACAAGAATTTAGGGAAGGAGGGATTACTAACTTATTACAAATTGTACTAAATCTTAGACACTTATTATGGATCGGAGGGAGTACAAAAGTACTTACTTATGGTTATGATTTTGATCACATAAGTCACATGTAAAATGGAGTAACTTTTGGTCAAACAGTTAGTCAAAGCAAATGAAATAAGCCCACTATAGTGGGACGGAGGGAGTAGTTCTTTTAACATCTTGGTCAGTGCACTTTATGATTTTTCTATATTGGAGCCCTTAGCGAGTCAACTTTTCTCCTATGTTGCAGCTGCTACTACTGCAACTGCAAGCTCAACAGAAGAGAAGGACAAGGCAAAAGAACCAAAAAAGAGGGGCAGGAAAAAATTAAAGGCTGCTGAAGAGTTGAGTTACAATGAAGGAGAAGATCAGAGCAAAGATATGATGCCCACTAATGAGAGAGATGATCACAGTTCAGTCAATGATCTTGAAAGTAAAGTAGAGTCATTGTTATTACAAGATGATGGAGAGGTTGACAATTCAATGCCCTTAGTGTGCTGCTTTGGACCATCTAAATACTCATTTATCCCTTCTGGAAGACCTGCTAATAGGCTAGTGGATCATGAGATTCATAGTAGAATGAAGGATATGTTTTGGTCTCCTGATGAATTTGTGAGGGCACCTGGAGGTCCGTCATCCAATGTCGCCCTTGCTCTAGCAGCTCTTGGTAGTCGGGTTGTGTTTATGGGAAAATTAGGTGATGATGAGTATGGACAAAGTCTGTTGTATCACTTGAATATTAATGGAGTTCAAACTCGAGCAGTTAGTTTGGATCCTTCAGTGTCCACCGCCATATCCTTCATGAAGGTGACGAGCAGAGGTAGCTTGAAAACAAACTGCGTTAAACATTGTGCTGAGGATTATTTTCTGCAATCTGATATCAATCCAGATGTTCTAAAAGAGGTAAAGATAAGTCCATGAAATTAAATTCGGATGAGACCACGTCCTACATGTTTTGTTGTTTACTTGTTATGACATGCAACACCTAATTTGTGCATGCTTAGTTAATGGCTTGAAAATAGTTTTCATGTCTTCTTGGCAACTTGTCGTCGGGGTCTTCATTCCACCTTATACAACAGTGAACAATCTAATTTTTTAACACAATGTTGGTATTCTTAGTTTGCATCTGTAGTGTCCCTTTGGGGACATCTGATAATTTCATCTGTAGTTTGGGCAAGTTTTGGTATTGTTACTTACCTTTAGGTTGTTACATGGTGAAGCTATTTTGACATGCTGGCCTCATGTTACAGTGCATTAAGTATATTTATCAGTGAGAAGTCAAATATTGACAGCAATTAAAAGAACATGTCCAAGGTGTTGTCTATGTGCCACAAATACGTTTGGTATGTCTGCTTAATCTGATATGGAACAGTGTTTCTTCAAGAAAAAATTGCTGAATATTCCATAACATAGCTAAAAAAAAAGAAGATTTACATGGGTCTTAAATCTTAATTCTAGAACAGTGCTCAAGCAAGTGTGCTCTAAACGAAAGCATATTCGATGTTAATTTTCGCGGAACTTGTGGTTTTAAGAATGCTGTATTGCTTACCTGGAAAGATCTCATTCTATCATTTATTTTTTGAAGACACACACAACAGCTAGAGATACGAAGATCTAATGTAAGATCATTGTACTTCGTCAATTAACTGAATTAAGCAAATAATAACAGATAGATGTGACAAAATTTTCAAACAACAGGATTAGTTAAGTTCAACGACATGGCTGCTTTTTTGGGTTCAAATTTCCTATACGTGAATTTCTAAATCATAAATGGGTGGAACGTGGGGGGCATGCGGCCTACTGGTGGGAGGGGTTGTTCTTTGCCCCCACCGGGCTTGATCCCTAAGATTGACAGGTGTGCTGTATTTGGTGCCAGATTACATGCATGTGTGCACTTTAAGTAGAACAGTGCATATCTGTGTATCTTCCATGGCTGTGTGCATTGCTTCGATGCAGAGGCCGGGGAGCTCTCCCCTTTCGAAAAAAAAATCTGCATATCTTCCTAGTGTGGTGCGTGTGGGTTGTGTGCATCGGCCTTGTACTCACTCTTAAACGTTTAAAGAACAAGTCAGGGTTTATCTGTTTCATCCTTTGACGGAGTAGGTTTAGTTGTGTCATCCTTCAACTCAGTAGGAATAAAGTACTCCCTCCGGCCGGAATTACTTGTCGAAATATTACATGTATCTAGATGCGTTTTACACATAGATACATCCGTATTTGTGCAAATTTGAGACAAGTAATACCCATCGGAGGGAGTACAACATAATTTATTGGCAACTTCGCTTTTATAATGCTTTTGCACGCAGGCCACATCGTAATTCACCTAAGGAAACACTTTGTGCATAACTTGGTGTAGTTGCACTATTTTTTGTTTATCTGAAAAAATTTGCACTATGACTGACTTAATGGAGATCAAAATTGCATAAGAACCTATGTAGCAGTAAACAGCTGAGTTGCTCCATACTGAAACCTACGTAGCAGTAATGTCTTTGTTACAGCTCTGCACCTAACTTTCTTTGTCCCAAACAAAATGAGCATGTCAAGAATCTCTACGGAACAATTAGTTTTAAACTTCAAAGCTTAAAGGTCTCTTGTGCAATATGTAGTCCAAAATTAGGTAAATCAAGTAGTTACGTTTTCTAGATGCATCATGCGTGAAAAGTGATGCATTATGTATGAAAAGAGATATGACCTCCGTATGCTTATTTATGCAGGCTAAGATGTTTTACTATAATTCGTCAGCTTTGCTTGAGCCGACTACACGGTCATCATTGTTAAAAGCAATTGAGATCTCCAAGAAATTTGGTGGGATAATATTCTTTGATCTTAATCTTCCAATGCCACTATGGTCATCCAGTAAGGAGACCAAATCGCTCATCAAGGAAGCATGGGAAGCTGCTGATATTATTGAAGTCACAAAACAGGAAATTGAATTCCTCTGTGGTATTAAACCATCTGGGAAATCTGACACGGAAGACGATGAAAAATCCAAATTCAAACACTACAGCCCGGAAGTTGTTATGAAATTGTGGCATGCCAATCTCAAAGTCCTCTTTGTGACCAATGGGACCTCGAAGATTCACTATTACACAGAAAAGCACAACGGTTGGGTACGTGGGACAGAAGACGCACCAATTACTCCGTTCACCTGTGAAATGTCACAATCAGGCGATGCCATTGTTGCAGGTACCACAGATGATATTTTCTCTCTTTGCGTGTGCTGAATATGCATTAATTTCACAGAAATGACATAGAGTAAAGTATTCGTAAGTCTGTTATATATACGTGCTACTTATTCTTTTACTCCCTGAAGAGGATATGACTAGTTTGTTATAGCACTATTTAGAAGGACCGATTTCAAAGATAATGCTTAAGGTCTTTATATCTGCATATCACCACATGCCAGGAAACAATGCTTCTTCTTGTTTTATGTTTCTTCAATAATTGGATTGTTTGTGTAAACTGAATTCAGCACAGATGACAGTTGAGAGTGTGTTCTTTTTTTTTTTCAGCCCTCATGAATATGCTGTCAATCAATCCTCACCTGGTGACAGACAAGGTTTACCTGCACAAGACAGTGAAACATGCCATTAAATGCGGTGTGATTGACCAGTGGTTGGTTGCAAGAGAGCGGGGTTTTCTTCCCAGGGAAAGGGCAGATTATCCAACCAGTGAGCAGGATGAAGTGAGATTCATCACAGAAAAGGAATACCGAACACTTCCTGATGTCATGCAACCAGTGAATTCATCAAACAGCGAGCTTGCACACGTGGAGTGACTGAAAAAATGTGGAGGCTGTCAACATCTAAATACTGGATTTCTCTACCTGTTTGCAGGAATTGCCCACTCTTAACTGGAGTTAGTATTCAGAAGTAGTTTAACCCTGCAGTTTATGGGTTCGTTGAGCATAGGATAGTAGCCTCAGGAGTAGTACTAACACACACCGGCAAAGTCAATTTTGTACCGAGATTTTGTTGTAAATGTGACTCATGTCAAAACATTTCCCCACGACGATATCTATGTTAGCTCTATCTGTTTGGAACAACCATTATATCAGATGCCCCCATTTTCAATCTTAGGAACCGTGCACTAAGGCGTCATATGCATTGATCCCACACTAACATTCGTGGCCATTGGGGTGGTGGACGCGTCAGTGTTGTGACCTTGATTGGTTAGATCCCGGCCACAAGTGTTGTGGTGTGATCTTGCGGCCGTGGCGTCTTCTGTACTGGTTGTGAAACCTGATTTGGGAATCGCTGGTTGGATCCAGTAGTGACGAAACTTAGACATGTTATCTTCTTCTTGAAGATGTTGTCTTGGAGCACTAATCGTACTTGTTTTAAACACTTCAGATCGGTCTTAATTGGTTCAGTCTAATGACTGATGCCTTCCTTACAACTATTCAGATCACGCAACTAAAGTCACCAATTCGTCAGTACAGGAGCATTATCAAACATCTGAACCATCTATCAAAATGTAAATTTTGCCCAACTAAACAAGATATGATAAAACCACCCCAACGACATCATTTCTATGTTCTCATCAAGCGTTTTTCATGTGTTTACTTTGTTTATCTTGCCTTTTCTTAATCTCTTTTTTCTTTGACAACATTTGCAACAAACTTATGACTACATGCATCAGGGGAGGCCGGGGTTGCTAAGTTGCTAGCCCATACCATCTTATATTTTGAAACAGAGATGGTATGCAGTAATCTCTTCTTGAAACAGAACAAACTTCAATATAAGACGTCTTATATTTTGAAACAGAGGCAGTATGCAGTAATTTTTCTTGCAAAGGAACATAAGTTCTACAGGTTTGAATATTCGTTGTGATTAGTTTTTTTTTTCTTGAACCCCAGTCAAAATTTATGTCGTTTTGTATTAGAAGAGAAAGACTAGAAGAGAAAGACCAAGGCACGAGAGTTTTACAAGTTTAAAACTTTGGGTTATATTTCATTTTTACTACTACGGCTTTGCTTACATGACATCTTAGTTCTGGTACAAACGGTTGGATGAAAGCCAATATGGATATTCAGATCTGACATTAACGGTAGAAAGATCCAGCATATAGCGTTTTCTACTCTGTTCCACAGAAACGCATGGACATAGTGCCTAGCCATTCTCCTGGAATCCAACAAGAATATGAATCCTTGGGGCAAGAAATAGTAAAATTGGCAATGGCATACAAAGATGAGAAGGGTAAACCGTATTTTCACGTGTCGTCAAATGTGAGCGTCATCTTCGTATGTCAAAGTTCCAGTGTCAAATCAATCTATAGAGTTTCAGGAAACTTCCAAGAAACTAAAATTAACTTGATCACCATCCCTAATATCAGCAGCGCAAGCATTTAAATTTCCCAACCATAAATCTTCCCAAAATGCATTTCCCAACTACCACCCTTCAGTCTTCAGATCAGCATCACCCTCTCCACAAGTGAGAAACGTTTTGATTAGCGTCACCCTCTCCACAAGTGAGAAACGTTTTGATCAGCAGCAAAGCTCATCTGAGTCGTCAGTTTTGTACTTGTCATAAACCAGAGTTCTGGACATCTTCCCTTCAACTTTACCCAAGAACCCAACACACTCTTCTATGGTCTCTAATTTTCGGGATCCCCTCAAGGCCTCAAGACGCCCTACTACTTTTCCATGAAAAATATGTTACCAATTTACTCAGTCACCAGGTTGTGCTCATAGAAGGCAATTCTTTTCATGTAGAACTACAGATTGAGTTAATCATGGTACTCCCTCCGTCACATATTAAGTGACTCAAATTTCCACAAATATGGATGTATCTATGTCTAAAATGCGTCTAGATACATGTAATAGAAAGTCACTTAATATGGGACAGAGGGAGTACATCACAACTCATGACCTGCTGGCAGATTCCGTTAGATAATGCAATCTATACATGCAGTGCACTATCAGCTCCTTGTATCTGCATAAGTATAGTTGGTCTCAGCTTTAACCTCTACAAACAAATCTAAACAAAATCTGACACACCTCTCGTAAAAAAATAATATCATGATACACACCTCGCCCTCGATCTCTTGGCGGGATGCTCCTTCTCACAGATCACCGAGGGAAACCTGGACTACAAGCATGGTGCCACTGCTCAATCAAGCAGGTGACTTCCAACAGGATGAAGGCCGCATGGCAGATTATAGCAATAGATGGCTGCAGAAATCAACAATGTTCATTAAATGACAAATATAATCACAACCAAGGAAGGGAGCATGCATATTTAGTAGCTAATCCATCATATTTTGCAAGGAGGGAAAGAAGATATTTCATAGTATTAGTATGCTCCTCTTGAAATAATATATGTTCTACTTTTATCAATGAAAGTGTCCATGAGATACCCCTATTTTGATAAATTTGCATTCACCTTTTTGTATACCAGAATGTTGATAGCTCCTAATTAGATTTATCGAAATCTAGCTATAAACTATTAAGCATAAGTTAGAATTTATTTCCAAACCTATCAAATTTACATTTTTCACATCAATATTCACACTAAAGCTTGCAACCATTCTCTCTCATCTCATGCCAAACAAATCAATTTCACATGCAAAGTATTTATGTAAGATAAGAAACAGAACATTTGATCACTACCACATTCGAATCCCACCTAGTCAGAAGACTAAGAACCCTATTTCCACACATAGGAATCTTCCTTAGGCAGAAAGCAAGATGTTATGGGAAAAGTTATATACTTGTATCATGTATATATAGCAGATAGGGATGTAAAACGGCTCCGAACGTTGCCCCCCAGGCCCGTATATTGCTTTCCGTAAGCTGTTCAATTTCTCTCATCAGCTTGATTCTACAGTTCTAAGCATACACGGCAGCAAGTGGACAATAAGTGGCCGCCGTTTACATCCCTAAATAGCAGAAGACAGAAAACATGCCTAGGTCTGGAAAGTAGAACCAAGAATCCTTACCAACAGATACACATGTGAGTTCAACCTATTCCATGGGTGGCAACTACGATCACAGGGATTCAGGTCTAGAGATGCTACCAGTTAGGGCTTTATTAGCAAGTAGGGCCAGCCAGCCCTAGGCCAGGGCAAGAAGGGCAACCATGTAATTAGGAAGTACAATATGGATCTACACCATGTGGTTCTTCCCCCTTGCTCCTTTGATCATTTTGCTGAACCATGCCATGAGCTGCCCTTCTTCTCTCCTTCCCCATTGGACCGAACACCCCAAACACGTTGCTGATAAATAGATATTGCTGTTATGAAATTAATTCAATTTTAGCCATAATTTCTTTATCTCCCAAATAGGTTTCTTCATTTTTTGCCTCTTATAAGTACTTCACAGCGAATAGGAAGCAGCCCAAAGCTCCAAACTGCAGTTTGCAACAAGCCAACAAAGATGGGCTGCTGGGTCATGGTGCAGGAAGCAGAGTAGTTTGCGTGTTTTCACTAACTTCATACAATGCATGTGGAGGTGCTTCTCTGAGGAGCTGAAGACGAGGAGTGGAGTCGAGGACCATAGCAGCATGCTTGGATAATTTGGTTTTCTGCTGATTTAATTTAACTGTTCAGGTCTTTTCAACTTCTTGGTGCTTTCTTGACACATATTATAATGCTGTAAGAATGTAGCCTACAGGGCATTTATCTAACAGTAAGGAAAAAAATAAGACATAGATTTGCTTTGAATTATCAGGAATGCCATTGCTGAGAATCACAAGGAATTAGATGTTCATAATGCTAAAGAGCAACCTGATGGAAGCTTAAACGCGGAAAAATGATGGCATGAACACCCTAGAACTTGCATCATCCTATGTTTACAATTAAGATTGAATCCGTACCCTATATGGTATAGGTACACCCATGGTGTATTTGGATCTCATTTGCTAACAAGATGTTACATTATCGATGTATAGTTCAACATTTATCTTCTTCCATAATGATTAATGCTATATATGTGATGTTTTTTTAATGTTCAACTGCATCCTATAGGCCCAACATTTTGAATTCGTCCTGGGCCTCTGGAATGTGGCCTTGGCAAGAAGAAGGTATATCCAGTAATCCAGTTATAGCAGAGGCACCACTGCACTGCTGCCTTTTACAAAGATATATACCTGCATTTATAGATTAGTACTGGACTAAAAATACCACTATGCCAGTTATTTGCATATCAGTATGAGGAATCCTGCTAACATTGAAGATTTGGGTACTGTTATCAGAAATCCTGCTAATTGCATCTAGAGAGTGGCAGATCAAGATAGTGTCAGACACAGAATTTGTCAAATGTACATTAAACAAGAAAATCATGTCAGTAACACTGCAAGATGTGTGTATTCAGATGTTAGAGAGATAACATCTCAAATGTACAAGGCATCAAAATGACATAAAAAAGAGTTTTTTAACATAGCACATGTGTGGGTAAAGACACACTTGCCCCAGAGTATTTTGAATGTCAGGAGTGGATGTTTTTGAAGTCCAGGCATTAGCGATGGTCATGGTAGCACCATCTAACAACTGTGCAGTTAATCAGTGGCAGCCTCGGCATTCCCTTTCCTTCGAAAACACCAGCTAGATGATTTGATTTGGTTATGTTTCCCAAAGGGTACATGTCAATCAAGAGACGCACAGCAGAAGCAAATTGATTGGGATGTCAGGCAAAAGAAGTGTGGCATCGTGATCAGCAGCCTCGGCCTTCCCTTTCCTTCCAAATCACCAGCTAGATGATTTGGTTTGCTTATGTTCCCCAAAGGGTACATGACAATCAAGGGACGCGCATAAGAAGCAAATCGACTGGGATTTCAGGCAAAGTGTGGCACCGTGACCAGCATGGTCGTTCAGGGTGTGCATTCAGTTTTCGGTTCAATTAATACGGTTTTTATACTTCGGTTTATACGTTTTTGTATAAAAATACAGTACGGTTTCGGTTATAACCATTAACCAATCATTTTCGGTTCAGTTTAGGTTATAACCAAATTAACCAAAGTTGACGCGATTTTTTGAGGAACACATAATGTTTTGTCATATATTTCATTTTTAATGTATAATGTGAAGAGTATTAATTAGCTCACAAATGACAGAATGAGATGTTGTACACTTGCAAATGGTAGGTTACTTACAAATTGTGCATGCACGTTCTCTGGAAGACCAATAAAATAACCAAGCGTTTGATTCTGTTACCTACGAGAAGCCGAGCTGGGCCATTCAGCCAAGGCTATGAACCAGGTTCTCCGGAGAGTTGCCGTAAGACTCGATGGAATGGAGAAAAAGAGAAAACGATCCAACTTGTGCTTGGGCGCTTGAGGCCTTGGGCTGATTGGTATATGTATTGCTTAGTGGGCCGGCCAGATCCAGCAAGCCTGAGTACTGCTCAGCAGCAAACGCCAGGGAGATTGATGGGGGCACGGAAAAGACGACGTTGGTCTTTAGTACCACCTCAGTCAACTAAGTGGAAAGGATAGTCCTCCGAGCCTATAAAAGAAGCTGGTCTTTGGCGTTCCATAGTTGGTATGCTGAGCTCTAAGTTGGCGCCAAAATGCATCGTTTGGCCCAAACAAAAAGAGCAAAGTATATTGAAACGCGACTTTCGATTTAACCGAATTATTTCGGTTTCTAATCGAATTAACCGAAAGACTAACGGTTAGCTATTTCACTAACCGTAACCAGAACCGGAAAAATGGTTCGGTTTATTTTTTCGGTTTTTCAGGTTCGGTTCAGTTTTGCACACCCTGAATGGTCGTACATATATGGGAGTGGCAGCTCAGTTCAGGCAGTGCCTTAGGACCTGCCCAACACTGCATCTTCTTTTCCCACTACGATGGAGATGACTGTGAGCTCATGCAACAGGAGAAGGAATGGGTGGGTGTGAACTGTGAAGGAGCTGACGTGAATTCATCTCTAGGGGCACCAGAGTGGAGATCACCCGATCATGTTCGGAACTGTGAGGGGCAGCCAGAGTTAGGGTAGAGCCATGTTTGTGTCATTTGAAAATGTTTTAACAGAATATTCCATGGGTACTTTAATTTCTAGAACTTTTGCTCTTTGGGCATGTCATTTGAAATTTGGGTGTGCTTGTATTTCTCTAAATGTGCATCTTGGAGTGTACCTAACCTAATTTTATCCTAGTAATATCACATTTCATATTGTCTCACTGTATGATGCATGCGATTTTAAATCTAATAGTGTGCCAATGGCAACAAACTGAATATACTTATTTGACCCCCCCCCCCCCCACCCCCAACGAAGACAGGTATTCTTGTTTGATTATGCTCGTTTTCAGCTAAGTAATTAAATTAATATGTAAGAGTAAGCAGGTAAAGCTGCCAGATATGGTTGCGTGCAACAATAACAAACCTCAAGATATCAGCATGTCCTGCTCCATCATGAACCTCAAAGGTCCTTAGTGTTGTCCCCAATTCCCCATGACTTGACACATGTAGGAAGAATACTACAGTTGAGTATGTTCCTGTGGGTTGTCCATTGCTTCCGCTAGTATCAGCCGTGCCCTCCGCTTTCGATCATCCTTCAGGAAAAAGGGACCTTCACGGTCCTCCAAGGCTCTCGAATTCAATGTCATCACAATTGACTTCCTATTAATCCCCATCCTAAAGTACACCGGTGGCCTCTCCTTTGGAAGTATCCTCTTCTGACATCGAGCTTGATCCTTGTGCCTTGCCTCATCAAGTTTTTCACCTTCTGATTCCGCAAATGCAGGTGCAAAGGCCTCTAGGACAGAGAGTTTATTCCCCACATTTGGCACGGCTACCTCTGACACCTTCTTCTCCCCATAAGGGAATGCTGAGTCAAGAAATGGATTGCTCTTGATCCCAACTACATCTAGTTCCTTCCCCTTTCCAGCACCATCCTCCACCGCTGTAGGTCGGAACCCATCAGCACCTGCTAGTGCCAGACGCTGTTGCAAGCTGAGCAGCGACTTCTCAGCCTTCATCTGCTGGCGCAGCTGCTGCACCTCGTCCACCGTGGCCTCGTTAACCTTCTCGCTCAACACCTCGGTCCTCAAATACGTGCGAGGATCCGGAAAGGCTGGGAGCCACTCCGGTACATGCTTCATCCCACTCTCCCTACCCAACGCCGCGAAACTCAAAGACGACTGCGGCAGCGTGTGCTGTGTCGGAAATCTGGGCAGCTGCCTCATGAAGGGTTTGTCATCAGCCGCGCCAGCAAACATAATGATATCCCTGATGACATCAGAGTTGACGAGGCAGCGGCTTGAGGCAGAGGAGGCCCCCGCGAAGCCCTGGTACGCGGCGCCCGATACCTCGAGGAACTGTACCACATCGCACTCGTTGGGGATGGCGCGGCCGGCAAGGTTGGCGTGGAAAGTAGCAGCGCTACCGAGGTGGCATATGTAGCGTAGGAGGACGTCGACGAGCGCGTCCACCGCCGAGCGGTGCGCACAGGTGAAGCCCGCTGCCTGCAGCATCTGTGCCACGGCCGCCCTCGCCACCGCCCGCCCGAATTCGCCTCCGTTCATTCTCCAGCTCCCACCTCCACCGCCTTTGCTCATGCTTGTGGCCCGCGGCACGGGCGGAGGACCCAGTAGGGCAAGCTAGGGCGTCCGCCCTACCTTGATTTTTTTGCCTCGGTTACGAATTAGCGGAGATGAAACGGGGAGATACAGGGCAGGATCAATTCGTGGGGTGGTGGGAGGAGAAACGGTCGGAGCGATAGAATCGAAGGGGGAATCAACGGGAGGCGGCGGCGGCGCTTGCGCTACTGGAATCCAGTCGTGCGCGAGGAGGAAGACGAGCGAGGGCCGAGGGGTCTGGGGCGCTCCGCAGCGAGCTGGACCACAAGGAGGAGGGGTGAAGAAAAGAAAAGGAAAAAAATAGAGATAGGTGGGCTCCGGCCCAGAGGAAAAGAGGAGAGGGGAGATTGTAAACGCCATGGGCCCGCTCATTTAGAGATAGGTGGGTTCCGGCCCAGAGGAAAAGAGGAGAGGGTAGTAGCATCCCGGAGACCAATTCTCGAAAAAAAAAGCATCCCGTAGACCACGTTCACAAACCATTTCTTCCTTGACTTGCACATCTATCCATCCCCTCAAAAAATCTCGGCTCCCTCCTCGAAGGCCCTATCTATCTCTTCCTCCCCCCTCACCTCGCCGCCGACGAAGAGAAGACCAGAAGGTTCAAGGGATGGGCGAATTCGACGACTACTGGGCGCGGGCGTACAGGGGCGACCCTGCGGTGCCGCACTCCGACCCGCAGCGGCTCATCACCACCTGGACCGGCGCCTTCGCCCTCGGCGCCGCTGCATGCGTTCACCACCACGCCTCCAACCTCGCCTCCAATCTCAAGTCCCTTCCCCATAGGTAAATCTTTTTACCCTATCACCAACTCCTGACTCCAGCTTACGTTTAGGTTTATATGGATTCTGATGTTCTCGCGGTTGATCGGCATCTATATATATTGAATTGCAGTCTACCTATTTAATACAATCTCCGTTCCTAAATACTTATATGATGTTCTAGATTTTTCCCTAAGTCAAACTAAGTTTATAGAAAAATCTACCAACATCTACAACTCTAATTTAGTTTTATCAAAACCGGCATCATATATGCTCCGTATCTTCATAGAAGAATTAAATCCGTCATGATATATATCTTCAGAGTGTAATTATTTGATATTGTAGATGTTGGTATATTTTTCTATAAACTTGGTCAAACTTTAAGAATTTTGACTTAGGACAAAGATAAAACATCTTATATTTAGGAACAGAGGGAGTAGATAAAGTACTAATTACAGGAATTCCCTTTGTATCGTATGTATGATGTTCGGAACACATTATGCATATATACTCAGGTTGATGTATTGTATTGTGCTCTTAGTTTCCAATTTGTTAACTTTGTTCTTCGAGTACTGGTTTAGTCGATCAATACATGTGTGCAAAGGTTATATGAATTGTGAATATTGTATGCCGCTGACTCATCATGAGCACCCGGTGCTCTATAACTGTCTTCCTTGTATAATTGGACCAAGAGATATATCATATCTCCATTGGATCTGCTTTGCGATGGATTAGACCATGAGCGTTTCTCCATGGCGAAACATTTCTCCCTGATTTAAAAACAGTTGACATCCCTTAACATTAACTTCCTTATGAGTGCGTCAGTCGATTGGCTAGCAGTGGGAGCGCGCATGCTGCCCACCCGCATTACAGCTTAGGTCCACAGGGTGCCTCAGGTTAAAAAGCCACTGGTTGCTACTCCCCTGGTTGGTTTCATCTTAGTTAGTTTTCTAGGAAAATTAATTCTTGATATCTTTATCTTCTATTTACCTGCCCTTCGTGCACATGTTACTATGATATGTTTTTGCCTTAGCATTGCCTCCAATGCTCTAATTGATATCTTGATGTTTTGCCAACTAGTATATACTTCGTGTTGATCAAACAAAGTCTCAGATGCAAAAGATATCGGTTTTGACTTGCCCACATGTCTTGTATTGCATTTTGAAGTGAAGTTGGTTATTTATTTTCAAAACACGAATACTGATATACAATAAGTTTTGTGAAATTTATATGCATGCATGTCCATAGTATTTCAGGATCAAAATGCAAATTTTTCCTTGTGTTCATGTTGTGTTATTTTGCTGTTTTGGCGCCTGCTGGCTGATATTGGCAAACTTCTCCCTTCCTCTTGTTGGTCACTGATGTTCTCATGTCTTGTTTGGCTCCATGCACATGGATATGGAAGTTCATAACTTATAACTGGAGATTACTTTATCGACTTCTCATTGTAATTGTTTCATACATTGATACCATTTTTCTGTGTTCATCCGGTTTCTTTTAAATATATGACTGGTTGGGACATCCTTCAGTTTAAAGCTTGCAAACATGGTGTTTTTCTTCAGTCTGGTGCAAACTGAAAAAACACTATGACATGGTGTTATATGGAAGTTGAGGTTCATTCAAGGGCCTTCTTGAGATGCATCTGCAGACTCTCGATCAGTAATCTTCTGCTTGACCTAACCTAGTGTATCCATCGTTCATCACATCTGAGGATATGTGAAGTTTGTTTTGCCAAAGATTCTTTGCAAGCACATAACATGTGACTAACTCCCTCCCATCATCCCATAATCGATATGCCTGTTTAGGCCAGTAGGCATCTAATAAATAAAAAATAATAGGATCTAGGGCCTAGGGTGCATGAGCCAAGGTTGTCCCCCCTAAAATATTTTTCTATTGCACGTGTGGTTTAATGCAGTTAACTTGTTACATAGAAATCCATTTTGTGAATTGTGAATTCTTTTCATGCAAATGATCATATTATTTGTACGGAAATTTACAAGGCTAAGTTTCTTTCTACCCATGTATTGCTTGCATGATTTTTTTACCCTTTCGGTTGACATTTCACCATATTTAATTGCATGCCATCGTAGTTGTATACTTGTATTTACTTGAGACAGAAATATTTGGTAAACTTTTTACCTCTCGATAATGTGTAGATTTTGGTCACATTTTTCACCGTCGTCACTTGCATCGCATTGGGGAGTGTGCACCTCAATTTTTTTAATTATACTAAACTTGCATGCCAATGCCAACATTGGGTATGTGCAGCTTATAAAGCTTAAAACAGATGCTGTGCCTCAGACCTAGTACTCCTTGGATCATTAACCCAATTGCTGCACATCATCACTAATATGGCTCATATGCCCATAAATATCAACCAAGATTTAATGGCATTGAGCTTAGGTCCTGCTGGAAGTCTCATTTAAATTAGGAGTTCAGTTGAACAGATGAACAGCCTGCAGATGAAATTGGTGCATAATTTAAGGTGATGGGTCAATTAGTGGGACTGAACTGCTGAGTTGGCAAAGTCTCAATCCCAGGAAAACATCGAAGTAAGGATTGCGCCATGTATGTCTTGACTAGCAAATGATTGTCTATAGATAGAATTACGGGTTATCCATGTGTTGATGGCACGCTTCAGTTCTGAATTGTGTACATTCAAGTTTTCTAAGGTAACAACTTCCTTTTACATATAGGGCTGTTGATGTGGTTTGAACCGACAACCTCCACTATACATAGCTACTGTCTTGCTTGTTGAGCTACCAATTGGTTGTTAAATTGAGTAATCTTAAATTCTCAATTTTTCTAGAGATGTCCAATCCACTATGTTTACGGTATATCCACTATACCACCGTTCTCTTCAAGAAATATGCCTTTTAAAATGTTATGTCGACTGTCTATGGATAAAGCTCACGCGTTCTATGTCATTCAATTGAGCATGTGATGCCTATCTGACATTCAACTTATATTTCCTAAGATGGTCTAAGCTTGAGCTTGTAGTTAGGTTGGGATGGCTTGGGAGTGGCAACAAAACTAGTGGCATAAAAGGGCTATTCTCATTGTTTGTATCAGTGGACTGATATTTTATAAATCCTTTATAACTGTGCAATATAATCGTATGATCAGCAATTAGCATATGACAAACCATCTTCACTACTTCCGTTGTAAAGTTGGTTCCTTTTCCCAATGCAATTCAAGTCGATTGACATATTTGTTTTCCATATGATACCATTCATCTCAGCTGGCAAGACATGACAATGATGCTTGATCAGAAGCGCTGGAAAAAAATTCTCGACAAGAAGCAGCAACAAGCTTAAGGTGAGCTCTTGGTTAAATCAGCTTTAATTGAAATGGAGACACAATTTTATCTAAATAGTAACTTAAACCTGATGTGCATTCTGGCTCCTGTCATGTAGTAACTCGCTATGCATTTCACTGCCTGACGGCTACTTTGCAGTAACTGGGACAAACTTAGATGATGACTAGCATGGTTCATTTCGTCGTGTTTTACCTTATCCAGTGTTTGTCTCTTCTGCATTGCAGTTCCATATCTTTTAACCGCTTGGACCACAGTTGGATCAGCTTTCTATCTAGCAGTTGAGTATGGTCGAAGAATGTTTGGATCAGTCTGGTTTCGTGGGTAGTTTTCTTTCTCTCTATTTTCTTGCATAGTATTGAAAACTTCATTCTTAAAGTTGAACTGGTTGTGTTGATCTGCTGTCAGTGTGGCCTCTATACCAACTCATACTATTGCATTTCTTGAGTTATTGAGTTGTTCACCTATTTTCAAAAGGACATATGTGATGAGATAAAACGTAATTTATTTTTGCACTATGCCTATGCCCATAGTATTTGGAGTACCTCCCTGGTTGGCTAGTGGCACATTCCACAACCTTTGCCAACAATAGCCTTTTTGCATCAGGGTAGAGGGCAAATATAATATGCATGGTACGAATCCCTCGGTCAACTAACGGTTAACTCACTGTAGCGGTATATTTGTACCAAATGCAAATTTTGAGTGGTATATTTGAATCGGGAAATTTTGAGTGGCATTTGAGCATATGGGCAAAATTTAGATGGAAAATATGCAATTCTCTCCTTTTCTACTTTAGCAGCGAGAGAACAGAGGGGATGGGGAGAGGTAAAAGATATAGGAAGACCAAGGGTACAAAGCATCCGACTTCAACACTAATCTTATATTATATTATCCACATTTTTTGATTAAGTCTAAACAGAACAGGACTCATACAAATATTCAACAGAAACTCAACAAATTTCTTCTTATTCTTCACCACATTTAAGACATTCAAGCGTCGAAGCTCAATGTACATAGGAGCGGGGGCCAGGAAATTTTGCCAATGGATTCGCTTAGGATGGGCATGAACTAGCTATAGTATCATACTACCGGAAACCGTCTCACAACAAGACCTTAGCAGTATAGGACTCAAAGACATCATAAGCAACCGAAATATCATACCACACACATATATTAAATGAGAACTTAAGGGTGAAGGCATACCGGTTTAGTGTAATCCAAAAGCCACTTGTTTACATATTTCAAGCATTCTATTCAGAGAGAGATTGATTTCAATGAGCCTCCTTTTGATCCGGTTGATCAGAAGAGAATTTAGAGTACACCAGAAATCCTAAGAAACAACATGAGACACATTGGACATTGGAGGTGACCAACGAAGAGTTATTCAAAATGGTTTAAGAAATATGGCCGAGTATAGTGACAAGGTGCATAGGGATGGCCTTTTGTTTGTGCTGCTACCTTTTTAGATATTGCAATGAAGGACAAGCTGAGAATGATGCATTTGCAACTAAAGGTTGGAACTGTTGGAATAAGAAATGAAGAAATGCATACTAGATACTCATGTGGATAAATGAAATGTCAACATATTTCTTAATGTAGAAGTAAAAAAGATGTGAAGCTTTGATGAATCAGCACCAATCAATCCAGATTGCTCAAGCAAATCGATCTTACAAAAACGCAGAAATCAAATTCGGCTTAATATTTCAATTGCTTTGGTTAGATACTTGTTGTGTCAAGGCTAAGCTTTTTGAGACCATGATGAATAAAAGGTCAAAACGTAAGGAAAATCTTTGAGAGTTGGTAAATGTACTTTGGCACATCGAAATGATGCTATATTAAGGGCAGTTAGGAATGCTTTGAAAATTGTCCTTGGATATGTGGTAATATTCGAAAGCAAATTAGTAATTATTTTGCAAAGTTAACATCGTCGTTAAATCCTATGTCTATTTGTCTATTTTATTTCTTACAAGCTACGGTCTAATGAGTAATGAGTTTGTTGTTCTTTTGCATAGATAAATTTAAAATCTTGTTGATCGACGAGGCTGTATTGATATCTTAGTAAGCATGGATTTATCACCGAGAGGTTATACAGTTGCACATGTGAAGGAAACATTAGTAGTATGTCTAAAGGCCGCTCTTCAAAAAAAATTAAGGAAACATATTCGATTAAGCATAAAGTAGGCTAGAGGCCAATGCTATGACGAGGCAAGCAGCATGACTGGCGAGGTCAATGGCTTGAAAGCGAAGATTATGCAAGAGAATAGGTCAGCATATTATGTCCACTGTTTTGCTCGATCACTAGCAAAGAATAAATATATTGTGACGGTAGCAAAGAAACATGAAGACATTGCATAATTTTTCGACATGATCGCCCTTCTATTCAATGTGGTTGGAGCTTGTTGCAAAAGAAAAGATATGATTGCAGATAAACATCGAGATGAGGTAAAACAAACCATAGGCAGCAAATGGATTAGCACTGGCTTATGTTTAAATGAAGATCAAACTCTTGAAAGAGCTAATAATACAAGTTGGGGTTCACACTACAGAACCTCTCACATCTAGTGAAATTGTTTCAATAATTGTTTCCGCTCAAAAATGCGTTGAGAAAGAGGGCAAGAGTGAGAATAAATCTTAAGCACGTCGTATTCTAGCATATTCTCAGACCTTTGATTTTGTGTTTTATTTGCACACAATGCTTCGTATATTAGAAACTGCAAATACTTTTTTCACCGTCTTTACAAAAAAGGATCAAGACATCTTTGTGAAACCCTCGTTTTCTAAAACTCAAATTACATATTTCTAACACCATATATCACAAAAATAATACAAAGTCCTTTATTACAAACAAATATTTCGAAAATTACAAAGAAGTCCTTTTAGTTTTACATTTCAGCCCTTGGACTTTTCTTAGCGGCTAAGAACCCTTAGGTGGGCCTAGCTGCATGCTTGCCATTTGTCACTTGGTTTTTGCCATTTGTCTTATGGTGTGTGCCATTTGTCACCATGAGAACAACACGTGGAGGACATGCATCTTTACCCCACACACTATAAATACCAACATTTTTTTTTTACTGCTGCTCTTTCCACCAACCCATCACTTTTCACCCACAGTCATTCTTCGTCTTCCACGAGCTTTCATTGCTGCAAAAGGGTGGACAGGTACTGGAATTAGGTGCAGTAGTTGTAAAAGTCTTGCTAATACATTTGCTTTGCATGATTGTTTTGCTCGTATGATTATTGAAGAGTAGAAGGCATGTTTAGGCAGTGCTTTATAAAGCTAATCTAGAATCTGTGTATATGCTCCGTGTGTACTTGTATCTTTTTTTTTTACTAAATGACTAAAAATAGCTCTACCAGTTTAATCCTCATTTTATCTGTTGCTCACACGATTGCTCTCATGTCCTAGCAAGTAATCACATAACTACGTTATCTATTGTATCTGCACATGCATGGTTAGATTTATGTACTGTCACATAGCGAAAAAAAAGGATAACTTAGCTGTTCTAGGGAGAGTAATACTTGGTGAATCAGTAATCTATGAGAACTATATGGGTCTCATCACAAGAAGAAACCCCAAAACCGAAACAGATATCATATGCGACATTTGCCAATTCATCACCTTATTATTCCCCAAAAGACTTAACTCCCTCAAGCATATTGCGAAATAAACACTTTATGTCCCGACCTTTTCTCATATATACTTGACACCCAAAGTAATTAAACCAGATAAGTAACTCCACAAGTAGCAATTTGTGCAAATAAAACACCTAAAGTAACGAGACTAGATCAAAACAGTCCGATCAAAGACTAGATCAAATACAGAGTACAACCTAAGGGGGGTTTCCAAGATGGCTCTCTCCTACGGCCTTTTATATGCAACGCACCAGAAAATGCAGGTTTGCCTTAGAAAAAAGTCTTAAAAGTAGTTTAGGTAATTGAAAATTGACTAATCTCAGGGAACCCTTATTTCTGGAACTTTGCCATCAGAAAATCACAACTTTTCAAAATTTATCACATAATCACAAATTTTGTGCTAATCGGATATGAGAAATCCATAATTTAGGAATTAAGCAAGTTAGTGGCAGGTCTAATTTGTGGCAATCAGCAGGTTCCTCGATATTTAAAGCATCTTCAACAGGTTTCCTAAAAAGTCCCATTTCTTAAAATAACTATCTCCATTTTCTAAAAAACAAAAAAAATGCTCCAGCATGTTCCCTAGTCCATTCCCAATCCCTATATTTTTAGGGAATTTTCTGAATTCTCTCTTCTCTTCCCTGAATGCAGGCAACCACACATAAAAAAACGAGAAGCTCTCGCGGGAACGCAACCGTCAGTTCCATCCCATTTCCGCCCCCAACCCGTCGTTCCCGGCATGCTACTCCGGCACCGCGCCGCCACCCTCCGCCGCTGCCGCCATGTCCGACCCCATCTGCGACCACCCCTCTCTGCCATGAGTGGCCCTGACACCAATCCCGAACTGAATCGAGGCCGGCGACGCCTCTACACGCTGCCGGCCACGGCCCTCGATTTGGCTCGCGCGGTTGTCGATTTGCGCATACACCGCGACGAGGAGCTCCGTCACCCACTCCCGAGCCCACCCATGTGTTGAATCTTGCTAACAACGCACCAATCATGCCCCCGATGCCGCCTACTGCCAGTTCCCTCCATCGCCAATTCGGCCGGAGCAGGTGTCGATTCGGTCGTTACAGCTGCGTAAGAGCTTCGAGGCGGCGGCGGGTGACACGGAGAGGCGTCGACGGGTGTGCGAGCGGCCTCCTCCGAGAAGCGAGGCGGCCGGTGCACATGGGGCACAACGAGCAGCGGCGGGCGGCAAAGCAAGGGGACGGTGGCAAGCGCGCGTTGCCGGCAGAGGCAGCGTGGTTGTGTGCGTTGAAGAAGAAGAAAGGAATTTAGTCACTGACAAGTGGGGTCCATATGTCATGGGATCTACAGAAGAATTTAGGGAATCGGTATCGGGAACCTGCGAGAGATGTGCACATTTTTTCTAAAATTTTCTTCTCTCTCTTATCCCAGGGAACCAGTTTTAGGGAACCTGCGTGCTCTTGCTCCTAAAAGGTTGGAGTACTTTTACAACTACAAATCAACTCCTAATATGATTAAGAATTACAACGAAATCTCTTGAAGACATCTTTTTCATGATATCAATCTTTGCAATATGAAATCCTGTCGGTGTTTCTGTAAAGATACTGCCCAGCTCGACTTGAACGACAATGTTGTCGTTCATACCCCTGCACGAAGTTGACCACCCTCAAAGGTTTCAAAAGCCCCTTGAGTCGCCCATCCAAAGAGACGGAAAGTCACGAACGTTCAACGTACTTGGGCCGAGGATGATCCCCTAAAAATATAGGTCGTCGAACCACAAGATCTTCACCAGAACACGAAATACTCCAAAACCACACGAGACCATGCGGACGAAATCATCATGAAACACTAACTTAAAATCATCAGATCCATATGAACTGATATGCGAGGACATAAACTCAAAATCCGCAAGATCAGACACATCAAACCTGCGGTGAGTAGAACTCTTTGGTCCGGTGGCACCGCCCGATAAGACACAACCGCATCAGAGTAAGAACCAGAGTACATTTATTCTCAACGGCATCACGCCTTCCGTCATAGCGTTGCCGATGAAGACCACACGACTCAAAATAATAAACACTTCTTGATGCGTATACCAGGACTCAAGGTTCTCGTCACCTCACAACGCCAAGATGACAGCAGGAGGCGAGGGGAACCCATGGATTCCGGTGAAGATCTAACTCAAAAAAACTAGTTTGTCCGCCGCCGCCAGGCTCTTGTCCAAAGTCGCCATCGAGGGGAAGAATAGATCGATTCGTGAAAGGTAGGAGTACTTTTTTTTAGGTAAAGCCATCATGGCGAATTTTATTAGTTCGGCAAAGAAGTTACATCATCCGTTATTACATTCACCACGAAATTAGGGGGCTCATCTTGCCGGATTCTAGCCAAAGGACCATCTGCTCAGCTAGCTAACACATGCGCCGCTATGTTTGATTCTCTCGGACAATGTTCAAAACTAACCTCAACAAAATTATGACAAGTAAAAGAACAGTCCTCGTGAATAGCTGCGGTCGGTCCTAGGAAGTTGTCATCGTTGTAGGGCCAGCAGCGAGTACTTACTTTTTAGAGCAACTCCAGCCGGCCCTCCCTAAAGGCCCCCTAAACGGGCTTGGGGGGCACTGGCGTCCAAAAACCCACCCAGTCAGCCTCCCCAATTTGTTTTTTCATCCGACGCGTCCCAAAAAGTTGTCCGGCGCCCCCAGGCCGAACCCAGCCCACGGGGGGCGAGTGGGGGCGCCGGCGCCGGCGCAACGCGTTATTGCGGCAGGCCCACCTTGTCAGCGACCAATTAATCGCCCCACCGGTTTCTCACCGGCCCCTCCTCGGCTCCCGAGTGGATTTTAATGGCGGTAGCCCGCCGGTTGCCACACGGCCGCGTTTACGGCCGTGTTCACACGCCCGCCATTTCACATTCCGGCGATAGGGGTGACCACCGGCGGTACTCGGCATTCTCCTCTCGGCGCCTCCTCTCCTACATCTCGCCCAAACCCTCCCTCTCTCTCGCCCTTAAACCCTCCTGCCGACGAGACCATGGCTGCCGACGACGAGACGTGGCGCTGGACGACGCTCACGCTCGAGGAGGTCGAGGCCCTCCACGAGGACGAGTACTCGGCGCCACCCGATTGACGGCTGCCGGCGCACTGGACACTCAGCATCGGCGGCATCCCGACGCCGCCGGTGCCAACGGGCCGTGCCCGGACCGCCGCCATCAATGCCCACTAGTGGCACAGGTTGACGGTGGAGGAGCGCAAGGACCCCGCGTGGAACCGCGCCACCGGGGCCAACTGGGCGCCATTCTTCGCCGACCGCCACGCCATCAACATCGCCCGCTACGAAGGCCAAGGCGAGCGCCCACCGCCGGGTCGATTCAACATCGACGGCCGGCGGCGGTTCTGGAGCAGGCGCTCCGTGGTGACGGTGCTCGCGCACATTGCCATCGGCGATCACCCCCACCTGGAGACGCCCCCACCACCCCCCACCGGTACCGGCAGACAGGCACCGATACGGCGGCTCCGTAGCATCCCGCTCCCCCGGCTCCGGCTCTTCCCGCAGCGCCTCCTCGCCGACGCTGCGCATCAAGGAGGAGCCAGGGGCGTCTTCCCGCCGACGAGGGCCGGAGCCGCCTCGCGGCCACCTCCACCTAGTCTGGCCCAAGCCGGAGCCGAAGTTGACGCCGGCGCCGGAGCACGAGCGCCTGTTGCTCGAATGGCGCCAGGATGGCGACCCCGAGGATTTCCCGGGGCAGCGGGCGGCGGAGCGCGCCAACGAGCGCGAGGCCGAGGAGGCAAAACGCCTCGCCATGACGGATGCCGAGGCGTTGGTGTGGAGCGCCAAGGAGGCAGAGAGGGAGGCCGCCGAGAAGAAAAAGGCGGGGAAGTGGCCGGCACCGGAGGTGAAGACGGAGCCAATCGAAATCGGCTCCGACGACTCCGACGAGGCCTACCTCGCCTACTACAGCAACCTCGGCGACTTGGCGGCCTTTTTTTATTTTAGAATTATGTAATGAAAAAATTCCGCCGAATTTAGTTAAATTTCGCATACTTCATTTAAATTCCACCAAATTTAGTTAAATCTTGTATATTTTCAAATTTTGGGGGTTCTTATTGGGGACGCGGCTGGGTCACGACGGAACCCTACAAAAAAAATCCAACAACGCCTCTTAAATGACGTAAAAAAAGGCTGCGCGGGACGCCAAACGGGGGACGCGGCTGGATATACTCTTAGAGGTGGTAAAATGTCACCGGTCCGGACCAACCGAGTAGCGATTCCTGATCCAAAACAGATTCTGGCCTGCACGGGCCCAATAACACCCAGCACCATCCACAGCACCACACGTCCCCGACGCGCTTGGACGAACCCTAGTTGAGAAGTCGAAGAAAACGGCAGAGAGAGAACTCGCGTAAAGAGAGAGTGCAGACAGCGAAACCCTAAATCGTGGCACTGCCAAGGCCTCCATACGGTCCGATCGGAGATGGCGCCGTCGCCGCTGGAGAAGCTCAAGAGCATCTGGAACTCCCAGGTCATGGATGAGGAGCAGTGGGCCCTCAACTATGTATGTGTACCCATCTCCGCTCCCTATTATTGTTTTGCAATTCTTCCTCATGTTTTTTGGTGTGTGATTGCGCTAGTAATTGTAATTTCTTTCTTTAGTTCGTGCTGAACGCCGCTCTCGATTGCTTCCTTGCCTCCTTGGTCGGGGGACAATGATCTACTAAATTCGATTTAGGGTTCGACCGGATTGAGCGGGCAATTGACCTTGTGCGGCTGCACGTAGATGATGTAGATGCTTTTCTGCGGTCATAATATTCTTGTAACTAGTTCTCTTGCTGATTATTAGGGCAACTGTCTGAAGGCTAGGTTCTGGAGAACGAGGAAGCTTGTATATTAGTCTCCCGCTCCTCATTTACTTTTGTCACAGTGCTGAATGCTGATGGTTAATCTTTCATCCCTGTACTATTTCCTAATTATTATTTTCCAAAAGATGCTTACGATCTCTCATATAGATCATACCAGACACATTTCAGGCCACACCAACTTTTAGTACGGCACAAACGATTCAGATGGGAGTGGGTACAATTATGGTTGATTTGGCATGAAACAAATGATAGTGCACTATTGTAAGAAACATGTACACCCTCCGATCCATAACAAGTGTCGCCCAACACTTTTTATGGATTCTGGCAAAAAAAACACTTTTTATGGATCGGAGGGAGTAATTTTTAGTATGTTCAACGCTAGTATTGTGCTAGCATTAGTTAAACTTGCAAAAAATACATTTTAATCGTCGAAGTACTTGGGCTTGTCATTTGCTATCCTGCCTGTTCTTCTTTTATAGCTGTTGAGCTGTGCCGATTAGCCCTGCTTAGTTCATTGATTTGTTCATTGCAATGTAGATTGTGAAAGAGAAGCATCATTGTTTGCTGTTTCTTTTAATTCCTTTCCTGTTTTCCTGTGCCACTGGCTGCAATGCTTAAAACCAATTGCAACTTTGTAGGCTTGTTCCATCTCAGATATTTGAAAACCCACCAAATTCATCGTCATTATTGCCAGTTTAAGTAATGCCTACTGCCTACCAGACTTTGGATGCTAAGATGATGACCTCTAGAGTGTAACTATTTGTCAAAACATGCTAGGCTTTTGGGTCAGGAATCGCTGCTGAGCCGATGACCTTTTTAAGGTTGTTTTAGGCTTCTAAACTATGGTTAATAGAGCAGCATCAGGGCTGCCATCAGCTAACAATGAACCTGTTTTTCATTCAAATACTAGGCACGTTCAACATCCTCTCGCATCCCTGCCTTATGCTAGGAGTGGGCGTATGGTTTAAACTGAAAATTTGTTTTTGTTTTTTTCACTAAGTCATCCAGAAGCAGAAACCGAAACATGTACTAGAAATCGTCAACAAATCGGTTAACCAATAACTTGGTTTCTCATTAAACAGATATACAACTGAATCTGTAAATAATTGACAAGTGACAACAATATTTGAGAAACCCAAAGCAGATCAAACTCGGTCAGGAACAAGCGCAAGGATTTAACTGGAATTTGGAGATGAATTTAACCCAAAGTCCCCTGAAAACCCCTTAGATTTGTGTTCTGAGCACCACTGGATTGCCTTCTTGGAGGTTTAGTTATTTCAGATCCACCATGAGTGCAGCATCTGGACATTGGGAGAAATACAGGGAACAAAGGGAAAGTTGCAACTGAGAATAGAGTGCTGCGTAGGTGATTTGAGAAATCGGAGCAAAGGGAGGTGTTGGATATGTAAAGAATGAGATGTTGCTTGCAGGCCAGATCAAGCAATGTTGTCCATTTTGATGGAGTGGGAGCGCCAGCGGCTAGGCTTTTGGGTCGTGCTTGAGAATGGGGGGTGGCATGCATGAAGTGTGCAGGCAGCTCTTGTGTATTGGGCAAAAAGGCTGCAGCCCAAGTGTGCTTAGGCCTTATTGTTAGCAAGTGTGCTTGGGTCCATGTTCAAGACATATCAAGAAAACGTTGTGCATGCTATCTTCAAGTCTGTAATACCTCAACTGCATAACCAAACTATATATACTGACATAAAAGAAAACGGAGGCCACAGATGTAATGATGTATTGTCCGTGCCAAAGACCATAAGAAAATTGTTGTGCATGTGAGTTGCTTGATGTTGTGCAAGGCCACATCGTGACATCAGGAATGTGTTATTAGCATATTATTATTGTGTTAGTGTGGCTTCTGTGAGCTGTGACGGAAATACTGAGAATCCTGAATCTTTTTCGCAAAGAATGACAGAATCCTGTAACTTACCAGACTGTTACTACTGCGCTGTGCTAGAGTTTGTTTCTAAACACACAGGATACAACATTTATTTTAGATATATAGTGTAGTAGCTACCTAGAGCTGACCGGCTTGCTTTGTCTTATTGATCACATTGGCCAAAATTGACCATCCTGAGGATTGTGCTGTATGTGTCTGTGTGATAATCTCAAATGTGGCACCTTGAAAGTTCCAAATATTATGATGAGTTAATTTAAATATGTGTTATCCTTGTTGGGAGTCGAGTGTTCATTTTTGGTATTGAACCTTTGAACTAAAGTTTGAGCTATAGCAGACCAGAACCAAACATCCATTTTTCATGAATTAAAAGAAAGCATCAGATTTTCATGAAAAATGAGAAGATTATTACTAACAAAAAATAGAATCATCATTGACTGGATTGCACCATGTAAACTAATCTTTGATGCCCACTACCTACTAAATAATGTTTGGTTCTGGTCTGCTATAGCTCAAAGGGTGAAAACGGATCGGATTCGGTCAGATAGTACTCATACCGTATACTATTCCGTATTTTTTATCGGATTTGGAAACGGTGCGGATGTGGATTCGGACGCGGAAACGGATGATGCCGGATCGGAAACGGATAATGATGTGCGGATAGTGCGTGCATAGTAATAATAATAATAACTATTAAGTTCAGAATCATTTATATTGGACCTAGATACCAAACCGTGGCTAATATCACAAACCCACAAACCCACACTCATACTAATATACACACTCGAAGTTCAAGAAGCATCGATGGAAGTATACACACTGGAAGTTCAAACATAGTTGGACAAGTAAAAACGGATAATATCCGACTTAGTAGTGTTGGATTATCCTATCATAATTTTGGATAATTTGATATCCGCCGGATATATATCCTATACACGACCGGATAGTTATTTCTCCTCCAGTATCCTATACCTTCGGATTCGGAAACGGATTCGGTCAGTAATTATCCTAACCACCTTCACCCTTAATTAAATTATTGTTTGTTGCCTCTGATATACAGAAAGTGCTGAAGGCTGCGGGACTGTTTGCTGGATCCATCTTTGTGATGCGGAACTTTGGTGAACAGATGGCCATTTAAGGCTGCGTGTAGTTGTTGGACAGGGTAGTGGTTTCATTACATGTTCCTTTGTATGCCTTGTCATCAGGCTTTTGGAATATTTGTACTCAGGTTTAAAGCATTTCTGGGTATGGCTATGGCCTATGGGACAGTTATTTTCGTATAACAGTTGAGCACTTGCTTGTATTTTACAAGTTCAAACAGTTGTTACTGAAATTTTCTATTCACCATATAGGTGCACGCCTTATAAGTTGACGATGTGGACGCCTTAATTTCTGTTCCCCACGTCGCGCAGAGTCATCGTCTGGAACTCGTGGCCAACGAGTTGAGGTTTGGGATTGCAGCGCTGATAATAAATATATACTCCGTATATCCTGAGTTCACATAGGCAATCTGTCATGCGAACTCACGCAACGAACTCAGGGAATGTTCCATGTGAGTCGAATGTTAATTTTTGTCTGGATGTGCAACCGCCCTACTTTATTTGCACAATCTGTCATGCCAACTCACGTAACGAACTCAGGGAATGTTCCTTCTGAGTCGAATGTTAATTTTTGTCTGGATTTGCAACCGCCCAGCTTTATTTGCACATCTATTTATATTATATCAAATGTTTGCAAGCTCAAGCTGTCAAAAAAATATATTTGCAAGCCCAATATATAAAGTGTCCACATCATCGGCAACTTCCCACTAAGACTAATTTAATGTTTTGCAATCTAAACATGCAAAGTGTCGATCTAAATATGCAAAGTTTCTACATCATTATCAACTTCCACAAAAATTCATTTAATGTTTTGCAAGCTCAACATTCAAATGTTCACGTTATCATAATTTGATCGCACTAAGATTCATTTAATGTTTTGCAAGCTCAAAATGCAAAATGTCCACGCCATCATCAACTAAAGCGATCACTACTAAGATTCATTTAGTATTTGCAAACTCAACATGGAAAGACATTAACTCAACTAACTCCTAGCATATGCGTAGCCCAAGGAAAAACCTACATCATTCTCGGTGTGCCGCATAAACATAACATTTCAAGTCAAGGTACTCTCGTCACAACTCTTTTGCTCTACTACCACTTCATCATTCTAGAATGGGATACTTATAAGAAATATACATATGTAATTCAAAAGATGAGAATACTAAACCTCCATCGATTTGTCTAACTTTTAAAGCATGTCTTCTCATGCTCACAGTCACATCTTGAACCAACTATTGCATGATCATTCATTTGTCAATATTGATTATATGAAAAAGAGACGTCACATCTCCTAAGTTTTTTTGTGTGTTATTCTTGTGCAAGAAGTAACTCAAAGCAACGAACAACACCAGCCTAAATATATTTATTTTTTCAGCCACACGAGAAATTAGTCATGATTCATGAATATAGGCAAATCTGTATACCATATATGCACATTTGCATTCTCTCTTGAATTAATCATATCATGAGTGTCAATAATCCTATAATATTTATTTTGCTCCACTGCAATTCATTTTCTTTCATGTACAGACAGATGCGTTGCCCTTCGAGGCCTGCAACAACGCACGGGGTATCCACTAGTTTTAAAGGCTTGTATGTGCAGATATTATTAAGATGACGTGTAGATAAAACATAGAGTATGTGTTTGACTGAGTTCACAGTGTCCATCAGCGTTTCAACGTCAAGATGGATGGGGTCACCAAGCGGTGTGGTCGCGGCCCTATCCTACGATACGGCCGGACTTGATTCAGCGTTGTCCATTGACCGCTGAAAAAATTGACTAGTCCATCGCAACATTTTGCAAACAACAACTTGTGAGTGTATTTTGTGGTCCAGCGAAATTGCGACTCCCATCAACTTCATTCCCTCTCCGTCACAAAGAAAGTCTATGGAGAAACAGCGTTGCAATTTACAAGAAAATATTGCGGGGTTGTCCAAGGAATATTCCGTGGGAGGCAGGCCAGGCAGGCTGCTGCTTTTAAAAGCTCACTCATCGCCAGTTCACGAGCAAGAAGAAGAAGGAATAAGGAAGGAGGCACCTAGCAGGAGCAGGAGCAGAAGCGCCATGGCTTCCCTCTGTAAGCACTAATGCCTCTCCTTTCAGTCTGGTTCACCTCATTTTCTTTGCACTTCGCGCTAGACTAGATACTCAGTATCGGAATCAGCTATTGACCTGTAGCTCCTCTTTCTGAAGTTCGCTGTTGTATTCTCGCTCACATAAACTTTATTTCTAACCTATCTTTTTAAAGCTGCAAAGATGAATTTCGGAAGAATTAGCTTGTCCATGTGTCTTTTTTTTTCTTCTGTTGTTTTTGGTTTATTCATGTTTCCCCGAAGAATTAGCTTGTCCATGAATTTCTACACTGAGAAATGAAAAGTTCGTCTTTCTGTTCAACTGAATCAGAAACTCAGAATAGTTGCAGCTAATTAGTTACTTTTGATCGAGTGGCATCTTTGACAGGGCACATCTCTGTCATTGTCCTTGTACTTCTTGGAGGATCCGATGCCAATCCAGCTGCCCCTCCTCACCTGGACAAGAAGCCACTACAGACATTCAGACCTTACAACATTGCCCACAGGGGTGCCAATGGTGAAATACCCGAAGAAACTTCCGCTGCCTATTTGGTACGTACAGATTAGTCCTTGATTACCAACATCAAATTTTTCTCAAGTAGTTTTAAATAAAGTAATATCGTCAATTCCAATTAATTAATAAAGTGATATCGCCATAGTATCTGTAGATGGATACATTTTAATGACACATGAAACTCAACTGTACTAAGTGTTGACCTTATTAGTTAGTTAGTTTTTTGCGATCAGACCTTATTAGTTTACAGTATCCAAGAAGATTATAATATTTTCTATGGTAACACTGTCACATGCCCAAACACAATAAAAGGAATTTATCATAAAGCAATATCTTGGAGATCATGTCCAGATTATTAGTAGTATGTTACTTTGTACTGATAGAGATTCTTTGAAGACTGAAATTGGATATCTTACTCCAAACCTGAATAATATGCATTGGTTCTTGCAGAGGGCTATTGAGGAAGGTGCAGACTTCATAGAGACCGACATACTTGCATCGAAGGACGGGCATCTGATATGCTTTCATGATGTAACCTTGGATGCCACCACCAATATTGCAGAACACGCAGAGTTCGCTGGCAGGAAGAGAACCTATGAAGTCGAAGGAGCAAATATGACCGGATGGTTTGTCGGTATGCAAAACTGTGACCACCTCCTCCTGTTGCTTTTTTTTTGGCGCTGACCTCCTCCTGTTGCTATTCCTACATTTGTGGCTGTGGATCTACTTCTGACTTTGGAGTTCTGTTTGCTTCCAGTTGATTTTACTTTAAGTGAACTGAAATCACTGAGGGTGAACCAACGGTTCAAATTCAGAGATGAGCAGTATAATGGTAATAATTTATCTTCTCTGTTTCTTGCATTCTTAGTTTTTTCTGCATTACACTGCCTTAAAGAAGGTACTCTTTAGCTTCATATCAATAGTCAAATGAAATCAGGTTACTCTCACTTGTATGTAAGTCAGATGTCTCTTTATTGATTGATGTATCCATGCCCTAATAGTAATGTTCTTGGTTACTCTCAGTTGTAGTAGTAATGTTCTTAAACCTTTTTCCATTGCAACTGCTGATAATGTTGTCCTACTGTATTGCAGGGAAGTACAAGATTATTACATTTGATGAATATATCTTGATTGCACTCTATGCTGATAGGGTGGTGGGCATATACCCAGAGATCAAGAGTCCTATTTTCATCAACCAGCAGGTAGGTGATTTCAATATTCAACCTGATAAACTCCTGAGAATAGTTTGTTTACTGAAGAGAATGGACAAACTTTAAAGTCGAAATATTATTAGTTCCAAATATGATTATTGAATAATGATGTAGGTCAAGTGGACAGATGGCAAGAAATTTGAGGACAAGTTTGTCGACACGCTTCTCAAGTATGGCTACAAAGGCGAATACATGTCTGAAAATTGGCTCAAGCTGCCCCTGTTCATCCAATCTTTTGCTCCAACTTCGCTCATCTACATCTCAAAAATGATAAACTCTCCAAAACTATTTCTAATAGACGACACCACGGTTCGAACTCAAGATACCAACCAGGTAAAATCAGCAGTTAGTATGACTGTTTTTTCCTGACAAAGTTCATCACCAAAAACAACTTGTTTACATAGACACTTTCCAACATGCAGTCGTACAGTGAGATAACTTCCAATGGTTATCTCTCGTTCATAAGGAAGTATGTTATCGGCATTGGACCATGGAAGGATACAATTGTCCCCCCAGAGAATAAGCACTACTTAGGCCCTCCAACTGATCTAGTCGCACGAGCACATGCTCTGAATCTTCAGGTGAGTGATCTCTGATAACAATGGCACATGACCCTCTATTATATACTGGAGTAGTTGATGCCGTGTGGTGCTAAATCTTGATGCCTTGCAGGTCCATCCATACACATTCAGAAACGAGAACTCGTACTTGCACTTCGACTTCCATCAAGACCCTTATGCTGAATATGAGTATTGGCTCAGCGAGATCGGTGTCGACGGTCTGTTCACCGATTTCACTGGTAGCTTGCACAAGTACCAGGAGTGGACAACACCATACCAGAAGCAGGAAAAGAAGGATCATGGACACTAAGCTTAGGTCGCCAATACCGTATTTGTTCAGAGTTGTTTCATTGTTGTCATAACCAAGAATACTACCATTCTATGCAAGTGTTGCCAATAAATCACGGAAGTGCTAATGGTAGAGCTTCATAAATTCACGTGTGTTGTTGTTGCTACCAAAATTTCATCATACATGAGTTTTAAAAATATTTACCTGTTCTAAAAAATACTCCCTCTGATTCTAAATTCTTGACTAATTTGTCCAAATATGGATGTATCTATTTTTAAAAAGCGTCTAGATACATGTAATATTTCGACAACAGTTTAGAATCGGAGTGAGTACTTCGCTCCATAATAAGCGTCGTTGACTTAGTATAGTGAGTATAAAATTATTTATATATATATATATAGCCGCCATGACGACCCATGGCTGCCCTTCGCGGCCCTCCGGCCCGCGAGCCCACTCGAGCCCCCCTCCCCCGCCTGCGCCAAGGCTTTCGATGAAGATCACATCGGCGCGTACCTTCGGTCCGTGGAGCCAGCGCCGGACGCCCGGACTACAAGCGGGCGATGACGTCCGTGCCAGCTGCGAAACGGGACGCCGCCCCAGCGCGCCGGACTCGTGCAGTGGCCGGCGGTGGCTCGCCTCTCTCGCGGCGACATTCGGCTTCCAGTTCGGCAAGTCCTGTCTCACGGTCTAATCGATTTGTCCGAAAGCCTGTGTAACAGGCTAACAGGCCAGTTCTAAATTTTTAGCGTATGATGTACTTTCTGAAATCTGAAATGCAGCACGTGTTGCCTTTTTTCTGGTTGGTCTCCATTTGTCAAATTACATATGCTTTGTAGATAGGGACCCCTTGTCAGGCTAAGCTGGACATCCAGTTCCGCTTTGAAGGAAACACCCTAAATCTTATACCCTGACCTACCGACTCTGCTTGGCGAGCAGGCCCATTTGTCAGATTCGACACAAATTGATAAATGAGGTACATAATAAAAGAGAGTGAGCACTTAGGGTGTCAAATGTTCAAAAAATATTCAATGAGGGGCTTTGTGTAAATTTTATGCACACTTAGGTACGCAGTAAAATTTACTCGAAATTCTTTTTAAGAAGACCGTGATTGGGTCTGCTGCTGTTTATTTCAGAAAGACTGGGGCTGTGTTTGGTTTTGAGCCAAAATCTGATAGTTTGTTGTATGTTTGTTGTTGCCAAAAACATGGTTGTATGCACTAGTTCTTGTAATCGGTGTCGGTCTCGTGGTACATGGTACATGGAGTCTCAAGATTGGAATAAACGAGATTATGAGAATCCAACTACATACACAAGAATTATAGTTCTCTGCGGTAACCTCCAAGACATTGTGACTGTTACAAAATTTCGTTGGAATTATGGTAAAATTTCTGAAGTTTCGAATATTAAGATAATTTTTTTAATTACAAGTCAAATATTTCCATCCGACATCAATTCGATCCCATCCTAAAATGACCCGGGTTGCCCATTGTATTATTTCTCTGACTACACGGCTCCCCGACTGAAGCAACCGACATCGTTGTGGCAGCCATATGTGCCTTTAATAGCGTCGCCGAAGATGAAGCGACATCACCTACACAGTCTACAGGTGTTCATGCTTGAGCTCGTCGAGAGCTGAACACTCTTTGCTGAAATTTTCTTTGAATTCGACCAAACTTTTGCCAAATTTCAAATGGTTTTGCTTTTTCTTGGACAACAAAAAAATACTTATGTCTAAATTGACACCGATGGCCACTAAATTTAGTCATTGATATTTATGCGAATATAAAAATAAAAAAACTTCATTAGGTGACTATAAAAGTTAACCTAGAAATAATCACTCTTCTTGCCGATATTCCGAAATTTTTCTCCATGACTACATCTACCACATGTCTCCACACGCGCATTTTGCCGAGGCTGAAGGTTCTACTTCCGCCCGCTCCACAGCCCGACCCCGCCGCCCCGTCTCCGGCCGGTTATCGTGCGCTACGCCGCTACCTTCAATCGCGATGAGGAGCTCTCGGTACCGCGTGCAACGCCGCCGCCTCCTGCCTCCCCTCTGATACCCGTACCGCGTGCCAACGCCAACGTTCCCCTCCTCGTACCGCCGTAGGATCCTCGACTCCAAAGCCACGGCCTCCCACGCGCTCTACACCTCTCGGCTCCCCGCCCGCTCTCGGCACCCTGCCCACACCAGGATCAGCGCTATCACTACTACCAGAGGTAAAATCTCAGCACGGAATCCCGTTTATTATGGACCAGTAGATGCAAGCGGAAACCCTGCGTCTGTTTCAGAACTGTACCTGCATTCACGGCTTTCTCTCGTGTATCGTGTCAATTTACTTGAGTGCGCTGAAGCTGTTTGTAGATATGCCTGTTAGCAGAGTTCGTGTGCTTATTCTCTCCTCTACAGTGTTCCGTCGTGCTATGACTTTGGGGAATCAGACTCTTTATGATATTGTAGATGTAGTGCATAAATGGGCTCTCATACATCATTGTTTCACCCTGTAACTAGTTAGCATGTGTGCGTCAAAGCATGTACAGTGTACTGATTGAATCATGCGGAATCTAGGGCCAAGATACCTTTATAATTAAATGATATTGTGTGGATTGGTTGTTCTAGAAGAACTTGTTCTGCTATTACAATTAAGTCTATTTCTTGCTATCATAATTCATCCTGCATGATTTCTGGCAAATTTTACAAATTGCGTATAACTGGAAAATTTGGAAGTAGGAGCATGTAGTTCTCAGAATTAAGACCAATTTCCATTCTCATTTTTTTTCTATTAGATTACTATGTTTGAGTGCAAGATGTGTTTTGTACACTTAATTAATGCACCTAAGTTGCTTGTGGTAATGTCTATTACTCTGTTACAAGACATTCATCAGTTGCTTAATGTCCTGCTTAAGTTAGTTACTGCATGACTTCATTTGAATCGATCATACTTGTAACCTACCAAGTACCAATTTCTCAGGAGTTCACATGGTCTTTCTGCTTGGTGAATCACTGGTGGAGATAACATGTCAAGAAATCCAATAATATGCTTGTACTTATTGTTAGCAACATGTGCATGGGAAGTAGTAATGGAAAAATAATTATTTGTTATGTACAACAACACAAGAAATTTTATGTGTTGGCAAAATTAACTCCCCAGTCCTAGCCATTGACGCCCTGCAGCTTTCCTGTGTTCCACTGTACTGATTTGATTTCCGGCCACATTTAACAATACGAGCTACATTGCATAAGAGATACCAGCTCCTACAGCTTTCCAGTGTCTCAATACATATTCGTTGGCTTCAGCTAATTCTTTTCATTTATAACTTGTTTGACTTTTATCGGCTGCTTCTCATGTGCAACATAAGCTGCTATTTAGCCTCTCTTGATGTAAAGAGAGAGCACTCTTTCCAAAAAAATAAAAAAGTGAAGAGAGAGCGCAGACAATGAAACCCTAATCCTGGTCCTCCCAAGCCCTTGATACAGACCTATCGGAGATGGCGCCGTCGCCGCTGGAGAAGCTCAAGAGCATATGGAACTTGCAGGTCATGGATGAGTAGCAGTGGGCCCTCAACTATGTATGCATGCACCCATCTCCGCTCCCTATCACTGTTTTGCTATTCTTCTTCTTCGTGCTTTCTGGTGTGTGATTGCGCTGGTAATAATTGTAATTTCTATCTTTCGCGTGTTTCATGCTGAACGCCGCTCTCAATTGCTTCCTTGGTCGGAGGACAATGAGATCCCCTTAATTTTTATGTAGGGTTCGATCGGATTGAGCGGGCGATTGACCTGGTGCGCCTGTACGTAGGGGGTCTAGATGCTTTTGTGTTATCCTAATATTTGTCACAGTGCTGATGGTTAGTCTTTTTTTTTTTTGAAACAGTGGGCGCCCCCACCGATTTCTATTAGAGAAACCGCCCCCAAGTTTTACACCGAAAGGAGAACAAAAAAGAAAGGACAAAACAAGAACAAAATAACATAGAAGTCACTAGGAAAGCTACCACCGTCTCCCAGGTCATACGCAGACGACCCTGGCAAGACTTAAAATCTTCAGCAGAACAACACCCATACAGCCGACCAGAACTGGGAAGTGGAAACAATAAAGCAAAAGGGAGAAGAACACATCAGCACTGGAGGCATCAGTTCGCAGGTGCCCATCCATATCTTCTGGAGAGAGCTTCTGTTACCACCGTCTTCAGCATGTTCACCCCAGCTTCAAGTTTTCTTCAGTTTTGTTCTTTCTGCAAAATGATCCAGGAAGTCAAAAGATGACAGATCTGGAAGATAATACTTGCTGGATCATCAGGGTATTGTTTCTTGAAGCAGGCAGCATTCCTAACTTTCCAAATGGTCCACACCACGGCTGATCCCCCCACCAGGACCAGCGCCTGTTGGTCCACAGGAAAGGAGGCCACCCAATCACCCAGGAAATCACCAGCCCCATCTGGTGGTCTGACCAACTGGAAGGCAAATATCATCACCTGCCAAATACTGGAATAGCAAGTGATCTACAGTTTCATTCTGGGCACTGAAGTGACACTGAACATTTCCAGTCCAGCCTCTTCGCAGCAAGTTATCTTTGGTCAGGATACTATTTCTGATCATGAGCCAGATAAAGATCCTGACCTTTAGGGGAATCTTGATCTGCCAGAGGTTTTTGTACTGAAAGATGGCTGTAGCTCTCAATTGCAGATACATAGATCTGACAGAGAACACACCAGTCTGACCAATGTTCCACCTAACCGAATCAGGTTCAGAGCTCAGAGAAACTCCTTCAACAATAGTTCTAAGCTGCTCCCATTGTTCAGCAGTTTCCCCCCATAGACTCCTTCTCAGTCTAATACAGGAAATGCCTTCTAGCACCGTCTTTCTGAGAAAGATATCTTTGGAGAAAGAAATATGGAAAAGCCTTGGGAATCTGGAAGCAAGAGGCCTATCTTCAAACCATCTGTCCTTCCAGAACAACGTTTTCTCTCCATTACCAACACTACTACAAAACGGTCTATATGTCACGGCACATCAGTAACGGGTCCGGCGCGACCGTTACTGATGAACAGAGCGGGGTCTGCCCGTCCCCGCCCAGCCATACATCAGCATCATACCTCGCGAGAGACATCAGTGGCGGTCGATTAAGAGACGACCGTTACTGATGAACCACGCATCAGTAACGGTCGCCCTAACGCGACCGCCACTGATGTGTGGTACATATCAGTAACGGTCGCTCTCGGCCCGACCGTTACTGATGTGTAACGGGCCGTGTTAAAGCGACCGTTACTGATGTACCCCCTATTATTAGTAACGGTCGCCCAAGTCCCGACCGCCACTGATGAGGGTCGCGGTTTAAATACGCAGAACAGAGCCGCAGCTGGTCGTGCTGTGCGTCGTAACGGATCAGCTGCGGCCCTTCTTCCCCGGTGACGGCGAAGCCATGCCCAAATCGGCCGGCGGCGAGTCCCGCAGGTACCCCTCCTCCCTCTCCCTTCCTCCTCTCTCCCCCCCGCGCGCGCCGGCAGCCCCCATCTCCATGGCCGGCGAGCTCCGATCTTCGAGCCCGAAGCTTCCCTCTCCCTTGCGAGCTCTCTCTCCCTCCCGATCTATCTCACCAGCCTCCAATTTCTCTTTGAAGTTCCCCAATTTCAAATTTTTGAGCTCCGGCCGCCGGCCAAAATGCGGCCTCCTCGTCGTCGCCCGGAGCTTCCCTCTCCCTTGCGAGCTCTCTCTCCCTCCCGATCTTTCTCGCCGGCCTCCAATTTTTCTCCGAATGTCTCTAATTTGAAATTTTTAGTTAGCCCCGGTTAATTAACACCTTAATCCCCTTGTCAATGATTAGGCTAATTATTTTGCTTTGTGTTTTCTTGTGTATTGTGTTGTAGATCGAAGGACCGTTCTTGGATGTACGCCACGGAAAGAATCAATGCTCGATGGATAACCGAATGGACGGTCTTTTTTGGAGTCGCGAAAGGTGATATGGAATGAAAAGGACTTGTGATGATGTGTTGTCCATGTCGCAAATGTGGAAACACATGCATGATGAAGCCTGAAGATGTTCAGATGCACGTGCTAGCATCGGGTTTTGTGGAAGGTTATTCACGCTGGACTTGTCACGGGGAGGGTGCGGTTGATGTCGGTAGCGGTAGTGAAGATGATGATGTCCTGTGGTATGATCTGGCGAATGATTCCGAGGAAGAAACAAGGGTCGATGAGGAGGCTAATGTGGAAGGTGAAGGAGCTCCACGTGGCAGGATTGCCGAAATGCTAGATGACCCGTACCTACGGGACCAGCTGGAGGACCCCGAAGATGGGTTAGAGTCTGTTCAGTTCAAAAAATTGTTGCAGGACGCACACACACCCTTGTATGATGGAGCTGGCGAAGAAAACAACGTGCTCGAAGTAACGCTCGAACTTTTGAGGCTGAAGGCAGCATCATGCTGGTCAGACAAGGGCTTCACGGACTTGTTGAGTTACCTTGCTTCGGTTTTTCCACAGCCAAACAAGTTGCCCAAGAGCACATACGAGGCGAAGAAGATTACATGCCCGCTTGGATTAGATTGCGTGAAACATCATTCATGTCCAAACGACTGCATGGTATACATTAGAGAGTACGAGAACCATGAGAGCTGCCACATATGTGGTGCATCGAGATACAAGAAGAAAAACGATAGAGCTGGCGAAGACGATGGGGAAGAAGTGATGAAGGGCAGGCCGGCAAAGACTGTTTGGTATCTTACGGCAGGTGGCCGAGTTGAGCGTTGGATGCAGAACGTTAAGGACGCGAGGTATCTCGTCTATCACGATCCGGCGTAGGCTGGATTCGGTCCTGACGGGCACTACCATGTGGAGGAAGCTGGGGTCCCAAGACACCCTGCCGATGGGACTCAGTGGAGAAACTTTGACACGGCATTTCTAGATTTCGGGGCAGAGCCCAGAAACCTGAGGCTCGGTCTCAGCACTGACGGGATAAATCTTTTCGGAAACATCAACAACAAGCACAGCACATGGCCAGTGATCTTGTTTGTCTACAACCTTCCTCCATGGTTAATCATGAAGAGAAAGTACATCCACGTGTGCATGCTCATACAGGGTCCAAAGTAGCCGGAAGCTGACCTAAATGTGTATCTGCAGCTAGTGAAGGATGAGCTGAAGCAGCTTTGGAACCCTGGCAGAGTGGTTTGGGACGCAAACAGGAGTACTTCACGATGAGAGCAGCGCTTCTGACCTGCGTGCATGACTACCCCGCGAATGGAAATACTTCATGCCAGGTGACACATGGCTACAAGGCATGTACAAAGTGCGGGGAAAACACGACATCGGAGAAGTTGCCCGCTTCATCCAAAATTGTTTACATGGGCCACCGAAAGTGGTTGGATGCTAAAGACCCTTGGAGGGATGACAAGGAAAGGTTCAATGGGAAAACGGAGCACGGGACAGCGCCGAAGGAGAAGTCTGGTATGCAAATCCTCAAAATTGTGAACGATCTTGAAGTTGTCCCCGAAAAGATTGCTGCGAAGAAATATAAGGAACCTGAATGCGTCGTGTGGAAAAGGAGGTCCGTATTCTGGGACCTGGAGTACTGGGCACATTTAGAATGCCGCCACAGCATAGATGTCATGCACGTGGAGAAAAATGTATGCGACAGCGTGCTGGGGTTGTTGATGAACATTCCAGAGAAGACGAAAGATGGACCCAATGCACGGAAGGACCTGGAACTCATGTCTATCAGAAAAGAGTTGTGGGGCAAAGATCAAGTGTCGGCAGCCGACAAGAATGGTTTCGTGACAGTGACCACGCGGTGTCGTTTTGCATGTTACAACCTGTACAAAGACGAGTTGCATAGGATGTGCCAGTGCCTGCAGGGCATTAAAGTCACATCGAACTACTCGTCGAGCATCAAGCATCTAGTTGACATGAAGAGTCACAAGCTATCTGGCATGAAGTCTCACGACAACCATGTCATACTCACTCAGTTACTTCCAGCCGCAATCAGAGGTATCATGGAGCCGCACGTAAGGGAGACAATCATGAAGCTTTCTGACTTCTTTGACAGCATCTCGCAGAAGTCAATCACCGTTAGACGATGCCAGATACTGCAGGATAGTATGATACAGATTCTGTGCGAACTCGAGATGTTCTTCCCTCCATCATTCTTCGATATCATGGTCCATCTAATGATCCACATATGCGATGAGATCTTGTCCCTAGGGCCCTCGTTCCTGCATAACATGTATGGCTCTGAACGATACAGCAGAGTTCTGAAGCGCTACGTTTGTAACAGATCGCGTCCGGAAGGTAGCATCATGGAAGGCTTTAGGGCAGAAGAGTGCATCGAGTTCTGCACGGATTGGTTGGCCGATCAAAAATGCAACAAGTGCAAGGATTTAACTAGAATCTGGAGATGAGTTTAACCCAAAATCCCCTGAAAACTATTAGATTTGTGCTTCTGAGCACCACTGGATTGCCTCCTAGGAGGTTTTAATTATTTCAGATCCACTAGGAGTGCAGCATATGGACATTGGGATAGTGCGAACCAAACCAAGAGAGCTGCATTTGAACAATTATGAGAAATAGAGAGATGAAATACAGGGAAAAGGGAAATAGATTGCAACTGATAAGAGTGTGGCACAGATGGTTTGAGAAATTGGAGCGAAGGGATGCGTTGGATGTGTAAAGGAGATATTGTTGGCACGCCAGATCGAGCAATGTTGTCCACTATGATGGACTGGGAGTGCCGGCGGCTAGGCTTTTGTGTTGTGCTTGAGAGAATGGGGGAGTGGCATGCATGAAGTGGGCAGGCAGCTCTTGTGTATTGGGCAAAAGGCTGCAGCCCAAGTGTGCTTAGGCCTTGTTGTTTCCATGTATATTGGCCCTCTAGATTTTTTGGAGTAAATTTATTTTACTTTTTGTCGAGGGGAGATCCGAGATTTAGGGTCCATGTCTAAGACATCAAGAAAACGTTGGGCATGCTATCTTCAAGTCTGAAATACCTCAACTACATAACCAAACTACTGACATAAACGAAAACGGAGGCCGGAGATGTATTGTCCGTGCCAAAGAGCATAAAAAGATTGTTGTGCATGTGAGTTGCTTGATGTTGTCCAAGGCCACACTGCGAGACATCAGTAATGTTAATGTGTTACTAAGTTCTTATTATTGCGTTGGTGTGGCTTCTGTGAGCTGTGATGGAAATACTGAGAATCCTGAAACTTTTTCTCAAAGAATGACAGAATCCTGTAACTTACCAGACTGTTACTACTGTGTTGTGCTAGAGTTTGTTTTTAGAACATACAGGATACATCATTTTATTTTAGATATAGTGTATTAGGCTATTAGCTACCTAGAGCTGAAAGGCTCTCTTTGTCTTATTTAATATCAGTGGTCAAAATTGACCATCCTGAGGATTGTGCTGTATGTGTCTGTGTGAAAAGCTCAAATGTGGCACTTTGAAAGTTCCAAATATTATGACGAGTTAATTTAAAAATATGTGTTATCCTTGTTGGAAGTTGAGTGTTCATTTTTGGTATAGAACCTTTGAACTAAAGTTTGCGCTATAGAAGACCGGAACCAAACGTTATTTAGTAGGTAATGGGGGCATCAAAGGTTAGTTTACATGGTGCAATCCAATAAATGATGATTCTATTTTTGTCTGTAGAAATCTTCTCATGTTTCATGAAAATTTGATGTTTTAATATGTTAATTACAGTATTGTTTGTTGCTTCTGATATACAGAAAGTGGTGAAGGCTGCGGGACTGTTTGCTGGATCCATCTTTGTGATGCGGAACTTTGGTGAACAGATGGCCATTTTAGGCTGCGTGTAGTTGAGAAGGGTAGTGGTTTCCTTACATTTTCCTTTGTCTGCCTTGTTATCAGGCTTTTGGAATGTTACCCAGATTTAAAGCATTTCTGGTTATGGCTATGGGACAGTTCTTTTCCTATAACTGTTGAGCACTTGCTTGTATTTGATAAATTCAGACTGTTGTTAGAATTTTCTATTCATCGACATGGTACACGCCTTACAAGCTTCCGATTGTGTCAAATTGTTGGTCTCTACTTATAATTTCTGTCTGGAACTCGTGGCCAACGAGTTGAGGTTTGGGATTGCAGTGCTGATAAATAAATACTCCTATATATTTTCTGAGTGCACATAGGCAATCTGTCATGTCAACTCACGAAACGAGCTCGGGCATGCGTTCAGAATGTTAATTTATGACTAGATATGCAACCACCGAACTTTATCTGCACATTTCAGAAGCTAGTATTTACAAATATTATTAAGATGACGTGTAGATAAAACATATGTTGACTGAGTTCAGACTTCACAGTATCTTTCAAGTGCACAGTGTCCATCAGGCAGGGAGCGTTTCAGCATCAAACAGGATGGGGTCACCCAGCGGTCCTATCCTACGACTACGATACAGCCGGAGTTAAATCAGCGTTGTCCATTGACCGCTGAAAATTTTGACTAACTTGTCAGTGTATTTTGTGTTGGTCCAGCGAAATTGCAACTCCCATCAACTTCATTCCCTCTTCAGGCATAAAGAAAGAAACCACGCGGTGGAGTCTCAAAGAGAAGTCTATGGAGAAATAAAAATAAAGCTGGGGGTGTCCAAGGAATATTCCAAGGCAGGCCAGGCAAGCTGCTGCTTTTAAAAGCTCATCGCCAGTTCACGAGCAAGAAGGGAGGGGAAGGGAGGACCGAAGGAGGCACCTAGCAGAATCGCCATGGCTTCTCTCTGTAAGCACGAATATATACCTCTCTCTCTTTGAAGCCTTATTCACCTCATTTTCTTTGCACTTCGCATCATCTCCCTCTCCTCGGCAGCATTAGTTCGGTTATAATCATATGAGATACTCAGTATCCGAATTAGCAGCTGACTTGTAGTTCCTTTTCTGTAAGTTAGCGCTGATGTACTCTTGCCCACGTAAGCTTTACTTGATACTTATCCTTTTGAAGCTGCAAAGTTGAATTTCGGAAGAATTAGCTTGTCCATGTATTGCTACTAGGCTGAGAATGCAAAGTTCCTCTTTCTGTTCAACTGAATCAGAAACTCATGTAGTTCGATCTGTCTTGAATAGTTACAGTTACTGACGGCCGAGTGCCATCTTTGACAGGGCGCATCTCTGTCATCATCCTTGTACTTCTTGGAGGATCCAATGCCAATCCAGCTGCCCCTCCTCGCCTGGATGTAAACCACAAGAGGCCACTACAGACATTCAGACCTTTGAACATTGCCCACAGGGGTTCCAGTGGCGAAATACCCGAAGAGACCACTGCTGCCTATTTGGTACCTACAATTTATTCCTTGATTACTAACACCGAAATTTTCTCAAGTAATTTATAGATAAATTGATATCGTCCATTCCAATTAATTAAATAAAGTGATACCACCATCGTATCTGTAGATGGATAGATTAATGACACATGAAACTCAACTTTACTAGTATTGACCTCATTAGTTTACATTGTCCAAGAAGACTCCATTCCAACTAAATAAATGAAGTGATATCCCCATAGTATCTGAATACATTTAATGACTCCATTCCAACTACATTAGTTTACATTGTCCAGGAAGACTATAATCTTTTTTATGGTAACACTGTCACATGCCCAACCATAATAAAAGGAATTATATGTTAAAGTGGTATCTTGGAGATCATGTCCAGATTATTACTTGTATGTTACACTTGTACTGTTAGAGATTCTTTGAAGACTGAAATCCAATATCTTAATCCAAACCTGAATATGTGCATTGGTTCTTGCAGAGGGCTATTGAGGAAGGTGCAGACTTCATAGAGACTGATATACTTGCATCAAAGGACGGGCATCTGATATGTTTTCATGATGTAACCTTGGATGCCACGACTAATATCGCAGAACACACAGAGTTAGCTGGCAGGAAGAGAACCTATGAAGTCGAAGGAGCAAATATGACTGGATGGTTTGTCGGTATGCAAAACTGTGACCACCTCTTTCTGTTACTATTCCTAATTTTGTGGCTGTGAATGTACTTTTGACTTTGGAGTTCTATTGGCTTCCAGTTGATTTTACTTTAAGTGAATTGAAATCGCTGTGGGTGAACCAACGGGCAAAATTCAGAGATCAACAGTACAATGGTAATACTTTGTCTTCTCTGTTTCTTGCATTCTTAGTTTTATTGCATTACACTGCCTTAAATACTCCTTATCTTCATATCAGTTGTCAAATGAAATCAGGTTACTCTCAGTCGCATGTAATTCAGATGTCTTGATCTTTATAAATTGCCCTAATAATAATGTTCTTAAACCTTTTTCCATTGCAACTGCTGATAATGTTGTCCTACTGTATTGCAGGGAAGTACAAGATTATTACATTTGATGAATATATCTTGATTGCACTCTTTGCTAATAGGGTGGTGGGCATATACCCAGAGATCAAGAATCCTATTTTCATTAACCAGCATGTAGGTGACTTGAACCTGATCAACTCCTGAGAACAGTTTGTTTACTCAAAAGAATGGAAACTTTAATGTCGACATAATTCTATATTAATTCCAAAATATGATTATTGAATAATGATGTAGGTCAAGTGGTCAGGTGGCAAGAAATTTGAGGATAAGTTTGTCGAGACGCTTCTCAAGTATGGCTACCAAGGCGAATACATGTCTGAACATTGGCTCAAGCAACCACTGTTCATCCAATCTTTTGCTCCAGCTTCGCTCATTTACATCTCAAACATGACAAACTCCCCAAAACTTTTACTAATAGACGACACCACGGTTCGAACTCAAGATACCAACCAGGTAAAATCAGAGTATTACTGTTTTTGACCAAGTTCATCACCCAAAACAACTTGTTTACAAAAAAACTTTCCAACAAGCAGTCCTACAAGGAGATAACATCGAATGGTTATCTCTCGTTCATAAGGAAGTATGTAATTGGGATCGGACCATGGAAGGATACAATTGTCCCCGCAAAGGATAACCACTTAGGCCCGCCAACTGATCTAGTCGCACGAGCGCATGCTCTGAATCTTCAGGTGAGTGATCTTTGATAACAACGGCATATGTACCTCTATTACATACTGGATGCCAAGTAATTGGTCTTAAATGGTAGTAGCATGCTAAATCGTGATGCCTTGCAGGTCCATCCATACACATTCAGAAACGAGAACTTATTCTTGCACTTCGACTTCCATCAAGACCCGTATGCTGAATATGAGTATTGGCTCAGCAGGATTGGTGTCGACGGTCTGTTCACCGATTTCACTGGTAGCTTGCACAAGTACCAGGAATGGACAACACCGTACCGAAACAAGTAAAGAATGTAGAGACCCTCCTGCATGAGATTTCCTGCATGCTGAAGGATCATGGATACTAAGCGTAGGTTGCCAAGCCTGGATACCGTATTTTTTTAGAGTTGTTTCATTCTTGTCATAACCAAGAAAAAGAATCCGTACTGCCATTTCTTATGTAATTGTTACCAAAAAATAATGGAAATGCATTTTCAAGAAAAAGAGAGCTCTATAAAGTTTCTTGTTCATGTCCTTCGACATCGACTCCAAATAATGGGAGTAGGATGGAAAAACTGAAGCAGGCCAACTGAGTTAATGAGTAGGCGTGAATGGACGATGTTTTACGAATTGTAAACTTGTAATGTATTACTTTCTTCGTTTCTAAATATAAGATGATCTAGTTTTGTTCTAAGTCAAACTTCATAAATTTTGACAAAGTTTATAAAAATCTACCATGAATAAGTTTGACTTAAGATGAAGATAGAACATTTTATATTTAGAAACAGAGATAGTAACAGTTCCGCGCTTGTCACAATGCCCCATGCATGGGTTAATTTTTAAGGGATGAGCAGTTTTCACAACCATGTCGGCCCCAATCATGGGTGCTTAGGAAAGGACGTACATACAGGAACTACTACCTCCGATTCTAAATTGTTGACAAAATATTACATGTATTTAAGAATGGATACGTCCATATTTGAACAAATTTGAGACAAAAATTTAGGATCGGAGGGATTAGTTGACACTTTTGAGATGTGATGGGAAGATATTGCTTCGAGAAAAGAGAATGGGGGGAGGTTTCCCGCCTGAATTTATGTGACTTCAAAGGTTTCCCGCCTGAATTATGTTACTTCAAAGGTTACGCCCCACCTGCAAGGAGTATATGGATCCAAGACAACGTCTCCAAGGAGCCCAAATACTTTAGAGAACAGAGAGAAAAGCACCAAGTTCCAAATCCTGATGCCAGTTTAGGCCTACAAGTAAAACTTCGATTTTCTTTACATTTTGACAGAAAAACCAAGTGACACAATGGTGTGGTATATTTCTATCAAACACAATGTAAAACGTGTCATTTTGTCAAATCTTCTCAAAAAAGAAGAAGAAAGGGGTGTGCAAGCATATGCATCCGAAGATAGGCCAGTAATTCATCGCACGTCTGGGCACCAAATCGGAGTTCTATACGCATTGCTGGGCAGCAAACTGCCGTTGGGTGCATGAACTGGATGCAGGCCAGGCTTTTTTAAGTCCTCATGATAGGGAAAAGGTGCCCGATGTTTTGATGAGAAGGTAGCTATCGATTATGGTGGAGGTCGACGTTGACGAACCGACTACAAACGTGCGAGACGTTGCGTCTTCGCGATCGCTACACCAACTTCCGAGGTTATTGACCATGCCGGAGCTAGATCAACCTGATCACGAAGGATCAATTCCTGCAAGCAACCGAAGAACTAGCAAGAATGATAGATGCAATCAAGATATTGCGAATAAAGATGAAGTTTTTATAGATGGGATTCTGCAAGCACGTAGTACAGAAGGTCGATTTGACACTTGTGCCTATGTCGAAGATTAACAATGGCTAAGTCTTAAACTAAACAAAATCCAAGTCTAAACGATGAACTAGAAGGGATGTATGCGGCCAGCCTTGGGAAGTGGGCCGAATCCTTTATAGGTCGGTTTAGATGGGCCTGGCCCAACTTGAGGTGACGCAGCATCATATCTTCACGTGGACGAAAATATGAATTGGAAAACTCTATATGTCGCCCACGTCTTCATCTCTCCTTTGGTGGCTTCAAAGTTCTGAAATGTTACGTTGCGGCATCATCTTCAATTCTCACGCGCTTGCTGCCATCTTCTCCATGCGTAATCATGCTCCAGTGCTTGTCCTTCTCATCCATGCTAGGTTCATCATTCCTAAGTGTAACAAACACATCTGATTTAGGCAGCATCATATTCTCATATATGGAAGGAATCGTTCCAAGAAACGAAAGTACTTGATAGTTAAATTGGCGTGCACGAGCTCTTGTGAGAGGTCCTTGTATTGTGACTGTAGGTGCAGCGGTTGTATCAACATGAGGATGTCCTCGTCACCTTAGGTCATTGTTACTAACAAAAGGATTTTCTTGTTTAAAAAAAGACTTTTCAGCTTTTTTTTTCGCTAAAAAAAGGTTTTTCAGCTTTTTGCACTGCTGTGATATTTTTTCACGCGTGGCGTGGAATCTAAATTCGTACAGACCTTTTGCCTTGACGGCAAAAACGAGAACACAATATATATTCTACTTTTTCTGACCCATATTACTTGTCCATGTATTTAGACGTTTTTTAAATCTAAATACATTCATATTTGGATAAATTTGAGACAAGTAATATAATCGGAAATAGTACTAATCCTATAATCCGAGCCGGATGAACTTTCTGATCCCGTGGACCGAACAAAAGACAACATGACGAACGAACTACCAAAATCCGACGTCTTTCCCTATTCCCATGCAGTCCCACCCAATACGATTCGGATATGATCAGTACTCCGTACGCACTAATTTCTCCGAACCCACTACGACTCGGATCTTAATTTTGTTCTCAATAAATAGTTGCTACGTGAGCAGCAACCCAAGGACGTACACAAAAGAACCGCGCGAGAGATCGATATAGCTAGCTAGCGATTATTGCGTCGAGCATGGCCAATACGGTTAAATTCCCGCCGCCGGCGATCACCGTGCCGCCGGCCCACGACGACCCACGGCTGCCCTTCACGGCTCTTCAGCCCGCGAGCCCGCTCGAGTCCCCCGCCGGCCCCAAGGCTTCCGATCAAGATCACATCGGCGCGTCGTACCTCCGGTCCGTGGAGCCAGCGCCGGACTACTACAACTGGGCGACGACGTCCGTGCCAGCTGCGGAACGGGACGAGCCGGTGTTGCCTCTCCAGCGCGCCGGACGGCTCGTCCAGTGGCCGCGGCTCGCCTCTCTCGCGGCGACATTCGGCTTCCAGTCCAAGTCCCGTACGTCTCACGGTCTGATCGAGTTGTCCGAGAGCGCTAGCCTGCATGACAGGCCCAGTTCTAAAATTTAGCGTATGATGTACTTTCTGAAATCTGAAATATACTATAGTATGTGCGTCCATTTAGTGTGGCTTTTTCTTATTTTTGTATCCAATTTGTCAAATTATGATCAATATTATGGAATAACAGTCCTGTCCCACCGTCTGATCGATTTGTCCGATAGCCTGACCAAGTGTATGATGTACTTTCTGAAATCTGAAATGTACTATATGCATCCATATCCATTTAGTGTTGCTTTTTTCTTCTTCTTATTTTCTATCCATTTTGTCAAATTATATGCGCTGGACATTGTAGATAGGGGACCCCTTGTCGGACTAAGCTCGACATTTATCGTCATTGGTATCCAGTTCCGCTTCGATAGAAACACCCTAAATCCTAGGGGTTGTTTGGTTCATGATAAAACTTGCCCTACCAAAAAAATTGGCCCATGTTATTTTTGTGTTTGTTTGGTTGGTTGGTAGCCAAAAATTTGGCTGCCAAAAGAATCTTTCCAACTTCTTCTCATCTTCTTCACAAAAATTTGCCAAATTTTTGGCCAACCATGGGTTGGCAAATCCTTAACCAATTTTTTGGCTAGCCAATAGTTGGAAAAATTGACAAGGCACAAATAGTCAACAAACCCCGACCTGCCAACTATGCTTGGCGAGTGGGCCCATTTGTCAAATTCAAGAAAAAAATGATAAATGAGGTACACAATAAAAAGAGAGTGAGCACTTAGGTATCCAATGTTCAAAAAAAATTGGTGCACTTTTGTAAAATTTACAGACACTTTTGTACACGGTGAAATTTACTCAAAATTCTTTTAAAAAGATCTTGATTGGGCCTGCTGCTGCTTATTTCAGAGAGATTAGGGGTGTGTTTAATTTTGAGCCAAAATTGGCCATGCCAAAATACTGGCAACCCATGATAATTTGGTTCGTGTTTTTTTTTTGTCAAAAATTTGGTTGCCAATGAATATTTAGTCGTCCCTCTCACATAATTTTGCAAAAACATTGATCTCAAGAATTATTGGCCAAAAAATTAACAAGCCAAAATTTGCACACATCTGGTAGGGCTACTTTGGGCGTGAACCAAACTTACCCTGGGTAATTAGGGCAGTTTTATTTTCCCTTATAAAAGCAGCCAGGAATTGTATTTTATCAAACGAGGGGTAACTTAGCAATGAACTGACCAAGATTTACTTAAGACGCTTGTACCAATTTCCTCCCTCCGCCCAACAAAATATAAAAATCATCATCCGAATCTTTAAATTTTGTAAACAAAGTTGGTGATGCATACATTCTAAGATAACATGTATATTTATGAATGGAGGTCGTATAGCTGTAGCTGAGCTCGAGAGATTCGGATGAACCAACTTACGGATGGCTCAAACACGAGACCACCCAACAAATTAACCTTTTAAAAAAAGAGGATAACTCCCGGCCACAAGCAAATTAACCTAAATCTGAATATCTGACTACCTTTCCCCCTGTTGGTTATGGTCGGTCCTCCCATCACAATATCATTATTCGGATATGTAAGGGCTATGCTCTAAAATCATAATGCAAATAAAATCATAATGCAAATGGATCTCAAACTGTTTCTTTCATTACCCAGTTTTGCATGCATTAGTTTGCTGTTGTAGTCGGGGTTGATCCTCATGGCACATAATGGATCTAGCGGAATTCCAGTCCACAAGCCCCATAGAATCCGTGGAGTCTCAAGATTGGAGTAAACGAGATTATGAGAATCCAACCACATACACAAGAATTACAGTTCTCTGCGTTTAAAACCTCTAGACATTGTGACTTATAAATTTTCTTTGAAACTATGGTAATTTTTTCTGAATTTTTTAATATTAAGATTCTATGTTTTAGAAACTATCGGTCAAAATTTTCAATTTGACATCAATTCGATCCCATCCTAAAATTACCCGACTAGCCCATTGTATACTTTCTCTTACTACACGGCTCCCTAATTTAGAGCATCTCCAACAGCATACCCATATTTGAAAAGAATACCCCAAAACTGTCAATATGGGTATTTTGACCCAAAATCTAGCTCCAGCAGCATACCCATAAAAGTTAGATACCCAAATTGTTTTGGGTAGCTACCCATATTTTAGCCCCCCAAAACGCACAAGGGGCGGGAAGCCCAACTGCCTCGTTCCAGCCACTTCTGCGCCCACCCCGAGCTCAACCCTCCGTCGCCAGCTCCGATTCCGGCGGCCGGACCGCGCCGCTGTTGGCCACCACGGTCCTCCCCGGCCCCGCTCACCTCCCGCCCCAACGAGCAGCAGCAGGTGCTCCCCGAGCTCCGCCTTCCGCCTTCCGCCCCGCCCCGACCTGCCTCGTCGCCGTGCTCGAAGAAGGGGACGGTTGGCACACGCTCCGCCCCGAAAAGGCTTCCCGCCGGCCGCCCCCCATGCTCCCCCCTCCGACCTCCACGAAGATGCCCGCCGCGGCGCCGCCGCTTCCGTTCTCCAGGAAGATGGCCGCCGCCGCTACCGTACTCCGCGCGCCCTGCACCGTCGTCTTCACCGCCCGCGTCCCGCACCCCACCGCCACCGTCCGCGCCCGCATCCTTGAATGCCACCTGCCCCAACATCCAGCGCCTCGCCACTGCTCCCCGCCCGACCTGCGCGGCCGCCCAGATTGAAGAAGCAGACGGCCGGCTAGGGCTCGCTGCGCCGCCGGCCTCTGCTGCTCTCCCGAGCTCTCCCCGACCATGCAGCGGCAAGGGGTGGCGGCTCCGGCCGTGCAGCGGTGGCGGCGCTGCGAATCCGGACCCAAAGATTTGAGTCCAATTTGGGGTCACAACGGGAATTGGATTTGGGGAAGATGAGCAGCTTGTGGCAAACAAAATAAAAGAACAAAAAAGGATATGGGTACTCAGTTTTGGGAATGCTGCAAAAGATGGGCAAGTTTGGACAAGTTTTGAGTACCCAAATTTTCTCTCTTTTCTACCCATAATGGTTTTGGGTATCCAAATTATGGGTATACTGTTGGAGATGCTCTTAATAAGCAAGTGACATTGTTGTGGCAGCAGTAGGTGCCTTGAATGGCGTCACGGTTGAATTCAATCAAACTTTTGCCAAAATTTAAATGGTTTTGCTTTTTCATGGACAGCCAAGGAATACTTATTCCTAAATCGACGCCTTGAGGGCCACCAAATTTAATCATAGACATTTAAGCAAAAAATCTTCATTAGGTGACTATAAAAGTTAACCTAATATTACAGAATTTTTCTCCGTGACTGGAGTACATCTCAAGGTGGGCATATTAACCAATAGCCAAAGAACCGGAGCGAAAGAACCTGGACCGAAGTTGAATAGACTGAAACCGAAACTTCGGTCCTATTCGGTTAGCAAAGTCAGATAACCGATTTATCCCGGTCAGGTCAGGTCCAGCCTTCGGTTAACAGAAACCAAAAACGAAACAAAAACATGGCCAAGCTGGGCGCCCGGCCCAACCCATTTCCAAACTCTGGCCAACGTTTGCTCACCCTTCTGTTTTTTTGATGGTACAGGCGCACAGTCCCCCCCCACGTAGCCGCTCGGGGCCTCGGGCATGCCTCCAGGCTCCGTTGCCGTAGCCGCCACCTCTGCTTGCCAGCCAGCACCGGTGGATCTCCTCCCTCTCTATTTCCTGGTGGCCGGCGCCATCTTCTCCCACACTCGTTCCTGGCGGCCGGCGCCCTCTTCGCCGTCTCTCTCCCTTCCCCGGCGGCGCTCAATCTCCTCCCTCTCTCTATTTCCCAGCAGCCGGCGCCATCTCCTGCGCTTCGATTTCTTGGCGAGCGATCAATATCGGTCGGTTCGGTTTGAAGAATGGAGACCGAGACCGAACCGGATCTCTCGGTTTGGTATTTCACAGAAAACCGATCGGTTAGCAATCCTGAAAAACCGGTTTCCCGAATTTCCTAATTACCCGAAGAACCGAACGCGGTTCGGTTACATCTACCACCTGTCTCGCACGCGGGGCGCATTGTGCCGAGGCTGAAGGTTCTAGTCCCGCCCGACCCCGCCGCCGCGGGGCCGCCCTGTCTCCGGCCGGTTATTGTGCGCTACGCGGCTACCTTCAATCGCGATGAGGAGCTCTCGGTACCGCGTGCCGCCGCCTCCACTCTGATACCCGTACCGCGTGCCAACGCCTACGTTCCCCTCCAAGCGCACCTTCACTCCCATAACTTCTGGCTTCGACTGCGCCTGCTGCAAGCTTACCATGTCGTCGTCGCTGGCGTCCTCCTCGTACCGCCGTAGGATCCTCGACTCCAAAGCCACGGCCTCCCACGCGCTCTACACCTCTCGGCTCCCCGCCCGCTCCCGGCAGCCTGCCCACACCAGGATCGGCGCTACCACTACTACCAGAGGTAAAATCTCAGCACGGAATCCCGTTTGTTACGGTATCAGTAGATGCAATCGGCAACCCTGCGTTCAATTCAGAACTGTACCTGCATTAACGGCTTTTGCCATTGTGTATCGTGTCCAGTTACTCGAATGCATTGAAGCTGTTTGTAGATATTCCTGTTAGCAGAGTTCGTGTGCTTATTGTTTCCTCTACAGTGGTCCGTTGTGCTAAGACATGGGGGAGTTGGAGTCTTTATGATGTTGTAGATGTAGTGCATAAATGGGCTCATACATGCTATCCTGTTTTCATTGTTTCGCCCAGTAACTAGTTAACATGTGTGCGTCAAAGCATGTACAGTGTACTGATTGAAATCACGCGGAATCTAGGGCCAAGGTACCTTTATCTTAAATGATAATGTGTGGATTGGTTGTTCTAGAAGAACTTGTCCTGTTATTACAATTACTTCTTGCTATCATAATTCATCCCGGTTGATTTCTGGCAAATTGTACAAATTGCATATAACTGGAAAATTTGGAAGTAGGAGCATGTAATGCTCAGAATTTAGACGAATTTCCATCCTCATTTTTGTCTATTAGATTACTATGTTTGAGTGCAAGATGTGTCTGTATTATACTTAATTAATGCACATTAAGTTGCTTCTGATAATGTCTACGGAGTATTGCTCTGTTACAAGATATTCATCAGTTACTTAATGTCCTGCTTAAGTTAGTTACTGCATGACTTCATTTGAGTCGATAACTTGGTTCAGGAGTCCAGTATCATGATCCTTGTGCTTATTGTTAGCAACATGTGCATAGGAAGTGGTAATGGAAAAATAATTATTTGTTATGCACAGCAACGACATAAGAATTTTTTTCGATAGAAGGCTTTTGGCCCAGCTTTATTAGAAAGCCAACAAGTTGTTCAGCTGGGGATACCAGCGATACAAGAAAAACACCACCAACACAGTGCCAACAACTAATACGAGATGAGTACTACAGGTCCATTTCCACAAGAAACAACAAGACATAAGAAATTTTACGTGTTGGCAAAATTAACTTCCAGTCCTAGCCATTGTCACCCTGCAGCTTTCCTATGTTCCACCGTACTGGTTTGATTTCCGGTCAACATTTAGCAATATGAGCTACATTGCATAAGAGATACCTGCCCCTACAGCTTTCCAGTGTCTCAATACATATTTGTTGGCTTCAGCTAATTCTTTGCATTTATAACTTGTTTCACTTTTAATTGGCTGCTTCTCATGTGCAATGCCAGTGGTATTTGACATAAGCCTGCTATTTAGCCTCTTTCGATGTTGCATCAATTTCCTGCTCTATTGATGGTTATCTCTTTCAGCCCATGGAGTTGAGAGTAGCATCATCAGTGTCCTAACTATGCATCGTTGGGAGACCTTGAATCACATGGCATACAAATTTGGAAAGCTTGACAAGGGTCATGGAAAGCTGGCCCTTAAGATACTGAGTTCTATTGTGCAAAGATCAGGTTTGGAGCGAATTACTCATATTTACTGCATGGCTGCTCAGATTCTCACCCAAGCTAAAATGCACTCACAAGCAATGTCACTGTTGAAGCATCTTGCTATGACAGGCTTCTCTTGCAGTGCTGTATTTAGCTCCCTCTTGTGCACCATCTCGCGTTGTGATTCCAATCCTTTAGTTTTTGACCTTCTCGTCAATGCATATGTCAAGGAAAAAAGAGTTGTTGATGCAAGTATGGCAATTTTATTTATGGATAACTGTGGATTTAAGGCTTCAGCTCATGCTTGCAATGCCGTCCTTAATGCTCTTGTGGAAATTGGGGAATCAAAACATGTTTGGTTCTTCTTAAAAGAAGGTTTGGTCCGGAAGTTCCCTTTGGATGTCACCACTTGCAATATTGTGCTGAATTCAATGTGCATTGAGGGCAACCTTAAAGGGGCTAAACATATGATACATAAAATGAAGAGTTGTTCCTTACCAAATGTCATTACTTATAATACAATACTTCATTGGTATGTTAAGAAGGGAAGGTTCAAGGCTGCCATGTGTGTCCTAGAAGATATGGAGAAGAATGGTGTAGAGGCAGATGTATACACTTATAACATCATGATAGATAAGTTATGTAAAATGAAGAGGAGTACACATGCTTACCTTTTGCTCAAAAGAATGAGGGGAGATAACTTAGCACCTGATGAATGTACGTATAATACTTTGATCAAAGGATTCTTTGACGAAAGTAAGATGATGCTTGCTATCCACATCTTCAATGAAATGCTAAGACAGGGCTTGAAACCAAGTCTAGCTACTTACACTACCTTGATTGATGGGTACTGCCGAAATGGCACAATTGATGAAGCCTTAAGAGTTCTATATGAAATGCAAGTTGCTGGTGTGAAACCAAGTGAAGTAACTTATAGCGCAATGCTGAATGGTTATTGCAAAGCTTCCATGCCGGGACATGCACTGAATCTTATTGAAGTTCTGAAATCAAGAGGCACAGCAATTAATAGGACTATGTATACTATCCTGATTGATGGTTTCTGTCAGCTAGGAGAGGTTTCTAAGGCCAAAGAAATTTTCAAGAGCACACTTGCGGATGGGATTAGTCCAGATGTTGTTACTTATTCAGCATTGATCAATGGCATGTGCAAGATGGGTAAGCTAGAAGAAACAAGAGAGATTTTGTCAAGGATGCAAAAAACAGGAGTTTTGCCCAATGAGGTGCTTTATACAACACTGGTTTGTTATTGTTGTAAGGCTGGATATGTGAGGGAAGCAATGAAGTATTTTGTGGATATCTATCGGAGGGGCCTAGCTGCCAATTCATTCATCCATAATGCATTGTTATGTGCATTGTATAGAGAAGGAATGGTTACGCAGGCTGAGCAGTTCAAAGAATACATGTCTAAGATGAAGATAACGTTTGATGTTGCCTCTCTAAACTGTATAATAGATTCGTACTGTAGCAGAGGTAGCGTACATGAAGCATTTTCAGTTTATGATAATATGGAAAAATATGGTTGTTCTCCAGATGTTTACACATATAGGAATTTGCTTAGAGGATTATGCAAGGGAGGTCACTTGGTACAAGCAAAGGAGTTCATGTCCTGCATTGTTCACATACCTTCTGCCATTGATCAGAAAACCTTAAATGCATTACTTCTAGGGATTTGCAACCATGGATCTCTAGATGAAGCTCTGGATTTATGTGAGAAAATGGTCACGATTAACTTTATACCTGACATACATACTTACACTATTCTTCTTAGTGGTTTTTGCAGAAAAGGTAAAATTGTTCCTGCAGTCATCTTGTTGCAGATGATGTTGGAGAAAGGGTTGGTCCCTGATATTGTTACATATACTTGTTTGTTGAAAGGTTTGATCAAGGAAGGCCAAGTTAAGGCTGCTTCTTACCTGTTCCAGGAGATCATATGCAAGGAAGGCATGTATGCAGATTGTATTGCCTACAACTCAATGATGAATGGGTACCTAAAGGCAGGAAAATTACATAAAGTAGAGATGACAATTTATGATATGAATCAGAACAAGGTTTATCCAAACCCAGCTAGTTATAACATTCTTATGCATGGGCACATCAAGAAGGGACATTTGTCAAGATCTATTTACCTCTACAAAGATATGGTGAGGAAAGGGATTAAGCCAACCAATGTGACATATCGTTTACTTATCCTTGGACTTTCCAAACATGGTATGATTGAAATCGCGGTTAAGTTCTTGGACAAGATGGTCTTAGAAGGCATTTATCCTGATAGGTTGTCTTTTGATGTACTCATAAATGCATTTAGTGAGAAATCTAGGATGTCTGATGCTTTACAGCTTTTCAATTGTATGAAGTGGTTGTATATGTCACCTAGCAGTAAAACATACAGTGCCATGATAAATGGATTAATCAGGAAAAATTGGTTGCAGCACAGTTGTGATGTTTTACGTGACATGGTTGAAAGTGGCCTTGAACCAAAGCATACACACTATATTGCTTTAATCAATGCGAAGTGCAGGTTTGGAGACATTAATGGAGCATTCAGGCTTAAAGAGGAAATGACAGCTCTTGGTATTGTGCCAGCTGAAGTTGCTGACAGCTCAATTGTTAGAGGCCTTAGTAAATGCGGAAAGGTTGAAGAGGGTATCATAGTTTTCTGTAGCATAATACGGGCAGGAATGGTGCCAACCATTGCTACTTTCACTACCCTAATGCATGGTCTCTGCAAGGAAGCCAAGATTTCTGATGCTCTGCACCTGAAAAGCTTGATGGAGTCTTGTGGGTTGAAGATTGATGTTGTCACTTATAATGTTCTAATCACAGGTTTATGCAAAATTCAATGTGTTTCAGATGCTTTAGAACTTTATGAAGAGATGAAATCTAAGGGACTCCGGCCGAACGTTACGACATATACTACACTTACTGAAGCTATCTATGGAACAGGCAGAACGCTGGAGGGAGAGAAACTACTAAATGATATAGAGGATAGGGGCCTTGTTCCCTCATATACGGATCAATGTCCTGAATGGAGGATGGAGAATGCAATGGACAGGTTAAACATGATAAGAAATTGTAGAAAAGGGACAGCATTTAACAATGACTTCAAAGTATTGCATGCAGATCATAAATCCATCCATAAAGCTGCTGCAGACTGAAATCCACTTTGAATTAACTTATCACAGCAATGGAAGTGATGCTTTATTTGGCAATATGTTGGTACAAAACTATGGCTATTTTCTGGCTTATGAGTCTGAAATTGATTTCATGGTGCTGATCATTGAGGATTACTATTTAGATATGGCAAACATCCTGTGCCTCCTACAACTAATCAGGTGCTTTATTATGATTTTCCCGTGTTCCTTTTCTCATGATATTGTTTCTTCACTTTATCATCCATTTGTATTTACTGTAAAAGGTTTAAAAATAGAAGGGGGGTATACAAGGAAAATAGAGAGGAGAGGCTATACAAGCGTGTCAAGCCAGACACAAATGAGAGCAGCAAGCTCCTTTAATCTGAAAGAAAGAAGGTGGAGGTCCATGAAGATGAAGGGCCAGGCAAATACAAGGTTTAGATTGTCAAAAATCTTGGCGTTTCTGTGCTCCCAAATGCACCAGGCTGCTGTAATGAAGATTTCCCATCAAGAATGGTTTTGAGAAGGCAGCTTTCGCAGATACAATGCCCTAAACTGGCGTTGATGGATTGGCCAATGAGACTCCAAAATTGGACACTTTATGGTTCGTTATTTGCTTCTTCTCTATTATAATGAATTGCAATTCATAGGATGCTCATTATTACTGTAGAACTACTGATAACCAGTGATTCTTCTTAGTATTCTGCTAAAACGTTCTCATCCAGTATTCACTGGCAGGGAGTCTCACATTTTGTCACAAGGAACTTCTCACTATGCCTGCCTCACAAGGAGAAGATCTGAACTGGGATGCTAGGATATCTATGACTACCTCTCATACACCCTCTGCCAGCGAAATCGGTCTACGTGTTGGCTCTTTTTTTTATCCCTGAAGTTGGCTCAGCAAGAACGATTGTCATTGTGCCAGTTATTCATGTCAAATTAAGCTGATGCAAATGCACCGGTATGTAATTAGTGCATAGAATTATTTATTTTGGTACAATTGTATGCTAAACTTTCATTGATTATATATGTTCACAGCATGTATGAAACTAACAAGTGCGATTGAAGATTTCATGAATACTGCTAAAACAAAGTTTCCACAACAGAAGGTAGTCACTAGGCTAGGCATGGGGCAAGAACATTCAACTGAAGATAAATACTAATCCTTGCAGATTTGACAAAAGTCTTATAAGCTGATGTAACTTTTTATAAATAACGGAATGGCTCTAAAGAAGAAAACATCAGGTTTGGTTTAACTGACATACTGAAGCATGGACTTCAAGGAATTAATCTGCTTCCAGGATCATTAAGTATATATCAGTTATCAGTATATGATGGACTGATTATACAACATGCGATGGCTTTCACTCATAAGGTGACCAGTAACTCAGAAAAAGTTACCAGTAAGTTAACAGGAAGAAATGAAACATATTTGTCTTATAAGCTGGAATGGTAGTATGCTGCATTTTTAGGATTTAAAGTAAAAACAAGAACACAACTTCTATAGTTTCCTGCTACTTGCAGTAAATTTGATGATTAACTTGTCTGCAGGAAGTTTATAATATCGATTTAAGCATCATTTAACAATTTCATTCATGAAATTATGGAATTTTGTAATATTATCTGAATCCATGTTCAAGTTCAACTAGGCGTGGCCAAGTAGCCTCTATACTGGACTAGAAAGCAGCCAGCGCTAACCACGGTAGCAATCAAGCACCGATAAGTTAAAAAGAATTGCTGGCAAGCATGTAACTGGTACAAGATGTAATTGATCATACACTTAATTGAAACAAGCAGATAAGCAACCCATGGCAATGATGATCACCAAACATGCAAATTATGAAGTTCTTAAGGAACAGACATCTCCCTCCATTTCACAAAGGTTGGCGTATTTTGTTTCGTTAATACAAGGCTTTGACCAATGATAACTCTATTAATATGTGTTTTTACGTACATGGAATTTATATCAATAGATTCGTATTTAAAAATTCTTTCTAATAATCATGATTTTGTATGATATATGTTACATATTAATAGTGTAATTCTTGGTCAAAGTGTCTTAACGAAACAAAATACGCCAACCTTTGTGAAATGGAGGGAAACTATGTTATGTTCTGATTCCAAATTTCAAAGATAACAACAGTTTCAAAGATTTAACCATCAGAACATAGCATAGGTTCGGCTTCCAGGATACACATATTTTATTGGATCATTGGAAGCCGAACCTAGTTTCTTAAGGATACACCTTGGTCAAATGGAGGGAAACTATGTTATGTTATCTTTGATCAAGGTGTATCTTTAAGAAACTAGGTTCGGCTTCCAATGATCCAATAAAATATGTGCATCCTGGAAGCCGAACCTATGTTATGTTCTGATGGTTAAATCTTTGAAACTGTTGTTCACTTGTTTGCAGAGATGGAACGAATGTGCTTTGTTGAAGTCAAGAAGTTGGCTCCCTAGCTGTATTTGAAGCAACAAGGGAGATACAAAATTGATGGTCAAGCTAACCTCTTTGGTGTAAGTTTTTCTGCTTTTTCCCCTTTCTTGATGAGTTTTAATTTATTTTGTTTTGTTGATGTCCTAAATCATTAAGAACCTATTTGAGTTTATTGTTTCTACTCCCTCCGATCCATAAAAAGTGTCGCCCATTTTGTACCTAAGTACAAAGTTTGTACTAAGTGGGCGACACTTTTTATGGATTGGAGGGAGTACAATTTATATATTCGTTTTAGACAGACCTGCTATGTAATTGATAACCTACTAACAATAATACACTTTCAGGACATTTTGTAGTGATTAATGTCATGACAATAAATTATATGAGGTGGTAGTTGATATATATCTTGGACCTAGTACACATACATCATAAACAGATAAATTAGTTATATCTCTATTTGTTTCTTAAACGTAGAAAGTATGGCCCTGGGTACATGTATCTTCTTTATAATATAAATGTGGTATGTTGTTTGACACGAAAAATACTTTTAGGAATAAAATATTTCTCTCGCGCGCCAGAGGAAATAAAGGTATGCGGGCGTGCTAGTGTACTAAGTACACAAATAAATAGGGAAGCTGGTATTTTATTAATCTCAACTTGGAGAAACAAAATTACATGATCTCTTCACATAAGCACCCCGTGGCCTGCTAGTGCAGCCAATATGACATGGGCGGCTGTGTGTTCTTGGTTCACGGGGCCTCGGAAGGCTCCCGATTAATTACGTATGCGGGTCGAGTTCACGGACCACCTCCGATTAAGCTGCTGCAATGGTCGTCGTCTTCAAGTCTTGTCTTCTTCATGCGTTGTGTAGACGATGGTGGATGATGATGAAATGGAAGGGGTGGATCGGTACGCGCCCATTTCCCTCCGGCTTGTTGTTATCTGATGATGAAGATGTCTGGCCTTGTCAGCTCAGACAGATGGGCGGCCTTCGCCTCATCGGTGCCCGGCAATGTGGAGTGTTCTGCTTCATCGGAAAAGACTTGTCGTTGGGGATAGCTTCGCCTCGTCGGTACTTGCCGATGTCGAGGATGAGTGCGCCGCCCTGCTCCTCCGTGGTCGCGAACACCGCCCCCACCACGGGGCTGACCTCCAGCAGCACCAGGTTCTGGCGCACCTGCCTCACGGCCGCCGCCTGCCTGCGTGCGCCCTGCTCGAGGGCGATCACACCGCCCCTCCTGGGCCGCACCTCAGGCCAGCGCCGCCTCCGCCATCGCCAGTGAGGTCGCGGCCAAACGTGGCTCTGATACCATGTTGTACCTCGATCTATTGCAGCGTATAGCAGTTGCGGCTGGGGCAGGGAGAAGATGGCTCTTCAGTCTTCTACACATGTGATGGGCCGAAAGGGCTGGGCCCGGAGTCACTTACCGGTTCAACACTTTCCTTGAGGGTCATATCCTAGAGGCACCAAACCTCCGGACATTTACATTCCTTGATCTCGGTACAGTTACTAAGAACTTCAGGCTGGATAGTGTCCTTGAGGTGTAGCTAGGGGGCTCTCACCTTGTAAAAGGTGTGCTTCACACACACAACTCTGTCTAGATGTGCTTCACGCACACACACACATGGCTTCTTACTAGTAGGAAGTTTTATTAGATATTTCAAGTGATACAAACATCGCTTTCTTACAAAGGGGATACAGTATATAGTCTTTCTAGGTCGGTTACTGTTCACTGACCCGTAGGTCGGTTCTGTACTCCAGCCTGTAACAACTAGAAACTATTACAAAGCTGCTCCTTGAGCTATTCAAAACTGACTTGAACGCTACTACTCTTACTTCTAGTAAGACTCCTACATACCCTGGATACTTCATGACTAAGCTATATAGCTCCATGTAACAGCCAGCTGTATTCTCTTAGATATCACAACTGTGGTATGACGACAAGATTACTCCTAACATGGGGAGGGGGGATTTGGGTTATGGTCCATACAGCTACACAACAATCAAGGGTACACAAAGGGTGGGGTGGATGAGAATACGATGAACCCGGCCAAGAGTGTCACCGGCATGGTTGTTGCTGTCAAGAAGCTCAACTTGGAGAGCATGTAGGGATATGAGGAATGGCGGGTAAAGTCTGGTCATTTTGTTTAAATAAATGATTAATTTTTTGGATGCCAAGTTGATGAGTACAGGGATGTAAACGGCGCCAGTTAGAGCCCGTTTGAGCCCATTTAGCCATGTCCCACAGCAGCTTTTGACAGCAAAACAGAAAAATCTGCAACTAAAGACTCTGCGGGCGGTTGGATAACTGGGCCTGGCAGCGCCATTTACCACGCCGTTTACATCCCTGGATGAGTATGAACGTAAAAATCTTGCCAAGCTATGGGGGTTTGACTTAGTTTATTTGTTCTTAGACTCTTGGTGGTAACGGTGATGAAAAATGTGGAAGAACTGCTATGAGTTTATCACTGTGCTATTATCTGAGGATAGTATACTTTCTGTCCAAACACCATTAGTGGTCAGGTTTTAAAAAATCACAGCAACTTTGGAGGTTGCCTTGGGCATTGCATGCTTATAGACTTATGGTTCTTTATGCTTTCTCATGGCCTGGCTGTCAGTTTATTAAATCATAACATGACAGCATTATCTAGGTAGTGCCTTCTGACCAATGCTGACCAAAACCAATATTTTTGGTATGTTTTATGATAAGCTGTTCAGAATTACTGACCAGAAATATCCAAGAGTCCAGATGTTTATATCACAATGCAATTGCTTCTCTTTGTTTGGTCAGCTCTAGTATTTACAAAATATTACTATTGTGCTAACAGATTTGACTCAATGCTCTTATATTACTTTAGTCTAACAGTCGTCACTTCTAAAGGTTGCTGCAACCACCGTATCTAATGGACATCTTCTGACTCTCAACTTGCCGTCAGTGATAAACTTTCTGGGAAGACTTTCCCACTCAAACCTTGTTAAGCTATTGGGCTACTGCTGGGAGGACAAGGAGCTATTGCTTGTGTATGAGTTCATGGCCACAGGGAGCTTAGAAAACCATCTTTTGAGAAATGAGTTATTACTGCCGATAATTTGTTTCGTCCTTTTCTCATGACTTTACTCATGCTTGCTACATTTCTCTCTGCAATACTTGTGTAGTGTTGTAGAAAAATGACTGATATTTTAACTTATTGCATTTCTTTTTCAGGAGGATGTGCTCCGCTATCATGGGAGCTGAAGCTAAAGATAGCCACTGGTGCAGCTCAAGGACTTGCATTCTTGCATGCATCAGAGAAGCAAGCTATCTACCGCGACTTGTAGGCTTCCAATATTCTTCTCGATGCAGTAAGCTTTCTACTATACAATGTACCTTCCACCTGCTATCTGTTCATCAATGTCCGATGCTGACAGCATTCTTTGGTAGAACTATAATGCAAAGCTCTCTGATTTTGGGCTTGCTAAGCTTGGACCAACATGTAGTAACTCGCATATCATGACCAGGGTCATGGGTACTATGGATATGTAGGTCGGACAACGTAGACACTGGTATGTATCTTCACTACTTCGTCCCATATGAGTTTGAAGTTAAACAACTGATTATAGTACCTTCTCAAGTTGTTGCTAGCTCCATTCATACTTGCAAAATTCAGAGTTCGCAAGTTGCTATTTGTGGTTGCTTTCTTAGCTGTTGAGGATCGTTCTCATTACATGCTTTGAACCATGTTTAGGCATCTATATGTCAAGAGTGACGTCTACGGTTTCGGAGTAGTGATGTTGGAGACGCTGACTGGTCAGTGCGCGCTAGACCCCAACCGTCCAAGTGATCTGCGCAGCGACAGCTCCTGCTTCACTCGATGGCCTGCAACATAGTGCCTCATCTGAACACACCCGAAGGCCGAAGCCATCTCCTTCCGTAGATAGTCATCAAATCGTGCAAGTTGCGGTTTCGTACGGCGTGGCAAAGCGCGCCAGATCATCTAGTGCTATGAATATGTCCGTTGAATTTGCTGTTTTCAAAATAAAGCTTCTCTTTTTTATGCCCACGTACCTAATGCCGAAAAAGATTGCACTGTATGCGATATGCTTGGGATTGATGCACACAAGCGCCTGGGATGTTGGGCATCATGTGACGGCTGTTTTTGTTACTTTGCCGTCTTATTATAGGCGACGAACAATTCTTAAGCCAGCACTTTCCAAGGGCGGCGGGGGTTGTTTGGCCCGTGATTCGGTGGGAGATGTTGTTTCGCTCCGGCTGACTCGATCAATCGAGCTATGGATGCTTTACATGCTGATGAGGCGATGATCAGAGGATCATCTGTGCCAAGCATCTGGGTGTTGGAAGATTATTCTGCAGACGGACATTCAGATCCTACAAATACAAAGAGCAGTAACTTCGGCGCGCGAGCCATGATGCTGCTTCTCTGGGAATGATGTTTAGGGAAATCAAGTATTCCCTTACTCTTGGTTTTATTGTGTATCAAATTCTCTATTGTCCGCGTTATTGTATTAAACTAGCTCGTGTGTTGATGAGTGTGGGTGCGAGGCGTGAACCGGATTAATGGAATGTATGTGTTCCTATTTTTTTCAAAGCCGCTATGGATAACATTTTTAAAAAACCATATGGGTGAGTTTATGTACAGAGAAATTTGGCCCCAATTTTCAGCTCGTGGGGTTCGACGGCTAGCTAGCTACTCCCTCAATCGAAATGAAAAGTATAGGATATATTTGAGCATTGAGTGAACCAAGGAAAAAATTCTGCCGAGAAAGTTGCTGAAGAATATGAATTTTACTTCCGAGTAAATTTACTAGGCCAACTAAAATGCAGCATTCAGCAGACGATGTGAATTTGAGAGTCAAGGACGTGAGATGAAAACTTTAGTACCAATTTGTTCCTTGCAATTTTGGATTTGTCCGTCCAACAAAAGATGTCTTATTGATTAAATTTGAATGCATCTATACACTAAGTCATGTTTAGATATATCCAAATTTGACAAACTTAAGACATCTTTTGTTGGACAGAGGAAGTATTAGATTTTGTCCTTCTATTCTTTATGGAGAGAGTACAGTAATTTCTCTTTTTCGTCATACAAGGCAAAATTCTGATCAAGAACTACTATGTCAGGATGTGTTTTATATAACATGAAATTGAATCGCTAGATTGGTTATAAAATGTGCGGAATATTTACTAATAGTTGTGGTTTCATATGTTACAAGGCACACATCAATATACGTAGTGTTTTTTTTTATCAAGAAATAATATTCCTCCGTCCAATAAAAAATGTCTCAAGTTTGTTAAAATTTGAATGTATCTAGACATGACTTAGTGTATAGATGCATTCAAATTTAGTCAAAGTTGAGACATCCTTTGTTGAAAGAGTAGTACGCCTAGATGTTTTGTTGGTCTCCAATGAAGTCTAGTCTAGGCCACTTGGTCCGCTCAGCCACGGAGTCTAAAGTCTAATAACCGTGTAACATACTTACACATCCATCATAATGGTGTTGAATTGTTGATCTTTCCAGTCAAGACTTGCTGTGATCCATATTGTTGAGACCAACCCTATGGCATTCTATGGAAGAAAAACCGCTCGACTGCAAACCTGCCTCGCCACAAGATTACCTTGCACTTCTTCTATATATAACGGAGCAGCTAGGTCTCAATATGTATAGAAGTAACTTGCTTAGACAATTCAAGCAGATCTAAACACCATGCATGCAACACTTGCGCTGTGGAGGATACTAGTCCTGGTTGCGGTGCTTTGTGGGGCCGTGCTTCTCCTTGCCATGGAGATCGACGCCGTTGAAGGCAGGAGGATCCTCGGTGGCCGCGTGGGTGCGACGCCAGGCTCGCCGGTACCAGACGGCAGTTTCAACCACGGCTGACTTATGTTATATATATCAATATATGTACCTACCTCTGCCCTCATCTTCCGTATATATACATGCATAATACATCAATACCACGAGTTACAAAATACTCCACTCCGTACCATGTATTGAAATCATAAGTGTCAGAAGTGCGTTGTCACAAAATACTCCGTACAATGTATTGTTACACACGGTTTTGCTATTGAAAACTCATCTGATTTTTAGTTAGAATTCAGTCAACGTGCTTGTCCGTCGGATCTTGAATTACGATAGCATGTGGAGGATGAAAGTGTGGAGATGACTTTTAGATCTTAATCGAATGGCCGTGATACGTCAATTGAGATTTAAGACCATTTGCTTAAAAATCAGGCTATTGTGTAACAATATGCTCCATACCATGTATTGTTACAAAATATACTCCATACAAAATATTTCTTAAAATCAAATAGGGCTGAAAGGGTCACAGACCTTAAAAGCCCTCCGTACATGCAAGATATTTCGTTTCTTGTGTCGTCTGTCGTCTCATTCTGTAGACGTACATATCTATAAAGATGAAACCCACTAAATACAATAAATTTACCGAGCTGCTAAACATGCAGCCTGTCCGTTTTTCTCCATCTTCTAATTAACTGTTTTCCTACCTTCTCTTTTCCCTCCCCTCACGATCGCCCGTCGTGAGGCGTGCAATTCGCTTCTGGCTGGCTTCCCTCCTCCTACGTGGGCTCCTACGTGGGCTCGAACACCAAACAAAGCCCATTTGGCCATTGACTTCTCATGCAGCAAGCCAGCCCATGTAAACAGTACACAGAGGATATCACAGACGTCCTGCATCCTTAAACATCAGCCGTTCGTCTTCCCAGCTGCATTCTTGATAACTGCTATCTCCACGACTCCGCCATCATTTAAAATGCACCTAAAACTGAAAAACTGAAGAAGGTATTTGAACAGTCCAAAATCTCCATGACTGAGGTAGATGAGCCGCCGCTGTGTTTTACTTTAAAAACCTAGCCAGCCGTGCTTTCGCCACATCTGTCCGACATGCTACCCACTTCCACCGGCCATTGCATCGTCGGCCACCCCTTTCATGGCATCGCCGTCGTCCTCCGCCCCCGTTCAGGCCACCGGTGGCTCCCCGTCCCCTACAGCGCCGCTCGCTCTCCCCCGTCCCCCACACCTACAGCGCCGCTCGCTCCGTCCCCCACACGCCGCCGCCCCATACGAAAGCCGGTCGGCCTGCCCCAGCAGAGGAGGAATGCGTTGGGGCGTTGCTCCCCTGCCTCCTGCTCGGGCCGACACGCCAACGGGCGGAGCTGCCGCTGCACCGCTCCTGGATTAGCCTCGATGCCGCCTATGCTGTATAGGGAGAGAGTCATCCTGCTTCCATGTGACTTCTTTCGCAGGTAATTTTCGATTGGAATTTTCTATTTTGATACGCGACACACCAAAAGAGTATTTCCGATCTGATTTTTTAGTACTTGCTGTTCCTATTTCATCCATGATTGCTTCAATTTAATCCTAAATTTAGCTATTAAACCTTGATTACCATCCCTACACTATCGTTTCTCCATTGTAAAGGCAATATCTGTTTAGGCATGCTTAAGGGAACAAACTAGGTGAACGATGTACTATGCCATTTCTTATTGTAGGATTGATTATTTTAGACATGCTCATTTCTGGAAATCACTGGTCAGGAGGTGCCGAAACAAGACCGTGATAATTAATCCAGCTAGCTCAATTTGTTTGTTGTACGCTTTAATTATCTGATTCTCCAAACAAAGCGGCGGTGGGGTTGGTTCAACAGACATGAACGGGGGTTGTGGGTAGCGTGGCCAACACCTACTATTGTGTTCCTCATGTTTCTGAACCTAAACACTGGAACACATAATTTTGGCAATTTCAGCCGTCGGCTGCAGCTGAACGCAGAAAGCCTGCCTTTTGACGCTAGAGTGACAGACCGTCAAGGCAGGATCGACCTTCATATGAGCCAATCTTCAAGTCCTGAGATATAGATGATCAAGGTGAGGTACCAATGATTCCTTTTTAGCATCTGAACTGTTTGTTTGTCCCTAATTCATTAAGTCTCTCACTAGATTTTTGCGGAAGAGTGATGATGATCAGTAGTGCTCAAGACCAATAAAAGACCTGCACATTGTTTTTCTGTGTAGTTGTGCACTCACCCAGATCTATGCATGCAGGTGATTCTTTCGTAAGATTTGTGGCGACTGTTGTTGGTCTTCTGGATTACACGTTTTTTTCATGAGCTCTTTTACGGCGATTGTCGAGTACTTTTCGGTACTCCTGTTAGAATTAATTTTGTCCATTGATTTATACTTAACTATTGGCCGTTTCTATATCTATATCTATTCCTAAAATCGCCAACCATTGTAAAACTTGTATTTTTTTTTCATACCTGTACAAATTCTCCAAGGGTATTTCATTAATTGGAGTTGTTCTCACCCTACATTGCGTGTTGACATTTACACCTTGCGAGTTGTTTGCAGTGAAGATTATAGAGACAAGCCATGCAACAAGAAGATATGCATGTGTGTATCACTGCGACATCTAGCAAAAGTTTGGGCTGCAGTTAAATTATCTAACGAGGGGTTCTATATATTCATATTAGGGAACTGTATTTATGTATAGACAATCCTTGTGTTTTGGCATTGGTGGATAGTTGAATAAACTATGGAATCCAGTGTATGTTGTTCTATATACATGTTTAATTTCAGTTACTATAAGCATTTTTGGGCTTTAGGTTTTTCTGAATGAGATCAAATTGTACCAAGGTAGGTTTTTCTAACGCACTTTTGTATGTGCCTAAGATAAGCTTCATGTGTGTTCTACTCTCAGATTATTATTATTTTAAAATCCAACAATCTTTATTGGACAATTGTCAATTCGTTCACCATCAAGGTTACAATGAAGTCCGGTGGGTCATCAGTCAACTAGCTCTCAGAGCCAAGCTTTTTTACTTGCCTTGATAGCTCATGAACGACCCCATCTGCCTCTGAAAAAAATGAGTTCTTCAACATGTTTCTGCAGCAATGAGTGGTAATCTTTTTCATGCCTTGCTATCTCAAGAACTACCACATTTTCCTCTTGAACAATGAGACGTTATTACACGTTTCTGAGGAAAATGGTAGTTGAATTGGTAGTTCTGATATACTATTAAAAAGTACGATAGAGAATATAGATATCCGGCTGAAAAATTGAAAATGTTGACCGAAAGTTTATTTTAGACATACAAATAACCAAATATAAAAAATGCGCTGAAGATGCTTTAAGCAACCAAGTTTTGATAAGAAAAATAACCTAGCAAGAGGTTGATTTCTTTTTCCGACTTCTATCTTATTTCAAATGTATACGGACTGCATGTGAACCACGGCGTCGTCGATTCTCATTATAGGTGGATCCCACCTTTCATCATTTGTGACGTTGGCATGTGAACAACTTGGTCAGCAAATCGCATGCCTACTTATCGACACAGTGTAGTTTGACCGGAAAGGCAACGAACTGACTTTTAATATTTTTTTCTAATTACTATCTATGACTAAAAAGCGTTTACATACGTGTAATATTTCGACAACTAATATGAATCGGAGAAAGTATGTAGTTATTAGGGTCTCTTAGAATACCACGGCAACGCGCAGGGAATCCACAGGTACCCTTGATGGTTCTGCCATGCTTCGTGTGACATGCAAGTGCAACTGCAGTTTTAAATTAAAGCGCGTCGATCAATTTGCAAGATCTAAACACTGTTTTTAGAAAGCTCCTAGTTCTTTAAGAACACTCAGATACGATCCTTATTGTATAAGCCCAACCCGAGTTGCATTGGTTTGTATTTTTCTTGTCACGTCGGAGATGCCATGTGAGCCTTGCTCGTCAGTTTTGTGATTAGTTCGGCGAAAGAGAAAATTTGGATTCTATGATACATCTTTTCACAGATTTTGTGGTTGTAATCGAATTTTAAAAGTTCAGGTTTTGTACGAATATTATTTGAAAGGTTGAATTCCTTGATATCTTTTCTTCCGAAAGGTTCTAGCTTGTGCCCATCAATGGTTGCGGAAATCCAATCAGTAACGGAATAAAATCACCCATCAAGAATCGACAAAGAATAGAAAAGTAATCCAGATCAGGACCCAATATAAGAATTCACAGAGTAAATTGCACGACGCGTGGGATCACTTTTATGCAAGGACTTGCAAAACGCGGAATAGAGGCTTCCTAAACCATGTTCGGGGAATTCACTTTCACGAGTTGTTGTACTAGAGTGATATTGAATGCCGAATGTATATAGTGTATGATTGTAACACAAGCATAGGCGGGGAGTCTACTCGTGTAGTTTTCTTGTAACCAAACTATTGTAAATCTTCCTTGTTGATCAATATATAAGGATGGGCTCCTACGAGCTAGGGTTAACCGATAGGGTTTTTACCTAAAGATCTTTGGTGTATTTTTACTAGAACTCACAATAAGAACATGAAGATGTTGCTGAGGCGACAAATAAGTACACGACTGTTTTACACGTACTACCTCAGTCTGTCATTAGTCTGTCATTAGGAGGCATACTTTTTTTCTTCATGCTCTCTATATCAGGCCTATTTCTCAAATGATCCACAACAGCCTTCCGCCGACCAAAGAAATAAATAAGGCTTGCATGCAGCTCCAACTAATCAAACAAAGAAATAAGAAGCTACCTTTGATACTTGTGCTAGTAAATTTTACGTCCAGAAGAAACGGACGGAGGGAGTAGTTTGTAACAAAAGAAAGAAATGAGGGACTCTTTGATTCGTAGGATTTTAAAATTAAAGGAATATGAAAGACATAGAAATTAGATGTCATGCCAGATTAAATCCTACAAGAATTAAAAAAAAAGAAATTTGCAATATAAACCATTTACTGCAACGCAAGAACAGGAACTTTACTTAAAGTATGTATATGCTAGTCATAGTTGCCATAAAAACAAACAAAACTTTATGTGAGGTCCGAAGTTGCAGGCAAAGTATTTCATATGAAAAATTTCTAGATTTTAAATCCTCTGAATAAAAATAGTAGTATAGAAAACAAAAATCCTTGGGAATAGAATCCTTTATAACCCCCGTAATATATTTCTTAAAATCAAATAGGCCTGAAAGGGTCACAGACCTTAAAAGGCCTCTTGGAAGAGTCGAGCACCACTGCCCAACCGCGGCACGAAACGATTCGCATCTCCGTTCCCCATCCATGGCGGACGAGGACCCATCCCCCGCCGCCGCCTTCCCCCGCGAGGCATCTCCCACCATCCTCGACTCCCTCGGCGAGGACATCACCCGCATCGTGTACCCAGTCTCCGCCTGCATGCTCATCGTCGTCCTCCTCGTCTCCGCCCTATCCTCCCCCTCCTCCCCGTCCCCCATCACAGCTTCTTTCGCCGTCGCCACCGGCGGCAGCGCCCCCAGCGGTGGTTCCGGCGACGACCTCACCACCGCCCTCATCACCGCCGGAACCTTCGTGGTCTCCGTCACGGCTGCCACCTTCCTCCTGGCGCTCCTCTTCTACCTCCGCTGCACGCCCTGCCTCCGCGCCTACCTTGGGTTCTCCGCGATCTGGATTCTCCTCCTCCTCGGTGGCCAGATATCCCTGCTCCTCCTCTCCCGCCTCCGCCTCCCGCTCGACGCCGTCTCCTTCGCGCTCCTCCTCCTCAACGCGGTCGCGGCGCTGGCACTGGCCACGCTCTCGCCGAAATCCGTCCCCATCGCGCTCCACCAGTCCGCGCTCCTCGTCATCGCCGTGCTCACTGCCTTCTGGTTCACGCTGCTTCCAGAGTGGACCACCTGGGCGCTGCTCGTGGCCATGGCCGTCTACGACCTCGGAGCCGTGCTGATACCTGGTGGCCCTTTAAGAGTGCTACTTGAACTGGCCATTGAGAGGAACGAGGAGATACCGGCGTTGGTCTACGAAGCTCGGCCAGTGGATCCCCGGCAAGGCCAGAATTGGCGGGTATGGAGGGAAAGGAGGCAGCCTGGTGGCAATTTGGATCCCAATTCCACAGTTGAGGTTATTGGTGAGGTGTTGGGGAGAAATCCTGTGCCGGATGTGAGCTCTGATCCTGCCGGTGCACAAATCAGCGAGGTGTTGGCATTGCCAGAGACTAGATTGACTGTTGCTGAAATGAGTGTACCATTGATCCAGTCACATCCAGATCGAGCAACGGAAGAGGACATTGATGATGAAGATGAAGATGGCATTGGTTTGGGCTCATCAGGGGCAATCAAGCTTGGGTTGGGAGACTTCATATTCTATAGCATACTCGTCGGGAGGGCTGCTATGTACGATTACATGACGGTCTATGCGTGCTATCTTGCCATCATTGCAGGGCTCGGCATCACTCTGCTATTGCTGGCATTCTACCGCAAGGCATTGCCTGCCCTGCCAGTGTCCATTACCCTTGGCGTCTTGTTTTATGTGCTCACGAGAACATTACTCGAGACCTTTGTTATGCAGTGCTCCACAAACCTTGTAATGTTTTAGCATCCATGGAGCATTGCATGTTTGTATGTTATCGTATAGTTCACAATTAAGGCCTTCAACAGTTGGTTAGGTCTTGTTTGTGGAATTGTTAATCTGGGCTAGGCTGTGTTTCTGAAACTGTTAATCTGGTGTCTCATGTGACATGCTCCTGCATGGATTGGCTGTTAACAATTTCTGCAGTTTTTGACGGTACTGATATCTTTACTTATTTGTCCAGAAGAAGGTACTTCTCTTATGAATATGTTATTTTGCCTATGATTTTTTTCTTTGAATTTTGTTGTCAAGATATTTACTTTGTTATATGTACTATACTCATGTTGTGGTGATGTCATTAAGTATTCTTCAATCATTTGTCAGTAATATATGATTTCAACTTATATGAACTCATGGACGGGGGCAGCAACTAGGGCTCGGCAGGGGTTTGCAGGACTAACTAGGATGGGGGCGTGTGTGTTTTCCCCACCATATACACATCAACATTAGTTTCTGTTCACTATAATTCCCATCTCGCCCTTCTCTTCAAAGAACAAAGAACACTACTTGCTCAAGTTGTGTTGGAATTAAATGTATATATGTGGCTTAAGCACTCTCTAGCTGTACTTCATCCCGGCTGACTAGCATCAAGTGTTGTTCCTGACACTATAATCTTGCAAGTTGAATTCTGAACTCTAAAGTTAAAACTTGTTCCGTGTTGTCGCAATTGTATTCGGGTGCTTTTGCAGTCCATATTCTACAACTAACAATACCCCTGCCAATATTTTACTGTGAATCGTGAGAACAGAACTTACCGGGGGGACCCTCCGAATTGATGATAGGTTATCAGCATGGTATCATTCTGCTTGATGAACAGCTTATCAACACACAATAAAGATTTCTTTTTCTAATCTACACTATGCCATTCTGCTTGATGAACAGCTTATCAACGTGCAATAAATATTTCTTTTCTAATTTACACTATACCATTCTGCTTGTGCGCATGGGTACAGATTTACAGTTAATACCTCTATAACTAGTCATTCACTCATCTAAAGTGACCCTTAATGAGCTACACTTCCAGCTGTTTGAGCTGTTCTGACCTCACTAACACCTAAAACACTCTGAGATTTGAAGGGTTTAGGTGACTTCCAAGTCTAAAGCAGCTTCAGAATATGAGAATGCTCAATGCGATGACGGCACAGCAGGAGTTACAAAACATAAGAAAACGCTCTGATGCAAGATTCAGCACCTGATATTAAGAACTACCTATTGTCCTAGTTACTATCGTAGGCGAGTTTGAATTAGTCTGAAATGGCATATGGAAATACTCCCTCCGTCCAACAAAAGATGTCTCAAGTTTGTCAATTTGAATGTATCTAGATACGATTTTGTGTATAAATGCATTCAAATTTAATCAAAGTCGAGACATCCTTTGTTGGACGGATGGAGTATTTATAAAACAGAAGTTCAGTTAGCTATCAATCTTGGCTGCAGTTAGTCCGAGTTGACTGTTGAGTACACAGCAAATAATAATGATCACATTTGCATCTGACCTTTTTTTAAGGTGCATGAGAAGGCAAGACTTTATGCCCAGATGATGCAAATGTGATCATTACCTTAAATCGAATACCTATTTGTAGTCTGGCAAACAACTGCAGAAGTGCACGACCAAATAAATCTTGTACCAACCTGGTACTGTTCACCCTGCAATTGCTTTCATAAATCGCTTATTTGAAGCCGCATCATCCTCAGTATGTCAAAGACGCAATCATTGATTGCATAAACTGGTTAGTTCTTTCATGTAATTTATGTGATTTGGTTTCAGCCCTGTGGAAAATATCAGGTCTGAAACAAAATCAACCACACATGGAGATCAAAACACTTTCTGAATACTAGGTGATTGAAAGCATTGAATGCACAGCCACAGATGATACAAGATACTGATCAGAATTAAAAGAGAGCGACGACTTGAACAAATTTGTAACCAGATCAGTGGAACGAATTCTGCAGCCATGTGAGCTGAGTAAGGAAGTGCAATAAGAAAATTACATGCAGTCCTCCTGCATGGTCTTGAAAAAGAAGGAAAAAATGCAATGAGCACAAAAGTAGTATCATAACGGTTGCTACATGCTACAGAGTCATGGGTCCAAGATACAACAAAATTTGCATTGCTGCTACCTGGATGAAACTGCTCTCTACTACTACTAGGGAACAACCAAACCTAGAACTAATGGACTGATTGTAAATAGATACATTTCAATGTTTGAGATTGAGAAACAATATAGGCAGCGACACATGTTAAGGACACTGGCCATTGAAAAAGACAGAATTGTGCATAATGATTGTATTGAAAGCAATCCTGGTATCATGTTCCTCAATTAACTATTCATAGCCAAAATGGAGTTCTGCCACATGAATGGTAAAGAAACTGTAGCCGATTTCAGAGAACACCAAGCATTCCTTCACTCCGAAGGCTGCTGGCAACCCATGATGGATCCGGCTCAGACTTTGGTGTTCTGCTGCTGTAGTTACATATATTGGGAGCCGGAAGGCTGTGAACAAGCGACTCATGATCCAGTTCAAGCAACTGTTTACAAGGTTGAGTGACTGCAGATTCGGGAACATTTGAAGCTCTTTTACGATCAGCAACACTGTGAAACTTCTTGTGGCCTCCCAATGCCCGACCAGACAGGAAGACCTTCCCACAGAGCTTGCATTCATGACTAGTTGTTGCCTTGATCACCTCTGAAAGACTGACGAACTTCACTTCCTCATAAGAGCTAGAAGTTTGTGGCTCCATCAACTCATCATCTCCAAATGGGCCATGAACAGGAGAATTCAGGTCCATCTCTGCCATCGGCGTATGGTACCCCATGTTACCATCCATCTCACAATCTTTATCATGATCCACAGAAGCTGCGTACCTGCCATGATCTTTTGAAAGCATCACAAGAATGTGCGCGGCACCCACCTCCTCTATCCCATATGTCATCATCTCAGGGGTCAGAGCAGTGTCCAGAACCATCCTCCTTGTCCTCTTCTTCTTCATTAGAGCCTCAGATATAGCACCATTGTGAACACCATCACCTGTTGATGCCTTGTGCTCCACCACCATCTTCTTCTCACGGCGAGAGTGTATCTTCATGTGCATCAACAGGGCATCACAGGAAGCAAAGGCCTTGAAGCATAGCTGACATTCAGTCTTGGGGAATAACGTCCAAGCCTCATCATCACTAAAAGTGGAATCTGATAGCACCCGCGTCCTCCAGCGACTCTCCCGGTGATCGTACCCCTCGCTGTCGATGCTCGGATTTCCACTCAGCCGTTTCTTGTGTATGTTCCTGTGGAGTGCCATGTGGCCTCCAAGTGAGTTCCCAGAAGGGAAGCTCTTCTTGCAGTGTTTGCACCAGTGCTTCCTTCCCCTCGGCGGCATGTCTGGATAGTGCCAAGAATTTAAGTAAGAATTGACATAACAAGATGATACCAGCAAGAATTGAAATGCTACATACTGGTTCATAAATCTGGCTTCTAAAAGGGTTATTTTTATTCCCTATAAAGGGGTTCTTCTATGGCGGCAGAAAAGGAGAATGGGTGGAATTTTTACCTAAAATCTTTGAGCTTGTAGATTCCGCTTATAACTGAATGGAAACTATTTGATTGGATTACAAACGGAAGACAAAAACTTGATAGATGCTACTCGTGGGGAAAAAACAAGAACCGCAGAAATGGAACCGTTTGGAGGTAAAAGAATAGAATCCTGAAAATTTCAAACTTCAACCACCAAGAAAGCAGCTAGGGTTCCGCCACATTATTATCGAAAGCTAGCATCTTTAACACGGAGCGAACAATCAATAACTCTAAAAATCTGTGCGGACCCTTGAAAACCCGCCTCCTTCATACAAAAAAAATCCCGTCTCCTCCATAAAAGAAAGAAAAGAAACACAGAAGAAAACCCACCTATCCTCGATTCCAGGTTCTTGGCCGCTTGAGGAATCAGGAGGACGTTCTTGGCACGTTTGGGGGAAAAAGGGCAGCTTCCTCTCGTGCTAGCTGTGCGTGCTGTGCCTTCTGCGCCGCGGCGGTGTTCTTGACGAGTAGCCGATTTTGGGAGGGACGAGACGTGGGCCGAGGAGCCAGGCCTGCCTTTTCTTTTCTTTTTTTCAGCTGAGAGGAGGACCGCCTTTTTTTTTAAGTTGGGTGCTGGAAGGAACCGGCTTGGAGAAGAGGAAGGAAAACTGGTTCTTGGAAATGTGTATTGCAGGACCCTTTTTTTTAGGGTCTGAACTCACGAGTATCGGATGTCCCCAATGGGACAACTCACGAGTAAATGCTGGAGTGTAAACGTCTAGTCGTCTGTCAGCTAACCCGGAAAACATATCGCAAGATATACTGCCGCATGGAATCTCTATTTATTGGAACTATTTATTCTGCTAGCGGTTTTTATTCGTAGCGCTCTTTTTTCCTTTGTTTTGCTCTTTCTCTTTCATTTTATTCAAAATTTTACCTACTCCCCCGTCCGGGTTTATAAGACCCGCACGGAATTTTATTCGGAACTTTGATCAAAATTATATTGGTAATATAACGTAACTGTGGCGCAAAATAGATATCATTGCATTTGTATTGAAAAAGAAAAAACTCTTTCTAAAGATATAACTTTTATATACATGTATGAAATATTATTTGTAAAATTGTTGATCAAAGTATGACACATATGTCAATACGTGTCTTATAAATCAGACGGAGGGAGTATCTACCAGTCCTGGGCACGCGCCAAACCACTCAGGTTTCCGTGTCTTGGAACAAGTGAAGGAGTGCTCGGAGTGGTGTGAGGTGGTGACCGTGCTGTGGCACCTGGTGTTGAGGATGGGCAGTGTCCTTGCATCGACAAATGGATGGTGGTGTTCCGAACGAGAGCGGTGACCAGCGCGACTCGATGGCGGCGGTGGTTAGTGGTACGGTGCAGACCTCACTCCCCATGTCATGATGCATGGTTGACAAGTTCCCCATGGGGTGACTCATGTTCCTTCAGCAAGCTTGCTTAATGGAGGTTTGGGGGATGCTCGACAGAGAGATACGTGTCAAGACAAAGTTTTATCAAAGCTCTGCCGATGTTGGGACCGTCGAAGTAGGAGGTCCACAATCTACAAAATTGTGAGGACAACCATCAAGCTAGTCATAGTGGGGAGTAACACAAACTACTAGTATATGTTATTACCTCAATATTGGATAGCAACATAATTTGTGGTAACATGGTAAACCTCATTTATTGCCCTATAAACTCATTCTATCTTGGGAAGTGTGATGTGAAGGTTAGGCTGGTCATGTGGGAGTAACATCGATGTAGTACCATGCATATGATACTACTCTATGTTACTATCTTCATTGTGCATAGTATCATAAGCATTGGTATCATAGCACATTCATTTATTGCTTTGCAAGAGACATTATATCTTGAGAAGCGCTATGGTACCGGTGTCATATTATGGTACTACCAGCATCCATTTCTTCATTTAATGACATGCCACACAACCAAGTGCCTAGGTGGCATTGCATGATACTAGTTATGTTACTCCCACCATGACCGGCCTTACCATATACTTCTCTCTCCTCATTTAATCACATATGACATCACAAAATTGCTTAGTTAACACTTATGCAGCCACACTGTCTGCCAACAAGGCGCGTGATGTAGGCAAAAAGCTAGACTTGATGGCGGGCTCGGCGCTGCGGCTTCGAGCTTCCATCGATGAGCTCGCCAATCCAGCATGAAGTACGGACCATCAGGGAAGCACGTGTCACCCCGACGTGGAATTGGAATCCGTGCCAATTCACTTACGGCGGCATTAATTCCAGCCCGCATGACAATTAATATAATATAGATCAATCCATGGATTGAGAGAAATACTCCTATATGTTGCGTCCAAGGCCTCTCCCGATGGAGGTTTCTTGACACGATATTTTAGACATTTTGCTGACATGGCATACTAGTTAATGAACATATGCAAAAACATTTATTAGTCCAATCATTTTGCTGACATGCCATATTAGTTAATGAACATATCCAAAGACATTTATTAGTCCAATGGAAGCTTTCTCTTGCTAGAGATACTAGCTACTCTTGCACGTGAACACATGCAAAAATATTTATTAGTCCAATCACATACAAGCATGAGTAGTAAATCAATTAATGTCAACCCTTGTTAGATATTACAACAACTAAGAGACCGTACATTGGTGGTATCTTGTGAATTGTCACCACCTAAGATAGCGTGCTGAATTCCATCAGAACATGAGGAGTATATGCCAAGATGTTGTGCAGTCTGAACTCATCGTATCGACGATATTTGTGAGGAAGGTACTTTATCTTTTTTGTGAAGGATAAAGACAACCATATTGTTAAGGACTGAAATAATGCGCGAACGTGCCTGTGTTAGAGCATCTGCGCGGACAGCATGGGAAACTAGAGCATCCCACATGCATGCATGTCTATTTATTTTATAAAACGCAACTTCGAAATGTTATATCTCTCAAATCGTATACTCCCTCCGCTCAACAAAAGATGTCTCAAGTTTGTCAAAATTTGGATGTACCTAGACATGACTTATTGTATTGATTCATTCAAATTTAGTCAAAGTTGAGACATCCTTTGTTAGACGGAGGGAGTACTTAATTTACGATCCGTTTTCACGATTTAAATTTGTCTCGATGTGATCTTCAAAACTAGATTTCATATTGTTATGTTTCGAAAAAAAAACATTCATCTTAAAAGTTGGCACACTCTAATATATAAAGTTGTCACCATGTAATATACAAAGTTGCCACCCTCTAATATATAAATTTGCAACATCGTGCTATAGGCGGACGACAGCACCAGCCAATCCGGCGTTAGCTCAACTGGCCCTTTTTCGTCAGATCACAACTAGGCACATCTTTGCATGTCCTCCTTTCCAATCTTATTGCTACCTCCATTCAAAATCACCACCATAAAAAATCCTAACCTAACACAAAGTTGCCACCCCTAACGAGTATAAATTGCCATCCATAGTAATACAAATTGCCATCTATACTGAACACAAATTGTCATTCATAGTAAATACAAATTGCCACCTATAATGAACACGAATCGTCAACCCCTAGTGAGCACAAATTGCCACATGTAATTGACACAAATAACCATGTCCGTCCATTTTAGTCATAATATACCACCCACCACTGCATCCCCCGTCTCTTCTACTACAAATTGAGTCATCATCTTCATTCAGAATGAGCACACGCAAATCCTATCTTCATGCCGTCCATAAAGAAATTGCCAACCCTAATGAATGCGAATTGCCACTAACAAACACAAATTGTCCCTGAACGTCGGACGGGAAGAGGAGCAGCTACGGCTAGCAGTGTTGTTTAACCCCAAGAACGCCGGACATGATGAGCAAGCAAGCACGACGTTGACGGGTATTGCTCATGGTAGCGAAGCTGGCGACCCTCGGCGGAAGCAGCGCGCAGAGGCTTGGGCAGCATGCGTGGCGCCGGATGCAGAGGCAGAGCGCTCGTCCCTTGGGCAGACGGACCGGGGAACCGGGGAACGAGTGCACGTCACGCGGGGAGACCGCAGACCGTTATAATTTAACATGGCAACTTGTTTCAAAGGAGTCGCCTAGTAACTTAGTAGGCTGATTATTTTTTTGTCAAAACATATCCGAGTGGGATCTGCTTTTGAAGCGCTCGTCGATACGAATCCACGTCGATACGAATCCAACGATAAAAACGGATCAAAAATCAGATATACGGTTGAAGCTACCTAACATTTTGAAATTAGGAAAACAGCTTTGTTTCTTTTCTCTAGACCTGCATGCATGCGTGCACCGCAGTTCTCCCGTTATAAAATGGCCCGCGCTAGGCGTCGGCCGGGCGGTTGAAACGCAATGATCGGCCGCCCTGCTGGCCGTTGGATCGTTGTGCTTACTGCCGTTTGATGGATTTGTGCTCCCACGTTGGAGGCAGGCATTCAACGTAGCTTCTTGCTGCTAATGACCACGGTTCATACGAGATTTTTTAAATTGTTGCGAGACCAATGTTGTGACGAAATACATCACGTGGGGTTTTTTGTTGCGAGGGACCAATGTCGCGATAAATTTTCAATGCTGCAAATCATTCATACGAGATTTTTAATGTTGCGAGAGACCAATGTTGCGACGAAATACAACATGTGAGATTTTTTGTGTTGCGAGGAACCAATGTTGCAATAAGTTTTCGATGCTGCACATGCTTCATACGAGATTCTTTTATGTTGCGAGAGACCAATGTTGGAACGGAATACTACATGTGGGACTTTTTATGTTCCAAGAGATCAATGTTGCAAATGGTTCATACGAGGCAATGGGACGCCGGGCGTGTGATACTTACGAAGTTAGACTACACATACGGGAGCAAGTGAAGAACGCAGGAGATCTATGTCACAGTTCCACACATAAGGTGCACACATGTAAACTAATGAATGTGTAGATCTACGTGCACTTGCACGCGCGGTACGCTGCGATCGGTCAAGCGAACTCTACACGGATGTGCGGACCCGATCGATTGGACGCCTGCGGGAGGCTGCGAACGGACGCACGCGGAGGCACACGCTGCGATCAATCGGACGGTGCCGCGCGCGGCCTACCGATGTTAATCGTATCCCTTATAAAATCCGTATTGTTAAACGACTTTTTTTGCGGGGGCCCCTCGTCTTTTCTTGGCTAGCCTTCGTCTCCTCTGATACTGCGTCACATTTGCCTGGCAATGTTTATTCGTCGACAACATACCTATGAAAATGGCCCTTTGCATCCATCTTGAAATGGAATAATGTAGATCATTCCATTTATAATACCAGGAAAACTCACAGGCGTGTGCATGTTACTTGGGTCACAAACATACAACATTTCTCATTAAGTGGAGATAACAAACCAACCACCAGCCCAACCAAAAATAAAATCACATAGTTACAGTTGCCGGCCACTGTTATGTACATTCATTCAATTATGAGTAGCCGGTGTAGAGAATACACTCCCTACTAAAATGAATATGATACAGGACTGCCTGTGGTTAATGCATCGATAGCCTGTGGTTAATGCAATTAGCTCATAACTAGACCTAACGATCACAAAGAAAATACTAAAATAAGTACAAGGAGAAATTCCTGATGGAGCCAGAGTCCATGTCCGTTATTTTTTTTTATATCTGAAGATCGTCCAATGTCAACTCTTCAGCTGACATCATCTTCAGTTTCTGCAGACAATATACTTGATCAACCCTGCTAGGTATTTGCATATTGAACACGAGATAAACAACAATACTACTTACTGTGATGAACTGGGGTGGATCATCAAGGCTGGATGAACCAAGGATGACCTCCCGCTTCAGCTTGGATGTAAGCTTGTGTGCAGCACGTAACTGGAAAATGCATATTATTTGTTACAACGTGCAGATTAGAATGTCAGTAGAGAAGTGAGCATTTTCAGAATGACTAGGGTAAGGGCATGTTTGGTTGGTATACTAAGGTTGCCAACATTTGCCACATTTTATTTTTGCCATGCATGCCTAAGGTGAGGCCATCAAGGGTAAAATGCACAGTTCGTTATCAAACTTGTGTTGACCGTTCAATTTACTCCTCAATCTCCAATAATGCTCATCGGAGTTATCAGACTTTCAAATACAGTTCATCTACTAGAAGCATCGAAATTTAAAAAACCTAGCCTCTTAGATATATAGTTTCTGCTTCCATAGTTTTCAGGGCGCCAATTTAAACAAATTAAAGAAGACAAGCAAAGAACTAACCCTGTATTCGTAGATCGGTGTGCGTGTGAACCAAAATACACGGAATTGGAAAATCTCTGGCAACTAGAAGCCGTCATGGCGCTGCCTCTAACGACGGGAAGATGTCCTGCCGCGCAGCGGCACTTGAAGCCAGGAGAGAAACAATCGATCAATCAAAATTGCCTTCTGTGTTTGATCGATCAAGTCCCTTCGGTTGTTGGATTGCCCAAGGAAAAGGAACAGGCCAGGCTGTTCTTTGCTGTTGTTAGGCCTTTAGGAAACTAGTGGCTTTTTTATAGTCGTGGGTGTCCTGGATGATTCCGTGAACGGCGAGGCACGCCCATGGCAGATGCCAACCGGGTCGAGATGAAGTCGGTGCAGCACGATGCGCAAGCATTTGTCGCCGCTGCCGAATCCTATGATGGCTTCCCGCTCCGCCAGGTGTTCGAGAGCGCGCCCACGACAGCAATGGTGCCAGAGCTGGCATCCGGCAACACTGGCAGTGTAAGGCGACGGCGTGATCCGGGGCGACGCGGCGGCATAGCAGGCCATGCCCGCTAGGCAGGGAGGTGGTCACCATGGGGAGCTTTAGCATGGTGGAGACGGAGAGGTGGGGATGGGTGGAGGTGGAGGCCAGAGAAGAGGGAAGAGGTGGAGGTGGAGGATGAAGGGGACAGGGATGGGTTTGACCGTTTGAGTGGGGGGATGAGGGGGTTTGTACTGCAATTCACTGTCATCATCATGAGCATGTCAACAAGTGGGTCCTGTGTGTCAGATTCTTGCCACTTGAGCGAAATACCTATGTTCAGGCCGTATAGGATGTATTGCACCATACGTGCAGTTTCCAAGATGAGGACTAGATTAAACGGTCAACATAAGTTAGATGGCTAACGGTGCATTTTACTCGGCAATCAAAAATCATACATGAAAGCCACAAAATTAATAAAGAGTAGCATGCATGTAAGATAAAGGTACTGACATACCTCTGATCGAGTAGCACCACCAATGACAAAAACAAATATTCGCTGGCCCCGCTTTTTGAAATCACTAGATGCATGCTTCAATACCGAATCACTGCAAAATTCTCACATCGTGAAGTAGATAACGCATGCCGACAGTCACATAGAAAAACCTGCTACTTTCAAACAGGATTTTATTTGGTCATAATATATTGCACATAATCTGGAGTTCTGGACAAACATTTCCAAATTCCTAAATACGATCGGTTATGTACACCAAGCTGTACTGATATGACCTAATGTCCTAATCACTCGCATGCAGCATACAATAGTAGCAAATGCCCAGGCAATTTCACTATGTCCGCAGCATGCATCATGAATTAGTTGTTAGTCAAAACTCAAAAACTGAAAGAATCAAATTAAAACACCACTCTGGCTAGAAGGACCTAAATGTCCTGTTTTTTACTTAGCATAAAGATTTTAAGTCCCATTTGGCCTAAATACTCTGTTTGTGGAGATAGTACCACATGTGCATTTTCGCCTATTCTGGACGCAGTGGTTTGGTGCCACAATGGCAGAGATTGTTTGGTGATCTCAGTAATCAAAGAGATCCCTTTAAACTCTATGGCAAGTGAACATACAGGAGGAGAAATTCTGTATATTCACACAAACATAAACAGTACTCAATCCATGGCGAAGACGACATGTATCAGACTTCCAGATAGTTAGGAAAAGATTGTAATAGATGGTATTCGACACTGACCTTGAATATCCATCATCAGAACCACGAGGCCTAGCCCATGAGCCACCCGTCCTTCTAGATCTCATCGAGTGAGCTGGGCTTGTGCGGGCTGAGCTGCTGGTAGTGGTCGTTGGTAATCCATGGAAACTGGGACTAGGGTCATTCATGCAGTTATATTCATCTTTTGGCAATTCACCCTTGCTGAGCTTCTCAATTAATTCCTGACAAACAAGAAGTTCCTCATCTTACATACCAAAGAACGAAAGCAATACTGCATAAAGTAAACATATTCAATGTGTGCGCTGATGAGCTTTTGAAAGGAATCCCAGAAGAATCTTAAAGATAAAAAAAAAAGCCTGAGATCTGTGAAATAAACTAGCGGTGTGGTGCAATATTGGATACTCTGCACTGGTGACATCTTTGTCCAAATGGACAAAACAATATTTTGAAATTTCATCAAACACTACATAAAAAAATCTTAATTCCTACGTGTATCTGTTAAGGACTACAAAATATGGGTTAGTTGATCCTTTGCAATGGTACTAAAATGGATATCACAATGTCAACAATATTAACAGCCCCAAGAAAAAACATGATCAATTGAGAGGCTAACATCACAATGCAGGGATGTACAGAACAGTTGAGCATATATGATTGTCAGCATATTTCATCAGATACAGCTCAACGGGCAGGTCTAGATGAAACCAGCATGTTAACAGTAGTGCATGAGTAAGAACTTCTACATGAAGAAAACATTGTAATAAAATGTAGATGAAACCAGCACGTCAACGGTAAGACTGAATAAATAAGAGCTTCTAAACGAAAAAAAAGTGTATGAAGATAAATAGATAGATATAAACATGCTTGCGCCAATAGAAAAATATAGTTTTAATTGGATACCTCTAGAATCTGATAAAAAAATTAAGTACATACCTCTAGAACTGGATAAAATCGGGACAGCGCCCATGCTGACTCTTCCCCTGTTCGCTCTTTTCTGTATCCATGTTTTTTCTGTTTACAAGACGAACAGATGAACAAACTTTTGACATTCAAATTACTTACACAAACAAGTTACCATGGAACCTAGATCTTTTACCTTGTGAACATCAAATTTCAGTGTAAAGCCTCCTCCTGAGGGCTTTTTTGTATCAGAACATAACGAACGCATATTATTCACAGCAATCATGTCGTCAGCGGATAATCCTGCCAACTATCAACGAGCATAATATCTTTAAGGTTCCAGGCCAACTGATCATTGATAGAATCAGCATGAGATAATTGGAGGAGTTCCAAAAACTACAGGTTTTGTACAGAAAACTACGTAAACACAGTTACAGACCAGAAATTCAACGAATATATCTGTCTACAGGCAATAAAATATCTCAAGCTGATTCTAACTATGACTTACCTGCATCAATTTTGTGCCCTTATCACTTTCAAACTTTTCTGGGTTGATTGCTGCATAAATCATCAGCAAACGCAACTTATTTTCACGACTTACACCCTGCATTGAGTCAGTAAACATCTAAATATAATGTCCAAAGAAGCAAATATGTTAGTCTATGTTGTTCAAATATCAAGTTACCAATTGTGTCCTCAAAAAATTGATTAATTCTTTTGTCCCGGCATCACCAAACACAAGATCTTGCTCTAGCTGTCCAACATCTCGAAGACATTGTTCCCTTATTATGCTATTGAGTTTTCCTGCAATCTGTACAGAAAATGAATATAAACAGAAACATAGTTATTATTTCTACACTCCAAACAATAAACAAAAAGTTTACAAGTCAAAGAGTACTTGTGTAGTAACTTCTCCCTCCGATCCATAATAAGTGTCGGAGATTTAGTACAAAGTTAGTACATCTGGAGCTAACTGTTTGGCTAGCTTTTTTGCAGTACATGTTATTTTTCAAAAGTTTGTCAGCACACTGTTTGACATCTACACTGTGCTATGATCATCTCCTCCAACATGAAACAAATACTCCCTCCGTTCCTAAATATAAGATTGTTCTAAATCAAACTTCTTCAGGTTTGACCAAGTTTATAGAAAAATCTACTAAGATCTAGAATATCAAATAAGTATACTATGAAAATATATATAATGATGGATTTAATAAAACTAATTTGGAGTTGTAAATGTTGGAAGATTGTTCTATGAACTTGGTCAAACTTGAAAGGAGGTAGTAGTAAACAGAACAAGTCCATTTTACCCCCTGAACTGCTGGCGAAGTCCAAATCACCCCCTGAACTCTAAAAACTGGACACAAAACACCCCTGAACTTTCAAAACCGTTCACCTGGACCCCCTCGGCTCTTTGCTTGAGGTTGCCGCACTGTCGGGTTAACCCTTTTCTCGCTTCTCTCTCTCCGTTCTGAGCCACTCAGTCACTCTCTCTGCAACTGTTTCTGTGCTGCCACCTCTTCTGTTCAACAGCGCAGAAGAGAAAATCCCACACTCTCCTGCCACTCGAGAAGCTTGAGTTCGATCGCGGAGCAAGGAGATGATGGACCCTCCTACCTCACCAGAGTACCGGATGCAGCCTGACATCGAAGGCGGCAGCGTCTTCAGTGCTGCCACGGAGGTGGCAGACAATAAGAGCGAGAACGGGAGGCAATGGCGCTGCTGCTGCGGATGGGTGGCGATGGTGGGGATCAGTTGTCAGAGCGCCCACGCGGGCATATAACAGCCGCTTCGGCCAGCATGGACACGGAGACGGTGGTCTTCGCGGTAAACCCACCAACATGGCAGCCACAAGCTAAAGAACCATGTTTGAAACAGCGGAGGGTGCCCAGTTGAACGGTTTTGAAAGTTCAGGGGGTAATTTGGACTTCGCCAACAGTTCAGGGGGGTAAAATGGAATTACTTCTAGTAAACATCAACCAAAAAGAATTTATCTATCATTGTTTCTGTGGCGACCCATACCCGTAAGGATCCGGAATCTCTGTCTATTCTATACTAGTCCCAGGATCATTTGCTAGTACACACAGTTCAAGATGAAATACCAATAACACATGTCATTTTTAATGACAAAGAATAATCCAGGGTACAAAATCTTATTTTACAGCGGAAGTGTTAAAATGACATAACAAATTGAATATCGAGTCCATCAATGCCACCAACTTTTTGAGTATAGACCCGTGAACCTACGTGTTCCATTCTTGAAGCGTCTTCATTTGCACATGACGGATGCAGATAAGTACATTGAATGTACTCGCAAATATATACCAGTGTGGTTAGGAAAATTGCAAATGCATGCTTAAGGATAAGTCCCAAATAAGCTTCTAGGGTTTCTTTTGCAAACTGTCAGTTTTTAGATTTTGAAATGCTCAGTCCTTTTTTGAAAAAATCTAACTCTATAGTCTTATCAGTATTGTTTTTTAAAACTAATATGTCAAATGGCGTCTGCACCACAACACGTCGTCAGTTACCATCTCAGACTCCTGACAATCTTGATTTTTGGTTTTTGAAAACAGAACTTAGAAGATCTCCAACTTCTCCAGATTTAGTAGCCCAAATTGGCCGGTAAGCAGGGGCATGGCTAATCGATTAGACTGACAATCTCGAGAGGTTTGTACATTTTCCCCACTTGACACAATCGGTCCCCGAGGCACCTCACGACAAACGTGCGCAACGGGAAAGGATTGTGACGAAGCCTTTCACTAGCAGCCCTCTATACTTAGTCCTAGCACTGCCCGCCCCCAATGATCATGCTGTTGTCCCTCTCCAAATGACGGTACCAAAGGGTTTCCCACTAGTTACTAAATCAAGCCAGAGCCATAATAGCAAGTGGTTGTACATGTAAGCTTTTGGTTTCCGTTGGAAAAGAGTCAAACTTATTGTTACCGGATGGCGGTACCCACAAAAATCCTGAGTCTGTCCCCGCATACGCGACTGAGGGCCACCTGTATGACTTGGCCAGGCCCAGTCTCCTAGTCGTTGGCAACGACCATGAACACAATGTCAGCCGTGATGGAGTGATCTTGGCGGCCTCGAACCTTCCCGATAATCGTCCAGTGGCCGTGTCTGTTGACGTCCATCGATCCACAGAAGTAAGGCGCTGGTAGGTGGACGAATTTGGTGGCGTGGAACAGCTGCTCTTGAAAACAGATGGTTTCCCTGGCTAGTTTGGTCAAAGTCGGTGTAAGCGTCTTTTCAAAATTAAGATGGACGCCTACACCGACTTTCATCAGACTAGCCAGAGAACCGTTCGTTTGAAGAGCAGTTATTCCACACCACCAAGTTCCTCCGCCTGCCAGCCACTGAGTTCCGTGGATCGATGCGCGTCAATGGACACGGCCAATGGACGATTACCGGGAAGGTACAAGGCCGCCAAGTTCACCCCACTACGGCTGACATTGTGTTCACGGTCGTCACCGACGATTGGAAGACAGGGCCTAACCGAGCTATACAAGAGGCCCTGAGTCGCGTATGTGGGGACAGACTCAGGATTTTGATGGGACCACCGTCCAGTAACAAAGTTCAACTCTTTTCCAATGGAACCCAAAAGTTTACATGTACAACCACTTGCTTTTATGGCTCTGGCTTGGTTTAGTACCTAGTGGGGAACCCTTACTTTGGTTTCATCATTTGGATAGGGGCAGCAGTATGATCATTTGGGGCGAGCGGTGTTAGGACTAAGTATAGGGGGCTGCTAGTGAAAGGCTTCGTCACAATCCTTTTCCCGTTGCGCACGTTTGTCGTGAGGTGACTCGGGGATCTGTGTCAAGTGGGGAAAGTGTAACCTCTCAAGAGTGTCAATCTAATCAATTAGCCATGCCCCTGGTTACCGGTGGATTTGGGCTACTAAATCTAGAGAAGGTGGAGATCTTTTAAGTTTTGTTTTCAAAAACCAAAAACTGTTTTGACCCGTGGTTCCTCAGGAGTCCGGGATGGAAACAAACGGCAGGTTTGGAAAAAGGGAAAGTTGTATAGAGTCGTTCAGGAGTCCGGTATGGTAACTGACGACGTCTTGTGGTGCAGACTCCACTTGACATATTAGTTTTCAAAAACAATTTTGATAAAACTACATAGTTAAAATTTTCAAAGTACTATGTGTTTCAAAATCTAAGAACTGGCATTTTGGACAATAAACCCTAGAAGCTTATTTAGGACTTATCCTTACGCATGTATTTGCATTTCTCCAAACCACATTGGTATATATTAGCGAGTACATTCAATGTACCTATCTGCCTGTCATGTGCAGATGAAGACGCTTGAAGAAAGGAACGCGTCTGGTCATGGGTCTATACTCGGTGGCGTTGATGGGCTCAATCTTCCATTTGTTATGTCATTTGAAGACTTCCACTGTGAAATGACATTTTGTACTCTGGATTATTGTTTATCATTAATAAAATGACATGTGTTATTGGCATTTCATCTTGAAACTGTGTGTACTAGCACTTGAGAAAGGGATGCTCTGTGAGTGTCAGTATTATGAACCAGAGTACATAATTACATTTTCAAAACTATATTCTGTAAAATGTAGAAACAGCGTTTTCAAAGGAAAATGTAGTATGAGTAATTTAAAATCCAAACCCGCTGTTTTTTCAAAAGAAACCTTAGAAGCCTATCTAGGAACTATCCTTAAGCATGTCCTTGCATTCTTTTAAACCCTTTGGGTGTGATTTGTGAGTACATTCAATGTACTTATCTGCATCTGTCATGTGCAGAAGAAAATGCTTGAAAATGAGTTAAACACAGGGTCGCGACTCTACACACAATAAGCATGGAACATTGGTGGACTCTTCATTTCATTTTCTATTTGGAACTTCCACTTGTAATAAATTATACTCTGGATATTATTTGTTTCAAACAATGTAATAATATGTGAGTTGTGATATTCATCTTGGAACTGTATGTACTAACAATTGATCCAGGGACTAGTACAGTTCACAAAGTGATTCGGACATACTCTGGATATTATTTGTTTCAAACAATGTAATAATGATGTGAGTTGTGATATTCATCTTCGAACTATGTGTACTAACAATTGATCCAGGGACTAGTACAGTTCACAATGTGATTTGACCCTTGTGGGTCTAGGGATCACCACAGTTTCAGTTAGTAAGTTCAAAGAATTCCAGTTAGCAACAAAAATCTCTCCACTTTACATAAATTGTTGCTTCAGTTAGCAACTTGCTCTATGTCCCTGAATTCCATCGATCATTCAAAGAAAAAGAAAAAAAACATGAACATCTAAAAGATTTTGATTAGAAGTTACTCTCTGTCCCTGAATTGTCAATCAGTTCCAAATTGCAGAGAACAAAAAAAGTTCACTCAAGAAATATCAGCAAAAATAGATGAGCTGGACCAGACATAATACACAAGAAAACGAACAATATTCATGTTCGACAAGATCTATTGCCAAAGAGGCAGTCCTGGACACTCTAAATCATCTTATCGCAAAGTGCCAACAAGCGTATCCTCAACCTGCTGGCAAGAAGAGGCATCCAGCAGCCCACATTTATGTTTGCCGACGACATTGTAACTCAAACATCGAATACTTTAGTCAAGCCATTGGCATGCACAAACTTCACCTATTGCTCAGCCAACTGATGAAATGCAGTCCAGAGCAGGAGCGGCTGGTCCTCTCTCTTAGGAGAGGCTCCAATAGTAAAATATATTGATAAAACAAAATATTCACGACATATACAACAGGGTGAAAACTCCCAAGACACCAGAGAAATACACAAGGACTCAAAAGAACCTGGGCACACTAAAACACATTTAGTTACACCCCTAATCAACAGAAGCCAGCAAAGCAAGGCTGCCCCCCCCCCCCCCTACCTCCTTAAGACTAAACTTATGGCTCAACAACTCTTGCTTAAAACTAGAAAACCAAAGGCTGCAAGAAGAGGGATCCATATTGAAGATGAGGTCGTCATGCTGTCTCCAAATATGCCATGCCGCAGACGAAAATCATAATGAAGCTGGGTCGCCTAATTTGCCTTATATTATTGAACCGGAAGAGCAGAGGCGATAAAGGGTCACCTTGCCTAACACCCTTCTATGTTGATGGCCTGGTGACTAGTATTTCTTATGTGTACTAGTCCTCCTATTACTGTTCACTGCCAACCGGCGTCTGACCTGCAACTGTTGGTGCATAAAAGTGGTAGCGTACTCGCGTGGAAGACAATCTGATTCACGAGAAGTGGTAAACTGGTGATTGCGCAGATGGTGTTATGAATATGCTAATCTACTAGATGATGTCCCCGGGCTTGTCCAAGAAGACGATTGTGGGCATCGACAAGGTCAGTATAGGGTTCATCTGCAAAGGAAGAGGCAAAGGGGTGGTCGCTGTAAATTTACACAGAAGAAATTTCGGATGCAAAAATGCCTTGGTGGTCTCAGCGTTTATAATCTTCATCACTTGAACATTGCTCTTCGAGGTTAGGAGGCTTTAGTTAAATAGATGTGACCCACAAAATCTTTGTGGAAATTCAACACTAGAACTCCAAAACAACTCTGCCGCCTGACTCCATTATAGACAGAATGGTGGATTAATTGACATTCGGTCATGGAGATTGCTCCGATGCTCATTGGCCAAATTGAAAATCGAGTGAAGTCAGAACTTTGCAAGAGGAAATCCACCAGAGAGATGGATTTTGGACATCAAGGCCTCTTTAATTGTGCAAGCTTTGGTCGAGTACCTGCACGGTTGGATACTGTTGGTTATAATGTGCTGCTACCTAGAGTGCAAAAACCAGCTAAGATGGAGGTGAACGCATGACGGTCGCTACTCTTCCAAATCAGAAAGGAACAGATTACTCAGTTTAAGCTCAGTCAGTCCTGAAAATTAAGTATTAGGATCATTACTTGCTATCTGAGGCATTGGTGCTTCCATTTAGGATGATGAATTGTTATCTTTAGGGAATTTGTGTCTGTCCTCTAGGCTCTACAATCTTCTATATATATTATAATGTTCTATGTTGTCATTTGGAATTACAAAAAATGATTCCAATCTGTTCACCAATCTTGTTTCTCCTGGTCTCTATGTTTGGTGCCATCTGCCGCCGAGGTGCTGTTGCGCCTCTCGGGTTCCAGGGTTACCTCAAATAGGCCTAAGGGCCCTTATCCTGCCACGCTTGTAATAACTTGGTATCAAGCCAATGTTTCAGGATAGCTCGCGAGACTCATGGGAGTAATTATTGGACTGTTAAGTGCTGGACAGTTAGTGGGCTGTATAGTTGGCCCATGTTTCACCATCCACCAAGCGACAAGGGATACAATCCCGAAATAGTTTTAGCCCGGTTCCACTGGGTCTCGGCATTCCTGAGAACATCACGGTGCTTAAGTCCTACCCCAAGCTGGGGCTCCTGCGTAGCATCCAACTTGGCAGCAGGGGAGGTGCAGTCATAGGCGGAGCTAGCGCTTCGTCGAAGCCTGGGCACACGGCTGCCGAAGTTGATGTCATGCCTGCGCTAGCGTTTGCCGTACCTGTCCGCCGGAGGAGCAGCCCGGCCTAAGCTACCCGCCATCTGTGCACTGCCCTCATCGGCTTGCCGCGCCTAAGCAGAATTGGGGTAATTGGGGATTTTTCGATTTGGGGATTAGGATTTTGGGAGAAAAAAGAGGGGAAAAGAAATCAAGAATACAGAGTAAAAGAGTTATCTAGCTCTCGCTTGGAATCGAACAAGCCGAGGAGGCTAGTCGCAGAGGCAGATCGATCGATCGGCCTATGATCGATAGCCAGGCCAACTGGGATGTTGACCTGATGACTTAACCATCAGGCCCAAGACCCAAGGGAGAACCGGGCAGAGGTAACACCCTAACAGGCTCAGGAAAAATTAAGCCCAGCTTCAGATATTAAGAGAAGAGGAGGCTGTCTGGGCCCAAAAACATGATTGATCTCTTCGCTTTCGGGGGCACACCCCGTTCTTGAGAGATCCATCGGCTACAAGAGCTTGTCGAAGCTCTTATAGGAGGCACGGCGGAGACCGGGCACGTGCCCTGGGTGCCCACACAGTGAATCCGCCGTAAACAGGTCGCTGCCACTGGTGCCTTTCCATAAGCTTGGCAAAGGCAAATCCTATTGGGTGCAACACCACCCACACTGAACTATGGATGTTGGCTAGGATATTCTTGCCAATAGCACACAGCCAAGTCCATCCAGCTGTGAGTTAAGGATTATGGTCATTGGTTGCTAACTTTAGAAATTAATCTCTATCATGTACTCCTTAGGATTTATCACCTATATATAAGGAGGTCCTTTCTTATATTTCCAACTAAGCATGAAGTGACTGATCTATTCCCAGTTTCCTCCTTCCAAGCCATTGATGTGCAGCTGCCAGTGCCAATGCCCCTTGTGTCCCGAGTTACTTGAATAGGCCCAAGGGCCCTTATCGTGCCATGCCCATGACATAAAAAAATTTATTGCCACCTTTGTTGGTTTAAGTGCCTCGTCAAGTTATTTTGTAAAAACTTTTTTATGAAGAAATAGTACTAACATCATTCTTTTGTAGTAACTTCCTAATGAATAAGGGAGTACTGTTGGGTTAAAAGATACTAAATTTACATGGAATTACAAAATTAGGGCACCTTACACCATTCTGGAATAGGAGAACCACAAAGTAATACTCCCTCCGATCCTAAATTCTTGTCTCAAATTTGCCCGAATATGGATGTATCTATTCTTAAAAAGTGTCTAGATACATGTAATATTCCGACAACAATTTAGGATCGGAGGGAGTACTTCTAAATGAAAATTCACATGCATTGTTTTCTGTTTAGAACAACAAATCATAAAAATCAAGGACAATATAACAACCAACCTCGACATGCAGAGAAAGCTTGTCAATTTGATCACTGTACTGTGGAAGAGCTTGAACCATTTTTTGCAAGTCTCTAGTTGATAGCTCTCCTCCAGTTCTGATAATTAAACAGCAAGCAATCAGCACTAAGGCAGGTCAAGTATAAAACAAACAAAATGGACTAATCCAATAAGCTTAAGGAACAAAAGTGAATCAATAATTAGAAAGCTAGAATTAATTACTTTGTTACTTCTAATTAGTTTTCAGATAAACTCAAAAACCGTATGTCCTCTCTGATGCAATCATATTGGAACTACAGTACTTGCTTGGCTTTCAGTTATGAGAACAGTACAGGTGACCAGATAGGTTGATTTCAAACATTTTTTGTGCTGTTACTAATGAGTTGTCACTAATCAACCTAATACAATATTAAGCTTTAGTTTATGTAAAGATAGTCCAAGATATGCTTTCTCAGAATGACAAAAGGGCACATTTTCCATTTTCATGTGAAGAATGGCACCAATTTGAACATATTTTGACTAACAGAGTCATCAGAACTAGTTCCGTACTTGGTTTGAAACAACAAACGAACCTTGCTTGGTGTAGTTGGGCAGCTTTATTTTTCGAGACGAAATGTGTCATCTTATCATGCAGCCTTTCACTTGCCTGAAATTATGATAGTTCACTAGCTATCGAACAATACCCACATAGAAAAATGGACTGAGAAGTAAACTCACATCTGCTATATGAGCATGTCGAAGTTCAAGCCAAACTGGATCATGATCGTCTAACAGGACCTCCTTTTTCTCCGAGGCTGAACCATTTTTACTCGGAATCTGTTTTAAGTAACAAATAAGGCTCTGATTACCATCGAAGGAAACTACAGAACAGAAATCCACATTAAAAAGCTACAGAGTGGATTGCATGCTCACCTCATGTACATACTTGTTGCCATCCATGCATAGTAGATCATGGCACATGGCATCATAAGTCCATTCATGAATAATTGGTGCAATCTGTGGTATCAACAAAATGATGAACCAGCAGAATAAATAGCATCACATTGCACGTTGCACTAGTTTCGGAATTGAAGTCAGATATACATGTATGTTTATGATGTACCTGATCTACTGAACGGTCTACAATGAGCAGTTCACAAGTTTCTGTCTGAGGAAATTCAGGAATCGACGTCTTATATTTGGAGAGATAATTCCACACACCAGCAGCAATCTTTGTGGGCACCATGTCCCTTAGTGTTGTCATTGTAGAAGCATCAATTGTCTTGGCAACACGGTAGTGCACACGGGGAAATTCCTATAGTTTATAGAACAATACATGTAAATAATAAGCTAACAGTTGCTTTATGCCAAGTCGGACACAGGTCAAGCATATGAGTACTTGTTCAAAGCTGAAGGAAAACAAATATGTAAAGAAATGATGATCATAACAAAGTTATCACAGTACGCAGTCTAAGGACCCAAAACATCACCTGAGCATCATCACATCTTCTGTTCCTTTCCCTTTATTTTCAGTCCATTAATTGCCAGCAAGACTATCTGTTTTTATTTCACTGCATAATTTTTCGATTCATCATAAGTTGCTTATTTCAAGTATTGGTCCATGTGCGAGGTTGGGAAGACCCAGGATCTAGTCCACAAAGACTAGGAAAGCAAACTGTGGCCATGGGTTGGGCCAACAGATGCTGTGTTTTGTTCGTGGCCCAACCCATCTACAAGCTGATAGGTAAGGCTGATGTGGGACCATCCACCATCTGAATCTGAGCTGCTGCAACCAGGAGTGAGTGCTGATTTCCATGCTCTTGTCCTAACAAAGCTCTATCTAGTAGGCCAGCGTTGACCTCTGAAACTGCAATCTCATCTCAGACTCCATTCCAAGCATTGTTTCCTTCACCATCGACTATCCAGAATTAATTAATAACATGTCACCAAAGAATGGTAATGTCTTCCTAGTGTCATGTATCATGGCATTCGCGCTACAGTCAGCTGCTTGCCCTACTATGGGTGCCATGGATTCCTTCATCACACCCCTGTTACTGTTTCATAAGCATGTGTTGGTTGCCCTTACAATAGACTGGGAGTGCTAAGTAAGTTTTGTGCTATGTATTAGATATGTATTATGGGCCAGTTCTTTTCGGCTTCCTGGACCGGCTTCTCTGGGAAGCTGCCCTCCCCCAGCTTCCTGGAGAAGCCGCCACCTAAATTTCATTAGGTTACCAAACTAGTTTGGCCTAAACTACTTTGAAAGTCTAGCTAAATTTGTGATGCCGCTTCTCCAGGAAGCTAGGTGAGGGCAACTTCTAGGAGAAGCCGGTCCTAAAAGCTGAAAAGAACGCACCCTATAGCTGTTTTATGTATCCTTATGCAACACATGTACATGTATTATGTACATCCATCATATTGCGCACTGGTCGTAATTATTCTTGCCTGCACGACCAGTTCTGATTGGCTTGCACTTTGCAGTGGTAGCTGCATGCAATTTCTGAATTTGCTAGGAGAACACACAGAAAAGATGGAACTGTTAAGTGCAAACAAGAAAATACACACAGGATAACATCAGTGGATTAAAAGCTCATTTTGCGGAATTCAAAATATTTTGTAGCTTAAACTGTCTATACGATTCATAATCTGTTTCCACTATTGTCTTTGTATCAACGAGGGTTTCAAAGTTAGATCCCACTTTGGTATTTTTGACATATCATCATAATGGTGGTAACTAATAATAACCACTATGGTAAGTACATCACCAGGTAAGTTTTCACCAAATGGTATGGTACATATGCCATCCGCATGATAACTACATCATTACTACGATAGTAATTATTTTCTAAACATCATGAACACCATATTTTTTAACAACGTATCATGCAATCTGGTAAGTACATTACCATCATGGTGGCACCTATTACGGGACAGTCTAGTAGATGCATTAGTATAGTAGTATGGAGGTAACTTTTTTTTTACTAAACTTATAGCTTATACGTCACCTCTACTATTATAACTTTTATAAAACGAGAGCTACAATAGGAATCCATGTTGGAGCACCTCACTATAACTTAGTGTTCCAAATGTTGAAGACTTCACGGCTGACACATATAGGACAAAAACGCACACCATTTAATGTTTTAAACTAACCAAGCAAACAGACATGTGGTAACTTTTGTACCATTATGGTGGCCACTTCATAACTTACTGGGCGGTAACTTTTAAGGCGAAAAACAAAATCATCAGAACATAGCCACACGGGATCCAGTTCCAAAGCTCTCATGGAAACAAAGCTAACTTTTAAGGCGGAAAAAAGTCTTTGGAACATACCCATACAGGATGAAGATGGATCGTAGATTGAATAAAGTTTGACACATGAAGCATTTTATACGTTTGATGTTTGGAAAGAATTGTGAAATCTTTTTCCCATTCTGCATGCATGCATGTTGCCTGACACAGAGTATGTACTCCTGCTCGCATAGCTCCCACACTGTATGCACTACGGTCACGGTGAGCTGCGTCCTATATATATTGGCCTAGAGCCCCATGGAATACACAAGTTGCTATTCCTAACATTATGAGCAACTAATGCACTTTCATAGGAGGGCACAATAGTGAGTATTGAATAATTAGGGAGACTTTGTGTCAGGGGCGCTGAGAGTTGATTGTGAAGATCATAATATGGGTGTGGAGGCTGACAGCAGAGACGCGGAAAGGAACATACTGGAAGGACTTGGACTTGTGCCTAGGCTGGCGACAAAGCATCTTGCTGTACCAGCACAACATGTAGTCTCATTGTTTCCCATCTGGGTCTCATGTTGGGAGAAAGGAGCATCAATCCACCAAGTTGCTGCTGGTAATGGCCAGCATCTTGCTTTGCATGCAATGGCAGCGCAATGAAAAAAAATGGGTCGACCCAGGTGAAGTCATGCGTCACCTAGGTACAGACCCAGATTGACGTGGTTGGCCCTTTTCAATTCTAGAGTCACTTTTGTTGGTATATCAAGAAAGGAAGATGGGCAAAACTCACCCTGGTTGGTTCCGTAATTTCTCACAACCTTCCTAGATGTGGTACAAAGATTGAAGGGAAATGCACAAAGATTCAAGCCACAGAAGATTTCACAAGTATGTACTAAATCAGTTGCACTTATTATGTACTAAATCAGTTGCACTTATATTATATAAATAATATATACATACCCTCATTGATGCAAATACTGTAGATATACGAGTAGCCATTGCATTCAAACAAGCATTGTATTTGTTAAAGCCTTCTGCACTCTCACAGAAAAGCTCCTCTAATGCCCTTTCATGGTCAGTCACGAAACCCTGCCAGACAAAAGGAATTGCTATAAATATTTGGCAGCTTAGGTGCCAACATGCTCTCACATTAAGAATATATTTAATATATACTCCCTCCATTCCAAAATACACCTCATATAGATTTGTGCACTTGGATCAAGGCAGCTCTCGTTTCTAGTGCCTGACCACTCATATTGGGTTAATAATAAATGGATGTGAGCAGTTATTGGCCGGGTGCGGGTACCAAGAGAAAATGAGGTGTATTATGGAACAAATGAGAAAAATCTATATACGTTGTGTTATGGAATGGAGGGAGTAGTACATAACATAATCTGCATAAACTTGTGCCTGTTGTACAAAATAGTTAATAATTAACAGGGAGCGATTAAAAAGTTAGATAGTAGTCATTTGCTACTGTTCAGAACTGATCAAAGTTGAACGTTGGTGAAACTCCTGGAATCCTAGTCATGCAATCACAATATTCAAATTTGCACTAAATCTTTGAGTGACTTCAACCTAGTATAAGTATAACCAATCTAGCTGGAAACCAAAATTGTCAGAATGTTAAATGGAGTCTGAAAGTCCCACGATTCTACTTTTAAAGTGCACCATGAATTGCTAATGACCAACGCAGACTGGTATATGCATGTACACTGGGGGAGTGGCGATGCGAATAACACCATGTAAACACATATCTACCATCTACGATCTTAGACCCAGTGAACTTATTCGATCCAAATTAGGATCTTCATTCTGTATAATCCTAATACTCTTACGAATTTAGCACAAAAAAACTTGCAAGATTACAGATGAAATATACATAGCATCCTATCCTACTCTACCGGTCAAAGTATATAACTATAAATAATTACTGGCATACGTCTTTTCAAGTGCAAAGTTCACCATATCATCTAATGATATCAACAGTCTACAATACTTACAAGTTCGCCTAACAACAACACGTATTTCATTGGAATACCAATTTTTAAATCAAGACTTTTGGAATACACTTAATATATGGAAAACTTTAGGAAAATGTACCGCTAGTAGAATTTGGTTAGGATCTTAGGTTATATGGTTCAATCCTACCGAGTAGCAATTTTGTCAGAGCATCCCCAACTTATTCAAGATCTTGATACCGACAAGGACAACCATGCCATAACAACATTTAGCGCTAGAACAATTAGTCAAAAACTCATAAACCCATCAAGAGATATGCTTACGGATCATTTCATAATGGACCACTGATTTAATGGTCTATAAACTTACAAAGCAGGATATAAAAATCAAAAAGGAAAATACATGAGCAGATGAGCTATCCTAATCAAATTCCATCATAATTTACACAGCAATATTTCCCCATTTTATTTGTGAGAATTTCATGACATCAAGAGCAAATGCGAGGCCTCGAATCAGACCAGTGTTCGCTGTAAATTCATTAGATGGGTCAATTATGTATGTAATACTAATACATATCTAAAATTATGTATTAAAAACTGTTTCCAGAATGTGTATCATGGCAACAAATTGTAACTGAAACCATGATCTTTTAGAACTATGATACCTGGGATTCAATAGGAATGTACTCCAAATTCATCTGGAAATGCCGAGAAGAAAAAAAAAATAGTGAATAAACAACAGGAACACTTTTTTTTGTCTTTAAAACACTCGATCATGAAACAGAAAGAAAAGGAGAGCTAATGTAACCTCACTAAGTGCACCAATACGAGGTAATACACTTGAATCTTTCTTTATTTGAGCAACTAAGTCTTTCTGTATGGGAGAACTGAAAAATACAAAAGCCCTACAACACGAGCAACAGTTGTGTCAATAAATAAACCACCAACTGTACATAAAAGATGTGGGTGGCAGTTTATGTTTGTTTCATGCGTACTTCTTGTACAATGGGCTTCTTCCTGACATGTCAGAGAGGAACATAACGATGCTGCAACCATAACAAAAGGATTGTTAGAGATTAGAATCACGCGTGAAAAAAAATTCAAAGTGAAACTATGATCACGAGATGCTTTGTCAAAAAGCTAGTTTGCTGCAAGGGAAAAAAAACTAAATTTAAGAAACACAGAAGGCAGAAGCAAACAGCTCAAAACAAAAAATAAGGGGTAACTAGGATGGCTGATATGAGGAAATGACTTTTATTTCCATTAGGCCATAGGCACAAATATTTACACGTACAGGTGTGGCAAATATGCAAAAAACCCGTTTGTTCCACCTGCTTTTGCCTATTTTATTGTTTGGTTAACCAACTTATTCCTGCTTCCGTGTTTATTTTTTCACAGAGAATTATAAAATAAGTTCAGCACAGCACAGTCCAACCAGGCCCTAAGATGCACAAGACTAAAAACCTTGACGGATCCTCTAGCTCATGGGCTCATGGCAACATACCCACGCCTCGATAATGTCTCGCGTTGCACAGCTAGTTAGTCGTGTATCAGTTGCCAGCCCGTAAGTGTGCATGATGAGGAGCACTGCGTTCTTGTTGCTGCAACCCACAAGCTGATGCCTATGCGCACTTGCATGTGTGCAAAATGGCCTCAAGCACCATGCTCACTGGCAAACTTAGGACATTTCAGGGCCAGTGTCATTTGACCTTTGCTCTGGATCTGACTGCATTGTGGCCAAGATCCATTCTGACTTTGACCCACGGCGGATTATATCTTGAGATATCTATATTTTAGAATTTCTTGTACCATTTGCACTTTAGTTTACAAGGGCAGCATGGAGTATCGTCTTGTCAGACCATCATGTTGCTGATGATTAGACGCCAACTATGCACAGATTAAACAATAATTTGGCAATATGTGAAGCTTATTTAGTATACAATTTTATGGAAGAATAGGAGTGGTGTAGATAGGCTATGCTCCCAGTGATACTTGGAGCGATGCTGCACCCTCCCTCCCTAAAACCGGCTAATCCAAATCACACAAGCAAACAAGAAAAAGGATATCCCTATCCATGCCATCCATGGCCACTCATGTCCCATCCCTCCTTGACCTCCAACCAAAGCACCCTTTTGTGTCCTTTCTACTCGCCATATTAAACCGCCTTCAGTTGGTCCACCATGGCAGCTTAGGTGACGGTCAAGGGAGTCAAGCTCGCCACTGTGGCATGCTTTGAACTAAAACAGCTAGCCAAAACAGCCCTCGGGGGTCGGGTGACCGGGTTTCAGAGTTGAGGGGTGTTTTTTGCCAGGTATTGAAATTTAGGGTGTTTTTTGGACTTCGCAATAAGTAGAGAGGGGGTAAAAATGGACTTCTTTTTCTAATTTGCGGTAATTGTAATTTTGAAGGTGGTGCGGCACAATCTGATTCTGTATTAGGAGTCAATTCTAGAATAAATAAAAGTAAGAATTCCAACTGGTCTTCATTGTGGACTTAAAAGTGTATGCGCTCGGACTGAATATGATAAAACTACTACCCTAATAGACCCTAAAACTAACTTGCCAACATTTTCTGGAGTTAAATATATATGGTCTGTGTTGGAACTTTGAATAGAAAGAGATTGTACCCAACAAAAATTACTTCAAGCAACATAAATGCCTTAGGAACTTACTTTTCTTTAGTTGGTTGGATGAAATATATAGCATCCAGTGAAGGCAATGGCTGCCTCCGTTTGTATAAATCTTCAACCACTGGAAAAGAACTATCTTTCCTTAGACCATTTTAGATGACAGAAGTTGCATCTAATGAAAGATGCATGTACAGTGAAAAATGTTTCAAGAAATAACATTTTGAAGGAACCCAAAGGTTTTGAGATGCAAGCTCAAAATAACTGATAAGAACGGGCATGTGACAATTCAGGATCAAAATATGGTAAAAAATAATCAAAACCAGAAATTTGACCATATTTTGAATCTATCTGACATTTTGAGAAACATATCTTAGAAAGGCAAAGTCATGTTTCCAGGCTTTTTTTCAAGCTTTGTATATGACGAGGCAAACACATAGACACCACATGCCACATCCTCGGCCATGCACCTACCATGGAGGCAAAACCACCTCAACCATCTTGGGGCCTCGGGGGTTATTTAAGCGGAATTCAATACGCTACCCTACTATCGAAGAAGCAAAAAAGAAACAAATATTTGTCTTTTCAATATAAAATAAATTCACAGCAAGAAAAAAAAACATATGCCTACTTACATGAAACTCCTTCCTCTGTAATATCTGCCATCTTACATGAGTATGACATTATCTTCACTGTAAACTTATCCATGATAAGAACCTAGAAGTGTGATCAGAAACAATTATGCATAAGGTACAACACAGGTAAGGTATTTACTAGACAATGAACATAACAATGTGTCAATGTGGTACAACAACTAGATGTTATCAAAATCATAGGCAAATATCAGGATATGTATGTAACACATGTATGTATACATCAACATATCTACAATAATTATTATACAGCACATATGAATAGTTGTATTGGAATATGATTTTGGTGCCAATGGGTGCCCATGCCCTGTTTGCGAAAATTACATCATGCATGGTTTCAAAATGCTAAATAATAAAACCATGGATGTGGAACTTACTATAAAGGTACACATCTATGCATCAACATATCTACAATAATTATTATACAATACATATGAATAGTTGTATTGGAATATAATTTTGGTGCCAATGGGCGCCCATACCCTGTTTGTGAAAATTACATCATGCATGGTTTCAAAATGCTAAATAAAAAACCACAGATGTCGAATTTCTCTACCTGCAAGTTATCAATGCCAAACGTATCTGGTGTATAGAGGGTAAAATGATAAGCAGCACACGGCTGCATACGAATAGTGCACAAAACACTACTTTAATTCTTAGGTGTGTGTGGCAAATGATACTTCTGCATCCATGAAATATTTCGGGGAAACTGGCCCTTAATATGGAAAGAGGGCATGGGGCACTCTGTGCATAAAGGCTGCACGTTGTAATAATTGACATATGGTAAAAATTCCCATCATATAGACTTCATACCGTGTTCAAACTTCACAGCAATCCATCGGAAATTATCAACTTTAGACATAGAAAAATTGTATTAAGTGCCAGTTTGTATTTTAAGCAGTTCGTTCAGTCTTTGGATTTCAAGCAAAGTTTGGTTGATGTTGACAAAGTCATAAATACTTGAGGGCGCTACCTATCATTTTTCCCATTTGAACCACGACAAGAGACTAATTTTTTAATGAATTACTTGTGTATCTAAGCCATCCGTTTGAGGAATAAGGGCCAAATTTGATTAAAAAAAGCAAATGACATCAGAAACCTGAGAAATAATGAAATTAAATTATTTTACCTAGAATAATGACCACAGAAATAACAAAAAGTAAACAATATTAAGGTGTAGTTGTAGTTGTAGTTATAGTTACTAAAATATAAATCAATGATAAGTATGGCGAAGATAGCTTAACATGTCAAATGGAAAAGGATACCTTCCATGCTGATTTCGAATCCTTCCTAGTTGATCTGAGCATTTCAAATAATAAACCTGCATATATGGTCACAAAATTTAAACCATTGAATGACAAATATTGAACAGCCCCGATATGTCCTAAAGGTGTACCAACAAATGCACAATCAGGCATAGAAAGAATAGACAATACATGACGCTGCGAGCAAATTGTAACTATGATTTTAAAAATCATAAAATAGTAAGATGTTTATTATAGCAGAATTTTAAGCGGTGATCATCCACAGGAAAATTGTATCCTGCGGCTATCAACAATATGAGAGGGTGTTTCCTTTCTTATTATGGCCAAAGTGGTTGCGACACCGACAATGCATGATTGTTTCAATACAATATAGAAAACGACAAGATCAGTGAAGTAAACATCAGACTAGGTGGCCTTTTAGGTGTTCACCACCATAAACATCTCTGTTAGGCGGTCAACTGGAGCAGAGAAGCCACAAGAGAATAAAAAACAAGGCAGAGGCCAGCAGCAAGTAGAAGCTGAGGTGAGGAGCTGACAGGTAGAGGTGACGGTGAACATGGAAGCAAGGGTTAGGGTAGATAAATGTGCTGGCCATCTAGCCGCCCTAGGCTGATCCCGCCAAGGTCTAGGTGCAGGTGCAGCAGAGTAGCACCTCGCTGGACATTGTTCTACAAGTTGGAAACAACTCAAACAGCTCAACACTTAGTAATCCAGAGCAATATAAGTGGGGTTGGGTCTAGGTTTGCGAATGCCGCATCCATTGCAGCCTCCACCAGCCAATTCCACGCCAAGGCCAACATCTTCCTGTCCACCATCACAGCAGGGCCGAGCGTTGGTGGCAAGTACTGGCAACAGACCAAGATCGGTGATCCACTCTGCTGCCACCATCTCCTCCTTCACCCACCTTAAACTTGGGTTGTCCTTCCCACTGCTGCTTTCCTGCACATAGCTCCCATGTGGAATGCCCATATCTACCTCCTTCCCCCTTGTGGGTGAATAAAAACTAGATATATCTACATATTTTCAACTTCTAAATGCACGCTGAAGAAGAAATGATCGTCATGCATCATTCTGCAATTGCTTCAGTAAATGAATTCCACGTAAGCTAACGGTCAAGCAGAAATAGTCATAATGTGTCATTCTGCACTTGCTTCGGTAAATGAATTCTACATGACATATATCAAAACAATCAAGAATGTGACTTTTTTCCTAAAGCAACACAAGTATGACAGACTAAACTGGAAACCCCTGACGTAAAAAAATTGTCAGTTACATCAGTGCAACCGTGAAGGGCAAGCATGGTGCAATGTGGTAGAGTATCTTAGAGGTCCTGGGTTCGAATCAGCCTACTTGTCAAAAAAATGCAAGGGAAAGGCTGAATAAAAATTCCCTTCCACATACCCTACAATATTGGTCTTTCGGCACTGGGTATGCCCTACGTTAGTGCAACCATATATCACCACTTAGTAAATCTTGCCAAATGGTTTGACTACTACCAGAAAAGCAAGGGAAGTACAGATTGTGCAGTTCATTAGCTTGCCCCTCACTCCATTAGACAAGATCTCCATACATCAGAGAAATGCATGCTCAACCAAGAAATTCAGCAAGTTCAACGGCAATGCAGCATTGAAGACCTAAAGTAAAAGGCCAACAACTATGTACAATCCTCTACTCCGCTAGAAGCACTAAACAACCAAGTTTGCACGACCGTGTTGATTTCTCCAAGTCCACAAGCAATTTTACCAGATCCAGCGGTTCAACCCAAACAACAGCAGCAAGTAATCTAAACCGGAACAGGGAGATGGGCAGAGAGTAGTTACGGTCTCGTGTGATCTGGCGGAAGCTCCGGTTGTCACCGCCCTGCGACGAGGAATCTGAGTCCAACGACATGACGCCGGGAGATCTCGCTCTGTCCTTTTTTTTGCCTCGCTTACGAATTCGGGAGATCAAGGAGATGAAACGGAGAGCTAAAGGGCAGAATAGGTTCGTGGGGTTTGGGGAGGAGAAACGGTGGGGAGCGAGAGAAACGAAGGGGAGATCAGCCGCCGCCGGCGCTTGCGTTGCTGGTGTCAGTCGTGTGCGACGAGGAAGACGAGCGAGGGGGGTGGGGCGCTCGGCGGCGGCTCGGGAAGGAAAAGGAAGAGAAAGTACACAGCGGCTAGGCGGGAGGAGGCGACGCCACCTCGGGATCGGGAGGGGAACCGGTGCGGCGGGCGGCCGGCGGCTGCAGGCGGGAGGCGAGTTGAAAAGTCGTGGTGAAAGACAGAGAAGGAAGGGGGATTGAGTAAACGGAGAATCCAAGCGGAAAGACGACCACGTCGGTCTCTTACTGTGCGGGGACGCCGGGGAGTCCTCCGGTCCGTCCGATGATATCAAATTGCTACTAGCCGTCCATGTAGATAGTCTTCGCTCTACCGAAGTACCGAACGTTCTCGGTGCCCAATCAGTGTTCTGGCGACAGACTATATTCGTTCCGTTCGCAGATTTGAATTAGAACCACGATAAAATTTTAAGAACAGAGAACCTAGTACTGAAATGTTGTTTGTCAATTTACTTTGTTCGACTTGCTCGAACCAATGAAATGTTGTCACTGATCAATACTCAAGGCCTGTGCAAACTTGTTGTTTACTGCTTATAGCGGAGTAGAGGATTGTATACATTTGTTGGCTTTTCTTTTAGCCCAAGACGGTCGATATCCGTTGACGAAAGAATATCCATCGGTCGATTAGACGAAAGAATTGCAGGGATCCCGTTTATGAAAAAAAAAACCAAGCCTAAAAATCGATAAAATGCCCCGACTTATTCTTGAAAAACCGTGTGAGAAATCCTGACAACGAGCACACACAAAGCGGAACCGAAGAAACAAACTACCACCGCTAGAGCGGAACCCCTCCCGCTCCAATGACACCGAACAGGGAGCAATTCCTTGCGCCAAAAGAAAGTAGGCAGAGCTGGACTTCTTCGACGACCGGAGCAGGGAAGAGGCTGCCCAAACAAGAACAACAAGCCCCTCAGCTCGTGCATGCTGGACGAAGCCACCATCCCCGGCAAAAAACCCAGCAAAGTACATCGCAGAAAGCAGACTCCGCCACCAAACGAGGGTTCTAAAGGCAATGCCTCCAAGGAGGGCACGACGTCCAAGGTTGTTGCCAATACTCGATCCGGAAACCGAATCTGAGATTTTGCTCGAGGCACCTCGTTTGCGAATGACGGATGTGACGGGGCTGCACAACGGCGCCTTCAAGAAGGAAATCCGAGGATACCAGCGACTCGGTGCAAGGTTTTCACCCTTAGTCTCAACACACACACGGACAAGAGTTCTGAATTTTGGACCGGAGGCCACCGTAGCACCGCGAGCGCTGACGTAGCCCGCCACACGACCAACCACATGCACAAGCCAAGGCGCCGCAACCGCCCCACGCACTGGATCTGGCGACACCAAGGAGAAGCCACAGTCGCAGCCCGCCTGGCCCCGAGGCCGCGCGCCCCGCAGGGCCTCCTCCACGCTTGCAGCCCCGCCGGCGGCCGCTGCCCCGCCCGCAGGGCCTCCACTAGCCCGTGCCGAATGCCAGGGAGACGAGGGAGTCTGCCCCTCCGGCGGCAGCGAAGCAAGGGAGGGAGGCAAAGGCCGGCGGCGGCTAGGGTTCCCCCATGTCACCAGAGGAGGGGCGATGCGGGGGAGAGAGATAGTTGTTGGCTTTTACTTTAGTGCTTATGTTCTTTGAAATGTTACAAGCATTCGAATTAGAGGATGTAAGATTCCTTAAGTTTTTTACTTGAGTGTTGATATCGTAGAACATATTCCATATGCATGTACAACAAGTAAATTAGAGAGGTAGTACGGATTAAACATGCATGCTCTAATTCGAATCATCTGATGAGCGCAGCAAAGCCAGCATCCAAACTCAAATCAAAAAGACAAAAAATGCGCGGCTACCGAGTTCGTTTCACGCCCTATGCATCGGCCTGAGAAAATATCCCAATCAACCCATGAATGAATGCACTAGCGAACGCCCGCGTGGCGTGACGGCATCACGCGACGGCCGGCATGTCCTTGAGCCAGTTGTCGAGCGGCTTGCCGATGGAGCAAACTATTTTGTTTGTGTTTGGTTTGCTATCAAAACATATCAAACCAATTTTTTGGTCGTTGACCAAAATTTGATATTTTTTGAATGGTGATCAAATATTTGGCTAGCTAATGTCCCATAACCAACTCTAGTTCAATTTTTTGGTCAAAATTAGTCAATTCATGAACTAGCAAAACCATCATCAATTATTTGGCTAACCAAATTTTTGGTAGGGCAAATTTGGACTCAAAACAAACAGCACGGATGAACCCCATCTCCCGGAGCCTTTCCGTGTCGACGACGTTCCGCCCGTCAAAGACGAATGCAGGCTTGTGCATGGCGTCGTGCATCCGCTTGTAGTCGAGCCCCCTGAACTCCTCCCACTCCGTGAGGATGCAGACGGCGTGCGCGTCCGTCGCGGCCTCATATGCGTCGGACGCGACGGCAACAACCCCGGCCCCGACGGCAGCGCAGTCGTCGACGGGCTGCAGGTGGCGCGGGTGGTCCCAGTCGAACTTCTTCATGGCCAAGTCCCGCCTTACCTGCTCCTCCGTCACCTGCGGGTCGTAGATGCTCACCACGGCCTTGTCCCCGAGCAGGCCCCTGCAGACGTCGATGGCCGGCATCTCGCGCGTGTCCCCGGTGTCCTTCTTAAAGGCGAACCCGAGCACGGCCCACCTTCTTCCCGGCCACCGTGTTGAACATGGACGATACCACCCGGTTCACGAACCGCGCCTTCTGGTAGTCGTTGATCCCGATCACCTGCCGCCAGTACTCGGCGACCTCGGGTAGCCCGTAGCACTCGCAGATGTACACAAGGCTGAGGATGTCCTTCTGGAAGCAGGACCCCCCGAACCCCACGCTGGCGGACAGGAACCGGGGCCCGATGCGGGAGTCCCTGCCGATGGACTGCGCCACCTCGGCAGAAGAGGTTGCGCCCGCGGCAGCGCCGGACCACGTCGTCCAGGCCGGGCTCATAGATGGGGAGCCGATCGCTGTTCCACCCGCCGATGCGCGCCTCAGAGATATCCACCGCCACCACCGACACGTCCGGGCACTTGAGCGCGATCGCCGCCATCGTCGGACCGCCCACGTACCCCGCGCCGATGCAGCAGATCTTCACCATTGTCTTTTGTCTTTCTCTGTTCGATCTGTAAGCAACTGAAGCAGAGATGCAAACCTTTGGTCTTTAGGTATTTCGATAAACAACAATAGAGAATGAAAGGATGTCAACAAAACGGAAAGAAAGGAAGCAGTGGCGGAGTTGGAACAAAAGTTTAGGGTGGGGCAGGTGGTATTTTGTTGAATTTTTCCTCTATAAGATATTGTATTTTTGAGCTTTTATGGATTATATAAAACAGTCGCTGGTGTGGTTGCATACTGCTCGCATGGTCGGTCGTGAACGGCTGAGAGCGAATGCAGCGAGCTACTAAGTAGGAAGGAACCCCCACATTTACTGCTCTTTACAATGACCAAATTGATCGAGTTTAGAACTACCAGTTCATGTTTTATCAGTGGTCTCTCGTGCAATATGGATATATCTATGGTTTTAGGTTTTTAGCATTCAAAAATGGCAAAGTCCTGCCCATGGAAACATCTACTACTCCTACATTGTAGTACACACCATTTGCCTTCCTGTTGCTCTATTCATCATTTTCTCATTATTAAAAATAGTAATTCAGTGGAAATAAGACTTTCGTTTGTTTGTGTTTTGCAACATTGCTTATGGTTTTATGGCTGGACGTGGTAACTCCTTTATCAAGTGAACCGATAAACACTTGGTACCATATTTAGATATTGTTTTAACTTTGTTGACGCCTGTGAAGTAAAGAATATGTTGTACATTTCGTTATATGTTCTAAATTTTAAATACTCTTCCGTTGCTAATCAATTTCACTCACTTTAACTAAAATTCCCGTAACAACGTGCGGGCATCATCTAGTATATACAAAACCATCACCCACGAACAAAGAAAAACACCATTGCCCAATGGCTTAGCCGTTGTAGTCACTCATCTCTAAAGACGGGATTGAGGACTTTGTTGATAAAACATGACCATGGACACTCATGGGCGGCCCCGGCAAAAAACTTAAGAGGCGGCAAAAATGTGTCTATAAAGGCATAAAGCATCCATCAAACAAAATTATCTGCATTGTCCATATGAAAAAAATGTTTGATATCGATATGAAAATACATTGTTCCAAAGTTGCGAAAAAATGGAACATTAAATGAATCGCTACACTACCTTACGCCCAAGACTCAAGTAGAAGTTAGAAGTTACATATTGATATTTTACCGTCAAGTAGTATGTCTTGATCGTCCAATGTATATCTTACAAAATTTTACGTGAAGAAGAAACCTAAATCCGAATCATCTAATTTGATAAAGCATACATGTCAATTAATGAGACTAAGAAATTAAAAATCATGAAAGGAAAAGACCATAGTTCTGAAGTTCATCTGGACTTCTGCTCGTGAAGAACGTTGAGAAATTGGGTTGTAAGAGCATCTCCAACAGCATATCCATATTTGGGAAGAATACTCAAAAACTGTCAGTATGAGTATTTTGACCCAAAATCTAGCTCCAGCAGCATACACATAAAAATTGGATACCCAAACTTTTTTAATAGATACCCATATTTTTTTTGATAGATACCATATTTTAGCCCCCGGCACCCAAATATGGCTTGCTACCCATCCCTCCCGAAAGGCACGCGGGAAGCCAACTGCCCACTTTCGACCTCTTCCGCGTCGTGTGCCGCCGGACCGCGCCGCCTCCCATGCCCCGTCCGGCGAGATGGAGGCCGCCGGCGACCTCCCCCATCGAATCCGGCCACCTGCGCTGCCTCCCCCGCTTCCCCGACTGTCGGCGTCGCCCCACGGCCCGAGCTGCTGACCGAGCGCCGCCCTGAGGCGCTGCCTCCCCCGCTTCCCCGGCTGCCTAATCTCGCCGCCCAGATCGAAGGAGGAGACGGCCGCCGCCGTCATAGCGCCCCCCTCCTCGCACCGTCCCCGCGGCAGACAAGGAGGAGCTCCTCCACGGCTCTCATGGCAGCGGCGGCAGCATAGACCGTGACGAGCTCGTCGGCGATCTGCGCCGCGCCTCGCGCTCCTCTTCCATGTTGTTGTCTCGCGTCCCCGTCCTCCACCCCCTCCCCCTGTGCATTGCTGTCCCGCGCCCCCTCATCAACGCCCTGCTCGCGCGCCATGGTCGTGGCCGTCGTCCGACCACCGAACGCCGCCGTTGAAGCTCCGGCGACGTCTCCGCGCCGGCGCCGCTGCGCACGACCTCCCCTGTGCCCCCGCGCATCCTCTGCCTCTCCAATTTGGGGTTCGATTTGGGGCAATTGGGATTTGATTTGGGGCTGATTTGGGAAGACGGAGAATTGTGAAAAAAAAAAAAAGGAAAAGAGAAAGTACCCATATTTTCTCTCTCTGTCCATTTTGAGTATCTAAAACATGGTATGCTGTCGAAGATTTTCTAAGTCTGCAGCGCTCAAGAGATTGCTGGATCGGGGATAAGCTGCGCGACCAGCGAAGGCGTGCAGCAGCAAGGAGGCCACAACGTGATCGGGTGCCAGCCGCGAGGGCATAATGATTGCTCAGTACATATTGTTTTCATTTTAAAAATACTCGATGTGACTGCCAGGCTTGTGATTATTGCCAGGGCACCAGCTGCAGCTTGCCCAGGCGTGGAAGTTGGAGGCTTGGTGCATACCAGGCAGGCTAATCACCCTAAGCGTAGATGGCCAAGCCAGGCTAGCATTATTTCTCGCAGTCACCAACCAAACAATCTCGTGGATGCTCTCAGGGACACCTCCGGCCAGTCATGATTCCCTCAGTACGTCATCCAAACAGGCCCTTACTCCAACACGAGAACATCGCCACCACCTCTGCCAAGACAAACCTAACCTACAGAAATTAGGACCTTCTCCCGCCCATCGGCATGGAGTGAAAATCTGTTGCACCTCACCATACTTTCCAATGAAAATCTGTCACATGTTGTAGTTAGCGTGATGGTCATTATTATTGTAAAAATTTTGAGATATAAAATCCATGTTACATTGGCCAAATCGACCTAAGGTACATGTAGACCCGGAGATAGTATACTTCTTTGGTCATATTACATGGATGTTTTAACTGACAGATTTTTTGAATATTAACCAAAAATTTAATAATCCGTAGTGCTAACATAGTAGTTTATTTGCGGATTCATTTATGAGCAACCAACTGAAAAAAGAGAGAGTAATGACATAAGCTTGCTAATCCTCAGTCAGATCAACCGCCCTCCCAATCCAAACCTCTCTAGGGATGGCGGAGCGGGAATGCAAGTTTTGGCTGTATTCGCTCAGCCAGGACTGCATCCCCCTCTTCTCTTCCCTAACACCTCGTCTCCTGATCCTCCATCGCCACCACCTCCTCCATCTCCCGAGATCTCCTGTCGTTACCGCCCACAACCCGAGCTCTCCCATCTCCGTCGCCCCCATCCCCATCTATGTCGCTTATCACCATCGCCACATTAAAGATCGAATTCAGCACTGTCCAATCATCACCTCCGTCGCCACCACCACCACGACGGCGGCTTCTTCGGCTGCCCCGGCGGTGGCTTCGGCTCCTGCGGCGGAGACCTATTCGGCTCACTGACAGCGACATCGAGCTCTTCATTGTCTGTGAGCGAGGAAAAAGAGCAGAACAAAGATGTATAGAACAGAGAGGGGGTGAAGAGCCAGCCAACCACTCTACTCACCCCTTTTTTTGCATTTGCTCACCCAGGCCAGGCTCAGCCTGAATACAGGGTGCGATGCAGACAGAGGCTGCACACGCAACCAAACACACCTTTAGAGATCGAGAACAAGATTACGCCGTCAACTCAAATTCCATGACTAAATGCATTTTACTCTTCCTAGGAAGTAACCACCCATCTCTTCCTTCAGTTTTCTTTTATCGGTGCTATCAGTGGCGTCCTCTTCCGAGAGATCAATCAGGTTTACTAGATGCTTAGTTTTCTTTCGCTTAGCTTAATATCTCATTTTTCTATAAAGATTTGTAGTAACGCGGACGCTCTAGCGATGCATGGTGTAAAGTTGGATACGTGTCATGAATCCCAGCTGTATCATGTATGGCCGGACGGTGTTACTATTCTTGTAAACGATTTGGTCACCATCAATTTAGAAGGCTGTGCTAGCTAGTTGGTTAATTTGATGGGTGGTCTTCCGCTAAAGAAAATTTACAGTGCTGCAACTGCTTATGCTAAGATCGGTCAAAAATGTTTTACGTGCGGCGCATGTGGCTTGAACAACAAACAGGAACGGCTGTATGTCCGGAATCAAAGCGAATCGATTTTGATTGAGTAATTCAGTGAAATAGGACACTGTGTAAAGTTTGGAGTATGTACTGGAGAGTCCAAGGAGCAGTTTCAATGCTGGAATGTAGGCCGATTTGACATTGACTCAAAAACGCTTGGAGTAACTCACTGCATGCATGCCACTAACTGCGCGACATTCAGCGTGCCGAAACTGCACCCATGCGAAGCCCGTTACTAATTAATGGGAGTGAAAGGAATTAACGAAAGGAGTAAACTATGGTAGCATTAATGGGTCACTTAAAATCCGAGGAATTTTTCCCTGTCAATGAGATGGTTGCCTGCTAGACATTTAAATCGGGAAAAATTTATAAAATCTAAAACGACAAGTAAAATGGGATGGAGGAAGTACATACCATCATTTTTTTAAACGAACCTATATATAGACCCAAACACAAAAGACAAACACTGCAGTATAGCAATCTACATTTAGAATCGAAGAGAAGCGGAGACCTATCACACATAGTAGATAGAAAAGCCATAGCCATGGCAAAACTCATGTGTCTGCTCTTAGTTGTCCTTGCTATTGCAGTAACAACATGGGCTGAGAGCTGCGATAAAGATCGTGAAGACATGATCAGTGAGTGTTACAAGTACGAGAAATGGCCAGGGGAGCCATCTGAGGCATGTTGCGCCGTGTGGAAGAGAGCGAACATCCCATGCATACGCAAGTTAATTACCAAAGAGATAGAGAAGATGTGTTGCATGAAAAATGTCAGGTACATCGCCAAATTCTGCAAGAAGCCTTTCCCACCCGGCTACAAGTGTGGAAGTAAGTGAGGATTATTATGTTTGTACATGTGTGTACTGTGCAGATGGATTTCACATGCACGTGCTTTCTCTTCAAAAAAGTGCATGGTACCTATCTTTTGTTTTGGATGGTCACGCAGGCTACATCTTTCCTCCGGTGAAATAAAAGACTCATGTTGATGCCCTTCGTACGAGGAGAAGAGTCGGGTTTTAGTTTCCTGGTGTCCTCATTGCAGCTTCCTCCTGAGATCTATAATCTGTGATTGTGCTCATAATTATTTATGTTTATCACTTTATATGAGAATCGGGATCAATAAACATCTTCAAAAACAGAATTTTCTCAGTACAGTGTGACCTTTTCCCCAAACCTTCTGGATTTTCACTGTTTCCAGCATCTGGATTGTACTCAGTCCGTCCCGTATTAAGTGTCGCAACTTTGTCTAGACGTTTGAATGTGTACGTATATGCGTATCTAGACAAAATTGCGAAACTTAATATGAGACGTTGGGAGTAGTTTGTATTTTTGGATGCTCATGGAATGTTTCCGAAAGTTAAAAGAATCCCAATAAAGTTGCATATAACCTTTAGTTTTTTTATAGTGTGGGTAATACAGAGTTAGGAGCCGGAAGTAGGAAAGGCTTGCAAGTCATCGTAGCTTTGAATGTATTCATGTCAAATATCAGGAAAACAACACATACTGACATGTTTGTTGTCTTTTTATTTTTGAAGCGGACATGTTCGTTGCCGTGGAGCAAATAAAATTGCAACAGATAGAAAAGGCCATACCGACCCTAAGAAAAAACCCAGCTGAAAACCGCAAACCTAGTACCACACATATATACCGTCTCACCACGTCCCATCAATATATTGTTGATGCAACTACCACGCCATATAAAGTACGCATTTGGTTTGACGTGCGTGAATGCAACCCCAATACATGTATCGTGGATGCAACCCCAGTTGCACACATATATTTTGTCCCATCAATATATCGTGGATGCAACTCCAATACATATTTGGTTTGGAGTGCCTTGGAATATGTTCATTTGTTTTATGGGCTGTGGGAATAGGACGCGTGGGGAATAATTCCTGGTGCCTCGTAGTTCTGCTCAGCTTTGGATCCTTCATGCGTGTTTAGTGCAAAGGCCAATCAGGCGGGGTTATCGTAATGCTGGGCTGTAGAACCTCCGTCCAACAATAAGAAGCGTATTAACTTTCTTTTGATCAATGTTTTGATCACAAATTACTCTATTAATATAAAATTATATAACATAGTTTCATATCCATTATATTCCTACTTATGGTTATGATTTTGATCACATTAGTCACATATTCATGAAGTAATTTATGGTCAAAGGTTTGGTCAACCGAACTCTAATATGCCCCTTATTATTGGACGGAGGGAGTATCTCTTTGTTCAGCGCAATCCGAGCGATCCGACAAAAAAGCACATTTTCTTCCGTCCTCAGAAGCAACCAACCAAATCGTGATTAGCGCACAACGAGCATTTTTCATATATATGTCCATACGAACCAGCTATAAATAATAGATCCATTCAGAAAACAGTGCAATAATCACCACAACGTTTCCCTGTTTGTTTGCACTGTAACAACGATAAACGTTGAGGTGTCTATCTTGTTATTAAAAATGGGTCTTTTAGCTCCTTTCCAATTTCTTTTGAAAGGTTATTCTTGTTCAACATAACCTGATGAAGTTCTTGGTTGCGATTTCTGAGGGAAAAAGGAAAAAGTCTTATACATTCATACATCGAATTAACCGAAATTGTCCACTTAGCTGCGTCTCTATTTGGAGCAAGTATAACAGCCCGAGTTTGAAATCTGATTTTTGCAAAAAAAATCATGTATAATTCTCACAGAAATGTAAAATGTATTCTTGTTTGGTTATGACAAGCCATTGACTAATAATTCATGGACTTCTACATTGAGATGATTTTTTTTTTAAAAACAGGATATGTACAAAGCTTATAAGTGGCCTCGGGGTAGAATTCCATGACGCAAAGACAAGGGAGCCGTCCGGCAAGCATATCTGACTAAAGGCTCTAAAACGAGATTTGTAGTATTTTCGGGAGGAATAAGAGAGAGCTCCCACATGACAAGTCCAGGTATCAACCTTGGAATCAAGATTGAATGATGGCCAAGACCTCATCAAACCCTTGAAACCCTTGAGCACAGAGAGGCAAATTGAAAAGGGACGAACTATCAGCGCCATGTCAATATGTCTATCGGGGCAGCAGCCAGCAGGGGACCTAGGGGGGCGGATTTTATTGATGCCGAGGGACCACAGATGCAGATTTCGGCGGCAGCACCCTGGCTAAATGACCCGGATTAGAAGGGCCAACATCAGCGAAAATCCTGCAGCACTAAGCCATCAGCCAGTGCACAAGACGTCTCTCACGACAACCACTAAGAAGTATACATTTTTTTTACCAGCCCTGACCTCTAAAGTCTAAACCCGCTACCTTCTTGCAAGAGGGAACCAAAATACGATAGAACAGCTTTATATAGAGCCAACGATATGTGAAAGCTCCACACTAGCTCTGATTGCCTTCACTCTAAAAATAATCTGGGTGTCTTCGAAATATAACGAAAGAAAAAACTCCTAGCTAGCATCATTTATGACTCTTTTGCTTCCTATAATTGTCCAGTACTTGCTGTCGCTGCAGAGGCGAGACGGATAGCAACCACGTGCTGAACTCAAGGTCATTCATACCCATACAAGTTGCAACACGACTGAACTCCTTCCGTTTGTGCTCCTCCACTGAGCAAGATTTAGCCCTATGCTTTATCTGGTCCTTACTTTGCTGGACACATTCATCTGTTGCAGCACCAATTCTTTCGCTGTTTTGGTCTGTCCTCGTGTTCACAACATCCTCATTACGGTGAGCATATACTATTCCTGTTCAGAGGGAAGAAACTCTGTTAGTACTCAATAACAGGAAATGCACCCATGAGTGGAGATAGAAGGACTCAAAAGTCACATGAGCTTAAAGGCAGGCAACATCTAGTTTGCCAATACGACAGGAAGACTAGTATATTCTCTACAGCAAGAATTCCAAGGGTGGAACCGTCTCTTGGTTTTTGGCAGATATACCACACTGAATATATTCAGGATCCAAACACAACCCATCAGGCTAAGAAACTGCAAACCTCGACTCTAGTAAGCAAAAAATGGTAGTGCTACTGCTAACTAGCTTGTAAAATAACATCAAATGTTAATAAGTTGTCTGAAGAAAAGAGATCGATTTCTGCAAGACCAATCATTATGAACAAATAAGTTGGGTAGCACTGCAGCAGGCCTGGAAAATTGGATCACCGCCTTGCAAGTATAGAACAATACGCATACACATAACAATTCAAACTAACGTATTTCAGAAAAGATCACATAAAAAGGAAATGTTCAATTGCTAGTTTTCAATATACCATTTTTTCACCACAGCATGATATTACCAATTTTTTTACCACATACTCCCTCCGTCCGCAAATAAGTGTACATTTGTCTTTGTCCTAAATCAAGTTTTTAAAGTTTGACCAACTTTCTAAAAAAATGTAGCATCATTTATGACATCAAATTAATATCACTAGATCCGTCTTGAAATATAGTTTCACAATATACAACTTTGATATCATATGTGTTGCTAGTATTTTGTACAAAGTTGGTCAAACTTTAAATTTTTTGACTTAGGACAAATGCAAACGTACACTTATTCGCGGACGGAGGAAGATTAAGGATCATAGAAGCTTTTCATACAGCATATTAGAAGGCATTACATCAACTGATATAGACCGACATATTAACTTACCACAACGAGCCAATGTCTGATTTTCATCATCTATTGCTGCCACAGAAGGTTTCATTTTCTCATGTGTACCAAATAAATCAGTGTCAACTATTTCTCTTATCCCTGTTGACTCGGACGTTTGACCCTTATCATGTTCTGCATGCATCTCAATAATCTCACTAGTGAAAAGCTTATCAGACAAGTCACGGAACAGATTGCAGATCCCAAAGAGCTCGCCCTGAAATTTCTTGTCATCCTGAAACAAAAAGACACTCCAAATTAGCTGAAATTTCAAAGTAGACAGAGCCCTAGTATAAGAAAACAACTAATTCTTATCCATACGCACCCAAACTAATAGCCCAAGTTGAAATTAAACTAATAAATGCAGATATGTGCCACATTATGCAGTTGTCATTCTCCGTTCTTTCTATATGTCATCTAACAATAAATATCCACGACGTTATCATGTGGACGATACAACGTATACACATCGTAACAATAACTATGCGTCCAGTGACTTTGCATTACTTACGAGTTCTGACATTTGAATACTCTGCATTATGGGGGAACTCATCATTGATCTACAAGTGATGTGCTTAGAAATGCTGACATTGAACTGTGTTTACTTTTAAATGCTTTGAACCAAACAGATTTCTGAATATAATGTGGTCATCCTTCAAGTAATAACTGAATTTTCAGTCAGAAGGCAAAACACAATCATGAAAGAAACACATATTTGGGAAGTATGGGATTTTTTAAAGAACACAATCATGAAAGTGCATTTGGTGATATGGAAAAAAACATTACAGCAGCACAAGAAAGAACATCCCTATTGTTTCAAAGATTAGGACTCTAATTCTTGACTGTGATTTGCTATTGAGTATATGGCTGTGTGCGTGCTGTAGCATAAAGGGCCAAGTAGAGAACTGTATATTGAACCTCCACAAGTGAGACAGAAAGGGCGAGCAACAGGCTATGCCACATCGATGCAAGTGAGAGAACTGTAAATTGAGGATGATGAGACTAGGAGGCTTGAGATTTCCACGAGACATAATGGACTATGGTACTAACATAAAAGGGAAACTGATATGGCATTGGGCACTGTGTTGAAAGCTGTTACAAGTGAGCAGGCAGCTAAGGTGATACACATTGCTGGGTAGGACATATGTCTTTCGATACTATCTGTAAAGATATTTCCTAGTGAAATGAAGAAGGTGGAGAAATGCCAACTTGTTTGTGATGCATCAAAGGCGTTCTGCAAGGCCAACACGCTGCTGTCACAGGTTACACTACTGCCAGTGCTGGCTTTAGTTGTGACGCCCATAGGGGCAGCGCCGATGAAACCAGCAGCGGCAGACGGCAGTGAAGGCCATGGAGAAGGAGACGAGATCAGCGGCACTGCAGCTGTTGGGGATATGGTTGTTGGCGTGGCTGCTTTCCGTTGCTCCACCCACATGAGGACGTTGGTATATATTGATTGTAATCTGTTGAGCGTAGCTTCAACTTTGGCCAGCGGGTCTTGTACTTACTCCAGCGCAGCTTGAATCCTATCATATGTAGCTTCCATCATGGTGGAAGGAGAGAGTTTCATGGCTTCAGGCGCAGTGGAGATCGACTGTTCTGATACCAAATTGTCATGGTGTAGGTCCATGACATGGGGGATAATAGCTCTAGGGCCTGTACGGGATGGCCCTGGACCCAAGAGGCGCGACAGCTCCATGACGGTAGCCGCACCTCAAGGGCAGGGGGGATAATAACTAGATTAATGTATTCTTTACTTGCCTCATAACGATTACAGGGTGCCCTTTTGTAGGGAGGACTCAACTTGACATCCAAGAAACTAATCTCTACTTTCCTAACAAACCATATCTTAATATTCCTATCTTAATCTCTTTGCCTAACTAATCTAGAAGATACTAGTGTGATATTGTCCCTTATTTGCATACCTAGAGCTGCGCCCCCTATAGGGATGTATGCCCATGACAGGAGCACTGTATGTGAATAACAAAGAGAGAAGAGAATGTGCGGAATCAAGAAATTTTGCCCAAATTCTACATCTGCCAAGTGAACTGAGCCAAATAAACCCCATCCTCATCACATTTTGTCCTTGGCTTGACACAATCGTACCAACCAAAATACCTCAAGTAAGTACATACTATCCAACAAATCTTGTAAAAATTCAGAAAAGATTCCGGCATTACCTGCACACCTTGAAAATAACGCTTTTCTATCTTCCCTGAGACTGCAATGTTGGAAAGCTGTTGTTTATATATTTGTCGAGAATAAATGAGTTCTTCAAGGGAACCAGCTCCAAGTAGCCGAAACACTGTGACATGTCGTTTCTGTCCATATCTAAAGGATCTGTCCTGTGCTTGCAAGTCTTGTGCAGGATTCCAACTAGGATCAAATATCACTACACGGTTAGCACTGACAAGGTTCACACCTAAATTACCTGCCCGAGTAGATATAAGGAAAATCTGGAGAAAAGTGATTCACAACATAAATTGCCTGTGTTTTCTACACACAAAATAGGTACCGAAATACAAGCAACACGAATTCACCTGTTTGCTAGGGCTTTTGTTAAACTCGTCAACTAGTGATTGGCGTGCATTCATGGGTGTTGTCCCGTCAAAGCGAGAAAAGCAATAACCCTTCCTTATAAGAAACTTCTCTAGTATGTCAAGCATCCTGTTTGTAAATTTTAACATGAACTAAGACAATTAGTTATCCATACAATGATACTTAAGGCCAAAGAACGATTTGTTACTCCCTCCGATCCATATTACTTGTCGCAGCTTTGTGTAGATACGCATGTACCTACACAATGAAACGGGTCTAGATCGGAGGGAGTAGAAAGAAAACTTTCCAGAAGTAAATACAAGTACAATGAAAGATGATTACATATAAATAATTTAATCCCTGTGTTACATTATGTAAGGTGTATTACTTTAGTTTTGACTTCTCGAATTCAAGTTTGACCAGGAACCAATACAGTAATGTGCGTGTACACAAAATTGATATTGATGGTTTCGTCTTCAAAAGCATTTTGTTATAATTGTGATTTTATAATCAATAACAATATACTGTACAATAAATTTATGGCCAAAGCTTGCACTTGAACTGTCAAAATATAGCCTACATCAAGAAAGGGAGGAGCACCATACTTGATACTAGCTAGGGCTTGCCTAAACCTTATTTTATGCTCCAAAATGGGCTCAATTCGGGTTCACTACAAGCTATATAAGGGGAAGGTGGTGTAACTTGACAAGTTACGGAAGTTTTAACTCTGGCCATCATCTTATCATACTATCATCATTGTCAAAGGTACAAATCTAGATTAAAACGAAAATACTCCACCTGAGATCATTTTGGTATAAATAGCTGCACTTCAGTAAATGGCAACAAATTGAAATATTTGTGGATAATTACAAATGACTACTGATCGAAGAAAAGGGTTTGCCAAATAGAAGCAGTGCAATCTTGATATGAGCTTTAGTGATTATTTTGCTTTTAAATGAATGATTCTTTTTCTTTTAAATGAATATGAACGACTTGATTGGTAGAAAGTCAAAATAAAGGCTCTTTTTCTGTTGCTATAATTAATTCCCTATTAGATTTGGTAAAATTTTGCTTAGTCCTAATTTGAGGAAATAAATAAATAATATACTAAAGGAAGCACTTGCAAAAGTTCTTCAACCACCAGCAAATCCCATGGGGTTAACCTTGTTTGGTCTGTGTATCATGGAAACTTGATGTCCTTCACTGCTTCTGTCAAGGGTTCGTTCCGGTGGAAGAAGATTATGAAGCTAGCACCAAAGTCCAAAGCTTTCTCATGGTGCCAGATCAGAGACGACTTACTGCTTTCTTCTGGACGGACAACTGGAGTGACGGAGCTCTGACAGTGTTTTTCCTTCGCAAAGGACAAGGAGGTGGCGGTTAGATCAGTGGTTGCTGCTGAGAACCTGCTGGATTTCTTCAATCTCCCATTTTCAGAGCCTGCTTTTAGGGAATTCCTTGAGTTGCAGCCTATCCTGGGGGGTTGTGCTTCCTTTTCCTCTTGGAAATTCTATACCTTCTGTTTCACAAACTCTGTGGTGAACAGGATTCTTAATTGGGTTTAGAAAAGTAAATGTGCTCCAAAACTAAAGGTTTTTGCTTTACTGCTCGTCAGTGCAAGTTAAACACTCAAGGTATGATGACCAGGAGGCACTACAACAGATCCAACGCCACTCATGTACATGTGTTCTTTGCAATGATGGATGTCTTGAGAACAGAGATCACGTCTTCTTTGATTGCTATTTTAGGAGGTGTTTAAGGACACAATTTGTCCAGCCATTTGTGATTGGTCAGATCTGATTGGGTCTAGAACCTAAGCGTCTAGCCCCCCTTGGGTGTATTTTGCTCTTCTTACATTCTCTGGCGGAGCCTCTCGGCCTCTCCTACAGATTCCTTAAAAAAACACTAAGGGCCTGCTTGCAATCCAAGAAGGCTCTGATGTGTTTCATAAAACATGTTAACTGCATAATTGCAAAATGGGTGAGTGGATAGCTAAGGTAGATGGGAATGTGTACCTTTAGTAACTTAGTTCTTTATTGAATAGACAATTAGCACAGAAATAAACAAATCACCTGACAGAATAGCTGAAAAGAAGAATCTTGTCACCCTGCAATGCCCACAAAGACAGAAGTCTTTCCAGTGCACGCATCTTTCCACAATGTTCAGAGTCACTGAGACCCATGAAGTTTTCACTTTTAGCACTACCGCCAACTAATTCAATATCTGTATCAAACACAGCAGCTGCAAGCTCAGCGTCTTTTTTCTGCTTCTCAACCTCATCCTTTGGATTGGGCTTTATCAGTTCCAGATGGTTACTAATCTACAGGAAGGGAACTAAGTTAGACATAACTTCAAAATGAAACCATCCAAAATATTACAAGAATCAGAAATAACCTGCTGAAGCTTCACAAGGCAAGGAAGAACAAGGCAGAAGGGGCATAAAGCACAGCCCTCCAGATTCTCTCTGTGGAGATAAGACCAGATAATGCCATTTGGCTCGATTCTCTTGCAACACTCAACCTGAGCAAAAGGACTTCCACAGCTACAGGGGAGATCCTTATTTACAAGGATCTGTATTTCAGGCTGTTGCAGCATTCTTCTATAAACACGCTTTTGAACATCACTCATTCTGCAGAAAACTATATTATCCTCCTTACCAAGCATAAGATGTCCAATAGTTTCCTCCTTTGTTCTTCTCAACAAGAATTTCCGTAGAACAGAGACAAGGTGCTTCTTGCGCTCATCGGCAACTTGAACAAATCTATCAGGAGCACTTAACCTCTGACCATGTTTTAAGGGCTCGTCATAATATGCTCGAAAGTGTTCTCGATCCCCCAAGCAACCAGGTACAACCCAGTCAAACACATTAAATAATTCCATTATCTTATTCTGCATTATGGTTCCTGTGAGACCAAAACGCCTTTGAGTGATAATTCCCAAGCATGATGTATATAACTTTGATTTTTCATTCTTGAGACGGTGTGCCTCATCAACCACCACAAGTTCCCATGAGATGGCACACAAAAGCTTGTCACGAGTCCTAAAAGTATCAAAACTGGTAATGAGTACCTCAAGTCCTTGAGATTCAATTTTTTCAAGAACTAAGTCACGATTTGGGCCATGATAAACAGCTACAGAAAAACTTGCCCACTCAGCAAATTCATTTTCCCAATTCCGAATTACTGATGTAGGACAGATGATGAGTACAGGACCGGTCTTCTTTCCTTTGTCTGTTGATTTCTCACCATTGTCATTGTCTTTTCCGATAACAGAGGACAAAAAAGCTATTGTTTGAATGGTCTTTCCCAAACCCCTATAACATAACATAGCAAAAGAAATTAATTAAAATTTTGGAATGCACGACAACTGTATGAAGTAGAAACATTGTCACTATGGCTACGTTAATCGCATATATAAGTGGGAAGTCATGTGGATGATGACCACTTTATAAGCTGAGCTACATTTCTCCAATGGGAGTTCGGAAAGGTTCCTGAATGATCCTATAAATTTTTGCATAAGAGGCCTTTTATTGATATTCCGAAGTATATTGGTAGTATAAAGTACAGAACTTAACAAGAGCATGTTGCCATGGAATACCAAAACAAAAAGAAAATAATGGCAAAAAAGTGAGGCATAGGACAAAACTCCACATCCATCCTCTTTTGTGCAAAGTTTACCATACATAAAGCCACCTTCTGCAGTTAAGGGAAAGGGGTTGAGAATTTCCAATCTATTCAAGAATGCACCTTTGGTTTTGCAGTCAAATACAATGTTTTGCATGCAGTTGTTGATTATGCGCAGTTGCTAAGCTCAGACACAAAAAACTAATGACAGTCTTATACTGTAACATAACAAGTGTCAAACCTTACATGTCATCTCCAAGCACACCTCCATGGTTGTTTCTATACAGATTGTATAAGAACCTCACACCAACCCTCTGATGCGCGAGCAGCCTGCAATTTATTGATGGGGGCACCTACAAGCAGACACAAGAAAATTACAGCAAAGTTAAAATAACGATACTAACTAAAATGGCAACCAGAAACTAAACACAAATATTTAGGTTTTATTTTGCAGCTTGAATCCCTATGAAGGAGGAACTCCGAATTTAACCTAGCCACCAGAGACTGCGAGGAGAGAACGAAACCTGGACGACGGGGTGTTCTCCGGGCTGCGAGAGCACAAGTGGCTCGTAGGGCCCGCGGGACTCAAGGCTGGACGCTGGTTGCGGGGGCGGACGGCGCTGGGGGCGGGGAGGCACGTCTTCCTCCGACGAGGACGTCGGTACTTCCGCCGCATCCTCCGCTGTCTTCTGGCTCAGCGGTTTGGGTGGGGACGATGCCGGGGCGCCGGCGGGGAAGGAGGCCTCGAGGCGGAGTAGCTGTTGCGAGAGGGAGGTCTTCGGGGGCCTCCGTGGAGGGAGAGGAGGCGACCGAGGTCGATGTTGGACGTGCGCGGAGGAAGAGCAGGGATTGAGTGTTTCCTTGGGGCGGTGGAGGGACATGGCGATTATCGGAGCCGGTGGTCGCCGGCAATCGAGGAGGACGAATCGATCCTTTCCGTAGCCTTTGTGACCGATCCAACGCCCTCCACCTGGGCGGGGCGTTGAGGGTGCCGAGGAGTAGGCGAAAGTGGAGCCGATGGGACTGAGGCGGCTGCAGTCGCGGAGGCGGGGTCGGCGTGCCGCGAGCGGCGGCGGCTGCTAACAGCTTACCGGACGCCGACGCATCGGGCGCTCCAACAGTCCAACTGCAGCGAAGACAAGAATCGAGTCGTTTTGGCGAGTAAAAAGAAATCTACAGCTTGATCGTTGTAACAATTTAAATTTCTAAACTTGATTGCCGTAAGTACCGAAGGTTACGTGGGGGATGACCCGGGTAGGTCACGGCGACACAACTCTAGCCGAGACGACGAAGACAAAACCGGCATAGTTATATGCCGGCATCGTAAAACCAGAACTAACACTAAGCCGGCATCCCGGACGTATGCCGGCATGATTATTTTGTCTTATGAGTTTGCAGAATAAGGACGAGCACCTTGATCTCGGCAATAAGCGAGATCTCTCAACGGTCTTATCCTGACCATGCGGTGCAAAGTAAAGTGAGCCATCATCATTTCGGAAAAACAGTCAGCGCCTGCGTACCGGCGTCAGACGATTGCAGAAAGAAAGCACCAAAAGAGAATTTCTGACGGAAACCGGCAGAGGATAGCTCTACAGGGTAACAGGGAAAAGTAAAGTTGTCTTGTCCCCTGTGGTGCTACCGGGAGGGAACCAAGCCGCGTGCCCGACGGGACCTAAGGAAAATGGCGTTAGACTTGGCCCGGATGCAAGTGTGACATGGGCGGCCTATAAATAGAACCTTACCTCTCTGTAGGAAAGGAGGGCGGTGCACTTAGACAATTAGGATTTCCCCTTCTTCTTCTTCTTTCTCAAGAATACAGCTCAAGGAGCGCATTGTTGAGCTTGCCTATCTCGGCTAATATAACAAAGCAGGAGTAGGAGTCTTACCTCAGCAAGAGGGCTCCGCCAAACCTGGGTAGATCCGTGTGTGCTTGTGTGATTTGTGCGTGTTTCCCTTCACGTCCTCCCTCCTCCGGTTCCTCCTTCGTCCATCGGCCCCAAGTTAAGCCATCCTATGACATCTGCCGTGACACCACCACGACAGTTGGCGCCCACCATGGGACCAGCAGCGGCGCTGGCTGGAGTTTTCATCCGGACAGGAAGCTTTCTCGTCACCGGAGAGCGTGTGGTCTCTGGTTTGGTCCAGAGATTCGGCTCTCTGGGCTTCATCGACAATAACGCGGGCTGCTTCAACGGCGCAACGCTTCCCTGCGCTGGACGCTTCATCAACTTCGGCTTGCACGAGATTTATGTTGCTACTGACAGTCCCCGCAGGTACCCAGAGCAGGTGGTGATGGCTGAAGATCCACCTGCCATCTGCACGGTTTCCGGCTGGCACGCCGACTGCCCTGCTGACCGTGTGGAGGTCATGGTGACGGCTCATGGCGTTGATGCGGGAAGGGACGTTGCAGGAAGTGGCGCGGTCCCAACCAAGTCCGCCAGAACGGCGAAGCTCCCCTTGGAGAAGCCGGAGAACTTCGCCGCTCAAGCCGGCACATCGGCTCTGCCGCCAAAGCCAACACAGATCCAGGCCTCCATCGAACGGCTGACCGCGCCGGTAGCGTCGAACGCTAACCCGGCCCAGCTGTAGGCGGAGTTGGAGTTGGAGAGACAGAAGCCGCTGAAGGAAGCAGTCGATGTCGCCCACACTCGAAAACAGCTCGACATCTCGCTCCGTGAGTATACCAAGCCCATGGTCTTAGTTATACTGCGTTTACTAACCCTAGTCGAGTTGGTGAGGTGCGTAATCGTGGTAAGAATTTGAACACCGAGATGACAAGAGATGGCAGGGGTGCGCCAGCAGTATCGGCAAGTTTTGCCTCGGCACTGAAGCTGAAATACAATAGCCTTGTCAAAAATCTCAGGGCTGCCGAGGCTGCGGCTAAGGAGTTGCAGAATCTTACGGGAGAGGCACTTCGGCAGCAGCAGCTACATGTGAAAGAGCTGCTCCAAATAGCAAATGAGCAGAATGAGGCATATATCAGAATGCACAGCAAAACCGGTGCGTCTCAGGTTATTCACTCGGCTGCAGATGCCGGTGGCCGCGTTGACAAGCAAGCGTCCTCACCTCGTGGCAAACGGGACAAAAGCGTAAACTCTGGCCGGAATAAGCAGCTGGAGCGTCATGACCGGCTCTGGCAGAGAAACAGATAGTCAGAAGGGTTGATGACAGCCGAAGCGGCCTGCGTCCCGGCGACAATCGCCAAGACCAGCAAAAACGTTACTCGTCTGATCATGAACACCGACCTCGGGGTCCGGCACCCAATACTGCTGCAGGACAGCAGGGTGTCGTGCGCAACCCCCCCTATCGAGGTGAAGATCGCCGGTATGACCGTTACGATGACGGGTACTCGGCTATGGGCGACGAGGGTTATATCAGGCAAGAGCGTGATAATCTCGGCCCGCTCGGAGCCCGAGTTGGGAACAGATAGGTATCGCCTCTGGATGCCCGACATCGGCTTGACAGAATTTATCTGTCTGAGCTTCTGGAGGAGCAAGGTCCTCCGGGACCGCGTTGCTTTGGGCATCGGATCATGAGGGAGAGACCAGCCCCGGGTTTCCAGCTGCCCAGGGGTACAAGAATGTATGACGGCAGCATTAAGCCGGAAGATTGGCTGGAAGACTATGTCACGGCGGTGAGCTTGGCAGGCGGTAACCGCAGATGGGTAGTACGATATGTACCCCAGATGCTGGTAGGGCCAGCAAGGATATGGCTGAACAACTTGCTGGATAGACTTTGAGAAAGCTTTTGAGCAATTTCACTAGCACTTACAAGAGGCCAAATTGTCCTCAACAGTTGTCCATGTGCAAGCAAAGAGACAACGAGACTGACCGGGATTACCTGACAAGGTGGAACAATCTCCGCAATTCGTGCGAAGGGATAGTGGAATCGCAAGGCATAGCGTGGTTTGCCCAAGGATGCCGACACGGCAGCATGCTGTGGCAAAAGCTGCAAAGAGAGTTGCCGGCCACTCCATCTGAGATGATTAGAATCGCTGACATGTATGCGCTTGGCGATCCGACTCAGCCCTCGCTGATGCCGGCAGAACCACAAAGGGAGCAACTGACATACAATTCTGCCGGGGCATTCCGGAGAAATGATCATCAAGATCATCGCAACAAGAGAAGAGATGATAGGCCGGATTACCGGTATGGGCCAGCCCATGTCGCCGCAATTCAGGATCAACCTGATGCCGGCTCCATCCAGCGTCAGAAAACAGGAAATCAGCAATGGGTCAAGAAGGAAGAATAAAATAAGCCTTGGCAGGATAAGCCAAAGTATACATTTGAGGTGATGTTGGATCAGCCTTGTCGTTTTCACACAACTAACCCCAACAAGCCGGCGAACCACACAATGCGGCAATGCAGCTGGATGCAGCGGGCCGAGAAGGGCGAAGCGAGTCGGTTACCCCCTCCTCCAGCGCTTACAGGTGCTAACGCACAGATCCAGGGACCCCCTCAGGCAAACAATGCAGTCAACCAGGTGGAAGAACAAGAAATCCGGGATTTGCCGGAAGAAATGAGTACAAAGAGCATCACCAGAGCTACATGATCTTCATCACCGAGCCAACTGACAAGCAAAGTCAGCGCAGGCGAGAGATGGAGGTCAATGCTGTTATACCGGCTGTTCCAAAGTTCATGTATTGGTCGGAGTAGGAGATCAATTGGAACCGGGCAGACCATCCCAAGGTTATGCCCGACCCTGGCGGATATGTCTTGGAAGTCGACCCGACACTCATCGGGCCCGACATTAACGACAAGTTCACTCGGGTTCTCATCGATAATGGGAGCAGCATTAATATCCTGTACCGAGACACGATGCTTAACCTCGGCATTACTGATACATGCTTGAGCCCAGCCGGACTACTTTTCACGGTATTGTGCCGGGACTGTCTTGTGCCCCGGTAGGCAAGATCCGAGTGGTCGTCTTATTCGACACCAGGGAGAACTCTCGGAACGAAAATCTACTGTTCGAGGTGGTGGACCTTAGCAGTCCGTATCATGCGCTGCTTGGCAGACCGGCACTCGCCAAGTTCATGGCTACTACTCACATTGGTTATCTGAAGATGAAGACGCCGGGACCAAATGGTACCATAACTATCACTGGCAACTACAAACGCTCAATGGAATGTGCAGCGGCCGGGTCTGCTTTGGCCGAGTCACTGGTCATTGCAGGCGAGAAGAAGAAGTTACAAGAAGCTGTTGCGATGGCTCAGGCGGCACAAATTGGCCTGCCGGCTATGACAAATCCCCATGGAAGTGTGGCCTTTCAGGCAGCCAAGGAGACAAAGAAGGTAGAGGTTGACAGTGAGTTTCCGGACCGCACCGTCATCATTGGTGCCGGCTTGGGAGAGAAATAGGAAGGCGAGCTCAGCAGCTTCCTCCGTGAGAATCGGGATATCTTCGCATGGTCAACTCAAGACCTTCCAGGTGTGCCGAGGGAGTTGGCTGAGCACTCATTACATGTCAGACCAGACGCAAGACCGGTGAAGCAGCCCCTTCGACGCTTCGCCGACGACAGAAGGAAAGTCATATCGGAAGAAGTATCCCGGCTCCTAGCTGCCGGCTTTATCATGGAAGTGTTGTATCCCGACTGGCTGGCAAACCCGGTCATAGTCGAGAAGAAGAAAGACGACCCAACTGCTGCCAAGGAATGACGCATGTGTATCGACTACACCAGCCTAAACAAGGCATGTCCCAAAGATCCATTTCCATTACCTCGGATCGATCAAGTGATCGACTCCACTGCCGAGTGTGAGCTGCTATCTTTTGTAGATGTGTACTCTGGTTTTCACCAGATACCCCTGAACCCTAATTATCAAATAAAGACATCATTTATCACCCCGTTCGGGGCTTATTGCTATCGCACTATGCCGTTCGGTTTGAGAAATGCAGGGGCCACTTATCAAAGGTGCATGCAGAGGTGCTTGCATGATGACCTAGGCAAAAATGTGCAGGTATATATATCGATGATGTCGTCATAAAAACCAAAAAACGCGCCACGCTCCTAGATGATATCCGGGAAACATTCGCAAATCTGAGGAGATTCCGAATGAAATTGAACCCAGCCAAATGCACATTTGGTGTGCCAGCAGGAAAATTGCTTGGGTTCCTGGTATCAAGCCGGTGTATAGAAACGAACCATGTGAAAATTGCCGCTATAGAAAGAATGAAATTGCTGAAGTGCCTCAAAGATGTGCAGAAATTCACTAGATGCCTAGCATCGCTGAGTCGTTTCATTAGTCGGCTAGGCGAAAAGGTTATGCCCTTATACCAGCTGATGAAGAAAACCGACAAATTTGTGTGGACGCCACTGGCAGACCTAGCTTTTCAAGAGTTGAAGAAGATGATTGCTACGGCACCAATATTAGCCTCGCCAATGGAGAAGGGGCCTATGTTGTTATACATAGCAGCAACGAACCGAGTCGTTAGTGCTGTGATCGTAATGGAAAGGGATGAAAACGGCAAATCGGTGTAGAGGCCGGTATATTACCTGAGCGAGGTGTTATCGACGTCCAAGCAGAATTATTCCCATTACCAGAAAATGGCGTATGGCGTATATATGGCGGCAAAGAAACTAAAGCATTACTTTGAGGCACATCAGATCTGAGTTATATGCGAGGCACCCGTCTCAAAAATCATGAGTAACAAAGACGCGAGCGGCCGAGTTGCAAAATGGGCTGTCGAGTTGGCGCCCTACACGCTGCAGTACGACACACGAGATGCCATAAAATCTTAGGCTTTGGCGGATTTCTTGGTGGATTGGGCCGAGATGGAGTATGAACCACCGCCTCCGGAAACTAACTACTGGAAAATGCATTTTGATGGCTCTAAGATGAAAAGTGGGCTTAGTGCCGGCATAGTTCTGACCTAGCCAAAGGGCGACCAACTTAAGTACGTATTGCAAATTCACTTCGCAGCATCCAACAATGTTGCCGAGTATGAGGCACTTGTGCACGGACTGAAATGGCAAAAGAAATTGGAGTCCGCCGAATTCAATATTTTGGTGATTCTGATCTGGTCGTCCAGCAAGCCTCTGGCAATTGGGATGCATTGGATGCCAATATGGTGCTATATCGTTTCCATGTTCAGAAGATCAGTGGCCATTTCGAAGGGTGCGAGTTTCATCATATACCACGGGCGGAAAATGAGGTAGCCGACACATTGTCGAAACTTGGCTCAACACGACAGGCTATTCCGGCTGGTGTGGCGTTAGAGCATTTACGCAAACCATCCGTCAAGCCATCACCGGAATCGGAGTCCATATTTATCCCGGCGAGCTCAGAAGCCGATGTCACCCCCATGGACATCGACAGCGGCAACGGTTCCAGTAACCCGGGAACTAAGTGCCTTAATCCGGCAGAAGCAATGGCGATTGAGCCAATGGATATAGATGTGCCGGATGAGCCGATCTTCACTACTCGTCCTGTGCCGGCTCGGGCGCAACCGATAATGTCTTACCTCAAAGATGAAATCTCTCGGAAGAGGAAGTGTCGGCAAGACAAATTCAGAAAAGAGCGAAGGCGTACACCATCATCAATGGCGAGCTTTACAAGAGGAGCGTCACTAACGTCCTACAACGATGCGTCAAGCCGGAAGAAGGGAAGAAATACTCCAGGATATTCATCAGGGAGAGTGTGGCCATCAGGCATCTTCAACAACGCTAGTGGGCAAAGCTTTCCGGCATAGTTTTTACTGGCCGAGTGCGTTGCAGGAAGCAGAGGACATAGTCAGGAAGTGTAACGGCTGCCAGCAAGATTCATATGCCGGCGTCCGAGCTCAAGACCATTCCAATCACTTGGCCGTTTGCTGTTTGGTGTTTGGATATGGTGGGACCATTCCAACGGGCGCGAGGAGGCATGACGCATATCCTAGTTATGGTCGACAAGTTCACCAAATGGATTGAGGTGAAGCCGATTAAAAAGTGTGACGGCAAAACCACTGTGTCATTTTTGAAGGATGTCATCTTGAGATATGGGTATCCGCACAGTATCACCACGGATAATGGAACGAACTTCGCAGAGGGACCTTTTGCGCGATTCTGTGCGGAGAAGAAAATCCGGTTGGATGTCGCATCCGTAGCACACCCTCAATCCAATGGACAAGTTGAAAGAGAAAACGACATGGTTTTGGCCGGCATAAAACCTCGACTAATTGAGCCATTGGAACGTACTCCGGGATGCTGGCTAGACGAACTTCCGGCCGTACTATGGAGTGTCAAGACGACTCCCAATCGCTCTACAAGCTACACGCCATTCTTCCTCGTATACGGGGCGGAAGCTGTCCTACGAGCCGACATTGAACATGACTCTCCACGAGTAACCATGTATACGGAAGCCGAGGTAAAAGAGGCCCGAGAAATGATGTCGACCTGCTCGAAGAAGCATGGGAATTGGCTCTATCTCGGTCAGCCATCTACCAACAGCACCTAAGGCGTTATCACAGCCGAAAGGTCAACCCGCGAGTATTCCGGGAAGGAGATCTTGTCCTCCGACTTGTGCAGCGCACAGCTGGCATGCACAAACTATCACCTTCATGGGAAGGACCCTTCATTGTGAGCAAAGCGCTCCACAATGATTCCTACTATCTTATAGATGCACAAGATCCCAAGGCGAACAGGATGGACCGGTCAGGCGAGTAGACCAAGAGGCCATGGAACGTAGCTTTGCTTCGTCCGTTCTATACTTGAGAGCTGAGTATTTGTATCATTTTTTCCTTATGTTGAATGTTTTAAGAGAATGAAATTGTCCGCCGAGTTCTTAAAAGAAACTCGGGGACTTCCATATCATTTAAGTGCTGTTTTGTGATTATCTTTCGTGTGTCGGCGTGGCTTAGTTGCGTAATCTTATGTCGGTCTAGTAGTGTGTCGGTGTTGAAAATCCCCTCTATGACTTCACTGCAGTCCGCAACCCGACTTCATGGCAAGCCAGAGACGGGTATAAAATAACCGAACACATGAAAAGCGACTACGGAAACAAGCAATGAAGCGATCCGTGATGCACATTATTTTAACTCGGCGTTTCTTTTTTAACTTGGTTATTGCCGAGCGAATTTGTCGAGTCACTTTTTTTCTCTCGAAAGAGTGGTTTTATCACTTTGTGATTCATACGTCGAACGCCGGCAAGGCAGACAAAAGAACCGAAGTCATAAAATTTCACTAAGAAAAAAAAAGGAACTCGAGGACTCGGTCGGGAATTCGATAAGCAAAAGACTTAATTGAATTAAGAGCAAGATGTCGTATAAATAGAAGTATATCTTTTTGATTACATTTGTACCCGGCATTCCGGGGATCTAATATTTCTAGAGTTTTTTTTCTGACTATGCTAAGAAGAGACGGCAGCGTTGTTGGTGCCGGAACTCGGCGCATCCGTCGCGGTGGAGGCTGACTCCACAACACCTTCCTCGTCCGCTGTTTCTTCGCCTCCATCCGACATCTCGGCTTCGGCGTCAGATGTCGGGCCCTCCACAAACGTATGCACGTCGGCATACTGGATGAAGGAGTAAGCCTGCTCCTTGCGCTTGGCAACCAGCTCGGGATCTGTGAGGTAGGGGGAGTCGGCGCGCATCGATTGCAGCACGTCAAGGTTGATGCTGTCGTACAAAGACAGTACGAACGACAACGCCTCGTCGGCGCCGATGCGTGCGGCCGACTTTTGCCAATCACTTAGCCGAGACCTCCAGCAGACGCTTCGCAAACTCCGGGATGTCCGTCGGAGCCTCTTCTCCCGGCCACAACGCGTAGATGGTCCGGATGCCGGCATTCAGCATGTTGACACCGAAGACTTGAGTGGCTTGACCCGGCTCGCAATGCTCACCAGGTAGTCCACCAAGTCATACTCGTACGGCACCCCTGCTGCCGTTGCCGGATCCCTCTTCCGCCGAGCTGCCCTCACGGCCTCTTGGGCAGTCTCGAGGGATTGGGGGAAGAATTCTAGCAAAAACAGACAAGTGGTAGTGAGTCTCGGCATCCTATCGCTATTACTCAGACAAATAATCACATGAGGAAGTTTATGCCAAGGCGACTTACTTGTCAGCATGTTGTCAATTTTTATGAGCTCGTGCCGGACGACCTTGAACAGCTGGGTCTTCTCGGCATCCTCCAGCTCGGCCGCAGTGGCGCGGGTCTCGAGTTGGGCAACTAGACCCTTGCACTTTTTCACGTCACTTTCCAAGCGGATCTTCTCATCGGCCTGGGAAGAGAGGGCCGAGATGAGTTGACCCACCTCGATTTGGTGAGCCTTGGCCTGCGCCGCTATCTGCGCCTGCAGTCGGGTTATTTCTTCCTGATGCTGCTTGGCCAACCGAGTCTTCTCATCTGTTTAACAGACATAGATTACAGAGGCTGACATCCAATATGGGTGGAACCTGGAATAGGGATGAAGTGTTACCTTGAACCTCGGCAACGCTCTTCAGCAGCTCCGCCACTTGAGAGGTGTCCCCGGCTGTGAACAAAAACAAGTGTTAGTCTTTGCAGAACATTGATACTCGAACAAAGATCTTATTCCATGAAAATATACTTACTTTGGTTCTTACGGTCAGCCTTCAGAGCCTCGTGCTCCGCCTCCATCTTCTTGTACTTTGCAAGCAAAGTCTTGAAGGTAGCGGTGCATTTGTTCATGCAGGACTGCAAAGCAACAATTCGCTAGTAATTTTGGTACAATAAAGAAGTCCGCAATTACAAGCTTCAGGCCGACTATTCTAAACCCGGCCTGAATCTCGGGGAATAAGTGGTTAAAACTTCTAAAGCTTGAGGCCGACTATTCTAAACCCGGCCTGAATCTCAGGGAGTAAGTGTTTGAAGCTTCTAAAGCTTCAGGCCGACTATCCTAAACCCGGTCTGAATCTCGGAGAATAAGTGTTTGACATTTCTAAGTGTTGCCCAGTGTTTGAAATTTTAAGGGGATAAGCTTCAGGCCAACTAATTCGTACTCGCCCTAAACCTCGGGGAATAGGAGTATGGGTACTATACTGGAATTGAAAGAAAAATATTTTAAGGATTTCTTCGTACCTCGGCAGATCGGCTGGCCTCAAACAAGGCCACCCTCGCTTGGTACATCCGGGTGGCCACCGATTCTGGAGTCGCCACGGGTGGAGGTCCCACCAGCGGACTTTGCCGAGCCGCCTGGAGGGTGCTGGGGGTCACTTCGTAACGGTCAGCGCTATTCCAGTCCGTTACGAACTGGCCCAACGACCCCTAGCTGTGCCCGCTAGTCGTCCGGAGGGAATGCCTTGATGCCTGCCAGATGGCTGCGGGCTAGTTGAACTCGGAGCCGCCAATCCTGCTGCGGCAGCGGGGCCTTTAGCCTTCTTGGCCCGCGCGGCAGCAGGTTGATCGATTTTCGGCTGCGATGGAGAAGGGGGCCGCGTCGGGGTCGGCTGCGGTCCTTGGGGTTCCTGGGGACCTGTCGCCACCTGTTGCGGCAGCACCGAAGCCTGCGGCTCCGTCAATGTCTCGACTGCTGCCAAGGAAGGAGTAGCCTTGGTTGCTGAGGCCCCGGCCGCAGGAGTCTTGGTTCTGCCGATGACCGTGGCGTCGGTGCTCGGGCCGACATCCCGGGCGAGGGATGTCGGATCCGCGGTGTTCTCAGTCTCACCCGTGGCCGGGTTTGAAGCCTCGACACGGGAAGAGGGAGCCGCCGGGATCTCGGACACAATGCACGTCCGAGATTGCGTGGCCGTCAGAGCCTCCCTGCAGAAATAAGACTTAGTCGCTTGCATAATAACAAAGAAGAAAACCGACATCAGCGATTGAGGCAATATTGGCCTTACCCGATGATCAGGGGCTTGGGTCCACGAGCCGCAGTCTTCTTCCGCTTCACGTTCTGCGGAAGATCTTTGTCGGCGGCGCGCTTTGAGACCGCGCGCTTCTCTCGGACCGGCGCCGCAGCGGCGGTTGTGTCCGATGCCTAAGCAGCAGGCTCACCCGACTCGGCTAGTTCCTGGATAGAGGAAAAATGAATACTTTGCTAATGGATATTGAAAGAATTACAAGAAGATGTCAGAGATCCTTACATTCTGTACAGCGAGGGCTGGCATGAAGTCCTCTGAGTCCGGGTCCTCGTCGTCAATGGACCTGCGCAGGGCCGCGAAGCGTTTGTCCGGAGAACTCCCGTCTTTGTTTCGCTGAAGAGAGAACCTCTGCACAAAGAAATCAAAATTGAGTCGAGAAAGATATTCGTCAGATAGGAGCCGACATAACCATATGTCGAATATGAACAAGAGACAAGTAAAAATTGGAACTTACCGGAGGAGCGCGGCGATCCCGGCATACCCCATGTCCATTTCTCGGACATGTTCGTCTTGGCGATCGCCTTGACCCGGCGCCGGACTTCAGCGTGGGAGAGCTTGAAGGTCGACACCCTGTCCGGGTCAAATTGGCAGCCATAGAAACACATTTTGTCTACCCGGCACTAAAGCGGACACAGCCGCCGATACACAATAGTGGCCAACAAGTCGTTAGCCATCATCCCGTTGTCCTTGAGCTCGAGGATGGCGCGTGGATCTCGTTGACTTCTGGGAGGGTCTCCTTCGGGTCATATGCAGTTTCTCTTCTCCTTCGGGGGGCCGACTTCGAATCCCGGCAGATTGATCTTGTCGGCTTCGGAAGAGTTTTTTACATAGAAAAAGGTCTTGAGCCATTTTTTACATGACTCAAGACCCTGAATCCAGGGGAAGATGGAACCCCGGCAAGGAACGACAGTGGCGGCGCCGCATTGGGTCATCGGCTTCGCGGCGCCGGGATTGTCCTTATTGGGAAGAACCTGTGGCCGGAACATGAAGTACCGAGACCACAGGTCAATAGAGGGCCAAAGGCCGAGATAGCCTTCGGAACAAGTGACGAATGCCGAGAGAGTAAGAATGGCATTTGTCGGAAGGTGGTGCGGCTAGAGGCCGAAGAAATCTAGGAAATTCCTAAGAAAATCGCTAGCAGGAAGGGCATAACCGCGTTCAAAGTGCGAAAGGAAAACGACACGCTCACCAGCCTCCTGAGTTGGCACGAGCTCGTCGCCGGGAATCCGGCACTCAACGTCCTCCGGGATCCGTCGGGAGCGGCGGAGCCACTGGATGTCCGCCGGAGTCACGTCCGAGCCTTCCCAGCCAGCTCGCTCGGAGCCGGTCCTCTCCTTAGCCAGCTGGGCAGCAGGGTCGACGGCGGGGTTGCGGGAAGACAATGCCATGGGAGAAGAGTAGATCTAGGGTTTGGAGTTTCTGTGAGGAGATGCTTACGCGAGGCCTGAGCTAGCATGTGAATGCGATGGAGACCCAGATGGGTGCGAGCAAACCAGCGGCGGCGAGCTGGGAGGCGAGAAACCGCGGCGGCGGTCGAGCTCGGAGCTAGCAGGGGCGGCGGAGTGCGCGAGGAGCTGGAGAACAGAGGAGAACGAAGGGTGCGAGGAGTGCGAAGGGTTTTCTGCCCTCGCCCTCCCCTGTTACTTATACCCGAGGCGGAGTAATGTGGTGCGGGTTCCCCGTGCCCACCACCTCAGTGGCTGACGGGAAGATTGCGCATGATTTGGGGCAGTTATTCCCATCAAAGCACACGCTCGGTTACTGCGTGGCGTGCCGCCGAGAATCCCGCAAGATCCGGAAGGATAAGTGTCTGCATGGGAACCGAAATCCTCCCTTTAATGGCTCTCTTGGTTTTACTATCCGATGGGACGACGCGCTCACCTCGGAAAGCACAATGGCAGTAACTCAAGCCTTATCTTCCCGTTAGTTTAAAGAAGTGTTTTGTCCAAGTCACAGCCGGCATCCATATCGGCAAAAGTAAGTTTTCAACTATCAGTCATGGAGAAGGAAAAATCTTGGCTAAGGACTGGATAAGCACGCCGACCCGGAATGTCGGAATGAATTGATCTCGGCTAGGAGAACCTAGGGTTGTCTCGGCATCCTTCTCGGCTAAGCCCAAGTAGGCTTTGGTGGTCTGTCTACGGAAAACTGTCGTGGCCCGACATTCTTCTCTGCCGGACCGCAACAGTTTCGGGGACTAGTGTCGGGGGGGTGACCCCGGGTAGGGTCATGGCGACACAACTCTAGCCGAGATGACGGAGGCAAAGCCGACATAGTTATATATGTCGGCATCGTAAAATCAGAAGTAACACTAAGCCGGCATCCCTGGCGTATGCCGGCATGACTATTTTGTCTTATGAGTTTGCAGGATAAGGACGAGCACCTTGATCTCGGCGATAGCCGAGATCTCTCAACGGTCTTATCCTGACCACGTGGTGCAAAGTAAAGCAGAGCCATCATCATCTCGGAAAAGCAGTCAGCGCTTGCGTACCGGCGTCAGACGACTGCAGAGAGGAAGCACCGAAAGAGAATCTCTGACGGAAGCCGGCAGAGGATAGAGGTAATTTCTGCAGGGTGACAGGAAAAAGTAAAGTTGTCTTGTCCCCCGCGGTGCTACCGGGAGGGAACCAAGCCGCGTGCCCGGCAGGGTCCAAGGAAGATGGCGTTAGACTTGGCCCGCATGTCAGTGTGACATGGGCGGCTTATAAATAGAACCTTACCCCTCTGTAGGAAAGGAGGGCGGTGCACTTAGACAACTAGGGTTTCCCATTTTTCTTCTTCTTCGTCAAGAATACATCTCAAGGAGCGCCATCGTTGAGTTTGTCTATCTCGGTTAATACAACAAAGCAGGAGTAGGAATCTTACCTCAGCAAGAGGGCTCCGAACCTGAGTAGATCCGTGTGTGCTTGTGTGATTTGTGCGTGTTTCCCTTCACGTCCTCCCTCCTCCGGTTCCTCCTTCGTCCATCGGCCCAAGTTAAGCCATCCTATGGCATTTGCCGTGACACCACCACGATAGATTACCATAATTACATGTGATACAATTAAAATTTCTCATCTTAACTGCCTTAATTACAGTGCGGACAATTAAAATTCGTCAAGTCTTGATTGATGTAGTTAAGCAAAATTCAAGGACACTGCCCAAGTGAAGCCAACAATGTGGCTGGTCTTCTTGCGGTCTTGCCCAAGAAGCTGATTTACTGAAACAAGTCTGTTTAGATGATCCATCAAATGTTATTCTTCCGTTGCTGCTACATATACGATGTAATTATTTGATTCGATGGAAGTTTTTACCCACTCGAAAAAACAGTTTACTAAAATCACATAAGTCATAATCGAGCTGGGGTTTAAATCTAATATCACTAAATGATACTGTTGAAAAGACATTACTTCTAACTTCGTCAATCTAAGAGCACATAAGAAACCGTGACGGACATGGCGAAGTGGCCGGAGGAGCTCGTGGGATAATGGCCATGAGAGGGTCCACCCAATTTGCGTCTACAAGCTTGTATTACGATATGTACAAGGTTCAAAGGACTACGGCTGCTACTATGAGAAGAAGAAAGAGCTTAGTTCGATGCACATGGAAGACTTCAACGATAGTGATATGGCAAGAGATGTTGATGATAGAAAGAGCGCGCCCAGGGTGACGTTTTTCTTTTGTCAAAATATTGTCAGTTGGTTGTCTCAAAAGCAGAGAAGACTTCAACGATAGTGATATGGCAAGAGATGTTGATGATAGAAAGAGCGCGCCCAGGGTGACGTTTTTCTTTTGTCAAAATATTGTCAGTTGGTTGTCTCAAAAGCAAAAGGTCGTAGAACTTTCGTCGTGTGAAGCAAAGTGTACAGCAACAGCAGCCGCAACATGTCAAGCCATTTGGCTGGAGCGTCTCCTTATTGATTTGACGAGCCGTGAACCAGAGAAGATCGTTTGCAAGATTGATAACAAGTCCATTTTTCTTTTGCAAGAATGTACATCATGATAGAAGCAAGCATATTGATAACCGGTTTCACTTCATCAAGAAAAAGCATGGAAGAAGGAAAGGCAAAGCAAAGGCTACGCCATCGTGATGATTCTAATTTCAAATAGCTCCGTCCCTGACAATTGCTTATGTGGATCTAGACAAGGCATGTCTTGCCTCTTATCTCATGAGCTTCATATTTGTCCTTTGCTTTTCCTCAAAAAAAATTGTCCTTTGCTTGTTTAGAAAATTGAATTGTTGAATTGTCTTGTATGCTTATAACAGCATACATTCAAACAAATCGACCATTTTCAACTATATTGTTTAAGTCCACACTACGCATCGGTCGATCTCAATCAAACTAAATTCAATTAGAACACAAATTCTACTCCATGTGACACATTAGCCTTTGTGAAAAAAATTTGACACATTAATTCACACTCCAAGAAAAAAAATCATTTGTATACTTGAGTTTTAGAATATTTAGAATCACAGAGAATTAGTGTATCCTTAGTAAGTATAGGTCAATAGTTACATGGGAAGTAAGGTCGAGTTGTTATTGTGTTAATTATTTGTATGCTCATTTCTATGAGAATGAACGTGATGTTGGGAACGCGGTACGCTACACTCGTAGAAAATAAAAAAAATTCTACCGCTTCCGCCCAGATCAATGATGTATATAATGGATCACGAGATTAGACGGCAGACCCGAAGCGGAAGTAGAGTTGATGTAGCGCGTCGATGCCGAGTAGTCGATCAGAGTACTCCTCGTCGCCGATCCCACGAATGGTTTGTCCAAGCGCCACAGGTGCAGTGCCTTCGAGGTATCCACACGTACAGGGAGGGACTCCGTGTGGCGGACTGCTAGATCCGATCGCAAGGCTTGGGTGTGGAGGTGTATGAAGGCCGAGTCTAACTCGTGTCTTTGGTGGTGTAACCCTAACGGGGTTGGCCTCCTCCACTTATATAGATGTCCCGGGTGGGTTTAACACTTGAGGCCCGTTACAAGTCTAAGCCCGATATGTGTTGGATCCGATCCAATTCGGTCCCTTCCCCTTAAGCATATATGTGACCCTAGAGGTTCGCGGTTAGACGGACACCACTACGAGTTCGTGCACAGGTTCTGACTCAAGTCGATAGTCGGTAGCGGCGCCTAGCAGCACGTGCATATGCAACATTCCTTTTGCCTCACTATATGTGTGTCGAGCTCAAGGTGAGTGTTGTTCATCCTTGTGGAGAGCTCGACTCTCTTCTCGATCTTGTGATACGTACAGATGCCCGAACGGGTTAACGCTTAGCCCAAGTCATATGCCCATGCTTTCCAAATCTGATCACTCGACAGAGCCTACAGATATCTCTCCACATAGGATGGGCAAATCCCATCTTGATCAACCATGCTTGCATCATGTTTCTAATCAAACCCGAAAGTTACCTTTATAACTATCCAGTTACAGAGTAGCGTTTGGCAACCCCTAAGTAGGCTGATTCACATCCAAAGCTCATGAGATGACCTCAGGTCTAGGACTGGCACATACATCATACCTGAGACTAACAAATGACAATCATCTCGTTGTGTCTCAGTGCGGGTCTAACCGACTCGGCAATCTCATTGTCGAGTCCATGCTATTAGTCGGCAACACCTTGCCCTATGACTTGAAACATAGACATCATATTGAGTCACGTTGCTTGTCTAGGTTATGTGTCCTCAATGACTAGGCACCATTATTAGAACAACATCATAAAATACATAGTCTCACAAACAAATCACATATCAGTGATGATGTTCAAGGATAATAATATTAACTCATAAATAAAGTACATAGGAAACAACATCATCACATAATTGCCTCTAGAGCCTATCTCCAACACGTGAGGATCAACATTAACTATTAGATGAATGTACTCTTTTAACCATAATAACATTGCAAGTGTATATGTTAAACTCAGCTAATGCTCGTAGGAAGATTTGTTGATGTAAAAATTACTAGGATCCAGCGTCTCCACATAGCAGAAGATGTTGCCAAAGCTCTCATTTTTCGCCCAATTGTTCTACATGATAGATTATGCAATCAAAAGGTTCTTAACTCTTGTTTTCAAAGGATGTTTGAATTTTCAAGAATAAGGTATCTTGATATAATATGTATCCCGGTCATCATTCATAGAGATCAGGACCAGTAACATCCTGCTTGACAACAACATGAGAGCACAGATTGCAGATTTTGGACTATCAAAGACTATGTTGATGGAACTCATGTGTCAATTGGCAACTAGTAGATCTCGCGGAACAGTTGACAGGGATAGATCTAACATGGAAACATGGAGGCTATGGGGGACATTGCCCGCCCCCCCCCCCCCCCCCCCCACCTCCTAATTTTTCACCATTAATACTCATGTCACTTAGTTTTAACAACATCACAAATGCTTCATCTCAATTGCTATACCCCTGACAGTTTCTTATGTAGATCCACAAAAATGAATCACTTTCTCTTGAACTTGAAGGATACAGGCTAGATCACACATCGATAGTGGAAACATCGACACCGTTATCGATGGATCATTAGAAGATATGGGTACAACCCTCAGTCAATATGCTTGGCAAATTGGTGTGTGAAACCAGATGACACACGGAACGCAGAAGCCATCAATCTTAGAGCTACTCCTACAGATCCAGGACGCGATCTGTATGGAGATGGTGTTGGGATCGCTCAACAAAAAACAAATACCCATGGAAGCTGACGCCAAAAATATATATTGAGTCGAACCTTGATTGGATCAGATGCGCAAAGTGTTCAATGAGATGGTCAACCAAGCAAATGGCTGATAAGAACTATTTAAGCTTCTGTATGCCCAAAACAAGGCTTTGTATGAAGATGATGCAAAGTTTTGTTTGCAAGATTAAAATTTCAACAAAATGCCCTAATTATTTTCCGTTTACAATTAAAATTTCAACCATAATTCACAAATTAAGAAACATCCGAGCAGTTTATTCAGAGAGGAGTAAAGTTTGTTTTAAACCTTGAGCTTGTAGAGCCGGTCGAAATCGAACCTCCAGTCCTAATCCCTGAAATCGGCACCCTTTACCTTGTTGTTCCCGGTCATTAGTGAACTGAAGGACGTATAAATACAAGAATTGCAGATGTAGACAAGGTCAAGCCTGTGATCATTGACTGACTATTGCCCGGTGAATTTTGTGTCGTGGAAAAAATTACAAGATTGCAATTTATTTTGATGGTTTAGGCTTTTGATTAGTTTTATTACACATAAATGACTCTTATTCCATCTGCAGTCTAGGCCTTTTTGAATAATATGGACCCAACCAAGATGTTAAATGTGAGAACTTGTTCTCCAACAGTTTCATGATTCAAATAGCCACCACACTTTCTCAGCAATGAGACCTTTCGTAACTAGTGTAGCAAGATGAGTTAGCGTTAGCCAATGTTAGAGGTGCAACATGGTGATTCTCAGAGTACCCTTTGACCCTTTTTAGTTCAAACAAATGAACTAGTTTTTCAAAAAGTCGTGTCATTTTAAAACTTTAGTTCATTTGGTCGGCTCTAGTCAATGTAGATGCTTGACCGTGCAATCGGGAATTGTAAACTTTCTGACGAGTAATATTGACCTCAGAGTGCTTAGGAAGTGGATGTTCGATTCCCATCACCTCTACAAGCCGAAGATTAAAATAACAAGCCGTTATTTAATTATACCGTGACACGCATGCATAACTGGACCCTCGATCCTCCCTATTGTTCTTTTGAGAAGAAATACTACCACTGGATACAACAACGCACGACCGATGCCAAGAAGTTGATCAGAGCTCTCGAAGCACACGAAGCATGGTTCCACGCGGCGTGCACACGGCCTCCAACGGCACGACCTTTGGCATGGTAAGCCCGCCTCCCTCCGCCATGTCCACCTCCAAACCGTCCACCCGTTCCCAATCAAAGCACTGAACCAGCGTCGCGAGAACCATCCCGACCGTCCGCAGCGCCAGCGTCTCCCCGGGACACCTGCGCCTGCCCATCCCGAATGGAATCATAAAAGCCCCCTCGGCTTTGCCGTCCTCGAACCTCTCGGGCCTGAACTCCTCCGGACGCTCGCCCCACGCCCCCGCCGGCTCCCTGTGGATGGCGTACGCGTTCACGATGAGCATCGTGTCCGCGGGGACGTCGTAGCCGCCCACTTTCGTGTCCGCGGACGAGTGGTGCGGGAGCAGCAGCGGCGCCGCCGGGTAGAGCCGGAGCGTCTCGCTGAGGACGCACTGGAGGTAGGCGAGGCGGGGCACGTCGTCGAAGGACACCAGGCGGGACGTCCCGACGCACGAGTCCATCTCGGCCTGCGCCTTTTTGAGGACCTCGGGGTGGTTCAGCAGCAGCGACATCGCCCATTCCGTCGTCGTTGAAGTGGTCTCCGTTCCGGCCCCGAATAAGTTCTGCACGAAAATTATGGAGTGTGTTAGTGGGATCTCGTGTCGTACTCCTTGTTTGATTGTGTCCTCGAGTTTTATTTTATTCGAGTCGGGAGCAAAATTACAAACGTTGATGTTTTATCACGTGCATACAGTAGGGTAACAACAGTTCAAAGATGTTCACGATAGTCTTGTACGTGCTGACGTCTGACATGACATATTATATGTTGGGTTCTGCATGGATTTATGTACCGTACAGTGACCAGTGAACCCGACCCATGTGCACCGTGATAAAGTCTTCCAGCAGTCCAATCCTCTGCTTACGTGGAGTGGCCTCTATTTCCCAATGATATTTATCTCTCAAGATTGATGATATGATAAAAAAAAAATAGGTAGAGCAACGGAGCGGGAGTCTGGTGATTTGATATCGGTGCCTTCTGACTTCAACGAGTAATTGCAGGTCTACTGATGATGTAATTGCATGACTCAATCGTGTAGGAAAATCTGTTAACTAAACACAATCAACTACTGACAAAATAACACTGACATGAACAAGCCTTCGCTATCAATCGACTAATAGTGGACATAAGAAGTTGACTACCGAGATCGATCAGAATCAACTAGATACGGAGAGATACCATAACACTGACAATCAACTACGGACAAAATAATGAGCCGCCGCCGGGCTGCTTCTCTCGGCTACATACCAATGACGAGCAACGACTGACGAAATAATTTCTACTCCAGTAATTAACTTAGCTTAGATTGAGGCATTAGAGGGCACTCACCGCACATAGAGACTTGATCATGGTATCGGTGTAGAGCTCCGGCTCTGTCTTCTGCAGAGTGAGCATAACGGAGATCATGCTCTTCTTGTCGTCACCGTCACCACCTTCATCCAGCCTCCGGCGCTCGGCGTCGATGAGCCGCCCCAGGAACACATCCCTCCTCCTGACGAGCTTAAGGATCTTGTTCCTGACGCCCATGACGTCGAACCAGCGCAGCAGAGGCAGGTAATCCCAGAGGTTGGCGGTGCCGAGGTGCGGCACGATCTCGTCCACCAGCTTCTTGAACTCCTGGGCCTCCACGGACATGTCCACGTCGGCGTCCGCCTCGGGCCGGGTCCCCTTGGTCCGCGCGATGGTCTCCATGAGCACGCTGAGGGAGAGCTCGAACAGCCTCCGCTTCAGCTGGACCCTTGCGGGGGCCGAGGCAGAGGCGCGGAAGAGCCTGCGGGCCATGGCGCGGACCTCGGCGGAGATGACGCCGGACATGCAGGCCACGCGGTGGGCCGAGAGCAGCTGCACGGCGGCCACGCGGCGGAGGTTGCGCCAGTGTGGGCCGTAGCTGGACTGGGCCAGGCCGGCGCCGTCGAAGGAGACCAGCTGCTGCGAGGGGAACTGCGGGCGGTTGGCGAATGTCACGTCGTGCTCCGTGAAGCACTCCCTGGCGCATGCCGCGGAGGAGACCACCACGGCCCGGCGCGAGCCCAGGCGCAGGTAGAAGACCGGCCCGTGGCGCGCGGCCAGGCGGCGGAGAGCTAGGTGGAACGGGGTCTCCACCAGGTGGAGGTGGCCCAGGAACGGGATCGCAGGGGGGCTCGGCGGCAGCTGCAGCTTGCTAGTTTTCTGCTTGTTGCCATTGATCTTGCCAAGGAGGTAGTGGACCAGGAAGAGGAAGGCCAAGGAGAGGACGGCGATGTAGGCCTTATCCATGCTTAACTGGGAAACAAAGCTGCTGCTGCTGCTGCTACTACTACTGATGTACTGATGTGTCTTAATCAGGTCGCAGCTTGGACTTGATCTTTGTGGCGTGGCACCATCCCTCTGCATGGGGACCTTTATATCGAGCGGTTCGCTACCTACCACAAGGCTTGGCTTGCGGCACATACGCCATGGATGACGCCCGTCGGCTCATGACTTCATGGACATGGATAGACGATCGATCCACGTGGTTTCCTTCGGAGTTTAGTGTTGTCTGATTGGTTCTTGGAAGCGTGGTTTGTCCGGTTCCGCGTGCAGGGGCTGGATCCAGATCGGCATCGATCACTTCCTTCAGATTGTGTTGTATCTTATACTCCCTGTGTCCTGAAATTTGTATAGATTTTTATACAAATCCACGTCATTTGTTTTGAGACGGAGGAGTATATGATTAGCAACCTGTGACCTTTCCGTTCGATAAAGAAAGTTGGCGGCCTTTGTGGAAACATGCCACCGGATTGCGTCTTTTTACGTATACTATCATATCATTATAATTTTGTGATCATTTGTCAGAACACACAGCCTGACTCAAAGCTAAAAGTTGACATGTAGATATAATGAAGTACAGTACATTAAGAAATATACTCCCTCCGTTCTTTTAAAAATGTCATATTAGCTTTTATTAAGACAGTGTTTTGATCACAAATTACTGTGTGAAAATGTGGTTTACATGACATGAAACCACAAATATCATGAAGTACTTTTGATAATGAATCTAGCGATACTAATTTTATGTCATATAAATCACATCTTGACATAGTAATTTGTGATCAAAACATTTTCTTAATGAAAACTAATATGACATCTTTTAAGGAACGGAGGGAGTACATAGTTTGCTGTCAAAAAACAAGTATATATAGTTATATACCACATTTTGAAATTTAGATTTAATACTATTTTGGGAACCAAAAGAGTATTATACCATGGAGTATGTATTCCGAAATGCCTTTTCATTAGCTATGTATAGTTCTTTTTTTTCTAAACCAGTATACATTTCCCTTATTTCCTCTAGGAGTATAAACTATTTTTCGATAGAATATATATTGCTTAGTAGTATATTCTTTTCAATCAATCAAAGAAGAGTATCAATGGAGAAGTGTGTATCATCAAAGTACTCCCTCCGTTCCATAATTCTTGTCTCAATTTTGACCAAAAATGGATGTATCTATTCCTAGAAGTGTCTAGATACATGTAATATTTCGACAATAATTATGAAACGGAGAGAGTAGTATATACTGCCCATTTAGGAAACAAATATAGTATATTGTCGGAGCACGGTCTCCGGCACCGGGGATGCCGAGCACCCCCTTTTTGGTTCGGTGGAGGGCGAGGTGATCGCTCCGGCGATCGCCGGCGTGGCGATAGACACGAAGTGTAGACACAAGAGTTTTACCCACGTTCGGGCCACTCGGAGGTGTAATACCCTACGTCCTGCTTTGAGTTGTATTCACAAGTTTGAGTGCGTACAGATCACTCGGGGAGTTTCCGGGTTGGCTACTTAGGTGAACGATGTGCTATGTTCTACTCACTCGGGTTCGAACTGAGCTGAACCCTTTGACCGGTGGCAATTGCCCTCCTTTTATAAACAAGGCGGTACCACAGGTACCAATGCATGCAACGTGACATGTTGCCTAGACACGTGTCACAGCCACACGGAATACACTTTTGCGCATCCACGCTGGACGCCATGCAGCGCCCGGTCCACTGTACATGGTAGAAAAAATGGTTCTAAGGGTAGCCGCTCTAGCCTTGCTAAGCAAGCCTAGGCCTGCCGATAAGACTCATGTCGGTGCATTAAATGCACTGCGTCCGCTGTCTTGTCCTGTCTTCACTGTTCTGCGGGTCCCGCTTGCATGCCCGAGCGCGGGTTGCTGTGGTGCACCTTCCCAGCTAGCGCACCGGCTAGTTGCCGGGAGGCGTTCCTTCGGCTTCCCGGGACCGGGGTTCCCGGCAGCATATTGTACTCGGCCCTTAACTTTAGCTTCAGTAGGGGTCGTCTCCTCGAGGTAGGCTTCCCGGACTCGTCGCTTCCCGGGAGTCCTTCCTGATGGGGCTTCGTCACTGGCGAGCCACGCGGTACGACAGTAGCCCCCGGGCGTGGACCGGTAGCCTTGAAGCTCCCAGCAAGTGCTATTCTCGGTCGGTTGCCGGGCTACGCCCTATCCGACGCGTGGGTCCCAAGGGGGAAACCTCCTGGCACCCGACCTCGTGGGCCGCATTTATAGTTCCACTTTTCCGAGTGAAACAGTCGGACGCACGATTTCGTGCCTTATCCCCCTTAATCACCAGAGAGTTAAGGCCTCGTCGCGCACCTCCCCCCCCTCTTAATCTCCGATTCTTTAGGGCACTTTATTGCCGATCGTGGGGGTGTCCGTTGTAATCTGCCAGCCCCGATAAATACTCAAGGCCGGCGGCGGGCACTCCCCATTGTCTCTCGCTCCTGCCATTGCCTCCTCCCAAGCTCCCCGAGCCCCAACTCCGACCAAATCTCCTCCCCACCTCCACCGATGTCTTCCAAGGGCCAGAACCGTCCCAAGGGGAGCACCAGCAAAGGGGAAAAGCGCTAAAAGGCCGGCAAGAAGGAGCTATCGGACAGAGCCCGGAAGGATGACGAAATGTGAGCCAAGTTCGCTTTCTTCTCCCCCGGGTACAACGGCGAGGGAGTCGACAAGCTGGTCCTGGCGCTGGCCACCAAGCACAATGAGCACGGGCCAACGCGGGTCCTCCCCGTCGGCGCAGAGCGCGACGGGCACTACTTCCGGATCTTTGGGAGGTTCATCCTTGCCGTGTTCGTGCCACCGCACTCCTACTTCCTCTCGGCCATCATGGAGACCTACGGGCTCATCATGGTGCAGCTTCACCCCACGCCGTTCTTCACATTGGCTGTTTTCCAACACCTTTGTGAAGCGTTCGTGTGGGTGATGCCGTCGGTGGCGCTATTCCGCCACTATTACTACCCGAGGGTGGAGAAGAAGGCTCCGCTGTCCTCGGGGGTAGTGTTCCGATTCCACGACAGAATCAAATCGGAATTCATCGAGTTGGGGAAGAAGAAGATCAAGCACGAGTGGCGCACGACTGGTGCTGGGTGCGCACCGACCAGCTCCAGGAGTTCCACGAGGAGCCGCTCGGGCCTCCGAAGGGCTCTGACGACTGAACGCTCCGTGACCAGAAGGACGAGGAGCTGGCCCCAATTTGTGCGAAGATCAAGGCGCTCCGTGAGGACGGGCTCATGGACACGGATGTGGCGCGCCCCTTCATCGGGAGGCACGTGGCCCCCCTGGAGCGGCGCTCGCATCCGGCGTGGATGTATACCAGGGCCGGCGAACGGACCCGGCTGCAGCGCACGAACCTCTTCCTGGAGAAAGTGCAGTTCTGGGTGAAGGGTATCATCGGCGAGGACGAACCTTACCAGCTGCTCCCGCCTAGAGCGCACTGGCTCCACGTCGGGATCCCAAACCCGGGAGCCCGGGATCTCCCACTCTGCGACGAGTGGGGGATCGTGGAGGACCCCTCGGCGCAACCCTCACCCCCGCAGCCCAGGTCCCGGAAGGGCAAGGAGCCGGTTGCCGACTCGGGGAAAGGGGGCCAAGGCAAGGCCTCTGCCAAGGCAGAGGGCTCGGACTCCGATGACTCCTCGCTGGGCGTCGGGGGAGACCTCAGCGACGACGACGTTCCCCCGGCAGCCGGAGAAGTCTTGCCAGAGGAGGACGACGAGGAAGATGACGTCCCCCTGGTGATGCGGTCCGTGGTGGAGCGGGCGGCAGGTGGGAGGCCAGCCCGCAGCTCTAGGAGCCTCACGGCGACGCGGGGGCTGGGACCTCCAGCGGCAGTGGCGCGGCTGCAGCAGCCGCCCCGACCACCCTGGCAACTCCGAAAGCTCCCTCCGCGCGAAGCGGCCATACGGCGAGGAGCATCCTGGTGGACAGGGTGCTCAAGCTCAAGCCGGCGGGGTAAGTCCAATGTTGTCCAGAACAGTTTTCATTCGCGAAATTATTTTGTGCCTGACTAATCTATTTTTGCATTTTCCAGTTCGTCAAGGAAGAGGGGGCAGGCCAGCGTGTCGCCGGCAGCCCCAACCAAGAAGCCTCGCCCGGCATCGGGCGGCGGCGACCAAGACACTGCTGACGCTGCGGTTTCGACGGCGGCAGCGGCCCTTGGGGACCCAAGCGTCCCCGATTCGAGCTCGATGGTCAATCCCATGCTTGACGCAAGTTCGTGCAAGTTTGGACACTTCCTTTACCTGTTCCCGTCAATCCCATGCTTGACGCAGGTGCCGTTCGTGCAGCTGCAGGAGGGGCTCCGGCTGCGCCCGCGCCTACAGAGGTGCGGCTCATCGACCTTATTGGCGAGGTCGATGACGATGCTCCGGCGGAGGTTGCCTCCGTCGGAGCCCTTCAGCAATCAGTCACGGGGCCTGCCGGGGCCGTGACTGCTGCCATAGGTGACGCCACGCAGGGGGCGCCATCTGAGGTGGGCGACACAGAGCAACCTCCGCCAACCGGGGCAGGCGGTGGTGCCCTGGAGAAGCCCCCGAGCCCCCAGCTCACCCCTTCGGACGAGCAAGGAGCAGCGGGGCTCAGCCATGCCGGGGGCGCGCCATCAAACCCCGACGCGCCCTCGGGGTCACGGACGGTCGCGGCGGGGTCCACCTCCTCCGCCGGAGCCGCCTTCAGCCTAGGAGCACGGGAGCTCGCCGGGCGGACTTGGGGTCGGATCACCTTCGACCCCAGCGTGTTCCAGCAGGGACACCAAGTGATCGACAACATCCAGCAGCAGCAGCCGATGTTCGTCGATTTCTTCAACGACACGCAGCAGCACCACGCCCGTGTAGTGGCAGAACTGGGCGCAGCGCGACGGGAGGCGCAGGAGCAGCGCACCGAGCTGCAGCGGCTCTGAGAGGAGCTCCAGCAGGCGCGGGAAGCCGGGGCTACGCTTGCTGTGCAAGGGGTGCCGGAGGCGCAGGTCCTCCAGCAGTTGTGGGATCTCCAGCAAGAGCACCAGCGGGAGCTCGAGCTGGTGAAGGCCACACACGCCAAGAGCGAGGAGGAGCACCAGGCGGCTCTGGACTCGTTCCAAGGGCATCTTCGGGAGAAGACGGACTTACTGTCAGGCTACTCCCCGAAGATCCAGCGCCTCCGCCGTGAGGTCGGAGAGCTGGAGACGGCGGGCGCAACAGCAGCCGAAGCCTCAGCGCGCTGGGAGAAGGAGCTGCAGGACCAGGCCCGCTCCCGGGAGCACAAGCTTGAGGGGAAGCTCAAGGCCGCCCAAGATGCCAGCTCGTCCCTTTAGGGCGAGCTCGACATGGTGCGGCAGGAACTCTGGCTGATCGACGACGACAACACCAAGAAGGCGTCGGAGATCGGTAGGCTGAAGTCCGAGTGCCGCGAGCACAAGCTGCAGGCCCAGGAGGCTCGCGGTGCGTGCACAGAGCTGCGGGCCTGCAGGATAGGGGAGGTGGCCAGGCTGAAGAAGCTGGCCGACTCGGCGGTGGAGGCGCTGCAGGGGTTCGACATCCCTGTGGCTTCGTTCGATGGGGCAAACATGGGAAGATTCACTTCGTTCTTCGCAGACTTCGTCGGCCGACTGAGCGGCCTACAGAGCTGTGTCACGGCCTTCGGGGACCGGCAAGTCAACCTTGCGGCCGAGCAGGTCACCGGGTAGATTCTCACCCGGGTCCACTCCGCCCACCCCGACTTCCGTTCGAGTCGGTCTTCGACGCCTGTTCGGACGACGAAGAGGTCAAGACCCACCTAGAGGCGGTGCAGGACGTCGTGGACGAGATGGTGGCGCGAATGCAGGGCAAGGTCGACGAAGCCGCTACTGAGGAGGTTGCCGGAGAAGCCCCCGATGCCGAGGATGCCCCTGACACCGACGCAGCCGCCCGGGAGCACCTCCCGCGTAGTTCCCTTCCTGCTCTTTTTTTTTATTTCCCCGCAAGTGGCACGTGACGCCTTAGAACTTTTTATGTTAGCTTTCCTTTGTCATTATCAGTGTTACTCGTCAACTTGTTTTGTCCAAGCTTTGGTATATATCCAATGCTACTTTTACTTGCTTCTTTGCTTAAGACTAGCTTGCCGGGGAGGAGCTTTGTCTTTCTCGTGTTTTAGCCTTGCGTACCCGGGGACTCGCCAACCTCATGCTTGGTCAGACTAGGGACCCGGGACGGACCCGCGGTGCCGACCTAGGACCAAACAGGAGCGGCTAGTCACTCTGCCTGCGGGTTAACTACCCCAGCGCGCACGCCTCCGGGACGGACCCATGAGCCACGTGCGGGGGGCGTCCTCACCCCGCAAGCGTCCTTCCTACGCTCCGGCTACACGGGGACAGAGCTTACCTCAGCAAGCCAGCGTTACTAAAGGGGAAAAACCAAGGACCCAAAATGAGATACTTAGCTTCCCGTTCCCTTTGGACTTGTAGCTCCTTGCTGAAAGCCGTGGCAAGGACGCTGTGGCAGTGCACCCTCCAACGACATGCGCGGAGGCATGCACCACCACAGCGTCTTCGCGACGCCCTCGCCCACTGCATAAGAGATGTGGCAGGGCCGCGATGGTGGGAACACCCTCAGCGACAAGCGCAAAGGGATGCACCACCATCGCCTCTCTGTGACATCTCTTGTTTTCTTGCCCGTTGCTGGTGTTGCACTTGCCCTGGTCTCCTTAAATAGCCAAAGCGCTGCTCTTGCCTCCACACGCCCGGGACCACCAGTCACCGCGTGGAGGCACTGGCCCTGTCTCAGTTTCCTACATCAAGCCTCGAAGTAATTGCCATATATGTACAACTTACTCGCAAGACGATGACACCCGTGACCGCCCCACGAGCGTCACAGTGTGCCTTCGCCTCATCCCTATCCTGCATGTCAGATTCCCGCAGTGCCCAAGGTACATAGCAAAAAAATTCAAAATGTACGAAAAACAATATAAACTGGATAACCTCTTGCCTCCCAGCCCCCGGACATAGAAGAGTCGACCTCAGACATGCGTGTGAGCATCTCTACATTTCCACGGTGCCTCTCTGGCATGTAGCACGTTGCGGACGGGTCCGGCAACTGCTAGGCCTCGTTCCGGGCGTCCCGGCAACGAGCTTGGTTTATTCTGTGCACCTGGAGCAGGAGACAGAAGCATTCACGGACAGCAAAGCACAATATTTACCAATGCAACACTTATCTTTATCCAACTTTGTGCTAGCGGATTACAATCGGGTCTTGCCCGGCTACACTAGCTTAAAGAGGCACGCTGCCGCAGCGTCACCCGTGGGTAAGGCGCCACCGTTTCACAGGTAGAACTTGCGTAGGTGCTCAATGTTCCAACTATTGGACACCGGCAAGCATTCTTCGGTTTCCAGCCGGACAACCCTCGGTCTGGTCACCTGCACTACCCGGAAAGGGCCTTCCCAGATTGGAGTCAACTTGTTCCCGCCTTCGTTCCTTGTATCCGGCGCAGGACGAGGTCTCCAACCTCGAGCCCCCGGGGACGGACTCTCCTGTCGTGATAACGACGGAGTCCCTGATGGTAGCTTGTAGCTCGTACAGCAGCCCGGCATCGAATCTCCTCGATGAAGGTAAGGTCATCAATCCTCTACGTGTGTTGGCTCTTGTCGCCGTACTTGAGCTCGAGGGGCAGCACAGCTTCTGCCCCGTAGACGAGGGCAAACGGAGTTTGACCCGTCGCCCGACTCGGCATGGTTCTGCAGTGACCACAGCACGGGCTGGAGTTCTTCAACCCAGTGTTTCCCGTGGCCTTTGAGCTTGTCAAAGGTTCTCGTCTTGAGCCCCCGCAGCACCTCTGCGTTGGCTCGCTCAACTTGCCCATTGCTCCTCGGATGAGCAACAGAGGCAAAGTGAATCTTAGTGCCATGTCCTCGCAGTAAGCTCGGAACACCGCACTAGTGAATTGCGTGCCATTGTCGGTGATGATGCCGTTAGGCACACCAAACCGGCACACTATGCCCTTGAAGAACTTGATGGCTACCTGCGCCGTGACGGCTCGGACAGGCTCCATCTCGACCCACTTCGAGAACTTGTCGATGGCCACCAGTAGGTACTCATAGCCGCCAACTGCTCTCGGTAGTTTGCCGACGATGTCCAACCCCAGACCGCGAACGGCCATGAGGACGGGATGACTTGCAGGGCTTGCGCTGGTTGGTTGCTCTTCTTGGCGTGAAACTGGCATGCTTCACAGGTCTTGACTAATTGTTCGGCATCGGCTAGTGCTGTCGGCCAGTAGAAGCCGTGCCGGAACGCTTTCCCAGCTAGTGCCCTAGAGGCCACATGGTGTGAGCATGTGCTTCCAGCAATGCGCGCCCTTCCTCTTGGGGCACACAGAGGAGCATGACTTCGTTAGGACGCCTCCGGTAGAGTTCTCCGTCCACCAGGGCGTGCATTTTAGCTTGCCGGGCTACTCGCTCCGCGGCAACGTCTTCCTCCGGGAGAGTCACGTCCTTGAGGTAGCGAATAATATCCGTCCCCCAAGGTGGTGGCTCCTGGCTAGTATATGCCACCAATTTGGCGGCATAGTCTCCTGCAGCTGCAGAGTCACCTTGAGTTGCCGGAGGGGCTTCCCCGCAACTGCCTTGGGGTTGACAGAGGGCTTAGACTGCCTCTGCACGAACACCCCAGAAGGCACCTTGCTGCGTTCCGCTGCCCACCTGGACAGTTCATCCGCAACAAAATTGTCCTTGCGCTTTACGTGCTCAAATCGAAGTCCTTTGAACTTGGACTCCAATTTTCACACTTCCTCCATGTACGCTGCCATCTGGGGGCAGTCATAGTCCTTGTTTATCTGGTTGATCACGAGTTGGGAGTCTCCGCGAACAACCAAGCGCTTGATGTCGAGAGCGATCACCGCGCGTAGCCCGGCAAGTAGTCCGTCGTACTCTGCAGTGTTGTTGCTGGAGTTGGTGAAGTCGAGCTGTATCACAAACTTGAGCTGGTCTCTGGTGGGCGACACGATCACCACTCCGGCACTGGCGCCCTGCAAGCAGAAGACGCCGTCGAAGTACATGATCCAGTACCTTCGTACAATCTGCCGGCAAGGCTTGCTCCATAAGAGATGTGGCAGGCTTGTTCCCACCATCGCGGCCCTGCCACATCTCTTATGCAGCGGGGATGCCGAGCACCCCCTTTTTTCTTCGGTGGACGGCGAGGTGATCGCTCCGGTGATCGCCGGCGTGGCGATAGACACGAAGTGTAGACACAAGAGTTTTACCCAGGCTCGGGTCACCTGGAGGTGTAATACCCTACGTCCTGCTTTGAGTTGTATTCACAAGTTTGAGTGCGTACAGATCACCTGGGGAGTTTCCGGGCTGGCTATTTAGGTGAACGTTGTGCTATGTTCTACTCACTCGGGTTCGAACTGAGCTGAACCCTTTGACCGGTGGCAATGGCCCTCCTTTTATAGACAAGGAGATACCACAGGTGCCAATGCATGCAGCGTGACACGTTGCCTAGACGCGTGTCGCAGCCACACGGAATACACTTTTGCTCATCCACGCTGGACGCCATGCAGCGCCCGGTCCACTGTACACGGTAGAAAAAATGGTTCTCAGGGTAGCCGCTCTAGCCTTGCTAAGCAAGCCTAGGCCTGCCGATAAGACTCATGTCGGTGCATTAAATGCACTGCGCCCGCTGTCTTGTCCTGTCTTCACTGTTCTGCGGGTCCCGCTTGCATGCCCGAGCGCGGGTTGCTGTGGTGCACCTTCCCAGCTAGCGCACCGGCTAGTTGCCGGGAGGCGTTCCTTCGGCTTTCCGGGACCGGGGTTCCCGGGAGTATCTTGTACTCGACCCTTAGTTTTAGCTTCACTAAGGGTCGTCTCCTCGAGGCAGCCTTCCCGGGAGTCCTTCCTGATGGGGCTTCGTCACTGGCGACCCACGCGTCCCGTATCAATGGTACCCAGTGGGCCACTGGTACGACATATATGTTGTTCCATTTGAAAAGTATTATATACTATATATTGCTTCTAATAAAAGCGTTTGTTGCTGAATTCAAAAAGAATATGTCAAGGTCGAACGGCTAAAAAGTACTTCCTCTAATCCTAAATTCTTAACTCAAAATTGCCAAAATATTGACGTATTTATTCTTAAAAAGCGTCTAGATACATGTAATATTTTGACAACAATTTAGGATCGGAGGGAGTAGTATATATCGGCTAAAATCTTCTCCTTTTGTACTACTCCCCCCCCCCCCCCCCCCCCCCGAAGTTGTATATACCACTTTCTCGGATGGAGTATATGGTACTCTTAAAAACTGTATAATTCATTTGTAGGAGGAGTACAAACTTCCGTGCGTATGAATGTCATGTCGTGTTAGTACGCAAGATGGTAATTTCGTACGTTTAGGGCCAGGTGGTGTGTTGTGGCAAATGACTATGAAATTGTAATGGTACTTGACATGCGCAATTCATTTTAATTTTTTTGCGAATTTTGGGAAGCTACATAATTCATGATTTTCCTCTGTCACGCAGGGTGCTTTTTTTTTTGTTGAGAAATCACGCAATGTGCTTGTGTGGGTTATTTCGGCCTGCCTATGAGCTGGATGTCCCTAGTGGACTTTATGGGCTGTGCGTGTTTTATTTCCATTGTTCCATTTCCTGTGGGCTACCCAGTGATCTTTCTGTTGTGTGTGTGTGGACATTGCGGGCTTGTATGTGCTCCAATATAGCGCCGACCTAATGGGCTCATATGCACAACAGAAATCACAGAAAAATAACAAAAGCCCGACTTGACTCCTGCCACTCCTGGCACAAGAAAAGAAGTTGGTTTACCCCCTAAAAAGAAAAAGCAGCAAGCCTCTCGTGTAAAAAAGAAAGAAAACATTTCTATTCCGTTTTTCTTGAAAAGGTGAAAGATCCCCGGCAATTTCTATTCCGTATCACTCCCGTCAAAAAACATAAAATATGTAAAAGCTAAAAATCTTTAGACCTCGTTTGGCTCTTATCATTTTGGTATAGAATTCTAAAATTCATTATGGATTATAGGAACCAACTTGTTTGGCTGCATGAGATTGCGTACAAGAATTCAGTTTGAAAATTCATGGAATCATACTACCCCAATTCCTCTCTAAAACTAAAAGTCACCATTTCTCTGGATTTGCCTCCCATTCTACAAATCCATGGGACAAACAAACATGATTTTTGAATCCGAATTTCAATTCAACCAAATGGAATACTATAAAAAATTAATTTAATTTGTACTCAATGAAATAAAATCAGGCTACCAAACAAGCTGTTATATTTTTGTATATAGGTTGCCCCGTCTTATCTAACTCTCCCTGTCAAAACACAACATGCCAGCATACTTATCTAACAATTAAGAAGATATATATCTTAAAAATAGGTGTCGATAATTATCATTTTTCTAAATGATCATGTGGCGATCACCACCGTTCGAGCACATGTGATCCTCTTGTCAGGAATCTCGTGGTTGCTTCCTGTGGTGTTGCCATAAGAAGGATTTAAATCCATGGCGGGCCTGTTCTTTCGTGAACCACCACCCTGGCCCCTCCGCGGCCTGCAGGACGAATGTATGTATGCTTTGTGTGTGTACTTATTTTAAGTTCAAAATAATGGAAGTTGATAAAAAATATTAAAAGTTCATGAGAAATTGAAAGTTCTTAAATAAATCTAAAATTTATCCTAAAAGTTTGAAAATTAAGAAAACCAAAAGTGAAATGTGAGAAAGAAAAATGAAAGGTCAGAAAACAACCGTGGGAAGATAAAAATAAAAAGCACAACCGCGGTTCTTAAAAGAAAAAAAGAAAAAAAAAAGAACGCCAATACCTCGCGAAGTCCATGCGATACAACGAGTGCCCGATGCAAGGGACCCTACTATGCATCAATCAGTCAGGGCTGAATGCATACATCAGAGATGCATGGGACTTCGGCTAGGACGCTAGGGTGCCCATATATAGACTTTTTTTTTCGAAAAGGAGGTTGAAACCCCCGACCTCTGCATCAAAATTATGCACACAACCAATTTTATTGATTTATTAACAAGTCTAGCGAGAATACAACGATCAATCGGCCCAAAGCCACCAATCTATTCCTACAAGTCCGATGAAGGATGTGGCCATTATCGGGGGCGACTGCCCTGACCGCATACCACCGCCCAACATCTAAATCCGGAGGCCACACAAAGAACACAAACGGGCAAGTGAATTCTTATCGTGTGTCGACTGCGCACGCTCCAGAATCAGCAACCACCATTTTCCACCAACCCATCTTCAGGACAAAGAACGGAGCATTTAACTTGCCAGGCTTGCCATCGACGACGACGCAAACCAGATCCCAGCATCTGACGCCACCCTTCACCGCAAATCTAACATTCCCAAACGATGCCCCCAAGGGGGAAAACAGCACCACGAGCGCCACCATTGTCCAGTCCGAGGACTTAGCTTTTTCACCCGGAAACCTAGAGCGGGGGTGGTGTGTAGTTACCTCAACAACGCTCAAAGAAAGAGAGAGACGTCCAAGGACGTCCTCGTCGTCGTGGTCGGACTAGCCGACCAAGGATTTCTTCCGGTACCCGACCCACACCACACACACACCGCCTTAGACTATCGAGTTGACATTCTCAATACAATTTTTGAATAGAACAAGTCAAAAAAGCACACGAGCTTTCTGAAAAACCGAAGCCGTGATGACAAAACGTAGCTTTTCTTTGCCAAGGCCCTCGCTAAGAGAGACGGGAGATAGGCACAGAGAAATACGACCTGTAAATATATAGCCAAGAATCTTCTTCCATGAACTACCACTTATCAATAAATATTCCATCAGAATGGAGGAAAACACATCATCTGCGAATTACAAAAATATAATTATATCTGCTAAGTTTGCAGCCAAAATCTCCAATCCTACTTTAGGCGTTGCTATTGCCTTAAATTGTGCATTTCTCCTTGTAGATAGATGATGGAGCATGTGGTGCGGGAGGTACTACGGGACTTCGCCTTTTTTTTTTTTGACAGCTGAGGGCATCTTCGCCTTTGCACAGTATCTTTCCGTCCAGCAGCAGAGAAAGCGGAGAAGGGTCCCGTCGGGTTGGTTCTATGCGTCCGTGGTGGGCTGCCACCTCGTACGGCTGCACCTCCCATCACCGGCCGGCGAGCGGCAGCGCGTGCGCTACTGTCTTGGCCCCGAGGACTAGCTCACCTCTACTGCTGCTCTTATCCGTTTCCATTCAATGATTCAAACCCATCTGTTCTTTCCTAGCCTTTCCCATTTCACCAGATAAACCTGACATTTTTTAGGAACCTTTAGGCAAAAATTAATTTACCTTGAAATACTTAACGGAATCTGACCGTTTTACTCGGCGCCAGCCAAGTCGATGTGAGGTTAATTATCTTGGTAAGAACCTGTCAATGTTGGCGCCTTTTTTTTCAAAAAGGCGAAAACACTTCGTCCTCTGCATCGATCAGTGAAAAAAAAACCTAACAGATTCATGAGTGATTGAAAATTAAGAGATCAACACAGTGTTGGCAAATTCAGCACCAATCAGAACAGAGCTCGGCACCGATGACTCTGGTTCTAACCCTTGGGTCTCAGATCTACAAGGAGTCTAACAAGGAGATAGCATCTACGCTGAGAGATTGATCAAGCGGTGTTTTTTTAGTTGATAAAATTGATCATTTTGTCCTGTTTACAGTAAAGAATGGATTTCAATATAATCAAGACTTCTATTTTTTTTCTCGCATTTCTGCAGACAATATCAGACCACGTTGTGTCCTAGAATTACGCTCGTTGACTGAACCGGTATGTAAAATTCTGCGTGGATGTAGTACACAATAACCCCTGATTAAGATCACCGGACCATGTGGTTGGGTACTTAGGTTATGACATCATGGTATAGACTAAACTTACCTTGGTTGATGGGGCTAGCAAATGATCCTTAAAATATGCCGGCCAAGGGGACACATACAGATGCTTGCTTGCTCCCAAAGCAATGATTAATTGCATGCATGCATCCGCAACCCTTTTCACTTTTGCTAGCTCTCTTGCTGCTTGGTTTTCGTAACAAAACAAGCAATTTTTCCCTAGCACTAAGTAAAAAGAGTCGCTTTGTGAGCACACCACGTACATATGAGTGCATGCACCCTAGCTTGCGTGTACGATGTGCGTGTATGTGTCGCCCCAATGAATATCAATCCACACATACAGATACAGTACACACCAGGCCCGATTATAATACATGTGCATGCGCGCGGGCACCATTTATACTACTTGTTTTCAGTGACAACTGACAAGGGTACGGTATGTAGTTATGTACAGTGGAAAGTGCATCCAATTCTGTAAAACGTATCATGAGTTCTCAGCCCCTGCCCATTCTTCTTTGATGTGGTTTTTGCACGTACTTCTGTTAAAGTATATGCGTACTTATACTAATACAAAAAATATATATTTTATGAGCAAGCAATACTGATCTAATAATACTGTTCGTGGGGCTAACGGGCTGGACTATGATAAAAGAAGTCAAACCATGTGATAATTTTGTAAATGCTGTCAGCAACGAGGAAAGGATAGGGGTAGTAATTGACTCGATGGTTAGCCACCTCTACAAGTTTTAATGAACCGAGTTAACTACGACATAGTCTCTTTCTTTTCATAAAGATTGGCACGGTTTTGAACTGAACGGAGGAATTACATATCAGTGCTTACCAACAAATTAATAAGCTCCATTTTTGAGAGAGAGAGAGAGAGAGTTGACAAATTGTGTGTCTATGATCCTATAAGATTTCAATAAAAAATCCTATATCGTTTAGAAAAAAAAATTGTGAGAGCAACGTCGGTGCTATGTAACCTGGAAGTGCTCATCGAGTGTGAGGTGTCACATTTGGAGATGAGGGAGGAGGCGCATTTTGGCTTCCCAACTGGGAAGTGCTCATTGAGTGCATTCGTCTTCAACGCTGTCCTGTGGTTTGCGTGGCTGTTTGAGCAATGGCTCTGGCATTGCAGTTTGTTTTGTATTTTTTATTTTTTGAACTCATGCTTTATCAATGAAAATATGAAATAGACAAACTAAGCTTTTGCCTCGTTTAAAACACAGTACAACTATACAAGAACCCCTTAAACTAGATATGCAAAATTTGAGCTCAGTTTTCTCAATGGATAGAACCAACAATTAAACAGTTCAATTACGAACCTGAAACAGATGTGCGATTAATTAGTGTCAAAGCCTGCATGCAGTGCCCTAAAAAAAAAAGCCTGCATGCAGTGTCGAGCAGGTCCAGCGATGCGCATGTACGCACGCCAGCAGTACTGTCAGTGGTTGCACGCATTGCTCACGCAGAGAATTGCTCCAAAGCCTGGGTGGGGCGAGAGCCTAAACTAGACTAGCTCCTGCCAAAGCTGTCTGCTCTGGGCGGAGCATCTCATGCAAAGGATGTACCCCAAATCCATTCGCCACTGTCTAGTTTGTTTGGCATGCGAAAAGGGGCATGTGAAATATTCTCTCGAGGGCATCATTGCAGCTAGCATTCCATTCCATCTCACTCCATTCCACTATCTTCGGGCAATGTTTATAAAGCCTCCCGTTCTAGCAGTGGCAAGGCAACCAAACACAACTTACCTTTGCCATCTCTCATTTGATTTGTCTCATGCAAGTGTAAAGCCCTGAAGAAAGACATGAACATATAACCGAGAGAAAAAGACAAGCCAAGCTAGAATCTGTTCACGTTTTGCTAGGAGTGGTCACTGGTCAGAGTTTCAGGTCAGTTCCTTGGGATGCTCTTGTTGCTGCTGCTTGATTTCCTTCTCATAAATACCTTTGTGCTGCACGAATTTAGCTTTCTGATCCTAGAACATCGGCACATGTATTTCAATTTATCATATTTTCTACAGAGTATCATCACTTTGTTGAAAGCACCAGTCAAAAGCAAGATCAGATGATCCAGATGGATAATCTTGTGCAGCAGTCAGAGATGGAGCTGCTGAAGATGGCCATGCTCAAGCATGAAGAGACCTTCAGGGAGCAGGTAGATCTCAACAAACGACTTGGTTAATCTACCTACGATTGCATCATATCCGGATTTCTTCCTAAGCCAATAACCTTCTTGTATAATTATCTCAAGGTGAATGACTTGCACCGGCTATACCGCATCCAGAAGCAGCTGATGAGCGGCCCGACTTTGTCGCCAGAGCTACGACCCTGCAGGGGGCAGAGCCGCCGGCACCCACGGCCCCGGCCGCCGGAGCTGAACCTCGTCGGCACTGGCACAGTCCTGAGCCCAACGTCCAGGGAAAGGGAAGATGAGCTGGAGCTCACGCTGGCCGTCGGTTGTGGCAGACAGAGAAAGCGGCGGGACGGCGAGCTCTTCCCGGTGCCGTACCACCAGAGAGCGATGGCGTTTGATCTCCGGGAAGGGATGATGGCGAAGCAGCCGCCATGGCTCCTGAAGTGCCTGAGCCTTAGGATGGCTTGATCGATTTGAGCAATCTGACCAGGAGATAGCAGGCATGCTGAAAGCCTGAAATGCCATCGATCAAGCCATCCTAAGGCTGAGGCAAATTAGATCACCAGTGTTGGTGTCTTGTTTTCTTCTCCTTGATCTGACACTGGCTCATGAATATTATATGGAGAAAGCTTTCAGAAAATGGGGGATTGCAAGCAGTAGCGGACCAGGAGATAGCAGGCATGCTGAAAGCCTGAAATGCCATCGATCAAGCCATCCTAAGGCTGAGGCAAATTAGATCACCAGTGTTGGTGTCTTGTTTTCTTCTCCTTGATCTGACACTGGCTCATGAATATTATATGGAGAAAGCTTTCAGAAAATGGGGGATTGCAAGCAGTAGCGCCCGTGGTAGTAGCAAGCAATGCCATAATTCTACAAATATGGTCCAAAATTGAATAAAAAAACGAAGAATCGGTACCTAGTGACTCTCATGATTAATCTTTTCACCAAACTTTTGCAGCAGAAGTTAAGACATGCATGCAAAAGTAATTGTTAGAGATGTCAAGCAGATATCTGACTACAAACCGCAAAGCTTTGAAGTAAATTTTGACGAAAAGCAACCTCCGGTTGCTAAGCATCTTTTTTATTTGACAACAGGTAGCAAAGCAAGTATGACCAACTGGAACCAGATAAAAAAAGAGTAGAATACATTTTCAATGCACAAAGTGGGTCAATTTGTAGCTGATTCATCCCTGTGTGTGTGGTGAAAAAGGCAAGAGATAAATAAAGAACTATACAACAGGGTACAGACAACAGTATAAATATCAATCTATGTTATGTTATGATCGGTGAGTGCAAGAAATTTTATACCCGATCAGATTATCACAACAAAGAGACGTAACTGAAGCATTTCCAATTTCCATAAGACCTACTCCGTATCTCCCAGTAACAGTCAGTCTCAATTACTCCTTTGTTGTGATAAATCACAACAAAGAGACGTAGCGGAAGCTAGTGCACCACGAGAAAGTAGCAAAAATGCAAAATACAATGTTAGGCACAAAGTTGCAGATCTTGCTTTCCTCTGACATGGAAGTTTTACAGTGTTCGTTTTGTCAGCAAACAATATACAGGAAAAAGATTATGATGGCATCCATGTTTTCCTGAGCATGAAGCGTACATACATACAAAATGGCAAACATTAAAAGACTTGTACCTATTCATCAAAGTTACAGTTCCCTTGTGGCACATATCTGCTTCTGTTCTTCCTCTAATTTTCTCCATGCAGCCTGGCTCGCGGTCCAAAAAAATGTAAGGGTTGGTAATTTGGATATTTTTAGATGATGGGTTCGTGTGATATATTACCTTGTCCCTCTCAATCCTGGAGAGATGTGGCTTCATCGAGTTCCCCAGCTCTACTCCTCCCCATGCATCCAAAAGCTCCTTCTCTCTTGCTCTTCTGCGGTCCTGCTTCTGTTCTTCCTCTGATTTTCTCCATGCAGCCTGGCAAGCAGTTGATAGATTTGTAAGGTTGGCATGCTTGGCACTTTTAGGTTGGTGTAATTGAATCAATTACCTTGTCACTGTCAATCTTGGACAGGTAGGGCTTCGCTGAGCTCCCCAGCCCCTCTCCACCCCATGCATCCAGGAGCTCTTTTTCCCTTGCTTTTCTTCGCTGTTCAGCAGGGTTGAAGCCACTTGTCAGATTTTCTTTTTCAGCAGCAGCAGCCTGTTTGGCTTGCTCAAGCTTTGTTGGACGCTTGAGAAAGATGTCAGCCAGACCTCCGACTGCTTCCTCAGCACATTGTTTATCACTCTTCTTTACAAAGAACATACCACCCTCCTTTTCATGTTTCGTCTTCTCCTTTTCAAGCCTGGTGACATGTTTAACTAAGATCTGGTCTAAACTATCAGATGCTATGTCATTGTCACCATGCTTCTTCTGATCATGCACAACAGTCCTTCCTTGCCCTAATGGATTTCTCTTTTCATAATCCATCTTCTCTCTTTCTAGTCGACTGACATGTTTTACTAAGACTTGATCCAAACTCTCTGATGCTGTCACATTGTTACCATGCTTCCGCACATCATGTGATACAGTACTCTTTTCTTCTCCCAAGGCAATCCTCTTTTCATATTCCATTTTTTCCCTTTCCAGTCTAGATATGTGCTTCACCAAGATTTCATCTAAACTAACTGTGGTGTTGTGACAATTCTTCTGTTTATCTTTCTGCGTGTTGGCTGGTTCTTGTTCGAGTGATTTCCTCTTTTCCATCTCCAATCTATGAATTGGCTTAACAAAGACCTTATCGAGGCCAACATCTAATGCACTACTATCCTTAGTACAGAAAGCTTGAAGCGCTTCAAGCTTGGCAGCTTCAATTCGAGTCAATCTTTTACCACCCTGGCTACGCTTTGCACCTGAGGGTGGTAACTGATGTGAAATTACAGTTTTGTTCTCCTTATCTTCCTGTGAAGAATTACAACAGGCATGGATGCAATTGCTTTCTTCACCTGATCCAATGGAAGCACAACTCCCCTTCAAATCGCTGTTACACAAGGCTTCTGACTCAGCATTGCACAATCCACATTCTCTGTTGCTGGCTTGTATATCTTTCATAGTATACGCTTTAATATCCTTACTCCCTCCTGAAGGATTAACACATTGGTTGCTCTTCTTGGTTTCCAAAGTATCTTTCTCAAGCATAGACACATGCTGATGCTGCACAAGGATGCTACCTATGCCAGAAGCAGATTCTAGTTCTTTTGTGTTGCTGCTTCTAAGTTGGTTCTCGAAATTTTGCTCAACAGGTTTTACTGTGGTACCTTTTCTGTCTGCTTCTCTTGCTTCCTGAACTTCTATTTCGAGTTTTGAAAGATGTTTGACAAGAAACTTGTCCAGACTTGGTAACTCAGACGGGACTTCTTTCTTTGGTCCTTGTATATCAACGAAACTGGCTGCAGTGGAATACCTTCTTGATTGTGATCTGTGTGATGCAGCAGCAGTGTAGTTTGCAGGCTTCGTTTCATAATATTTGCCCCTATCACATTGAAGCGCTGCATTTAGGCCAGATGTGGCAACAATGACGGCCAAAGAGGCAAGGTCATCTTCATGGAGAGCTTTTATCCTTTCAAGCATAATGTTCACAAGATCGTTGGGTTGATGTACTACATTCGTGGTGTTGAAATCAGATGGAAAGATGCTGGTTCTGGAGGTTTTGTTACTGAATTCGAAATTATTTGTTTCTTCATTGTTACAATCACCCAGGTGCTGTTCAGCTTCAGAATTCACATCAATATCTGAAACGGCAGGATTTCGGCTAATTTTCCATAATAGCTCCTTAAACTCTTCTTGGTTTGACGAATCGGGAGAGTTTGCAAGTCGAACAAATGCCTTTTTCACTGCTGCAGCAACCTCCATATCAACCTCAAAACCAGTTTGAAAGGAAGCTGTAACCTTGTGAGTTGATCTTTCATCAGCATAATGTGATGATTCCACCTCATACTGCTTACTTGGACAATCAGGTCTGTCATACATCATCACACCTATTACTCTAGCTTTTTCAAATGCTTCAGTTGCATTTAACTTGGCCTTTTCCATAAGGTCTTCAGCTTGTTTGTTTTGGATCCTGTTACAAAAATGAATTAAAAGTAACACATAAGGACACAAAAGTATTAAATAACACATAAAGTGCAGTAAGCACAAGAGAAGACATGATAGAATCAGATAGACATAATCTCACCTAGCTGTTTGAAGAATTCTACACCATGAAGCTTCAACCATAGCAGCCTTTCGAGCTTCCATTGCCTTTCTCGCTGCTTCTCTAGCCGCAATTTTCTCCCTCGCCATCCTAGTATAGTGAGGATTTGCATTTCCAAGAGTGTCATGAAGGGATGCGGTCATACCATCAGTCTCCTGCAGAAGATAAAAGGCATAACTATAATTATCATCCTGAGATAATAATTCTTAATCTGATTTCCACCTTTTCATGTAACAAGTAGAGAATTTTTTTTGTGGTAGCAATGACTTGTGAGTTCCTGGTCATGAAGAAAACACATAGTTGGGATCCTGCAATATCCCGTCAGTTGCAAACAGAGTGTGACGGAACGTGACCCAGTGTGCAATTATCTTGGACCCACTGGTATAATGTGCGTGTTGTTGCCTCAGCTGGTGCAAAGTGCAAACTATGTCACCTTACCTAGTACAATTGCAATTTACTCTAGAAAACAATAACCAAAGAGTAGCAAATATTTTGTACCATCTATCAAGTACCTGAAGACGCTTTATCTTTCTCTTTAGGTAAGATTCAGTCTTTTTCCTAGGGAACCAATCAATAGGAGAACCACTTCTGTGATTTACGGACTTTTTGAACTGGGACATCGACTTATTCACAGAATTCAAAATTGAGCATCCAAACTCTCTCGAGCCTGAACTCTGCAAGAAAAAAAATGCAGAAAACACTGTCAGCTAAATTCTTCAAATAAAGTAGGCCTGACAAGTAAGAAAGAGATTCTTGCAATGCTTATTGGGCTTTGTTGACGCGTAGTAAATTGAACCTGGATGCTATGTGACAAAAATGTAACGGAGACAAACCCCTGCATTTTACAGGGACAGTCCTAAGAAGCTAACAATCTAAGGGTCACATATGTAGATTTTGTCCACATTGGTTGCCTGTAAAGTTGTCCTATGCAAAGACAAACCATGAGTAATGATTTATTTATAAACTTGCACATATTGAAGAGCCATCTTTAATCTCTACTCAGCCTACCTCAAGCCTCTTAATGGAAGAATTACAGGCACATGGCGTAAACTGGACTCTTTATGTATGCAACAACCTTGAATAGCGATTTTGATTTCTGGATACTTTTAATTGTTTAATAAGATTGAGTGGTCAGGACTATACCTGATGAAGATTTCACCTAGAGTATAAGCTCATGAACATCATTTGACACATTTTCATAGGGCACATTCTTCCTTTTCCTTCTTATAATAATAAGTTTATGATGATGGTTGATTCTGATCAGAAGGATATTTTTATTTTATTAACTTTTGAGTTATGATAGGCTAGAAATAAGATATAAATGCTCACATTTTTTTTCCACTATCAACTTTTGATTTAAGAATATCAGGTGAGTTAACAATACTAGAACACATGTGGCGTTATGCTTTACATATAAAAAAAACAACAGGAAAACAATTTACACCTTCCAAGCCGGTAAGATTAAAACTCTTTGGTGACACTTTCATCATCTTGTGTCATTATAGTTGTGACCTACTACTGGTCCACCCTAGCAATGAACAGAACATGCCAGAGTCCTTGACTCTTATCATTTCAAATGCCAACTCAACACAACAATCAGCATGAATCACCAGATTCAAACTCCCTCAAAAAGTTAGAGGCTAAGGAATTGGATGGTGACAAGGTGATAACATTATTTGTGAGGAATAAATAAGTAGCAATTGCATCAACTACTGACAGAGCACATGAGGCTAAGGATTGGATGGTGACAAGGTGATAACATTATTTGTGAGGAATAAATAAGTAGCAATTGCATCAACTACTGACAGAGCACATATCCGAAATGTTGGACATCAACTTGAACTGAAATCAGCAAAGAATCAGGCATAATGCATTTACCCCAACACCATACCTGGAACCAAGCATAAATTTTTTCTACAAACTACATGATGAAAAATCGCATCTGCATGGCATAAGTTAACATACTACAAACAATTCAACAACTATACGAAATCACATTGGCATGATATGAGTAAAATACTGCAAGCATCTATAGCTAGAAGTTGAAGTGATCCATGTAAAACAACAAATCCTACATAGTCCTGCTGCTATATCAAGGCTTGCATATATCGGAGATGCAGAGTAATTAGAGGAAATGACCACGGAAGGCCAAATGAGAACTAGGGTTTTCATGAGAAATTGGTTGTAGCTATTGTGAAGCACTATGTGCGGAGAAAGGCTGCGAAGCACTAAAGGTAGAAAAATTAGCCCGAAGCGAAGAAAAATAATCCACATCACACCAAACTACCGCCCAAACCCACCCAAAATTCTCCATGCGAATCCGGTACTCTAACCCTCAGCAGCCACCCGCAGTTCTACCGAGGAGAATCGCAGAACTCCAATTGAGTCCCAGGAGAGATAGAGTTAGACCGCAGCAACACCTGATGGAGGAAGGGGACGGGATGTCGAGCGAACCTTGCGGGAGCTTCCGCCGCTGCGGTTGGGGCTCTTCCTCCGGGAGGAGATCGCCGAGAGGCAGCGGGCCGCGCCGCCGCCGCTGGGCACCGTGGGAGTGGACGACGAGGTGGGAGACGAGGTTGACATGGCGGATCGCGATATCGGAGATCTCATATGAGAAGAAGGGGCGAAGGAGAAGGAGAGGCTTGGGATTCAAATGGAAGACGAGGGGATGAGGGACAAGTAGCCGTTGTTGCTGCCGAATGCCGACGACGGGGTTGTCTCAAACAGAAATGCGGGTGTGACTTAGAGCTGGCCAACTGGACCGAGCCTTTCAAAAAGCTAGCCAGCATGGACGGCCCGGCCCAACATAAAGTTAAACGGACCGTGCCAGGCCCGCGACAGAGCTTGGGCTGTGCCTGGGCCTCATCCTCGACCCCGTGAGCCGGCACGAGATTGGCCTTTTTTTTTTGAGAGTACGACATTGCCCTATTGAGCATTATTTTTTTCTTGTATACTCTTTGCGGGCCGCAGGCTAAACGGGCCTAGGCCAGCCTGGTTGGGCACACAGCCATGGCTTTCGCCGCAGCGGGCTGGCCCCACCCGTTTATATGCGGGCCTACGAGCCATGCCAGGCCCGGTTAGCAGCGGAGCTGGCCATGCTGAGCCAGGTATACTGTGACTACCAGTTCTCTGAAGGAACGGCATGTTTAGTATAGTACATAAAAATAGAAATTTTTAAAGAAAAACACGCGATAAATCTCCGTATCTATGGGTATTTTTATTTTTTTGAGATTATATATTATTAAAATCAGGGAAAGCCAGCCATCGAGGCCCAACAGAGTCGACCACGTATTTTAAAGAAGAACACGCGATACATCACCGTATCTATGGGTATTTTTTTCCAAAACTATATATTATAAAAATCAGGCAAAGCCAACCATTGAGGCATAACAGAGTCGACACCCCTCCCCCCCCCCCCTCCCACACACACAAAAAAAAAACACGGGTTACATATCCATATCCATCGGTATTTCTACTAATATAAAGAATGTCAGATCTGTATGAACTATACTATAGATGACTCAAATCAGACGTTCAAGATCATATAAGTCGGCATCGTGCGATGTCCCGCAAAGCCAACATCATGGCCACAAATATCGTCGTCATTGCAGACGGTGGGTGGCTGGGGATGGAGGTGTGGGGATGAGGGGAGGCTGACAGTACTACAGAATCACTTATTTCTGACACGTCGGAAAACTTCTATGCTGACGCAAAGCGGACGCGTCTCTGATCATGTGTCAGAGGTAACCGAAACACTGCTGACACGTTCGAACGCATCAGAGATATGGATTACGTTTTGATGCTTCTCAGGAGCGAAGTGTCACAGCTGAAGTAGCGCGAGGTGAGTACTTGCTCGTAGAAGTGACTCTTCTGACACTTCCTCGTCGGGGAAGCGTCAGAGATGGAGTTTTCTCTGACATGTATTAACAGAACAAGCGTCAAAGAGATTTCTTAGCTCACACTTTGTTAGCGAAGATGAGTCAGAGAACGTTTGTGCGGTTTCAAAAAAAAATTGCACCCGCTGACGCTTTTTCTTCACGTAGTCAGCATCCAGTTTTGCAAAAACTAAATTAAATTAATTGCAATGCGGTATCAAAGATTTTCATTGCATAATACATTTACATTACATACAAGATCCAAGTTAACATACATTGCATATTGCACAAGATCTAACACTAAGAAAGACAATATCTAACACAATCGTGCCATAGATGATCGTTGCATTGGTGATGGTTACCGTGCCATTGCATGCCGTCGGAGGAGGAAGCGCTGAAGACAGTAATGGTGAACGGCGATGCAACGACCGAGAGCAGCAACATGAGGGATGATGGGCCAGCCGAAGGGGGACGATGTCAAGACAGCCGGAGGGGAACGATGTCAAAGCCAGCCACGAAGGGGGACGATATCAAGGCCTGCCGAAGTAGAAGAATCGTGGAGGAGGCGATGGCGGGCACGAGAGCGGTGGTGGACGGAAGTGAAGCGCCTGTGGGCACTTCAAGGCCGGCGTCGTTACCGCATCCTTTCATCGACGGCGGCATCAGGGGTCCGGATGGGGAGCCTTGACGGGCGCAGCCTGCTCTCCACCGACTCGCTCTCCGACGACGCCGTGCAGATGATGGTGCCGACCACAAAGGAGCCGAAAGGGGTGTCCGAGTCAGAGGAGAGTGCGATGTAGTCCTCCGTCGATGAAGGCAGTGGTTGCAGAGGTGTAGCAGACGGACGAAACGGAGGTGCCAGCAGACGCCGCACCCCTGGCCGGATCAGCGGCCTCGACAAAGACGGTGTAGGAGTCGTCGGCAGAGCAGCAGCCGTAGTCGGAGCAGTGGGACGAAGCGGATCTACAAATCCTCTCAAGACAAACCCTTCTGGATGAACGATGGCGAGGTGGATGGAGCTAAAATATAAGAGTTGAGCTAGCTCGTAGTTCATCATCTTCCTCCGTTTGAGGGTATTTATAGGCGGGGGTGACGCTGGGAAACAGAACGGAGGCGTAAGCGATGGACCGGAAGAGGAGGCCATGGACTGGATAAAGAGGTGTGTGTGCGTACTCCCGAGGCGGGTCGCCGGGAGCGCCATGGCTATAGGCTCATACTCTGCTTGATTCCTGAAACACGCTACGTCTCTAAAACGAGGGGCAAACCCGTGAACCTTTATAAGATTCGGAAACTCCTCTGACGCATCCAAAACAGAAGTGTCACTGTATAAACTACTTCTGACGCGTACTTATAAAACGTGTCATAAAACATTCTTCCATCTAACACAACCTGACAAATTTTCCCATGACACTTATACTAGCAATGCGTCAGAGGAGTTGAGCACCTCTGACACGTCCGGCATGTCCACCTTTGACACGTAGGTTTTTCTTTAATTAATTTGTTTGTGTGGCACGCGTCAGAAGTTTGGTTGTGTTTGAATGTGATCATCTCCTGCGCGCCCTTTTATATTCATCATTTCGTCTTCCCATGCAAACCGAATGTATCCTTTGGGCTTCATCGTTTCGAATTCCCAATCAATAACTCGATCTATGTATGCCTATACATATTCTGGCCTGTGATCCCTGCAAAGATCATTCCGGCGGCCTTGATCGATAGAGAAAAATGGATAGCTTCTACATGCAGACATGCCCTGGGGACAGCTTCCAAAACTCGTCCACTGAGGCGGAGAAGAGGGAGCTAGACGGCGACAGCCCTTACCGGAGGCCGCCGGAGCCGGTCTCCTCCGACGAGGAGGAGGTTCGTCGGAGGAAGCGGCGCCGAAAGAACGATCGTCGTCGCCGGTCTGCACGGCGAACCCCGACGCCGCCACCTCCCGAAACCGCCACCGATGCCCACTCTGGCGGCCGCAAAAGGCACCGGAACGACCCACCACCTGCATCATCTCCTTTAGCATCATCTCCACCACCGCCGCCTTCGTCTCCTCCAGCTCCGTCTCCGCCTGCTGGAGCTCATGATTAGGCGCCTCCACCGCCGCCGCCTTCATCTCCTCCAGCACCTCCTCCGCTGGGGTCTCCAACGGTTCCGGTATCACGTCAGGTGCTCCGATCCTTGATCGGTGCACTTGAGAAGTGTACCGAGGCCTTGGAGAAGATAACCATGAGCGCCGAAAAATATTTTTTTTCCTCTTTACTTGTTTTTTAACTTCAATTTCTATATATATATAGAAATATAATTTTTCTCTTTAGTTGTTTTTTCTCTTGTCGGGCACTGGGGAGGTTGGTTATACTGGCTCTTTTGGCTATATATGTATTTTCAATTTTCGATTCAATCATTTCGATCAATTTGTACAGAACTGACCCGCAATTAATTAAATATTAAAACAGAGTTTTAAATTTGTAAAAGCTGAAAAAAAACACCACAAATAGTAATGCAAGAGTGTGGCATCATATCCCCTTGCCTCCTTCGGTAAGAAGTGTCACACATTTGGAGAGCAACTTCTTTGACGCTTATTCACACACCACAGTCAGAGAACAGGACAACACCACAGAACACAAAACACTTCAGACGAGCGTAAGAAAAAGCATCAATGGTGTACTACAGAAACTCTACTCTGACACTTGAACATAGCAACCGTCAGAGAAGTTACTCTCCAAATTTGTGACACGTCTCAGCGAAGGTGAGTTCGCGGTACAGTACTAACTTCTGACACGTCTCTAGTAGAGAAGTGTCAGAAAAGAGTTGTGTCAAAGGAGATGTCACTAAGGTGACGCGTCCTCCAAGCGGATGTCAGAGACGAGCTACTTGCTACGCGCCCTCTCGTGTGTGCTCGCTGACATGCCGTCCAAGAAGCGTCACAAATAACGATCAAGTCTGATGTTTTTTTTTTTGAGTCCGAATAGAGCTTTCTAGAGTAACGGATTCTGTAGTAGTGTGAATCACACCCCGGATTTGGGGGGAGGGAGGTAGGGCTGGCTAACGAGCACGCTCAGTTCGTTAAGAGCTCGGATCGTTAAGATCGTTATCGTTAACGATCTAATACGATTGTTTGGCTCGGTTCGTTAAAAGCTCGTTAAGATAAATAAAAGACATTCTAGTCTAAATTTTTTGGCGTGACGTGTTTGCTTGGGATAAATTTTGACATGAAACAAAATATATCAGAAACTGAACATGGCTATAAAGATTGAAACACAACAAAAGAGAAATAATAGCACAATTCTAGCAGCAAAATAAGTTTCAGTAGCCACTTACAAGTGATGTACGGGACGAGCTCGTTAACAAGCTTAACGAGCGCTCGCCGAGCTTGTTCGTTAAGATCGTTAAGCTTAACGATCTGAAAAGAAAGTTCGGTTTGATTCTTTAGTTAACGAACCGAGTCAGCGATTGTTTAATATTGTCGAATTTCGATCTTCTCGTTCAGGCCTGCAGGCCTAGAGGGAGGGCAGCCCCGGGTTTGATGGACTGTATTTTTTTTCCATTGCTTGGTCGGCAATGTTTTACGATATTTTATACGCTTGATATATAGGAGTAGTTTAATAAAAGGGTTAATGTTCGCATCAGTGGACACAGAAAACAACGACGATCGAGATCCGGCAATTAATGAACGCTGTATATATACCCATGTGAATCACATCTCCCTCTCGGCACATGCATCAATAGCACTACCCCCGTTTTTTAGGGAATATTAAAGCCCGATCTGTGACGAGAGTCTTATTGTTTTTTTAGGGAATCTCTGATAAGAGTCTATATAACCTAGCCTTCCTCCAGCCCATGCATCTATAGCACTACCCCCGCTTAAGAACACTTCCGGCAGCGACATACGTACTACAGTCTACAGCTAGCTCGATCGATCGGCATCAAACTCCGAAAAGCAAGAGGCAATGGGCTCTGCCCGCACCGAAATGGTCGTCCCGGGCGCGGCTGGCGCTGGCGACGAGGAGGCGTGCATGTACGCGCTACAGCTCGCAGCGTCGTCTATCCTGCCGATGACGCTGAAGAACGCCATCGAGCTGGGCATGCTGGAGATCCTGGTGGCCGCCGGGAAGACGCTGTCTCCGTCGCAGGTGGCCGAGCGGCTGCAGGCGAAGCCCGGCCCGGACGCACCGGCCATGCTGGACCGGATGCTGCGGCTCCTGGCCTCGTACAACGTGGTGTCGTGCGAGGTCGAGGAGGGGCAGGAGGGTCTCCTCGCCCGCCGCTACGGCCCAGCGCCGGTGTGTAAGTGGCTCACCCCGAACGACGACGGCGTCTCCATGGACCCGCTGGCCCTCCTCATCCAAGACAAGGTTTCTATGGAGAGCTGGTGAGCAAGCATAAATATATATCGATTCACTACTCATTCACATCTAATCTCACTCCGTACGTAGTAGCCTGATTGACTTCATTTATACAGTAAGTCCTTTTACCTTTTCTTCATTTATACAGTAATTTTGCCTTTCGCTGGCTCTTGTGGGGGAGTCCGTCCGTATCGCGCAACTGTGTAGTGCTGAAATAAATCTTAATAATCCTAAAACACGATGACATAACGCACCAACGATTTGCATGCAGCGGCGTGAGCACATGTACATGAGACAAGATCATGCTAAATGCACACAGGAAACAAAGGCAAAATTTTCCAAAGATCACTATTGATGGCATCATTACTTATAGTACTCTCATTATTGGGCCATCTTCACCCAAGAGCTCCTATGCTTGACTGCATGCATGCATTCATGTCATGGCACGATTGGTGACGCACTAGCTTCCTTTTGGAATATCACTGAAACTAGTGGCAACCAGCAATTTCATACAAGTAAACTACTCCCTCCGTTCCATAATTCTTGTCGAAATATTACATGTATCTAGACGCTTTTTAGGAATAGATACATCCATTTTTGGGCAAATTTGAGACAAGAATTATGAAACGGAGGGAGTAGAACATTGTAACAAGCGCGCGAATATATAAAATAACAGCTCAATAGTAAAGCATCTCTCCGATATGTTAATATCAATTTCACATGATGTATTCTTGGAACTTATATGTAACTACTAGCTAGTTGTAAACTGAAATCTAGAATTGATAAATAATTTTTAGGTACCATTTGAAGGACGTGGTTCTTGACGGCGGTCTCCCATTTAACAAGGCGCATGGAATTATAGCTTTCGAGTACCACGGCAAAGATGCACGATTTGACCGTGTGTTCAACGAGGCCATGAAGAACCACTCCACAATCCTCACCAAGAAGTTCCTTGAGTTCTACACAGGCTTTGATGATGTTAAGACCCTCGTGGATGTTGGCGGCGGCGTTGGGGCTACCATTCGTGCAATCATCTCAAAGTACCCACACATCAGTGGGGTCAACTTTGACCTCCCCCATGTCATCTCTAGTGCCCCTACGTGCCCCGGTGTGCAACACATCGGCGGCGACATGTTCAAAAAGGTGCCCTCTGGTGATGCTATCCTCATGAAGTGGATCCTCCACGACTGGACCGACGATCACTGCATGATGCTGCTAAGAAACTGTTATGACGCACTACCTGTGGGTGGCAAGTTGATCATCATCGAGAGCATCCTGCCAGTGAACCCAGAAGCAACGCCTAGGGCACGGATGGCATTTGAAGATGACATGATCATGCTAACCTACACTCCAGGGGGGAAGGAGAGGTACAAGAGGGAGTTTGAAGTGCTTGCCAAGGGCGCAAGGTTCGCGAGCGTTAGGACAACCTACATCTATGCCAACTCCTGGGCCATTGAGTACACCAAATAGACACTTTTCACATCTTCTCTTGGATACCTCGAGACAAGAATCTGCATAAGTGGATATTTACCCACCATCTTTGCGTGACTTGAGGTGGCTAGCTTCGACGCCACTTCGTCATGTTAGCTTCATTTCATCGTTTTGGCTTCTTATTTTGTATGAACCTATTGTCCATATAGGTTTGCTGAACATTTTTCCTTTTATTCTGTTTGGTTGTGTGCATTCCAATGTAATGGTGAGGAGAAACTCTTGTATTGGTGACATGGAAATAAAATATGCACTATCTAGAAATACCGCCAAGCTGATGTATTGCCGAAACATCGTTGCACTTTAGTAGGACTATAATTCACATTTCTAACAGGCATGGATACAGCATCTATAGGATAACTTCCATCTTGATAGTTCTTTCTAAGTTCCGTCTGATATCCATGATCTCTCTTGATTTGTAACTGAATACAGAAATCAATGGGCTCGGTCAAGTTAGCTATAGGCTGTGCCATATCAACGACTTCTACGGAAGGTGGTAAGATGATATCTTGAGCAGTTATGCATCTGGGACCTTTGACGCAAATGGATAATCTTTTATTAAATGTATTGAGGTTGTGGCTGGCAAAACAAAAGCCTGATAACATTGTAGTATGTGTAGGAGTGGACCCAGGATTTTGACAATTGGTAATCAAAATTGTTCTGAAAATTTGGTAGCAAAAATGGCAACTTACTATCGTTTCTAGACGAGTGATCGTTGAGGCCAGGTTGTCCTCTTGTGCGCAGCGCATGCATGTGTACAGCCGTTGAACGGCAGAAGCGCCGAAGCGCGGAGCAGCGGCTATGGCCTGCCAAGCTAGCGAGTACCCAAAGGTGGGCACACCTGGGAGAAGAGCAGATGGGGAGGTAGAGAAGTAATCATGGGGATAGGTCTGCGAAGTCGTACGAGACTACAAGTATATCGAACAGATGATTCGGTTTTCAGCAGTTGAAAATCCTTGGCCCCTTGGCCCATTGGGCCGACTCAGAGGAGGGAAAAGAGAGATGTGCTAGTGCATTTCTACGCTCAACTAGCAAAGAGGCCTGCATACTTGCACAGGCAACGCTTTTGATGTTCGTTAAATATTTTGAAAATAAATTATTCTTACTATACCATTGAAACATAACTCACCCAAGAGCCAATCGGCTATTTTTAACGTAAAATGCTATTTAAAAAGAGAATATATTAATAGTGAATTGTGTACTATTTTTTTTTCAGTATGTGCGATTATTACAGAAGATATAGGAATAGTTAAATAACATACTTGAGCAAGCGGTTCCGTGCTTTGAAAACGTTCACTTAGTAGTCATGAAACCACCTAGTTTTGGATGTATAGTTTAAAGTACTCAATTGAGATTGCAAATGCGTAGTGCTTGGATCATAATTAAATTAATGCCTACAAATGGATCAAAAGAGGCTTACAATTTTTCTAACAAGGATTGTAGTTCTTTTAATTGAAAATGTAAATCTTTTAGGATGTGTCAGACTTCAAGAAGATGGATTCTTGACCATCAGTGTCTGTGCAGACATGTTGCCTCATGTAAAAATAATTGTACAGTATAAAAGCATATTCATAACGACTCTAGTAATAGGAATTTGGTATTTTGGATCTTTCTTTAGAGAAGAAAATGTGTGACTGGTAAAATTCTAAAAGGACGTACTTATGGATCTAGTAATAGGAATTTGATATTTTGGATCTTTCTTTAGAGAAAAAAAATGTGATTGCTAAATTTGTAAAATGATTGCATTATAGGTGGGTGGTAGTAAATGGCATCTGCTTCTTTGATAATAGGGAATATTGTTTATTTTTAGTAGCAACTAATGTCTATCACGGTATCGATCACCACATTATGTCTGATTCAGCTTGTCCAAAGTATAGAGTTAAATTTTAAAAAAGGAATCAAGTGCACCCATTGAGCAATCTGATTGGTTAAAACTCAATAGTTGTGAACTATTGACTATCCAAATTCGTTTGGGCCGAGTCTACCCTTCATTTTAGATCAACTTGAAATCTTCCAATAATTGCAGAATAAATAGCTACAATTTCTAGCATCTGTTTTCGAAGGCATGTAAGTATGTGAATTGTTTTACTCCCTCCGATCCTAAATTGTTGTCGAAATATTACATGTATCTAGACGTTTTTTAAGAATAGATACATACATATTTGGGCAAATTTGAGTCAAGAATTTAGGATTAGAGGGAGTACTTCATTTCCCATATGCATGCATATTCATGTTTTATCTACTTTGACTTCAGTTCCGCTCCAACCATAAGTACCCACCAACCATGCATAGCCGCTTCAGCGTTAATAACCCCTGCAGAATATACATGTTTATTTACCACCAATCACTTCAATAATCAATATTACTACCCGGCCAAAACATCATTACTTGGTACTGCGTGCTTCTCTCCCTCATTATGACTTTTGTTGAACATAAACTGAGATGCTTCCACACCAACATATGGAATATGCATTGAGCAATGACAGATGTACAATGAGAATCAACATAAAGTTCTTTTGTTCGCATCAATCATTTTTTGTATGGAATCCTCTTTTTTATCTATGTGGATTCGGAATGAACTCTACAACACTCGTAGCACAAATTCAAGACAAGGTGAAATATGCTACCTTCTCCATGTACTCCCTTCCCTTCAGAAAGAGATTGATAACTGAAATTAGAAAGAGGTTGCAGGCGTCCATACCATTTCTTTCTCCATTTACTCCCTTCGGCACCTCCTTGTCTTGGGCTAGCTAGTTGTAGTTGTAGTTTCTGATAAGTTTCAGTAAAAGGAATTGCAGTATATCTGTTGTTCATAGTAATTACAGTAAACTGAGAGTTGTTAAAAGAGAAGATCTGTACGAAACAAACTGAATCCATGCAAAATGCATAAAGTCTGGGGTTACCAGTTGTTAGAACGAAAACATAGACCACTAACAAGATTTGTACTTAAGAGATGTTTTTTTTTGCAGCCATATCTTGCAACCCACTCAAACCAACTTTTCCTACACAACCATCTATATAGCAAAGCATAACATAATTCATCTCTACTTCTTTAGTTTAGCTAAAGAGTAACAAAAAAAAGGGGGGAATGTATAAATGAGAAGAAGAAAAGCCATTACCTATCTGTTCATGGATATTTTCTAACTCTTAAATTGCATAAACCAAGTATATACACAGGCTGCTTGCAATCGTCTGTACTGAAAACACCAGAATCCATTTAGGACTGGTTCCCCTGCATTTCAAAATAATAAGGCAGGAAAATTATTGCAGATGTTACGCTTTGATAAGCAAGGCTTTCTGCTAGATTAGTAAATATAAGAACAAAAAACTTCCTGCTATCTGTTTCAAGAATGTGAATTTCATAGCATCAGGGCTTAATTATATAATAGCTGAACAAAATTAAGGGTTATTTCGATGTAGTATCTTGTACATTTTCTGCAGCTAATGCATGCTAGGATACATACAGACTTACACTTATACCAGGTCAAGGATCCATTGCAATTAAACCTTCCGGTGTACACACTTGGATTCATCTGAAAAAAATCATCTCAGTGCACAGTATTTCTGAACTTCTGATGTTGAAACACATGATGTTCTCACAAGTCACAAGGAATTACCTCACAAAATAACAAATCTCCTATATATATTTAATACGGAGTACCATTTAATTTTATCAAGCTTATAGAAGCAGGAAGAATTAACCAACCAACTTAACTGAAATTTCCTTCAAAATCTGACGATGAGTCCATGACCTCCCCTTTTTGTTCCTATTTTCTGGCCAGCTGTCTAGATGCCTGACTCAGTTAGTTAGTTTCTGGCCGTGCCGCCATCGCTAGCAGCGAGTCTGGCTCTCAGGGTCCTTCCGTAGGATCTTTTAAGCCTTGTGGGAAGGGTCTTCTAGGAATAGAGCAGGTGAAGAAACCTTGAATATATATAGAGCAGGTGTCAGAGCCTCTCCTACAGTTTTCGGTCAAAAAAAGAAAGCTTGCTAATCCTGCAGTAGTAGAAAACAAACTGTTGGTATAACCTTTCCGTTTATTATATGCCATTGTTTTATGGTCGCAGCGGCTGCATGGCCAGGCCGGCACCCAAAGTACGTAGTGCTCGGTGAACGCCCACAAGGTGTCCTTGGCGGCGCGCCGGTGCCCACGCGTAGTGTATCAGCCGCAGTGTGAGGGCCTGGGCACGGATAGCCAGATAAGGGACAGGCAGAGACAAAATGACGTGAAAGCCAAGCACGGAGGAGGACCAACCTGGCGAGGGCAACGGAGGAGGAGCAACTTGGCGAGGGAACCGGCCGTGTAGCAGATGGGGCGGCCGAGGAGGTAGCCTGCATCTGAGCGATGTGGAAAATCAAAGAGCCACATCATATCCAGGATGATATTCGGCACATCCTTCAGGTTGAGCAGGTGACGTTTGAAGCTAAATACCTCGGTTTGTCAACACCTCTTTTTTTCCGAAAAGAAGGACTTCCCCGGCCTCTGCATCGATCGATGCACACAGCCATAGTTCAAGATAAGGTTTAATTGTCAACACCTCGGTTTGTCAACACAGGAGGGTAGGATGAATAAAGGGAAATTTCAGAGCTTCAAGATAAGGTTTCCAAGCGACTTGTTCAATGGGGAGACAGTGCTTTATCTGTTGGGGGAAAGGAGGTTATGATCAAATCGGTTGGGCAAGCAATTCCGACCTATGTCATGGGGGTCTTCAAACTTTCCATTGGCTTATGCGAAGACCTCACAAAGATCATGCGAGAGTGCTGGTGGGGGACAGAAAACGGCAAGAACAAAATGCAGTGGATCGCTTGGGACACTATGATGAGACCGAAATCTTGTGTGGGGATTTGCTTCAGAGACCTCCACTTGTTTATCCAAGCATTGTTAGCCTGGCAAGCTTGGTGACTGCTGCAAAATCCTGAAAGTTTATGTGCTAGAGTACTGAAAGCCAAATACTACCCCAACGGAAACCTTATCGATACTGTCTTTATCAATACTGTCTTTACTGGAAATCCGTCCTCATCTTGGAAGGCCATCGAGTTTGGCCTAGAGTTGTTCAAAAAGGTGCTATTTGGAGAGTTGGGGATGGTGCGTCTATTAGAATCTGGCGTGACCTGTGGATTCCAAGAAATCTCAACCTTCGGCCCATCACTAGGCGTGGAAGAAGTAGAGTGAAGTGGGTAGCTGACCTTATGCTACCGCAGGGCGCTGGAACCAGGAACAAGTCCGTGAAATTTTCCTCCCGCTTGATGCTCAAGAACATCTGAAGATTACGCCCTCCAGAAGAATCGGCTCTGATTGTATAGCCTGGCACCCAGATAAGAAAGGGGTGTTCAACGTGAGAAGTGCCTACCAGTTGGCACTTGTATGAGTGATGAAAACGTGGGAGCATCTAGTGCCAGACCTGATGGTTCTAGCTCAACTTGGGACCTGATCTGGCGAACCGCCGTGCCAAAAAAGGTCCAAATCTTCGCCTGGAAAGCGGCCCGCCATGCCATTTCCACAAAACAGAACCTCAAGGACAGACACATCGATACTCTGCCTAATTGTCCTATCTGTGGTAATGAGTCTAAAACTATCTTCCATGCCCTGGTTGCTTGCCCGCACGCCCGGGGTCTGTGGAAGGCGATGTGCTCTGATTGGGGACTGCCGAACCCTGAAGCTTGGTTGAGAAGAAGAGATTGGCTTATCGATCTTCTGGAAAGTGTTAGTGTGAACCATCGGTCTGTTATCCTCATGACTATTTGGCGGATTTGGGATGTTCACAACGAAATTACACATGACAAACCGGCGCCTCCGGTGGAAGCCTCTCGGAAGTTTTTGAATAGCTATATTGAGACCTTGCTGCTCATCCGACAACACCCAGGCCAGAACTGTGACAAAGGAAAGCAGGTGGTGAACTTCACAGCCTTCTGTTCCTCGACAGCAAAGGTGAGAACGCCAAAATCTAGTGCCAGGTGGTCTCCGCCACCAACTAGGCTACTAAAACTCAATGTCGATGGTTCTTATTGCTATGAGACGGGTGAAGGAGGGACCGGCATGGCTCTTAGGGATGCCAGTGGAGAACCTATCTTCCTGGCCTGCCACCATTTGCAGTTCTGTTTGAACCCTGTTGACACTGAGATTTCTGCAATTCTTGATGGCGTCCAACTTGCGATGAACATGCCTGACGAGCCCTTCACTGTGGAGACTGACTCTGCTGAAGCTTTGAACCTGATCCACGACACTTCAGCTAAACTCTCCATGTATGGCAACAAGGTGCAGGTGCTGCAGGAGCTTATGGCGCAACGCCCTGGCATTAAAATTACGAAGTGCTCAAGAAGCCAAAATAGTGTTAGCCATATTCTAGCAAATGTAGGAAGATCTGATAGATGTACTAATCGATGGTTGGGAGAGAAACCTGAGTTTGTACAATGCGCGCTGCGCAGTGACTTTGTTTTGTTTCATGAGTAATAGATTTCTTTCCCCGCAAAAAAAAAGAAAATCAAAAAGGTGGGTAATTTCTTTCAACTTTAGTGTTGGAAAGGTTATTTCGCTGATCTATCGGCTGAGATTGGTTGATTCTCTAAATGGACGGCCAATTTTTTTGCTTTTGTGAGATTTTCTAACATCCTATCTTTTTTTGTGGTTGCTCCGTCATGCAACTTTAGTATATAATAGATGCATCAAAGTCGACGTATTCAGTGAAAACTTCTCTTGGGTGCAAACTTGTAAACTTTTCTCGTCGGTCGTTGGATCAAAAACATGTGCTTAAGATGAGACGTGGGAATCTGCCCCATCACTTAAACGTCCGTCCTTTTTTTTTCGAAAGTACGTTTAAGTGGTGGGACAGATTCCTACCTCTCATCTGTGCCACACGTTATAGATTCAATGACGGACTAGAAAAAGTTTGCAAGTTTGCACCCAACAGGGGTTTTCACCAGATACGTCGCCATGCATCATATATAATACATATATGGTTTATAATACATAACTGTTATTCAGCTGAGTACCCTTGAATTGAGCAAGGCCCTCTCATGAGTATGTGGCTCAAGATCTAAAATTATCATGTCATAGGGGTAGAGTGTGCGTGCATACATTCATAGGGGTGAGTGTGAGTGCGCGTTTGTAAGCGTCTGCGTTTGTACTATGTTTCCTAAAAAAAAAAGACCTTCCAGTTTTCCTCGCATCCCCGGTACTTTTTCTTGATGAGGAATATTACTGACAGATTATCAAATTGTACAAATGTAACTAAAAAATGGTTATTGGAAAATGCTTAATTGGGCTTCTTTGAAGCTTAGTAAATTGAACCTGAACGCTATGTGACAAAAAATGTCATGGAGACAGACCTCTGCATTTTACTTCTTCTTTTTTTCCTTTTTTCGAAAAGGAGGATGAATTGCCGCCGGACATGGTGGTATGGGACGACGAGGTTGACATGGCGGATCGCGATATCGAAGATCTCATATGAGAAGGGGGAGGGGACGATGAGGTGGGAGACAAGGTTGACATGGCGGATCGCGATATCGGAGATCTAAGATGAGAAGAAGGGGCGAAGGAGGAGAAGAGGGTTGGGAATTTGGGATTCAAATGGAAGACCGAGGGGAGAAGACGGCAAGTAGCCGTTGTTGTTGTTGTTGTTGTTGTTGTTGTTGTTGTTGTTGTTGTTGTTGTTGTTGTTGTGAAATGTCGACGGAGTTGAAACTGAAATGCGGATGTGGTCAGCCATTCGCGGAAGGAACTACTTTTTACCCGAAAAAGAACAAGGCAGGGCCCCCTTCCACCCGGCGGCCCAGGGGCCAGGGCAGGTTGCCTCTGGCTGGGCCTTGGTCCTAGGTGTAAAAGTTTCATTGATGCACATCTTAAACATTTCCTTCGCTAAAAAAAACATTTCCTCTAAAAAAAATCTTCAAAAAACATTAATGCACAGTACACGAACTGCTCCGCAGGAGGCTGGAGTCTACAGCAAGTAAGCAATGGGGCCGCGAATCTTGCAAACCACGCAGCGCCTTGCTATGCTTCACGTACATACCATTACATTAATGGTTAAGCTAAGCTAACACGCATGGTAGTAACAGAAAAACGCCAATCAGGTGATCGGTCGACCGGACGAAAACAATTCATGGCAGCACCGCGCACCAATTGGATGCATTGCTAGCTCCAAACGCCAATGTGTTTGGTCGTCGTTATTAATTGAGATGGTTCAGCAGAAAATTGTCTTTCACATGCATGTGGTGTACATGCATGTGGTGTTCGTACGTGCATGGTAGAGCAACTCTAGCGGTTACCGAAAAACCTGAACCGAAAAAACGCGTATTCGGTATCAGTGTTTTTCGGTTTTGAAAAAACGCGGCCAGAATAGAAACCGAAAACTGAAACGAGAACGAGTATTGGGTATATGTTCTGCCGGAGTCCTCGCAAAACCGAAAACTGAACCAGAAACGAGCAGTCAGGCTGGCATCGACGAGCAACGTGCGGCGGGCGTCGACCATGGGCGCGAGCAGGGCGGGCGGGGCCATGAGCGGGCACGGCCGCGCGGGCCGACGCGTAGGGGCAGGGCGGCGGCGCGGCGGGGGCGAGCCAGGGCGCGAGCTCGGGGGCAAGCCGGGGCACCATGGGCGGCGCTCGCAGGGGCAGGGCCGCAGGGGCGGCGTGCGGGCAGGGGCGGCGGCGCGAGAAGGGGCAGGACGCGCGGGCATGCGACGGCCATGGAGGGGCTGGGAGAGGAAGAAAGTGCGGGCTGAAACTTCAGCCCGCCCAACCGTTTTCACGAGATGTTGGGTACCGAGAACTTTTGAACTACATCCCGAGTATATTGGGATTTTTGCCTCGCGGATTCTGTTCACCGAAAAAAAAATCGGGTTCAGATTGGTTTTACCGTATCTATTTAGCCCATTTTTTCCTCCCAAATCTTTAAGGTGACAGTTATTTTTCGGTTTTGCCTTTTTTTTTTCTTTCAGAGATGCTCTTAGCTCCTACGAACAAGTTAATTTAGGTGCCTGTTGTGGTCTTGTGGCGTTGAATCGCTTACGTTACCTGCCCGAAACTGCAGCCAGGTGGTAAAACTGCAGCGGCCACGAGTGACTTAAAAAATTGACCTAGTATTACATCAGGCGGTCGCCCGGTCATTGTATATATATCCATCAGTGGAGCGCCAGAAAGGAATCCTGTGGGATTATTGGATTTTAACGTCACAGAAGAAACATCCTGCATCGCACTGCTTATGCTGGAACTCAATCACCGTATGTAGACTTCAGAGGATGTGTTTTGTGTCCAAATTAAAGACGTAGTGACAGCTTTAGGAGTACTTGGGCGAAGGCAATTAAGGCCGTATAACGACCAACGGACAACGAACGCCTCAAACAGTGATCCACGAAATTGTGGGCCGAGACCTCGACGGCTCACCTACCAGTAGGAAGTAGCCCGGCGCAAGTTAGTTCACGCCATCACAACACTACAAATGCATGTTGCCCGCCGGCGTTGCAACGAGTCTCTCCGTCGCCTTTCGCTACCAGGTGAGCTACTCTAGGCTGAATGATAATCGGCTCAGGCGCTCAGCCAACCACTGGCCGATTCTTCCTTGCTCCCTTCGACTCTTTCCTTCTCCATGGCAGCTGTCCATACCGCCCGTGTATAATTTGATTAATTTCTCATGTTATCATTGCAAATAGATGATCATGGCACCAACGAATCATTCCTGCTTGCATGATAGATCCATGTCGGCCAGGTGTCTATAGACTGCATTTTAGCTACTTGCATTGGCTACCTGAATCAGGCATTGAGGATTGAGTTAATAAATATCTTAGGACATCTCCAACCAGGGTGAGCCTCCATTTGTCCATCCTAATTGTCCATTTAGGACGTGTTTCGATAAATGAGGATGCGTAAAATACCTTGTTGTCCAATCAGAGCCTCAATTCGTCCTCATCATTAGCATATGATGTGTGCAACAGGCCGACAAGTGGACAAGTGTTGGACAGATTTTGCACAAGGGCACACTTCTTGTTCTCTCCCAAATTTGAGAAATAAATGGAAAAGGTGGACATTTTTTTGGACAAATAGGGGGTCATCACCGGGTTCCTTTTTTTCCACGAATCACCAAATGGACAAACAGGGAGAGTTTGGGGTGCATTTGGAGCAGATTTCATGATTAAGAATATTGCATTGCCAAATCATGATCGCTAGATCTATCATGAAATCTGTTTTCATATAATGCATTCATTTGGTATTTAATATCTTGTGATCCCTAGAGGCACTGAGATGTTCTAACAAAAAGTCTACCGTAAATACAAAAATGTTTATATTAAAAATTCGGAGTAAATACAGGTGGGCATTCCGAATTTGCAAAGACCGGTGTACACTGTACAGTATGCCGCTCTTCTTTCTCTGTCAGTCTCAGTGTCCGTCTTTTCCTGTTAGGCATGGCAAATATACTTGTTTGCAATTTTTTTCCCCACAAATTGGTACCCTGTGGGGTGGTAATAGAAGAAAATGGCCTGACTAATCCACTCTACGTTGACTGCGTCCTGTAGCTGTGTGGTGCGAATAGCGCTGAATGTTCGGTAGCTGGAGATGGACGCATGCGACATGGCAGGTAACTCCAAGACACGAACATGCACGGGTGAGCAAACGGACAAAGAAGTCAGGAAACGAAGAAATGCATCCAGAGGTCGGCCATATCGGCCAGCTGCCTTGTGCAACTTAAAAGTAGATCCAAAACTCGCCGTGGAATACGTGGTGTGGTGTGAGACCTGGCTAGCGGCAGCAGGAAGAGGCGGAACGGCCGATGACTGACCGCCACGCGCACCCCAAACCTGCTTGGAGGTACAGTGTTACTCCGCTGCCGTTGCTCGTTTGTAGGTACAGAAAAACGCGCTGACAGACGCACACGGACACGTATAGTAAAAGTACATCGGGAACTATTGAGAATTGTTAGAAGCAAATAAAACAAAATAACTTGACGAGTGTATGTTTTTTTTATGGGAAAACAGTAGTTACCACTTGTTTTTGTAGGCTCCGCTTCCCCGAGATCTCTTGTGATATTTTCCACGGCAAAGGAATCACCTCTACATCACGACTTCACGAGTGGCATTCTTTGCTCGTAGCCTGCAGTCTGCAGATGCCCGATATATCTTATCCAGTCATCCCTGTCCAAACAATACGAAAACTGTACAGCTGCACATATACACGGGCCGTGACAGAAAATTCCAGGACCACAATCTTCGAAAGCCCCACGCTATAACAGCACAGGGATTCCCCATGTTAGGCTAATCATGTCACTACTTTTCCGTGCCAGTTCCCCTCTCTCTGCGCTCCTCCTCCAATTAGCATGTGTTGCGTCCCCATCATCTCTCTGTCCGTTCATAGTACACTCACTCGTACAGGACGAAGAGAACCAGCATTTCTCCAAGTGCTAATCAATCGCCCTCATCGGTGTATCGTGTAAATACAATCTATAAAGTATCTCCGTTCCATATTGAATTAAAACCACGATAAGAATTATTGAACGGAGAGAGTACCTAAGAAAGAAAGAAGCGGCCTTCTCTTTACACAAGCTGGCTGGCCCCTTAACTTTCTTTATTAAGTATACTCATAGGAGTATTATGTTATGCCGATCAATTCCATGATGCATGCATGATTGCGAGCTGCTGGTTGGATTTTCTCCCTCCCCTTCTTTTCTCTAATTTTCAGAAGATATGGTGTCAGCATAGTAACAAGGAGGTCCACAAGGTTGGTTACATCACCACGTCAAGAATACCAGATAAACAATCGTATTGGTCAATTGTTTAGATGAAAGATGGATTGATTGATCGTACCCTACTAGGTCACCTTTGTACACTTTTCTAACAGGGCTCAAGTTACTTCTTTTTTTCCTTAAGAAACGAAACGCCAAATGGCTATCTAAATACTACTGTAAGCAACCATCCTATTTGGCTGTCACACGTTGTTATTATGTCGGCAGATCTAGACTATAAATTAAGGTCATCTGGATCAATACGAACTACTCCAGAAATTATATTGTGTCTACCTGAGCCCAGATAATCTAACTATAGTTAATTTCTATCTAAGCCAGAAGTTATGGGCCTCTTTTTGATTCAAATGATTTTGTAGGAATATCGGATGATGGATTGAAGTCCTTAGGATTTTTTTCCTATGCGAGTCAGTTTGATTTGTTAAATTGAACTAAATATAAAATTTCTCTAAGGATTTCTTTGCACTATATAGGAAATTTCACATCCACTCAAACCTTCTGTTAAGATTTATTTTTCTTCTGCTCAATGTGTTCAATCAGACAAACTCTGGTGCAAATACAATTCCATTTGTCGGATTCAAGTGGACATTACATTGCCATTCTAAATTTTTTTCTATTCATGTGTTTTTTCAATCTCCCGAATCGAAGAGGCTCTGGTTGGGCAGAGACCTCGATTTCAGTTGACACCATCCAAATATTGCAGTCTGCAAAGCTCTGAATAACGAAAAACAATGGTGAAAAAACTCACACGAAAATAAACACCAGCGGAACTCTGACTCTGGTCACAGATCAAGACACGACAAGGAGACCAAACTCAAGGATGAAAAAAATATTTGAATTGGTCGGATACTATCAATAGATTTGTCATGAATCTTTTACTCCCTCCATCGCACGCAACCCTAAATTCTCAATTTAATTAATTAAATACGTATGTTTCTTAACAAAAAGTACACCATTAGAATCATTTTCGAAAGAACATTCTAATGATATAATTATTTAACTATTTAATTTATATTTCCTTAGCTAAATTGATGATCTAGGGATGCGTGCGTGTCTCATATTATAGGACGGAGGGGGTATAAAGGATCGATAAGACAACTTCTACTGATCCCTGCTTTCTTAGATGACAAGTAACAAGACCGAACAAATCGGCTTATAAAAAAACAAATCTGAGACCATATTCTAGCCCCGCAACAAATATTTTCATCATCATCTACGACAGTCCTTTGGTGGAGACCAAATATGCCGTCATGATAACATGGGAACAAATAAAGAGCATCGAACTCCAAGACAATGTCTTAGAGAATGAATTGTGGCTCCTGCAACGATATTGTTGGGTCCAACCAAATGGTTGACTTTGAATTATCATCCCCAAAGTCGATCCGGGAGCCAATTTTGACAATATTTTGCTTCCTAATCAAGCAAGAGAGGTGAGTATCACAAGTTTTTATGCGAGCAAATCCATACTTATTGTTTCATTTGCAATGCTACGGTCCACCTTCCTTCTCGGCCGACCGCCCCCTGATATGCACAAAGCCCTTGTCCTACTCGCTCTGGCAGAGAAGTACTGAGTGCCGGATTAGGATGCCAAAATGTCGCCATACCCTACCTACACCACATCCAATTGTTGTCGGGCGAGGATGTTTTGTGTTGAAAGCGCTTTAACCCCAACCTAGCTAGATCCAAAGGCCGCACCACCACCCCACCTCTCTAGTGAGGGGCTAGTGTAGATTTCAACTCAAGGATCCAAACGTTGCATCCGGCAAACTAGGATCAACAACACACATTATTGCCGGTCGATACCAAAGCCACAACTATATCACCTTCAACCCATGCTCCGACGAGAAATGCCTCGTGGAGGAATCGCCACAACTATATCACCTTCAACCCATGCTCCGACGAGAAATGCCTCGTGGAGGAATCCCTTCACAGCAACGACAGTGACAACAAGGAAGGATATTGGAGGAGGAGAATAGACGACACATCAGCACAACGTCTCCGCCTACAGCACTGGATTCGGAGAAGCTAGCAGCACCAAACCGCAGTGCCGGCACGCTGCTGCTCCAATCCGATGGTTGCCAACCTACAGAGATCATGTCACCGCTGTCCACTACGCGAGCTTCACTTGGTGGTGATGGCAAAGAGGAAGTGGGTAGGCGATAGCTAGTAGAGGTGGCTAGGGTAGCTGCTGGAGAGAACAATGCAGGGGCTGTAGCTGGGTTTTGGTTTTCTCCGTTTTCCAATCCACTTTCATAATATTATAAAGTGTACAATTTGTATTAATAGTTCCATGTGAAAAATAATCGTTGGAGTTACATGTAATTGTGCCATCATCGAAAACAAATCTATTTAAGACTTCTCCCGATGCTCATGGGAGGCATGGTATCCTAATTGTCCACGCCTTTCTTTTTGTCTATGTAGCATAGCGTTGACAATGAGACCGGATGAATCCTAAATAGTGTTGATGCAAACCAACAAAAAAAAGTTATAAATCTCTTAATCATCATTCGATTAGATCATATCTTTTATATACTAAAAGTAATATGAGAGGTACCGAGAGCAGACTTCATGTTGATCCACTTCACCACAATTTTTTTGATCGTTGGATTTGATATCTGAGGATAGAAAACATTATGTATGTTACGCTGCGGTACGTACCTACGTCCAAACATGCTACATTGGCAAAAAAATTTGCTAAAACTGAACCGGAACCAAATCATACTTACATCAGAGGCCGAATCCCGCGTACGTTAGCTTTTTGCTTTAGGTAAAAGAAAACATGTGACATCAGGTTCTTTATATGGGGTTTCAATACCAGATCGACCCTGCGTCCCACGTATCAGCAGATCGGATAATCTTTTTCTCGCTGCAATTGACTAACAAGCAATGCTCCCCATAACAAAAACAAGCAATGTTTTTCTCTAAAAATAGAGACAACTAAAATCACAACAATGACTTTGGATAAACCAATCAAAAATTACATAAAAAATCATTGAAGCCAACTTTCTCTAACTGCGCCATTCACATCTTGATATTTCTCCAAATATTAGGTAACGAGACATTAGAAGACCAAACCTCCAAAGTTAGACTACCCTTTTAGGTTTTACTAAGCCGCATGAGCCTCCCACCCTAGCGGGTGAGAACTTGAGATCGTTGAACGTGCGGTGGCCGAGACACACCCCTCGCAAGATAGGTTGGCAGGCTATTGAATCGTCGCGGACCGATGAGGAAGAGGAAAAAACCACGAAATCATGAGCCGTGAGACACAAAAACTTCATGTAGTATACCATGATAGCAACATCAGAACTGGGATGGAGTCGGAATAACTTTAATCCGTGCGTCGTCGCTTCCACCGTAGGCCGCTGCCACCAAGGACACACAAAATCTTACCCAAAAAAAGGTACTAATACAATGGACATACGTTGATCTGTGGTTTCTCTCACCGCCAGACGTCCAATAGGTTATCGGAGACGAGGGGAACCGAAGAAGATGGAAACCTGGTCAAGATTTAATGAGGATGACATATTTGATTTGATTGATGTTCTACAAATAAACATCATGAGATAGCATATTTGATTTCATTGATGGGATAGAAATAAACATCGCATATAGCAATTACATATTAATAAACGGGTGCAAGGTAGTTGCCGGTCATGATTTGTAACTGGAGCTATATGTTTGCATTAATCACGTCTGACATGATTTCCAAGATAAATTTTCTTTCTGAAAAATAAATTTACACAATCAATAAAAAATTGTGTTTTAAAAATGCATGCATTTTTTTTTTCACGATGGGACCATGATTTATGGGAGGGAAACATCTTGATGGATAAAATGAAACATTCTGCTTGATCAATAAAAGTGTATTTTCTTGACACTCACAAAAACAAAAATTCGCAGTAGTGAAAACGGTGTAATAGATAGACTCATCGATACAAATTCGTTTGACGTCTGTTTTGGCAACCTTTTTTTGTTTGCGAAAACAAAATGTCATATATTAAAGCAACCAACTACACTACTATATTCAGTTGAACAAAAATAAAATTACACAGCTCCTTGAGCAAAAACGACTTCGGACTTTCTAACCACGTCTGCTACAAGTAAAGTCAGTTGGAATTGATATCGCGTACTGTCATTAGATGCTGGATTCACCTTTTCCCCGAAAGAGCTGACAAATGCGAGGGAGACAAAATGCAGAGATACGTCCGTGAATAAATTTCCTCCCTAGCGTAATTAATGATCGTCGAAGTCGCGGAATAGCACCGTGACGTTGTTCGGGCATTCAAATGCCACCGGAAAAACCAACAAACTCAGGCGTGTGATTGCTTGGCGATAGAATCCCCTCGGCGAGACAGCAGCACAAACACACGTACTCTGAAAGCCTCACGAAAAAGGGGAGAACGAACGACACAGCTAGCTGGACAGGACAGACCTCTATTGGCAGTGGCAAAGTCCCAAAGGTAGCGAAGAAAACAAATCCATGTGACCTCTTTGGCTCTTTCGTCCCACCTCCAACCCGACCAGGCCACCACCCTCTCTCCTGGCCTCCCGTGCGAACGAACACATGCTTTTCGTTGTGTGCTATGGATATAGATCATCTTTTACTCCAGCCTCAATTTCCATCTACTTACCCCTAAGAAATCACTTAACCACAGAGATACTTCACCTAGATCTTCTCTCTTATTTTCCCCTCTCGCAGCACACACAAACCAACCGTCCATCTTTTGTTCACACTCTTCCACTCATCTCTTAATCAGCAAGACCGTGTATATATATAAGCGCACGTCCTTGTAGCAGATAATACCCGGTGTGTTTATATTTCACAAACGATATATGTGTACCACGATGCAGCGCTACGGCCGGTGCAGTAGCAGCAGGATGCTAATGAGGCTGCTGCTGGTGGCGGCGCTCGCCGTGGCGGCCTCGGCTGCGACGGAGGAGCTGCGGGCGACGTACATAGTCCACATGGCCAAGTCGGCGATGCCGGCGGGGTACACGGAGCACGGCGAGTGGTACGGCGCGTCCCTCCGCTCCGTGTCCGGCGCCAAGATGATATATACCTACGACACGCTCCTGCACGGGTTCTCGGCGCGGCTGACGGAGCGTGAGGCTGGGGACATGGCGGCCATGGACGGCGTCCTGGCGGTGAACCCCGAGACGCGGTACCAGCTGCACACGACGCGGACGCCCGAGTTCCTGGGCCTCGCCGGCAACGAAGGCCTGTTCCCGCAGTCCGGCACGAAAGGGGACGTGGTCGTGGGCGTGCTGGACACGGGCGTCTGGCCCGAGAGCAAGAGCTACGACGACGCGGGCCTCGGCGAGGTGCCGTCGTCGTGGAAGGGCGCGTGCACGGGCTTCAACTCCTCTTCCTGCAACCGGAAGCTCATCGGGGCGCGCTTCTTCAACCGGGGCTACGAGGCGGCCATGGGCCCCATGGACTCCAGCAGGGAGTCGCGTTCCCCGCGCGACGACGACGGCCACGGCACGCACACGTCGTCCACGGCCGCGGGCGCACCCGTGGCGGGTGCGAACCTCTTCGGGTTCGCGTCCGGCACGGCGCGCGGGATGGCGCCCAGGGCGCGCGTGGCCGTGTACAAGGTGTGCTGGCTCGGCGGCTGCTTCAGCTCCGACATCCTGGCCGGGATGGAGGCCGCCGTGGCCGACGGCTGCGGCGTGCTCTCCCTCTCGCTCGGCGGCGGCTCCGCGGACTACTCCCGCGACAGCGTGGCCATCGGCGCGTTCGCGGCCATGGAGCGGGACGTGCTGGTGTCCTGCTCCGCGGGGAATGCCGGGCCCGGGAGCGCCACGCTCTCCAACGTGGCGCCGTGGATCACCACCGTGGGCGCCGGCACGCTCGACCGGGACTTCCCCGCGTACGTCGTCCTGGGCAACGGCAAGAACTACACGGGCGTGTCGCTCTACGCCGGGAAGCCGCTGCCGAGCACCCCGATCCCCATCGTCTACGCGGCCAACGCCTCCAACTCCACCAGCGGGAACCTCTGCATGCCCGGGACGCTCTTGCCGGAGAAGGTGTCCGGCAAGATCGTGGTGTGCGACCGCGGCATCAGCGCGCGCGTCCAGAAGGGCTTCGTGGTGCGCGACGCCGGCGGGGCGGGCATGGTGCTGGCCAACACGGCCGCCAACGGCCAGGAGCTCGTGGCCGATGCACATCTCCTCCCTGCGGCCGGCGTTGGCGAAAAAGAAGGCAGCGCCATAAAGTCTTATGTAGCGTCCGACCCCAAGCCCACGGCGACCATCGTGGTCGCCGGGACACAGGTGGACGTGCACCCGTCCCCCTTGGTGGCCGCGTTCTCGTCGCGCGGGCCGAACACGGTGACGCCCGAGATCCTCAAGCCGGACGTCATCGCGCCCGGGGTCAACATCCTTGCGGCGTGGACGGGCAAGGCCGGCCCCACGGGGCTCGCGGCCGACACCCGGCGCGTGGAGTTCAACATCATCTCCGGCACGTCCATGTCGTGCCCGCACGTGAGCGGGCTCGCGGCGCTGCTCAGGGGCGCGCGCCCGGAGTGGAGCCCCGCGGCCGTGCGCTCGGCGCTCATGAGCACCGCCTACTCGACGTACAGCGGCCATGGAGCGCCCATCCTGGACGCGGCGACGGGCGCGGCAGCCACGCCGTTCGACTACGGCGCCGGCCACGTGGACCCGACGCGGGCCGTGGAGCCCGGCCTCGTGTACGACCTCGGCGCCAGGGACTACGTGGACTTCCTCTGCGCGCTCAAGTACACGCCCGCCATGATCGCCGCCCTGGCGCGAGGCAAGAGCTACGCTTGCGCCGAGAACAAGACGTACTCAGTCTCGAGCCTCAACTACCCGTCCTTCTCCGTGGTCTACTCCACGGCCAACAGCGACGCGGCGGGCTCTGCTGCGGCCACCACCGTGACGCACACGCGCACGGTCACCAACGTCGGCGCCGCGGGCACGTACAAGGTGGACACTCCAGTCTCCGTTCCCGGCGTGACCGTAGACGTCAAGCCGACGGAGCTGGCGTTCTCTGTGGCCGGCGAGAAGAAGAGCTACACGGTGAGCTTCACCGCGGCCAAGTCGCAACCGTCGGGCACCGCCGCCTTCGGCCGGCTTGTCTGGTCCGACGGTAAGCACACCGTCGCCAGTCCTATTGCGGTTACGTGGACGTGAATACACAAGTTACATGATACCATAGGTGGATTTCTGAATGGTGGGATTTATTCAACGGGTTGCCGTGTAAAAAAAATTGGGTGGACACGAGGAATGGGTAACATTTGGTGGCATCTTAAAGTGTTAATAAGATCGGTCTTAACTTTTAGATGGGATTTGGGGGAGAAATGGTGATGATGGAAAGGGATTTGTGTGATGGTTGGGGGGATGTTGCTTTCTTGATTATCTGTCTTGGCTAGCTTGGATTGGGTCCTGGGTTGAATCAGGATTGATTGCAGCTCTCCAAGGACAGTTCTATTGCAGCCGGATGGAAATTGTGTGGGCTATCGGCAATGCTCCCTGCAGATGTTCATTACTAGCATTTCTTTACTTTTGCATTACTTTGGGTTTTTGGTCAGTGAATGATTTATGTTATTTTGTAAGAAAATGGTTGAATGAATAATACAAAGCCTGCACCGATTTGATTGCGCCAATAGGACAAGAAAACAAGAGATGTTGTATAAGCTTTTTGCCTTTTTGCAACCACTAATTTATGAAATTGAGCACACCATTAAACAAGACGTGTTAGCTAAAGAGAGGCGACAGCAGCAGCAGGTTTTCAGGTGGATCAAAGCTGCACGGTTGGGCCGGTAGAGTTCTGCTGTTTACAAAGAGGGAAAAGAGGATCAATTAATTTGCACTATCAACTTTGTGGAAGGGGTTGAAAGCTGGAGCGTCCTCGTGACATTTCTCTTTTAGGAACGGAGTGCACAGAAAAGAGGGAGAAGTAAAGATGGACATGAATGAATAAAGAAAAGAACAAATGTTCTTCACGGTCTTGTGTTTGGCATCCGTATGGACCCGTGAGTTAACAAATACTCATGTGCGCTTTTGTTGTTATTAGTGTCTCCGTGTTGCTATCTCCCTTTGCTGGCCTTCTAGAAATAGAACTCGTGTGGGTGTGTCGGAATGACGGGCTCGTCGAAGCGTAGGTTAGATCGTCTCGGCTCGCGCCCCCCATTCCGCAGCCCGCGCGAGGCCGTTTGAGTGGTGTCAGCGCAAAATAAAATTTGGAGATCCACGGGCTTCCAGCCGTGCCCTCGATACAAAATCCAAAAAAAAGGGATAAATTTATGAAACACAGCGAAATTTAACTAGTTCGGACAAAATTATTACAACATACGGAAAAAAAACTAGCCTACTCGTCGTCGTAGTCGCTGCCGGCCGTCGTCCCACGATTCTTCATCGTCAAACTCGACAGTGAGGCCGAGGCGGCGCGCGCTCGGCATGCTCATTCTTGTGCTCCCTCGCCGACCAGGCGAGGAGTTCGTCGTCGTTGAGGTCAAGGTTGAGGCGGCACGCGCGCTCGGCGGTATCCTTGCTGGCCAGCTCCGCCACGGGCCGGCCTGGGTGCTCCTCCGGATCCTAACTAAAACATCACAACTGGAGTATCAGAATTCACCTTCCCTCGGCGAGGCGAAGCTCGAGCGTCGTCCGCTCATACACTGGCAGCGGCGCCCACCCCCGAGTCTCCTCCTCCTTCTTCAGCCGGATGAGGCAGAGATGGCCGCGGGGCGGCGATGGTGCCAGAAGCCCACGGGAGGAGCCGGGTTTGTCCTTGATGGCCCGGAGGGCTAGTTGCGTGCGCACCACCGTTGATGACGACCTCGTCGAGGAAAAGGAACCACTGGAGCGCACCGGCCAGCGGTGGCGTCCGACCGAGGGGCGCCGGTACTCCAGGCGAGGGTTGTCACCGGCAGCAATGTGGTCCATCAACGCCGCCAGGGTCCTTCACAACACCCCCCAAAAGGTCTGCCGGCCGGTGTTGTTGTGGTGAGATCATGCGCATGGGGTCGGCAAAGAACGTCGTCTAGGTGCTGCTGAACTGGCGGTCCCACTTCTACAGTTGCCGCTGCTCCGGCGTTAGGCCGCTGAAGAAATGCTCGGTGATGGACGCCTGCTTCATCGGTCCACCCGGCAACGGTGCCGTTGAGATGCTGCCGAGGCTCAGCCGCCACGCGCCAAGACAACGAGTGTCCGGCAGGCAAGGGTAGTCGGCGGCATGGAGGACCGGCCTCGGCTTCCTCCACGTTGAGGGAGCGGCGGGGAAGCCGTGCGCCACCGCGCCGTCCAATGGGTGGGTGGGGGGAGGTGGGTGGGCGAGAAGACGCGGACGAGCAATGGTGAGCACCACCAGGATGCACTGCTTTTATAGGAGAGCAGGGAATGCGAGCGGGCGAGGGCTGTGTAAATGCAGCGAGAGTTCGGCCTAGCGTGCGTTGGGATTACCCAGGGACGCGCCGCGTGTCAATCGACGGGAGGCGAGCGGCCTTTGACCGGCGGCGGCGCCATTACTCGCTTCGAGAGTCGAGAGGGAGCCGGTGAAGACGATTAATATCTCACTGAAAGGGCGGGCCCACTCCTCCTTCCCTCGTGGGTTGGGTTCGGCATAGGGCGCCAGATGAGAAGTGGGGCCGTGCCGGACTAAAATCAAATTGGGGGTCGTGGTTGGGTCGGTTTTTTCTCATTGGCGCGCTTGAAGCCCATTTGGGGGTGGTGGGGCGGGGGGTCGAGTCTACATGCTCTTATACACTTGGTTTAATTGTATCCTACCATGGTTGTAAGATTACATTCAAAATGGATATGCGAGTTTCCTCTTCTATGGGGCTTCGCCGCCCACCCCACTCTCCTCATCACGCTCAGCCACGGCGTCGTCCGCCCCATCCCCCCACCCGCTCCCTGGCGATGGCCCTCTCCCCCCCCCCCTCTCGGTCGGATCTAGCCGCGCCGCCACTCCCCCAGCTGCTCCCGCCGTTGTGCCGCCCAGATGCTGCCATCGCGCCGCGCGGGAGGGAGACCTAGGAGAGTTTTTATTATAAATTTACCATAAAATGCAAAAAAAAAGAAATCAAAAACTCAAAAATAAGAGTAAAATGCACTCACGGTCACTAAATTTGGTTTTGATTCTTAATTTAGTCACTATAATTTGGAAATCGAAAGTTACGGTCCATAAACTTAACGAAACATCTCACGTACGATCACTTGTACCGTATTTTACTTTTTTGACGAATAGAGACCTCCCTCCAATTTTATTAAAGAAAATTGGTACACCTATGGACCATACGTACAAAATAAGGTACCGGTGACCGTATGTGGGATATTTCGTCAAGTTCCTGGACCGTAATTTTTGATTTTGGAAAACAATGAGTAAACTGAGCATCAAAACCAAGTTGAGCGACCGTGAGTGCATTTTACTCCGAAAATAAGAACCTCAAAGATTAAAAGCCCAAAAAATTAAAATGAAAAGTCAAAAAACTAAAAGGTAAATTTAAAAAAAATTAAAGTGCAATAAATAAATTTTTCAAAGATTTAAAGGCCAAAAATAATATATAAAAATTTCAAAAAGTTAAAAGCTAAATTTTTAAAAGTAAAAGATGAAAAAATAAATGTTTCCATAATGGCCAAAAAAGAGAAAAAAAATCGTCCACTACCTTGCTTTGGGCGGACGTCTGCCAAAAAAGTCCTGGTGATGGGACGGGCGGGCATCCGTCCTGTATTTTTTTCCCTCTTTGTCCCTCGAGCAGTCTCACGATCCAGCCTATGCCCGTCTCCTCGCCAAGCAAAAATATCTCCTCGGACCTCTTCCCCCGCATCCACCTCGCTCGAGCTAGCCCCCCCCCCCCCCCCAAGCTTTGGCGTTCCTCGCGCCGCCTCCTCCGCTAACCCCGCTTCCACCACCGCATCCCCATCCTACTTCAGGTTCCTGGAAGCCAATCCAATCCCCGGTGGAATTCGAACATAGCAGCACTGAATCTGACGACGACCCCCCGCAGCTGGCCGGTGCCACGAATGACCTCCGGATTGGAGCCCCGAGCGGGATCGGAGTGAGAAGGGGAGTGAATCGAGGCGGGGGAGGGCTTACCCATCGCTTCGGGGGTGGGATCCAGTTCATGCCGAGCAGGAGCGGCGAGGTGCCGTCGTGGCGGTGCTTTGGGTCTACCTCCTCGCTGCCGCCAATAAAACAGAGGAGGACGAGGACGATGCCATCGCCGCTGGTCGCCTGCCTCGGGCGTACGGCATGGGACGGAGGTGGGGCGTATGTGGCGCAACGGTGGGCTGAGTCCTCTGAGGGTGTGGCAACAATCGACAATTACGAGAGGGGTTGGAGTTTAGGGAGAACAGAGGCGAAGGCGGAGGCAGACGGTCCCGTGGTGGCACGCCACAGAACCAGCAGCAACACCAAGAGATTCCCCTTTCACTGTTCGTCGGGCCTGCTAGGCGGTGCGGTTCGAGCTTGGCTTTCTCCTTTTTTTCTAAAAAAAACTATTGTCCATTTGTCCTTCTTCTTCTCAGCCCACATGTCAGGATGGCAACGGGGCGGGTCTGGACGGGTCGACCAAATCCATATCCATATCCATATCCATCGCAGGACCAACTATCCCCACGAAAATATCTGTTGATGCAAAACAATATCCATATTCATAATTATCCATATCCATGCAATATACTCCCTCCGTCCAATAAGTGACTCAAATTTGTGGTGGACTCAGGATAAATTTTAAGGTGTGACGGAGTTTACACGGAAAAATCATATGCATAACTATGCGAAAGCCAATTGGATTACTAGACATATATATTACTTTGTGTTCAACAAAAATAATAATACTCCAAAAATAAGATATTCCTGCTCAAAATAATAATACCAATCCACGTCACTTATTTCGGAACAGAGGGAGTATTTTATTGCAGTAACGGAAGATACATCTATCGAGTAGTGGATCCACATGTGAATTTATTTATTTATTTTAATAAATACCGGGTATCCATGAATATCCATGGATCAAATATGATATCCGTGCCCGGTTCACGAGTTGGCGGGTATCCATGTGTGGACCATGGATCGAAAATCCGATCCATATCCACGATCCATGGGCTGGATATCCATGAATATCCACATTTTGACTATCCATTGCCATCCTGACCCACATGGCATGACTCGGAGAGTGAGTCAAGTAAAAAAGGTTAGCTTAATTGCTAATTTGAGTCCATATTTGGTGTTCTACTCCCGCCGTCCATATTAATTGTTTTTTCTATTACATGTATCTAGATGCTTTTTAGGTATAAATGCATCCATATTTTGGTAAATTTGAGTCACTTAATATGGAACTGAGGGAGTACAAAATACACAAGTTAGCTTGCCTCCAAGGCTTCAACCCATGAGAATATTAATTATTAATTGATGCAAATATTTTATTAGTTAATACTCCCTCTGATACATAAAAAGTGCTGCCTATGTTATACTAAGTTAGTACAAATTTTGTACTAAGTGGATGACACATTTTATGGATCGAAAGAAATAATAATTTGATAACGAAATTTGTGTTGGTGATAATGATTCGTCGAAAAAAAATCCAACCTCTACATGGTGTAAACGTCTCGTCGAATTTTAGTATAAGATAAGAAGGTTTTTTTGCCTAGAAACACCAGGAAGATGGTTGTAACCATAAAGAAAACAATCTTACGTAAGCTGGCTCAATATCCTGTAGTTAATTAAAGCAGGGCAGGGGTTACCTGAGTGGTACGACTCTCAACATACCAAAAATCTAGCCATCTCGAGAACTCCCCTCGTGTACAAAAAAAATGAAGTAATAATATATAATAAAACTTCACTTAAATTTAAAAAACATGACTCGTGAAAAATTAAGCCCGCATATTTTGTTTTTTCGTTATTCTGTAGCAACGCACGGGCTTCTTGCCGATGTGGCTCCAGTTAATGTCGCCTTTTTTTCAGAGACCCTGCATGCCCGTTGGCTGGTATGTGGTATTTTGGACTGGGCCGTTTTGTGGTGACTGTTGTTGGGCTTACTCGACCGGAAAATGACCTCTGCACCGCGGATTCATTTCCGGTCGTGTACTCGTGTCGAGGTCCTTTCTGGACTGAGATGCGAACTGGATCCGCGAACTGGATTCGCGTGAACAGTGAACTGGCGTCCGGCAGCTGCCGGTGCTTGCGTCTCAGCGTCTATTCGGTTGAGAAATCAGAATTCGTACTGATCGGAGAGGTGATCGCGTGATTGAAAATTGCCTGATTAGAATGCCGAGGCGATAACACTGATTTCCGTGACTTGTATGGATCCCGCCGAAGCCCTGAGCCGTGAGACCCCTTCGCCGCCCGCCGCCGGCTCCATCCCCATCGCTCCGCCCACCCCAGGCAGGTGAGGTGCCCATATCCTCTTCCTCTTGCAGCAGAAATTTGAGGGTGCAAGGGACACTGCTTTCCCCTTTTGGTACAACACCGAGGGAGATGCGTGCTCTGTGTTTGATGAAATGCTGCACTTGATTATTCCCTTACTTCCATAATTCTTGTCGTTTACATGTATCTAGACGCATTTTAGGAATAGATACATCTATTTTTAGACAAATTTGAGACAAGAATTATGGAACGGAGGTAGTTGTTATGGGTAGGCGGATAGTGACCAGGAGCACGCTATCATCAGTTTGTCGTGCATTCAGAGAGGCCACGAGTTTACCATATGGCATATATGGATAGCAACCGTGAATCAGAATTTGTTACATTTTATTTGAGGGAACTAGAAATCCAAAAAAGAGACCACGAATTTGTCTGTGGCACAATAAGTAATGTATTCTAGATGGTCTAACAGAAAATCCTCCTTCGTGTGTGGATGTGGTAAGGTATAATGAAACAAATGCATATTACAAGTGATGCATTCTCGTCAATAGTGATTGGTGCAGCATTCAAGACAATTTAGTTCTGTACTACAGATTATGGGAGGATATGAGCTACGACGAGTAGATGTACAATTCACATCCCAAGTTCAAATCTTCGGAACATTAATTTGGGTGTCTACTTCTGACAATTAGAAAGAACATGCAGTTCCTTGTACATATTCTGTCAAGTTCCTGTTTCTTTCAACAACAACAAAACGGTCACTGCCTCAAAAATGGTCCATTATCATTCTTTGGCTAACCAATTTGATTAGACCGTGGTATTAGGATTTGATACAGAGCTACCAAAGAATTTGTTTCTTCTTATATGATTGATTTGTTTGATTCAACATTTTAAAGGAAAGAACCATTGCCACTCTTTTGCCCAATCTAAGACTAGTCATGTTCATAGTGTTAAGTTACTGCCATGGTGTACTACAACAAACGGGTGCCCTACATTTTCTTTTCACCCAAAGCGTGCCTATGATGAAGAAACGGGTGTCTGCTCCTGCTTTGTAATGGTCAATCTCTAACATGTGCTCATATGGGGGAAGCTGTTACTTATACCACCAATATTTAACCATCAGTGCCTGCAGCAAAATATCTTTTGTAACTAGCATTTAATCTGATAATGTGTTTATTTTGAGAAACAATGTGATATTTATTTAATTGACAGTGTCAATTTGGATTTCTTATTACTTACCATTACCATAATAATAACAAGGGTTAAATTAAAATGTGCATTATAGTTTGTACCTTTTGGCAGTCAATTTTTTAATAGCTTGTGCCTTTTGAGTGTGCCAATGTATAGCCCAGCTTATTGTGAAACTGTGACCATTAAAATGCATAAACTGCCACTAAATGACTAAACCCCTGTAAAAGAAACTTATACTAATTGTAAATGTGTGCAACTTGCTTCTGTGAGAAAATGTTTCACAGGAAGTTTTATGTTAGACTTGAAAACCCATGGGGGTTCCACGGATGGCAGATAATCATTTGTGGCACGAAATGCTCTGTTGAAGTTATTCTAGACAGGCACCCTCATTTTCCTTAGTAAAATTGTTGTTTCTTTTGTATATAATTGTAACAATGCATGATTAAATGAACGTCCGCTTTGCAAGATGCAATAGAACACTTTCTAAATTTAGTTTTTCTTAGCAGTACCAACTTCTATGAATAATAAAAATATCTTCAGTAACTCTCGAATGCCAATTTCTCATATATCAATTTACAGAATGCAGGGCTATGAAGTTGCTCAGGGAAGCCAGAGAGAATGTGGGGAATCTAGCGGAAGCATAATTGAACCAATGAGCAACATGCTCTTCAGCTCTAGACTTAGCACCAATGTATCGAATGACTGACTGTGCAACAAGCTAAGGAGAGGCTTCATCAGAGACTCAGAAGTGTGGAGTAATTTCCAGGAAGAAGGTCTGCACAACGTTCAGCTCACAACTTTGGTGTATTTTACCAAATCTACGTACATATTTACAGTTCTGCATCGATCATTAATTTCCATTCGTTACAGGAAAACAGTGTCAACTATGGGCACTGGGGCAGGACCTATCTTCCTTCCGAAGCTGATATATGCAAATATAAGGATGAGAGATTGGATAAAACCTAATTATTAGCTCGAACTCCAGCGCCTTCCTGCCAACCCAGAGGGTTAAATAAACCATAGCAGACTCTTTCAGTGATATGGAAGCTGCAGCACCGCATCTGAGACCTGTCTCCAAAGTAGGACGAGAAACTCTGGATGGAACAATTGAAGGCGATGACGTCGAGCCTTCTGTGGACTGCTCAATATGCCTGGAAAGATGCAGTAGTGCTGCAGAAGGGCTGATGCAGCTGCGGTGCAAGCAGGGCACATCTTCCATAAAGCCTGCGCGCCGATTCCCCGTATTGTAGGACCAGTGTTGTGGTAACGCAGAAAGGGTGACCTGGAATATTAGCAATGACAGGTTACTGTGTTTTTGTTCTTGGTGTTTTAGGAGAACTTTCGTTTTGCAGGGCGATCAGATGTCGCTGTAGACGGCTTGAGCAAATAGAACTGCCCCCTCACTGCAACTCGTAAGGCTACAAGTGGATGTCGGAATGCTGGACATCATGTATGCATGTAAAGGTGTTAAAACTTGTTTGCATAGGAGCAACGAACGTGCTTGTTTCCTGTTAACAGTGTAGAGCTAAAACTTAGGGGCAAGCGTCTCTACAAAGTCTGTTGTATACGTATGCTACTGATGTTGGACACAAAATAGAACATGGACAAAGCTAAGTGCCAGCCATCATATAGATACATAGCATTAGCATAAGAAGATGTGCATGCCACTCAATCTAGATCCAACTCATGCAACAAAGATCTGCAAGTAAAGCAGCGGATAATATGGCCACAAATCAGTCCCAACTACTGGCATTGACAGTCTTTGGATAGTCTCTTACGGAGTATTCACAACTTTTTGGCAAGTCCTTCTGTTACGAATCAAATGTGAGCCACCTGTTTTGCCAATTTCTTGGAAGACTCTAATGGCTACCCGAACAATTCATACCTGCCAATATTTTGGTCATGCCAAAATTTTGGTAAGGCTGGAAATATGGGGCTCAATATGCATCATTTGTGTAGAGGCCGGAGTAATAGACTTCTATTTTCAAAAACAAATACTGCAAACCTTAGCGGTGAATTGTAGATCATTTGATAACATGTCAAAAGCAAGAACTTAATTAACCTGGAAAACAAGACTTATTATGCCACAGCTGAAAAAAATGAATAGCTTTTGATTGATTAATACTTCTGATTCCTTCTACATGGTTATTGAATTATTTATATAAAATTCAGCTCTAATGTTCATGATCTCCATTTTGCATGTTCGCCAAAAATGCCCTTCGGAATACTAAAGAAATAGGGAAACCCAGCAAATAAAACCAGAAATATTTAAATACTAAAAGCTTATGAACAGAATAGTCAAACACTGCAAACTTTTCAGATGATAAATAGATGTCGATTCAAGCTTTTCTCTGAAAGTAAATAAATAATAGATACCAATTCAAGCATCTCTCTGAAATGGCAGTCCTGTTTGCTACCAATGCTGGAATTAAAATTTTAAAATCCACGCGTGCTACTAATATACAATCGATGACAGGTAACAACACAAGAAAATGTGATTTAGCCCGGCACTGCAGGTATTAATTAAGATTGAACAAGGATGATTAGCAAGAGTTTGTTTATTCCAGCTTCCACATCTGCATATATTTGTTTCCACCAGGCTTGTTGTTGTTGAATATGACGAGTATCTATCAAACTGCTAACAAACATTGTTCCCATTGTCTCGAAGTAATGCCTAAATAATTTGCAGTTGCTGAATCCAAGTTCTCACGGATTTTATAGATCAGGGTATCATCCTAGTTGTAAAAATGTTAAGAGGACGTCTGACCAATGACCATCCCCGCAATACTCCTGTTTGCAGGGTAGTGCTGCACATCTGAGTTACGCAAACAAGAAGAGAAGAGAAGCAGAACCTGTGGCTGCTGCTGCCACCAGCAGCACTGGATGCTGGCATGGCAGGCTGCTAACGCATGCTAGGCCGCCCATCTCGTAAAGCAGCAATCGAGTCAATCTTTCTCTTCCCGTCACTCGGTTCAGGAACTGCATGCTTCGTTGTCGACTCCCCTAATCATTCCCTCGTCTCATGTCAGCCCTTCTTCTTCGTCCAGTTTGCCGCATGCAGCTGCTTAATTAGCTTAGTTAAGCAGCAGCGCGCAGCGACCGCCATCAATCATAGCTTCCATGTATCTTCACGTCTCCCATCATTTATACTACTTTTTTTTTTAAAAAGGGGGCTCCCCGCCTCTGCATCGAACCGATGCACACAGCCAATTTATTACAAAGTTAAAACATCTCAGTACAAAATTCACGAATCACACAAAGTGAAGACAAAAATAAGCCAAATAAAACAAAGATCCTGAAGATAATTCTTATGCATCTTGCAATCTAACAACAGGCCGCCAGCTAGCTAGGTTGGAGATATCTCGAGTGACCGTCTTTAGCCGAGTGCACACAGAAGCCGAAAGCTCCCGCTTGTCCACAGGGAGGAGGAGGGACCAAAGACGGATTAGAACGGTGGCCCTGAAAATAACCTGCAAAAAGTGAACAACTCTAGCGCTGTTAAAAATAATATCATTTCGACAATTCCAAATAGCCCAACAGACAGCAGACACTCCCATCAGAATGTGAGTCTTAGTCTTTTTGTCAATCCCATTTAACCAATTCCCAAACAAATTAGAAATATTGGTAGGGGAGGCAAATTAAAGGCAAAGTAAATAATTCGCCACACGAGTTGGGCATAGGGATAAGTGATGAATAAATGATGAATGGACTCTTCGACGTCACAAAAACAACATTTCATACATCCTGTCCAGTTCCTTTTGGCTAGATTATCCTTCGTACGCAGCACTTTTCGGTCAAGAAACCACATAAAATCTTAACTTTTAGGGGAATTTTTAATTTCCAAAGATAATACCGTGAGAAACCCATAGGGCTATAAATTAAATCTCTGTACATAGATTTAACCGAGAAAACCCCAGAGGGAGTTAACTTCCACCAAAATCTGTCTGGCGTGGTGGAAAGATTAACCATCATTAATCGCTGGACTAAGTGCAACCAAGATGTCTACTTATTTCCAGTTAGTAAACGTCTGAACTCAACGTTCAGGGGCACTGTCGATAAAACATCGGCCACAAGAACATTTTTCCGTTGCACAATGTTAAATAATGATGGATATTGAAGCGCAAGAGGACTATCCCCCAACCAAGTATCTTCCCAAAATCGAGTACCACGACCATCCCCTAAAATAAATGTGCCTTTGTTAAAGAACTCATTTTTAACCCGCATTAGGCACTTCCAAAAAGGGGAATCAGCCGATCGTAACTTGGCTTGGGAGATGGTGTTAGAATGAAGATACTTATTACGAAGGAGCTGCTGCCACAGACCATCTTCATTAAGTAGTTTAAACAACCATTTGCTGAGTAAACACTTATTTTTGAGGTCCAACAACTCAATGCCTAGTCTGTCCTGATCTTTAGGGCGACAGATAATATTCCATTTTGTCAACCGATATTTCCGCTTCTGGTTATCAGATTGCCAAAAAAAGCGCGATCTGTAGAAATCCAATCGTTGTCGTACCTCAACGGGTATTTCAATAAAGGATAACATAAACATAGGCATGCTCGTAAGTACCGAATTAATCAGGATAAGTCGATCTCCGTATGAGAGTAACTTGGCCTTCCAACTCCCCAACTTTTTCTCAAAACGGTCTTCAACAGCTTTCCATTCCCTATTGAGTAATTTCCTATAATGAATTGGAATCCCCAGATAACGAAATGGGAGAGTTCCACATACGCAGCCAAAAATCTGTTTATAGTCATCCTCACACACTTGAGCCTGACCGAAACAAAAAATTTCACTCTTGTGAAAGTTAATTTTAAGGCCCGACAGCTGTTCAAAACAGCAGAAGATCAACTTCATATTAACAGCCTTTTCTAAATCATGATCCATAAAAATAATCGCATCGTCAGCATATTAGAGGACAGACACTCCTCCCTCCACCAAATGAGGGATGAGGCCTACCACTTAACCATCATCTTTAGCCCTATCAATAAGAATAGCAAGCATGTCCGCGACAATATTAAAAGAATTGGGGATAGAGGGTCTCTTTGCCTCAAACCTTTCCGAGTTTGGAAGTAATGACCAATGTCGTCATTAAACTTTACTCCCACACTTCCTCCTTGCACAAATTGGGCAATCCACTCGCACCACTTAGGGTCAAAACTTTTCATCCGCAACGCTTGCTGGAGAAAAGGCCATTTGACCTTGTCATATGCTTTCTCAAAATCAATTTTGAAGAGAACACCATTTATTTTCTTACGATGAAGCTCATGAATGGTCCCATGCAAAACAACCACCCCCTCAAGAATATGACGACCGGGCATAAAGATCGTTTGAGTCGGTCAAATCACACCTTGGGCGATCCTAGAAATGCGATTTGTACCGACTTTCGTGAAAATCTTGAAGCTAACATTAAGCAAACAAATGGGTCTGTACTGTTGAATCTGGACCGCATTTTCTTTTTTAGGAATAAGGGTAATAACCCCAAAATTCAACTTAAACAATGGCAGCTCCCCATGTTGAAGTTGGATGAACAGGGCCAACAAGTCAACTTTTATAACCTTCCAAAAAACCTGATAGAACTCTGCTGGGAACCCATCAGGCCCAGGAGCCTTATTATGCTCCATCTGAAAAATCGCATCATGAACCTCCTTTTCAGTAAAGTCAGCTACCAGAATGTTATTTCCATCTGGCGTAACACGGGTAATTCCCTGCAAATTCTCTTCCATAAGCGAGAAAGAATTCGAAACCGGTGTTCCAAATAGTTTCTTATAATAATCTGTAATAAAAACACGCAAGCTATCCTGTCCCACAATAATACCTTCATCCTGCTCGAGTTGGAATATTTTTTTCTTACGATGTTTACCATTGGCAACAAGGTGAAATTTTTTTGTATTGCTTCCACCCTCCTGAACATACTTGACTTTTGCCCGTTGCGCCCATTTGGATTCCTCATCCCGACGCAGCTTGGACACAAAATCATTGGCAGCTCGCTCAGTAGCAGAGAGCGGAGAGGATTCAGCTTTTATGTCGAGGGTATCAATGATATGAAGCAGACGATCACGCTCTTTCTTATAAAGTCCACTTTGATTCTTTGCCCAACCACGAAGGAAGCAACGAAGATGTCTAATTTTATTTTGCCATCTCTCAATGGGCGAGGAGCCTCCACGGCATACAGCCCATTCGGCTACCACTATCTCGTAGAAGCCCTCTTGCCGCAACCAGGATAACTCAAACGAAAATTGAGCTTTATTACCCAGGTGTGCCTCATCCCCGGAATCAAGAAGAAGTGGAGTATGATCCGAACTCGCACGAGTCAGAGCATGAACCGTCACCAAGGGGAACTTTTGCTCCCAATCAACGCTAGTCAGAACACGATCCAACTTCTCATATGTTGGGATGTCCCGACGACTCGCCCAAGTATATTGACGGCTCGAGAGAACTATTTCTCTTAAATTCAGGCTCTCAATGATGGCGTTGAAATGAAAAGCCATCTGGCATTAAAATTATCATTAGTTTTCTCCTCTTGACGCCGAATAATATTAAAATCACCCCCGACCACCAAGGGCAACGGTTCAGATTCACAAATCCTCACAAGCTCCGCCAAAAAATCCGGCTTATGAACGTCTTGAGCCGCCCCGTAAACCGGGACCAGAACCCACTCAAATCCATCAAATTTTGAGTGCGGGTGAAATTTAATACAATAGTCTCCGTATCAACTCTTTTGACTTGGAGATTAATTATATTAAAACCAACCAAAATACTGCCAGAGCGACCATGAGGCGGTAACACATACCACTCATAGGCCAAACCGCTTGCCAGATGTTTTAAAAAAGACCAGTAAAGTTAGAACGCCATGTCTCAAATAAAGCAATAAAGTCTAGCTAGCTGATGCTCACGAATGTTCTCATGGATCAGTCGGTGTTTGGCAGGGTCATGAAGTCCCTCCAAAACAAACCCTTCATTATTCATTAGGAGAAATTTCTTTGTTTACACTGTCGCGACGGACCGCCGAAAGATCGTACTGTAGTACAGTAATTAGACACAAACGTAGCCAGCGGCTTTTCAGCAACGTCTGCTAGTTGCTTGCCCGGCCGCTCGTGTACTTCGCAGACAAGGCTCTGCAGGGGCACAGAAGATGTTTCTTCATCCTAGCTTTATTTTCTTTCCTTTGCTAACATAGGATCCTTGTGCTCGACAACGTCTTGGGTTCAACTCCAATTTTCAGGTGCCAGGAACTAGTTCAGGTTTCCCCAACCTCTTCCTGACCAGTGATTTTCTTTTACGAACTCTTGTTTTTCTCTGGTGTCTTGTAACACGTTAGCTTCAGAAACCAACCAATTCATCGAAAAGCTTTCTTACACGGAAATTGCATGTTTTGGCTGGTGTTGCTTGCAAGATTAGCAGCACGCAGGAACACAGACAATGATTGGTTGTTACTGTTCCAAGTTTTGTCTGTTAGAAAAATGGTTAGAGGCTAGTGTACTCCTGTTCCTATACGTATGATGTGTGGTGTGGTCCCTTTATAGGGACATATCAAATGGCCCAGAAAGCTGCCTGCCAAACGGAGTAGATATTATCATATAGGTTATCAGCAACGCCGGTGATAGTATAATTTTTCCTCCGTTTTTGGGTAATGTAGGTCCAGTTTGAGACGAGAGAGACCGCGTGGAGGAGGTGCACAAGGAACAGCAATCATTTGGCCTGCTGCTCGCGGTAGCATGGAGAGTGTACGTACGCAGTACTAGTAGGCTTCTCCTGCTTGCTTAATCTGTTAACCGTAGCAACCTTTTGTAGCCTTTTTAGTGCAAGATAGCTACGTGCCAGTGTCAAACTAGCTACCAGCTGTGGCTGCGCTGCTAGAGATGATAAGGGCATCTCTCTCACTCGATTTGCTTCATTTCATTTCACACTGAGGAGCAAAGGACATCAGGTAAACTATGCAGCTACGGAGTATTTGTTTTGATTGATTTGAGTTTTCACATATACAGAATACAGTACAGTTCCAGCCTAGCTTCATCATAATTATCCAGCACATTCTTGATTTTGAGCTTAAAGACTGTAGTTAGCAAATCTCCATTCCCTTTCGAAATGTGCAGCTGAGATAGCTCGCAGAGCAATGCGGTGTCCGTTGAACATTTACTTGAAAAAAAAACCTATTCAGTCAGTCTGAAAATAAGTGATTTGGATTTGTAAGATTATTATATAAATTTACGTCACTTATTTTCGGACGGAGTGAGTACTTTAACCAAGGAGGATGACCAAACTTTAATTCACATGCTCCTTCCGTCCAACAAAAGATGTCTCAAGTTTGTTAAAATTTGGATATATCTAGCAATTCAAGTTTAGTCAAAGTTGAGACATCCCATATTGAACGGAGAAAATATATTAATTTAGCTCTCTCCTTCGTGCATCGGCCGGTGAAGAACTCAAGGGAACATGTAGTAACTAGTTTGAGACCAGAGTTGGTGGAGGAGAAAATGAGTTTTTATACTATTAAAACTTCGGGATTTTGAAGACGGAAACTGAAAAGGAGAGAGTACTGGCTTACCACTTTTGTAATAGACCGTCACGGATGCACATGCTCCACGCACTTACCGTGGAAAAAGAAGAAGAAAGAGCAACGAAAGTCCGTCTACGGAACGGACAATAAACAACTCCGAAACCCTAAGCTTTCAATCTTGGACAGGAATACTGTTGCAAACTCCAAACTATACAAGAATTTGACCTTGGAGAATTGGTGTGTGAGTTCCAAGTTCCCAATAGGTGAGGAGGTACTAAAGACAGTGGACTTGAGAATATTAGTATTTCTTCAGCTTAGACATTGGTCCCTTCTTCCCAGGAGGAACACACGGCCCCAAGAATAAAACTATTCCTCACATCAAGAAAGGGAGTGCAATGCCATTAATGCCAAGGGCAAGATGGCAGCGTTGTTTTTTGAAGCTTCACTGCTTCAGGGAATGGAGCTCACCAAAAGAAAAATAAAGGGTGCTACTACCCTGGTTACAAACCTCATCAGTACAGATTATAAAAAGGATCAATCTCTGTGTGTTATCACAGTATCACACTTTGACAGCAGCACCTGGACTGGGGAAGGTGAAATAGAAGAAGCACATGGGGGCCATGCTATCATAGTAATGGATCATTACTTCCTCCAACATACTGCAGACCGAAGTAAAATGCAAGCAGGCCGAAAAGGCACATTGATGTCACACTGTTGCAATTCAACGTCCAGAAAGCCAAAATCATTCCTGGAGTGTGCAAAACAGGGGTCATCACAGAACAGTTCAACCGATGGCACTCATTAGATGTTTTGGATTACAAAAAACTGCTGTTGAATGCAACCTTCATCTCATGAAAAATAAGAGAGATGCGAAGGAAGGTTCTCACAAATATATTTGCTAATATTGAAAACAAAAGAGGTAACAGCCATTAAGAGGTTCTACTTTTCAGATAAGTTAGCTTGACCAGGAACCATCACGAAGCACACCACACTGAACAGTCAATTGTATGCAATGACAGAAGACTAAATCACTGTCAGTTACCGGCGAGGAAATCCTTCTTCCTGCTGACGCCAGTGACTAATTAGAATTGCTAAAAGAGAACAAACAGCATCACCTCGATGACCTTTCTCAGGTGGTTAGAATGGGGGACGCACCAAGTTCTTCCACATGATACTGACAAAAACCCTGAAGCAGCAAACAAGATTGCCTACTACCATGACTCCGGATGAGATTAGGCCAGATTCTTGACATAGAACCTCCTCAAGGATATGCAAGACCTTGTGAACTTCTCATGCTACTTCCTATATACAGAGGTCATTTGGAATTTCCAAACTCAAAGTTCTCCTTCGACTCTCTCCTTAGTCTCCTACACTAAATTTATCAAAGTCGGTCAACTGCAATGTAACAAGCAAGTATGAAAGGTTTACAAATCAGTCGCGATCATCTGCCTTCTCCAATGCGGCAACTTTGGCACGATGACCTGGGGGAGGGCCAAACTTACTCTTCTCACCATGAGAAAGCTCGACAGTTTCACCAACAGATCCAGACTTGATATCAGTGGGTGGGATGAAACAATCCATGGACAGACCAGGAACATTGAACGCAACCTCCTCAATGCTCCATGCCTCCTCCATCCGAGTCTTGGTGTGGCTCATGGCCACCTCGCCAAAACGGAACAGGGTCACAGCCGAGCGCCCAGAGTGCGCAATCATGATACCATCCACCGGCCGGTAGTCCTCGATGAAAGAATTGGTGGTTGTCTCCCAGTAGACCGCATCCCCGCCAGTTGTTGACTGAATCCTCGTGAGATGTGAATCCTCAATGTGGACGAGAAGGCCAGTCCTCTGGCTGAAATACCCAAACATGACATGCCTGATGATCTCCGCGAGGCCCTCAGTCCGCGCCTTGAGGGTCTCAGGGTCAGTGCACAGCTTCAGAATGAAGCAATCCTCCCCGCTCACCTTCCTCTCCCCAATGCACCGTGCACCAGCAAACATGCTTGCTGCGGTCAATGGATCCAGGCCCTAGAACGACATTGATCGAAACACTTGAGTAAAATTGAAGCTACTTTCACGGCTGTACGGTCACAGATGCAAACAAGGTGTGGGCTGGGCAGTGAAGTTATGGTACCTGAAGTGCACGGCGGAGCGGGCGAACAGGGCCCTTGGCAGCATGGGATCCGAGCCACGGGGTATGGCGCCACACAAGCTTGCCATTGCAGCCAGCATGCACCTTGCTTCCACCGACAGCTAGTTCGATGTACCACATCTCAGGGGCCATCTGCCAAAGCACGAAGCGGCCTGGCTCGGCACCGCGAGCGGCGTTGCGGTTCTTGACAAGGCGGCCGGCGTTCTCAAACTCGGTGGCCACCATGCGCACCTTGCCCATGACGTAGGTATTGCGTACGGACGCGAGGAGCTTTTGCCCACCAGAAGCGGCCAGGTACTGCTGCAGAATGTACTGCGCCGACGAGGTCTCCTGTACATGTAAAAGCGCAATAAGAACAAAAAAAATTACACACCTCTTAACAACAGTAAATAGCCACGTTTTACTGCACATATACGACATCCCAGAATCAAATAAACTCCTCGGCGACAAAATTTTACGCTCCTTTATCCTAAGGAAACAAGATTACTAGTAGACCACATACGTATTGGACAGCACAGTAGACACAAAATAAGAGGGATTATTTTTTACAGCACCGTAATCCTGACTACCAAGTATTTACTGTATGCAGGACCATGAATTCAAGATTAAGAGAACCCAGACATGGACATCGAAGAAAAAATTTGACTCGGGCATTTCGACGAACACACACGACTGGACCAAATCTAAGAGAGGGCGAAAAGGACAGTAGCACGAAGAAGAAGAAGCACTTACGATGGGAGTGTCCTTAATGCTGAGGTGCGGGAGCGGCTCGGCGGCAGAGACATGCACGGGCGCTAGCGGCGCGCCCATGACGCCGAGGAGCAGCCTGAGGTCGTTGCGAGCCGCGCCGGCGCCGGCCGCCGCCGCGGCCGCCACCGAGGACGGCGTCCGCGCGAGCTGGCCGCGGACCCATTGCCCCCACCCTTCCTTCCTCGCGCTCGCGCCTCCCGCGCCCCCGCCGTCGCCGTCGCCGGACTCCGGATCGGGCCCTTCCATGAGCGGCGCCAGCATCTCGCCACCCCCGGGCGCGGCGGAGGACCTGAGCGCGGCGTCCAGCTCCGCGGCTTCCGACCTCCGGCGCGCCCTCGCCGGCGACAGCCCGCGCGACACCTCCTGCCTCAGCGCCGCGAAGAAGCCCTGCCTCCTTTCCATGGACAAGGACCTGTTGGTAAATAGCGAGAACCACCGGGATGGCGGACGAGAGCTCTCTCTCTCTCTCTCTGGAGTCTGGGCTCTGCTGTGCTGTGGTGCTGCCTGCTGAGGATGGAGGGGGGGGGGGGGGGCATGTGGGGTGGATTGCGAATTTATACGGAAGTGTGGGGCAAAAAAAGGTGGGTCAGGGACTCAGGGGGACCAAGAAGGAAGGAAGGCAAGCTGGCCGCTGCGTGTGTGTGTGTGCGCCGATGTTCCGTTGGTGTTTGTGCGTGACAGCGAGAGGGCGTTATGCTCACCGGTCGGCTGCAGCTTCCCCTCACCTTCGCCACGGTCACTCGCTCACCCCTCACCTTCGCCTGTGTTACTCGCCATGGTAAAATGGTAGCACGATTTTGTTCCTAAAATATGACGATTCATGGGGTTATTTTGCTTTCCATGTTTGAAATTAAAAAAAAATGGTTTTACAAAATGGATGAGGTGATAGAGATTTAGGTCAAGAAGGGAAGGAAATTAATGAGCTGGCGAAGTGCATGCTTTCGCAATATTTCACGTGGCGACAACGGTGATGACGAGATACTACACGACGAACCTAGCTAAAGAATAGTAGCATTGTCGGTTGCATATACGTCACCAGTACTTAATTTGGATGTCCGTTCGACGACGACAAAAGTGGCTACCTCACCCACAATATGGGTGGTGCACCAAGCTAGGTCAATGCTTCCTAGCATACGGGAAACATCACTACGACTATTGGTAACATGTCGAATATGGAGTCTGTGAAGCCGACAAGGGCAACAATTGTCAAATAAGTATCGCATTTCTATTGAATTTGGTACCCATGCTTTGCCACAAACCAGACTCCATTTGGTTTGAAGAAATAAATTCTTCAATTCAAATGTTTGGATGATAGTAGAATTGCATAGTGGAATTAGTATAACTAGGTAAAGTCACTTCCAAATGTTGTGTGGTTCAATATAAATTATTTATTGCATGCATACTATTTATTTTGTGCGTCTACGTTATCAAATATTATTGCATTATTTATTTATTTATTATTGGAAACTGCATTAAAAATAGCATTCATCAAATGTTATTTGTATGCCTGATAGATTAAAATACTAATAAATATTGTACCAATAATACAACACTACTTTAGATGTATTAAATAAGTGATTAATATATACATGTTTTTAAGGTCGATAGTCCAAAAGCGATATGACGTGTTGGTTTTATTAGTTACAACGGTAAGAGTAACACTCTAACTGCAATCTATAATGGATGTGCTCTCCCTGCAAGCTCGGGAAAGATTGATGACGAATTTGCGTGTATGCTAGACAAACTGTTGGCCAACCTACCGATGCTATTGGATACGCCACAGAGATAACCGTAAGCAACTGGGTGACGCTAACTCTATCGAGAAAAGAAATCGATGGAGCTTAAATATATTCTGCACTACATCTATTCTCTCGTTCCTGCATTCGCATATGTTTTTCATCCCGAGTGGTCCCTTTTCTCCTCCCTTGTTCGCCTCCTCCTCACCCATTCTCCGTCAGCTTTGCTAACCGGAGGGGAGCAGTAAGGGGTCCGTGCATCGCCTTCATCACCTAGATAGGCTTTCGTGCCCTTAGAGTTGCCAAGGTAGTTTTCCCATGTCGCCTCGGTGCCCTATCTCCATTGACGGTATCCCTTGTTGATGCTCCCTGCAGCTTCTCCGACAGGACGACTCATAGCCCGACAAGGAATCCATTTCTACAAGTTGGCTTCACCAGGTAACATCTAATACATCCTTTCCAATTTAGATCTGGTTCCCTCGTGTTCGCACCTCCAATAAAACATTAGATCTCGAGTCGTATGAGCAGCTTTGAGTTCGGTGGCAGTCTTGATCTTCTCGATGCAAAGACGTTATTAATGCGAAGATAGACTCATGGTGGGTGTCTAGCTCATTAAGTATCTGTTGCCCACGACACTTGAATTGCGTCTCACTTTTTCGTTGAAGAAATCACACATTTTGATTAAAAAAAATCGAGAAGGAGGAGGACCCCCGGCTTCTGCATCGGTTGATAACATCAGTTGATAACGATTTGATATGTACACAAGTATTAATTTTATATATGTTTTCCATCTTTGAACAACCTCCAGATTTTAAAAAAAATCATCTTAAAGATATACGAGAAGAAATCTCCCAGCCGAATCGCCGCCGTCCATTTCTTTTCTTACGACAGTCTTCGTCGTCGAATGAACAGTAGATCGGCTGCAAAGATATCTTGAGGGGAGATAACAAATGGGTGAGTCCCCAAAGGCGGTGAGCAGATCCTGGGGCGCGCGCGTGATCCCGCGACGGCGCCGTTAAGTCGAAGGTTTCGATCGGCGGCTGTGATCGTACCGTCGCGCGGCCCACGGAAAAGGGCGAGCGAGCAAGAGAGGCATGCTGCAGCGTGGTAGCGTCCGGTTCACCTTCAGACGCTCCGAGTTAAAAAGGCAACAACGGTTTCTGACATCTTCTTCTTCTTCTTTTCTGTTTCTGCTGCTGGTGTGCTGTGGGCTGCGGTGAGGAGAAAGAAACCCATCTACAGCGATGCACGGCTGGAAGGACGTGCGCGAGGGAGAACGGAACGGAACGGAAGCAATAAAGGAGAATCGGACGGATTCGCGCGCGCTCGCACACGGGAAGAGGACCAAGGATTACAACGTGGTATGCTCCACGGAATCGATGTCACCCGGCTAGCTAGCTTGTCGTACGTGTGGCCGATGGAGCCGGGTCCTTCTCCACCGTGGGTTCTGGTTTAATTTGGACGCTTGCCCCGTCAGTTTCGGTTTCGGAACAGCTCGATCCGTCGCCGCCCACAGCTGTGCGAAAGTTTGGAAGGATCCCGACATCTCTCTCTCTATGCTGCCCGATGGAAGTTAGAGACGTGAACCAATCTTACCAGCTTAATTGCGTGCGGCATTCGGGTCTGATCTAGATATGTACTGACGATGATGATCGACCCATGACGCGTAAGGTTATGTGTGTATTTGCTGCCCAACGGGTAACGTAAAACGGAAATTGGAAGGGCTCGCGTCAAAAGGAGAGATATCGTGGACGTTTGTTCGTGTCAGTGAGTCATCATAATTATCGCGTCGTTTAATTTCTTTTGGGAGAAGTTAACGTGAAACCGATATCGATCGATCATATCTTGCGTGCGGCTTTCAGTTTTATCTACATACTGACGCGTTAGATTTCTCTCGAACATCGGATAGAGATTATCATTTATCATTTACGGATCACGTTGCTCTCTTCGGGGTATGCACTTTGTGATGTGTTATTAGCCCAATGTCACGCAAGTGACTAACGGAATAATTCCAAGCTTGGGATTAGGAAAAGAGATTTGCATGAGATATGATTACGTGAGAGCACATTAGTGGGATTTGCTTAGCGTCACTTCACTGGGTGGGCCGTGCGGTTTAAGTACTTCCTCCATTTTGAATTAACTAACGTGAATTCGTAAAGATTTTTATACAAATACACGTCATTTAATTTGGGACCGAGGACCTAAAAAATCAATTATTTTCCGTAAGTTCCCTCATTGCATGGCAAAATGGGCTCGAACTGTGGCATAAATACAGGGCCTGACCGAGACAAGGATGATTTTCTTTCCCACTCTCGATTAGTACTCGTAGTCCCTTCGGTTGGTGACCGCTAAGTGGTAATCGCACTTTGGGCATGCTCTGGATGATGTAGGGTCACACGTATAGCAGCTGAAGCCAGCAGCGGTGTGCAATCTTGGATCTACTCGGGTTAGGTGGGAGAGAGTGGGCCGGACAACGGAGACGACCCCCGTAGCAGACGACGAGCATCACGCGGAGGTTTGACTGTTTGGACTCGGTTGTTTCACAACAGATATTTTATATCCTATACATAGGTCAGTGAACCTTCAGTTGAAAATTATACTCGTAGTACTCTACGTACCAGCATTATACTAGCTTAATGGTTGACGGTAAGTTAACAAATCTGCAGCTACCCAAGCAGGGGCAATAATCCATGAAAGTTAACAGTCCCTCTCAAGCATGCATGCACATGTGAGTGAGCGCGCAACCATATATTGTGATAGTGTGTTCATGTGCAGGTTTTGGTCTCCCTCGCACATTGATGACTGAAAATGACCCAAAGAACCGAGGATGATGTTTTAATTAATTGATGTTTAATTTCAAGATAGGTCTCTTCTCTATTATTTTGTTTCTCTCTCCATATGGAAACATGCATGCATTCCATTAAATTGACATGCGTTTATGTCCGACGGGTAACATCTTCCGGAAAATCCGGTAAACTCACATGGTAATAACCTGGAACCTTCGACTGTCCTTTTTCCATCACAGGCGCTGGCTTTTTACAGAGTGAGTAATTTTTTTAAAAATACACCGTATAAGTAATTTGACATCACTCGAGTGCATGCATGTATAATATGGGCAACTTCACTCGCAGTGCGTATTGCAGTACTGCGGAGAGCAAATTAGCAACCAAACAGACCGGACAAATTAAATTGATCATGCCCGATTAATTGGCTATTGCTATGCATCAATAAGTAACTAAAAACTGCCTGTTTGTCTTTAAAAGGCTGCATGTGTAAGTACCATATATAATTAGTAAGCTATCAGTAATGCCATTGCTCCCTTTGTTTCATGCAGTACCAACCACGCGTGAATATTTAGAAATCCATCGATTTTGTCCAAGCACTCGCAGCTGTCCGACTTCCCCATTTAGTATACAAGTTCCTGTCATGGTTTAAATGCAAGCCATAAGTATTCCTGACAGGCTTAATACTCTTTACATAATTGGTTGTTGGAATGGCCATCAATTTTCTGAGATCTTGTGTACTCCCTCAGTCCAACAAAGGATGTCTCAAATTTGATCAAATTTGAATGCATCTATATACTAAGTCATGTCTAGATACATCCAAATTTTGACAAACTTGAGACATCTTTTGTTGGACGGAGGGAGTATATTAATTGGGTGCGGCTATATCTAAGCCACTTGATTTTTAAGCAAAAGACATCAATCTCAATCGACGTATCATAGCCGTTGAATTAATATCTGGACGTTGTTCTACTCTTTTCTTTTCATTTTTCGATCGGAATCTTAAAGCACAAGCCATATCAAATGGCCGAGGAATCTGACTAAAAATCAGACGACTTAATATAGAAAGCCGAACTTAATTAGGATGTGACAGACGCCTGATTTTTAAATAAAAGGTTTAAATCTCAGTTGATGTATCATAACCGTTGGCAGTATACGTCATTCCACTCTCCTCTTTCCATGTTCGTTCCGAATTAATTTTAAGCATAAATCATATCCAATAGTTGGAATCAATTTATCTCTAACTAAAAATCAGAAGACTTAGATATAGCAAAATCATATTAATTAGGGCATATATAATACACATGCTGTGATAGAAAGATTTCATGCCTTGTCTTCAGATGGCCGCGGTGAAACTGGATGTCAAAACTGTTTCCAGAAAAGAAACTGCCAATTATTGTTCCGCGACACATCAAGACAACCATTTGTGGTGATATTCCCTCTTACCCATATTACTGGTGGATTTTTTTGGTGGTCTACCTTCTATTCCTCTGTGCTTTTCCGTGGTGTCGCTCACAATTCCGCAATCTGAGGTTAGAGGGTAAGGACCTTCTGATACTGCATCTACATATAAGACTTCTAATTTTAAATCATTAGATTAAACTAGTTTCCAGATAGAGTCCATATTAAACTACCAACCACGATATAGTTCATCAATTACGCACTCTAAACGTGATTCCATATATAAGGTAATCGAGTATTAACAATTCAATAAATAATAAAGTTGCAGGACACAAAAAATCTTACAATTACTTGAATACAAATTTGTATAAATGAGTGACAAGTAATTCCGGTCAGAGCGGTACAAAATTTCAGAAATGAGGCATTAATCACGTGTGGCGTATGACTGATAATACACGAGTGTTGTGCACTGGTTTGACCCTGAGCTGAATACAGAATACTATATCTATCTGAATATGGAAATCCAGGATGCCGTGACATGGCAAATCGGAAGGAAAACATGAGCACACTGGCACAGACTTGATGAATTAATTAATGTTACTAAGAGATACGTGTCCTGATCGACTCCTCGCAAGGAAAAACAATTTTATTTCGACAACTCAGTTTTCAAACCTATATATGCCTTCGAAGTTCGAACGGCAGCTAGCTATTTGCAGCATATAGCAAGCTCTTGTGTACTCTAGCTCTCACTCTGCATGCAGCATCGATCAGCCTCCGTGACGAGATTATTGGTGCCGTACGTACCTAGTGTTGTACAGTCGCAAAAATATCGGTGGTAGAGGGAGTATAGAGTTTACTTCGTGTAGCAGAGTCTACTATAGCTAGTCTAGAATAGCTAGACCCCAACTCACAGGCGGAGTAATTAAGAAGCCGCATATATGTTGATGCTGTTTGATGGATCGTCTCCAATGGCATGAATGGATGCATCGATAACAGTCACGGGTACCATGAGGCTGCTCAGCCTGGGCAGTGGGAAGCAATTTAGAGTACTAACATATATATATATATATATATGTTACTAGACTAAATTACTATCTGCATAGTGGAAAGTAACATATATGTGATATCATGCATAGTGTTATTTATCTAGATATGTTACCATAACATCACACAAAACAAGGCAAGATGAGTTTACAACCTAATAAATGACATAATACATGACACCACGGATAAGTAATTACCCACTATTAAAATAGTAAATTAAACTAGTAACATAACCATGCTACTACTTTAAGGTACTCCTCACCGTGTAACCTGATCCGTCTGATCTGGGATTACTGCGGAGTAGGCAAACAGTGTAGGTGCATGACAGCATGTAGCTACTCTGTACGTATGGCCGAGCTGCAGCAAGATCTGGCTCATGCATGCGCGCATGGCTGAACCACACGAGATTTTTTTTTTATGCCGGGCTGTACAGTATGGCTACCTGCGGACGTACGTCATGCATGTGACGTTAATACCCATCTACTATGTACACACGTGTTTTTGTCCACGTACGGGAATGTGTCATTGATTATTTTATTTTTTGGAAGAGATGTACGGAGGATCATTGTTTTTTAATTTAAACGGTAAGACGACTGTTAGGTACAACGTAAATAGGACTTTAAATTCATATCCACGAGAATTTAATTAATTAATCTCAGCTGGGTAGATTTTGTATCTACTGCTCCAACCAAACTAAACTAGGTCAGTGTGTAGAAAGTCAACAGAAAGAAAGGAAAAAACGTTGTTTCTCCTTCTCAACGGACAGATCTGCTAGTGTTTTTAATGGAGTATTTTTTTTCTTTTTCTTACCACAGAGTCTTTAGGAGATGAAAGAGATGTGGGGATTTTTTTTTGTGCTTAGTGGATCTCTGCCATAGTTATATCAACCAGTTTTTCCGTCACGCTTGTTGTTCTTCCCACAAGTCAGTAGTACAGAAAAGACATTAGTCTGAACATTAACATGCCCGTGGTGTCGTAGTATTATTTTTGCATTGCTTATCAATTGTTTGGTTGCACTAAAAAAAACATATCTCAACAGAGTTAATTATGATAACTTTGGTTGTGCAAATATGCCAAGAATTACCAAGAATAGGAACCCGAGATCGATCGATTATTTCCTATATTGTCCAAATTGCCTTCACCACAGCTGTGCCGTGGTGTACTGAACATGCCATGTTGATCCTATGTTAAAGGTATGAATCTAGGGAATCTTTTTTGTTAAAAATAGCAAAAGAAGCCGTACCATAGATACACTTAACCAGCAAATGGATTGCATCAGCAACTATATATAGTTACTCTGTGGATCGACAGAGCGATGGAAGTGCTATCCCACTGATGGAGTGATCTAACATGCATGGATCTATATATTTTTTAAATTTCTCACTTTCAGTTGGCTAATCAGGTCCCTTTCCAGGCTTCCGAGGCCGCTTAGCGTGCATGTTACACTGCCCGTACTCGCTAATGCAATGCTCCAACCGGCTAATGACGTACAGTTAGTTGGTGCCAATCTCTGACATCCGTACAAATCATGCGTGCATCCCCGATGGTGCCCTAACATGTTGGCTAGCTCTTCTTTTTACCAACCCCGCGGCCGGCTGGGAAACTAACGGTACCGGTACCAGCCCAGGCCGATCGATTTCAACCGATTACTGGGGCTGAGCCAACTTTCGAATTGAAGTTGTCGTGTGGGCGCGAGGTAGCTAGCCTGCTGATAGGTCGCCATCTAGAAAACGGGTTTAATTTTGGACAGTGAAGACCCCCGATCAATCAATCGGGCATGTACACTAATTATTGGACCCAAGCTCTTGATCTCGCCAAGCTATGTACGTGCCGAGACGACGAATTGGAACATATATACCTGCAGGATTAACCGATCCAATTACTATCAATTAGTAGTATCGTACGATCTTGGCGTGCACAGTACATAATTTAAGTGAAATCTTCTTCATTAAAAACACAAGCTTGTTTTAGTTATCCGTGTGTTTTTCCCCTTGGCGTGCCGATCCATAGAATCGCTAGGTTAGCTGAATGAACCGACAGATTGATTATGGGGAGTGCAGAGAGTGCAACCACACCACCGGCGCGCGCGCACGACATGATAAGCTAAGCTGGTCCTGTGCGTACATCCGACACGCACGGAAGCAGAATTAATTTCAGCGCAAAAGCTATATATACCGGCTAATAGCTCCCTCGAGGTGTGACCCCAACGTGCATGGACCGGGCCCGTGGGCGCGTCATGATCCAGCCATCGAGTCTAGCTGCGCATGGCCCTAGCTACTCTTATCTATAGGGAAAGAGTAAGATTCAGATCTTTTTACTAGTATATCCGGATATCGCATTAGGTCTATAAGTACATAAATACATGTTTAACTTCAAATTCAAGTCTCTCATTCTCATATATGTGTGTTGCGCCACAAATTCTACGTCAAGCTAGATATCAAGCTAGACGGTCAACTTGCAAACAAGGAACGACGCCTATAGGTGGACCGCATGCCCTTTTCTAGGTATGAAGGCCAACTTGGCCGACTATAGGTGGTCAAATGTGAAGAAAGGCAAGCACGGAATGTCGTCTTAGCCTCTTGAATTCGAAGAGTTTGTGTGAAACAAAGACCTCCCAGAAGCAATCTCGCAAAGGTCATCGACGGTGTGCAGCTCTTGCTCCCCTCTTGATGTCTAACCTGATGATGAAGAATATTTGTCTTTTTTAGACGTCGGAGTTAACATGAGTAAATCAAAACACGTACGTAAGCAAGGAAGAGCTAGCGCAGGAATTGAATATGGGCCCGGCCATGACCAAGAGAGAGGCCAACCCAATTAAATCTTGGATCAGTATGTACATCCAACAGCATAATGGCCACGCTCGTAACCAGGAGCATGATAATGATATGCATGTACACCTCTCTCCCATATCCCAATTACTCCATGCACCCCATGCATGCATGCATGCATGATTTGCCACGGCTGTCGTACATGCGTGCTTCTCCCATTGCATGATTCACCCCATGCATGCTTTCGGCTGCTAGGTACTACATGCAGTACCTTGTACATGTCGATCGCATGCTTGCTTATACCTTGCCTAGCTGATTGCACGCACCGTCTGGTAATTGCCTTCCGGAGCCGGTGTTTGTCAATACTTGGATCCTTTGGAATCGGAATTGCAAAAACAGGGGAATTGACTTTTACTGTGTCTTTGCAAGAACTGCTAATTGGAGAAGGCCGGTGCGAAAGCAGGATTGATTGAAGGTTAAGCCCATGCATGATGATCTAAACAACCGATAATAAGTTGTTGGAGCCGCTTGGCGTGGAGTGCATGCCTGCATGCAATTTATGGGATCCTATCTTGTGGGGGCATGCAAATTATGCTAGTATAGCTAGCCCAATTAATTAAAGATGATCCGAAGCGCGCGTGTACTGTACGTTGAGAGGTTAATTAAGCCCTGATCGATGTTAAGACAAGCACCCCTGAAACATGTTTAGTTTGATCATTGGACCCCCTAGGTATACGGTGAGACCAGCGGTGCATACGGTACGGTCAGAAATAGGAAAGACAACCGAGATTAACTTTGCCGTACGTACGCTGTGTACTTACTTGCTTACATGCATTGCGCGCACCAAACCGACCGGCACAACACTGTGCCGTGCAACAAAGCAAAAAGTGCCCGATTTAATGCATGCAGCGCTAGGTAGCTGCCTGAAAAAGCAAAAGAGATCATCAGACCGGTGGTGGTGTGACACCACACACACACATGCGTGTATATGTGAAGCAACCTGGCTCACACATGCCTGGTTACTGTAGGAGGAGTAGGGATCGAGGGATCCATCCATGCATATCGAAAAATTAAGGGCGGGGTATATCCTAGCTAGCTTCGATCGCATGTGCAGCCAAATCAGCCAATGTTACTTTCATTAATGGTGCCCCTTTTTAGTTTTTACTCTGCATGCATGACTTGCCTTTTCCTCTGATTGGCATGGGTGCTTGCGGTGGAAGCAACGTTAAGGCCGGCTTGAGAAGGTAGCCAGGTACCGGTAGACAGTAGTACCGCGCACCGTCGGGACTGGACGCTATGGCAGAAACAAACTTTTCGCAGCTCTGCTCTGTGCTTGTGCAGCTCTGCCCGTATCCCGTGCCGGTACCGCGCCGTGCGTGTTACCTACCGGCCAGCCGCCACCCCGGGTACGTCCAGGTGGTTCCTCTGTTGCAGCACGCGAGTTGAGCTCTCCATATGTACTCTCTTTTTACGTGGTGGTACGTACTTTAATTACGTACCCTGGGGCCTGGGCGGCCGGTCGGCCCGGGAGCAGAGCAGTTAGCTCAGGCAGCCGCGGGTAGTGGCGGCCGCAATGCTCGACTGCTCGACCGTTCAGTGGAGTGGGTGCCAAGCCTGCACTGCCTTCTGCGCGCAGTGGCAATGGCAGTGACTGCAGGGACGCGCTGAATGCTCGACTGCAGTGGCCGACTTGGGTTTTTGGCTGGGTTGTTGGTCGGTTGTTGAGGGCCAGGAGGCATGCACGAGAAGTGGATCTCAAGTGTCAACGGCGCCGCCCAAAGGGTGCACGTCGATGGTGCAGGCTGCGTGAACGGCTACCAGTGTAGACTCAAGCCCAGGTCCGGCCGCGCGCCTGAATCCCTGATCGATTGCTGAGTACCAGCTCAGTGCTAGTACTGATTCACTCACTCCTCAATACTTGTTATGTTTTTAGTGCAAAGTTGTATTAAAATCACGACAATTATTTAGACGGAGGAAGTATATAGCACCCGCATACATGTGCATCGTCACGGTCGGTTGGGGTATGCTGAGGTATAGACGTATAGTCTCAAAAAAAAATAGAGTGAAAACTCAATCTTTTTTTTTTGACCAAGGAGTGAAACTCAATCTTTTTAAAAAGTAAAGACGAGAGCTCGTTTTGTCCGTGGAAGAACTTTTTTTTAGGGGAGTCCGTGGAAGAACTGAAAAGATCGAAGAGGTACTGGGCTGTGTGGGCTTTTATTCTTTGTTCGCGAAATTTATGCGGTTATAGGCTTGCAGTGCCTTATCCCCTGGGCTATGGCTATTGGGCCCTATCAAACTATTACAGTTTGTATGCCTCGCTCGCTGAATCACGGCCCAGATCCAACGGGCTTCTATCCCGTTCATTCTGTACTAGCACGTGATACAATTCATAAATTGAATATTTTCAAACTACAGGTCTGAATTGCAATATGTTTTTCTTGCTATCAGACTAAGCTGATAGTTATAGTTCAAGTGATATTAAAAGGTTCCAACGTTTATAAGAAAAGTTCATACATTAAACAATAATGTTCCATCTTTTTCAAAACAATTTATCAAGAAAATAAATAAAAAGATAATCCTTTTCTTAGCAAAAAAAATGTCTAGTACTTCCTCCGTCCAACAAAAGATGTCTCAAGTTTATCAAAATTTGAATGCATCTAGACATGACTTAGTGTATAGATGCATTCAACATTTATCAAAATTGAGACATTCTTTGTTGGACGGAGGGAGTACAATAAAAAACTATTTTAACGAGATTTGTTGTATAGGTTGGCGATTTTGTTCAGATCTTCAAAAGTTCTTATTGATAATTATAGTTTCTTAGCATATAAATTAGCCAACTTTTCTTAACGAAACCAAATACGACAATCTTTATGAAACAAACAAAAAATAAAAAACTGTTTTGCCTCAGGCTCGTTCGGTTCAACGTTCCAGGCGGGGAAGAGAGAATAATGGAATTGAAGTTTAGTTCGTCCACAATCCCTAAGCGATGAGATCGAAAGTGAATATCAAAATCTTCTTCAAATCCGAAGAGCCCTCGGCCCTGTTCGGTTGTAAAGATACCGATGAGGATTGACAGGATTCATTGGGATTTTAGTTCACTCTCCAATCCTCCCTAACGAGGCATCAGTGAGGTCGAACCTTGAATTGGCGCGACAATGACGAAGAACACAACAAGGGTTGATGGGCTGGTCCACTCAAACACAACTGGTGCGCGGAGGAAGGCGTTTTATGGGCTGTTTGGTTTGAGCCCACAATTGCTTTGTTAAATATTTGGTTGCCAAAATATTGGTTGAGATTTTACTTGCCCATGATCTGGCCAACTTTTACAAAAAAATGAACTAGAGTTGGTAGTGGAAAATTGGCTTGCCAAAAAATTGGTTTTGATTCAAACAAGAACCAAATCTTGGTCAATGACCAAAAATTTGGTAGGGCATGGTTTGGCCACCATCCAAACATTCCATCCAAACATACCCTTAGTGTTTGCGAACAGCAGAAACTCGCTCCTGCTGGGCATCCTCAAATCCTTCACATTTGTCCAAATCCGCCCATAAGCAAAATACATAACCCAATGGTAACACCCATTTGTCCAAAAGTGGTTCACACCTCATTTCTTCTCCAAATTTGAGGAGAGCATGGAGAGTCCCCATTTGCGTAGAACTCATTCAAATTTTATCCACTTGTCTTTTTGTCCACATGTTAAAGACTCATCTTTTTGGTCCACATGTTAAAGACTCATGAAGAGAAATGGGAGTTGTCATTAGACAACTTCATATTTTGTTCATCCCATTTGTCCAAAGACAAATTGGGGCTCACCCTTGGAGATGTCCTAAGAAAACCAAATCCTGCCATCAAGGGTATCACGCTTCAACCATCCAGTACTCCACCCGTTTCATAATTCTTGTCGAAATATTACATATATCTAGACGCTTTTTAGAAATAGATAAATTTATTTTTAAACAATTCGAGAATTATGGAACAGAAGGAGTAACAAACTGAGAACAACAATAGCTTAGCTACAAGCACACGTACTTATATTTGATAATTGAACACCCTCACACGTGGCACACACTAGCTAGGCTAGATAGCAACACACTGATGGGAAAGAATTTACAGGCCCCGGATCACTCCATAACCCCTGGCTCCTCTCATACCTTTTGTACAACTCGATGGTGGGTACAATACGAAGACAGCATATACGGTACTTCCACGCGAATCACACAACAACATGGTACGGACTACTACTACTACTACAACATGGCACAGGAAGCTAGTACTACATCATAGCTACAGCAGAGGAGCGTTGATACGATCGTTCTTCCAGGTGGGTCGATCAGGGCTTGATCAGGGGCACTTGGGCCTCTTCCTTGGGCCGGAGGTGAGCATGTCGCGGTAGCAGGGGCACTCGTCGCGGCTCCCGCCCTTCCCCCGCGTGGGCACGCAGGCGCACTCCTCGCAGCACAGCCCGCAGTACTTCATGCACGAACCCCTCGCCCGCGCGCTAGTCCCACGCCCGCACCGCACCGCGCACTTGCCCGCGCAGAACCCTGATCAACCAACGCATACCATACATACAGAATTACAGAATCCATCCAGCAACCTCTACTCCGTGTGATTTACGAGTAGATTTCTCCCCTTCTCACTCTTCTACTACGTACGTACCTGAAGCCGCGCCGCAAGCCTGGAGCCGTGAAGCAGCAAGGAGCAAAACGAGGAGCAGGGCGACCTGCACCTGCAGCGCCCTGCTGCGCCTCGAGACGGCCGGCGGCTTGTTCTTGTTGTTCATCTTGGAAACTTCAGGCTTTAGCTGAGATGCTTTCAAGAGCCAGCAGGAGGAGCTAGATAGGCGCCGGCCACAGTATGAGCGTGAGTGAGCAGAGTGAGCGAGGAATGAAATGCAGATCAGGTCCGGCAAGGCACTTTATGTACCGGTCGGGGAAGCCTCTAGAGAACGAACGACGTGTCACGCCTTCACGTGCACCTGCGACAAAAAATAATGGGCGTGTTTGTTTGTTGATGCCGGGTGCCCTGAGTGGTGTTAATGCTGCCCGCCGAGAACGGACAACCGGGTTCAGGGTTCTCGGCTGCTGCAGGTGAAACACTGTGGTCTGTACCGCGGCGCGCTAGACCGTGTGTGTTTGATTATCAGTGGGGAACGATTGTTGGCATTTCGCACTGCATGGTTCCGAGAAATCGGCCGGGCATGGCATGGAGAATTGGAGAGGACAAGTACCCGTGCAGGTAACGATAAATCAGAGACAGTGGATCCACATGAACAGCTCCTTTGTTGGATCTCGTGGGCTCGTAGCTCACGAACCAAACAGTGGATCACTGTGAGGCAAACACCAGAAACACCAGATAAGATCACTCTACAACATAGCATTATCCTCTATACATTTTTGCTACGAAGAAAAGCATGCATCTTCCGTATCACATATGGACAAAAAGAGTTATCTGAAATGCTAACATATGCTGAACCTAAACACCTTTTTCTCTTCTCCAGGTGCATATCATCGTCACTATAGTATAGTTTCCATACTTGGGGGTCAGTCTGTCCACAGAAACAGAGTACCTTTACTCCATTCCCGTGTTTCTGTTCCACTGTTTATCACTTCACAGAACAGACTACAGAATTACTAGATATACATACTACAACACCATGTTAATCGTCTACTGCGTGTCTGCGTCCAGCTGCAGACTCTGTTTCCCAACAGTAAGTAGTAACAATTCTTCTCAACAGATGAACGTCCTCTTTCCTCTGTACACTGTGTGTGTTTTCTGTCATGGAATCCTCTATGCAGTATGTAATTAAGCTATGGTAGAACAAAACTGGTTATACCGCTAACCCTGCCCTTTTTCATGTTAGGCTGTTCTTGTTCACTACTGTAAAACCATGGTTAGATCGCTCCGTGAACCGGAGGATAAGATACAATAGGAATGTGCCATAAGCAAGCACAGCCACACAGAGGCACATGCCAGATATCGGGCCTCGTATCTCCGAGGAGAAGAAATCCAACAAGAGATAGCCATTGATTATGATCGGTAAAGATGCAACTGTCCAGGTTACGATCTGCGCAAATATGCCAATGTTAGTTGATAATTCTACACAATGTGTATATACAAAAAAAATTTACTTTAGCGTGCTAATTTATAATGATTCGGCTGAACTGAGATAACTAAGACACTGGAGCAGTCATTGATAAGTTCTTGCAGATTCCTCCCCACAGGAAAAGAAGAGGACCTCATTAGATACCAGCAAAGCACACATTCGCAGACAAACAGGAAATCATCAGCATAGCCCTAAACAGTTACAGAGAAATGCAAATATAATACAGCACCATGATCTTGCATTTATCATATCCTTGTGAGGAAAAATCAATAAGACCTAACACCTTTCACCGACAACACCTGAAATCAGGCCCCCAATAAGAGCATACAACCCTAGATGTATGGAACATGATATCTTTTGTGCAATCCATCACCATGTTTGCAATTTTGTTTGTGCACGATAGTGCACACTTGCACTTCGGGAGGGACACAAGGAGGCCTAGTTATACACTTCTACAACAGCACTTATGTTTCCAGGGCAGCAAATGTTAATCCAGGCAGAGCTCAACCGAGTGATGATATTCCATAACTGAATTAACTTTGACAAAGCAATATTTGAAGCGAAGTAGAGTGCATGTGCCACATTCTTACAGAAGAAAAAAGAGAGAAACTACTAGATGTTAGCATTAGCATTTAGCAACCATTACTTACTTGTGTTCTTAGACCTATCTTAAAAACTCCCATGACTTGCTCCTTGGATACCAATGTTATCAGTGGTATGAGTGAAAACGGGATCTGAACTGACTGGAGCACATTGAGCCACTCATTCAGAACATCCAGTGCAGATTCAGATGTGTTGAAGAACAGAGCGACCGTTATGGTTGGCAAAATTGCAAAGCTTCTAGTGATCATTGCCCTGATCCATTTTTTCAACTGCCAATTCAGAAATCCATCCATTATAAACTGTCCGGCATAAGTTCCAGTTATGGTACTGCTTGTACCAGCGGCTAACAGCCCAACTCCCCAGATAGAAAGGATAGGGAAATAATCTCCCCCAAACTTCTTCTGAAGATACTGTCCAGCATTTTCAAGCCCAATAGTGCCTGCTTCTTCTGTGCCATAGAACCCTTTTGCAAAAACTGTTGTGACAAATAAATTTATCATGAATGGCACTACCAACGCCATGGTGGATTCAATGCTATAATACCTCAACGCTTCACGGACTTGGTATTCCTTGTTCGGGTCAATTTTTCTTGATTGGACAAGAGCAGAATGGAGGAACACGTTGTGGGGCGTGATAACACATCCAACAATCCCAACTGCTTGCCTTAGTGTTCTCGAGCTCAGCTTAGGAAATAGAATACCTATTGTGCAGAAATTATATTCCGGTCAACAGGATAAGAATAAGGTTTGTCAAATGAAACATATTATAATGTCAAGCAAAAATATACTCACCATTAATTAGGTCTTTCCCACTGGGCTTGGTTTCTACAAACATCCATGCGAAGGACCAGGCCATTATTGCAATAAGAACTGCAAATAAAGCCTCCAATTTTCTCATTCCATAGTTCTCAAGGGAAAGAAAAATAAAGCTGATGAAAAGGAGTATTAAGATAAGTGAGGTGCAGTTTTCTGGAGATTCAAATAATGACCACGACAAAATAAATGTTCATGGTGGAAGCAAGCAATTCTGCAAATGTACTGGTAGGTGCTGCATGCAGTAATTTGGTACATGTAAATAACATAAACTTCATTTTTCATGTTACTCAGACGCTAGTGTTCATGAATGGGGTGCCTAGACAACATAATGATAAAATTACTTTCACATTTGTGAGATCTCTTTGCGAAATGTTCTGTCATATATAATCACCTACTCTTGTTTTTGCTCATACGCTAGTGTATTAAAAAATGTTTAGTGTTCAACGAATTCCATTTCTTTGCAGGTCTTGTATCCCCACTACGGAAATGCAAATGCATACTGTTTAAGAATTCTGAGTGCTGCACTGGTGGAATAGACCAAAACGATTCTACAAGCTGAAACCAACTTGATCAATTCACTGTTTGCACCTCTATACAAATCACCTGCTTTTTGCAGAACATGGATGATATCATCCTACAGATTTGCAATAACTAGATTAATGAACCAATTTATTGGAACTATCTTGTGAAGTAACACCTCATTTGTGCAAACTACCAACTAGCCTTTGATAACTCGTACTACCCACCAGGCACCAGTACATCTCAATAGCACAAAAGAGCGACCAAAATTTACCAGTCCAAAGCCGTGATGACAACGCCGGCCCAAATCGGCAGGAACCCGCGACTGAGGATCTTGATGGCAATGGCGCTCCCTATGACCTCCTGGATGTCGGCGCTTACCATGGAGACCTCGGCCATGAGCCAGAGCGCGCGGCGCACCCAATCCGGGTACTCATCGCGGCAGAGCTCGGCCAGATTCTTTCCGGTGACCACCCCGAGGCGCGCGGCGAGCAGCTGCACGAGCAGGCCCATGGCCGTGGCCCAGAGGAGCAGCCAGAGCAGCGTGTCGCCGGCGGTGGCGCCAGCCTGGAGATCGCCCTCGATGTTGCCCGGGTCGAGGAACGCGATGCTCATCAGGAACCCGGGCCCCGTGAAGAGCCAGAGCTTGCGCCACGAGAAGGGCGGCACGCGGCCGGTGGCGGAGAAGCGGTCCTCGTCGTCGGCGTCCGAGTCGGCCCCGGAGATGGAGACGATGATCTTCTCGGCCGGATCGAAGGAGGCCTCTTCCTCGGGGGGCGGACGGAGGAGCGCGCGCGCCTCGCCGTCGGGGGCGGGGGCGGCGCACGCCGGGGGGTCCCCGGCGGAGGCCATGGGACGGGGGGTGACGCGGGATGCGCAAATGCGGCTCGTGCGCAAAACCGGGCGCCGGCGTTCGTGGGCGAATGTTTCGGGGAGTCCTATGGCTGGAGAATGCCGGCCATATGATCCTCGTAGCGCAAACTAGTAAATGACGGTTTTTGGCAAATCGCTTGGCATCGATGGAGATACAAACTCCGGAAAAACCGAAACCGCGTGGCTCCACTCCAGGTCTCCAGCGGCGCTCTTTTACTCGCATACGTACGACCACGCGGTTGCTCTACCAGGCGCACGCGAGGCACACCATTGCATCTCCAAGGACACCCAAGATCCAGTGCCTTGCCCTCATATCCACCCTTCATTTTAATCCAACGGAAGTGATTCAGAGCCGCTTCATCTCCACGAGCGCCGCGGCTGCCGTAGTGTGAGCGCCATGAAGAACCGCCCAACGGCCAACGCCCATCCGCTGCAGCTGAGATACGGCTCGCCGGTGGAGAAGCTCCTCAGAGCCAGCACGATCGCCTTGTCGCAGAGAAGCACGCCGCAGGGCTCAACCGACCAGTGCCTGCAGCTTCACCAGCTCCGTGAGCGTCCGCGGCGTCCGTGTCGCCTGCACATTTCATCAAATATCTTTCGGGGCACGTGCAGGCAAGAACGAGATCGAAAACAATGTCAGCGGATAGCCTCAGAAGGCGGTCTGGACGAGGATCGCGGCGTAGTGCTCGCCGACGAAGCAGCTGTTTGTCGTTGGAGGCGGTCATGGTCGTGGTCGCGGAGGCGCATGGACTTGCTGGCGGTGTTGTCCTCGTTGAAATATAAGGGGACTGTCTAAACCCTTCAATTAAATCGGTTTTTATGTTGCGCTGGTTACCGCATGAAGCTCTTCATGCTATCAGAGCCGTCTCGAGTTCGAAACCCGGCTGACGCAATTAAATTGCAGTTCACTTTCGGTTCATGTTCAAGCATGAGGGAGCCACACGCGAGGAAAGTGTTGAAGTATAAGTCGATTGTCTAGCCATTCAATCCTCTTTAGACGACCGCTATTGGAAGGCACGCTTCACAGTAGAGAGCCATGCTATCGACGAAGAAGGCGTAAACTGTACGTGCAAAGTTACTCATATGGGTTGTGAACCGCCGCTGACCGTTTGATTTGTATGGACGGCGGATAGAGGACGGCAAGCATGGCGTGACCCACCTCTGGCAAGGCACTGGACCCCGGTCCGAAAATGTCGCCGTGCCTGGTGACCATACAACAGTCCAGAAGGACCAGAGCCAGGGGAAGAAACCCGAAGGGTGGACGACGTAACCTGAGGCTTATTTGAGAAGTCATGCACCGTCGTTGGTCTTCGTCCCGGAAATTTTGCATTTTGGTCCTTCCTTTTTTCAGAAATCAACGCGCAATCCAATATGAGGACGGAACTGGGATTTTATGAAAATCCGGGATTCTTTTTGCAAATCTCCCCTGCCTCCAGCCCTCCTCCTCTCGTGCCCGACGCCCTCGCCCCTCCCATGCCCGACGGTCAACTGCTCCTCCTCCGGTGGCCGGCGGCCATCCCGTGCCCGACGCCGCCGGCCCCCTGCTCCACCCTGCCGGTCCCTGCCTCCACCCCTCCTCCTCCCGTGGCCGGGCCCCATCTCCTTCCTCCGCTAGATTCGTGAACTCCGGCCGAAGCAGCGGCAGAGCAGCTGCTGCAGGCGTTGGCGGGGTTTCCTGCTGCTCCTGCCGACCTTCCCTACCCTACTGCCCTGCCCGCCGCCTTCCCTCGTCACCGTGCCCTTGATAGCGCGCTGGCAGCCGCTTTCCATATAGGAGCGAGCGAAGACAGCGGCAACTCGAGGGCAAAGCCAAGCGTAACCGCGTCGTCCTGCTGAGAACAGAGATGCCAGGCCCGCAGCCGCCTCCACCTGGGACGTCGTTGAACCCCACTAATTGCTCGGCTACCGGTGCCCGCGGATGCCTTCGGGTGCGCCTCGGAGGGAGCCTCCGATGATCGTCAACTCCTCCGCACCGCTTCCAGCACACCCACACACAACCTAGGCGGTTGTTGTTGTATGCGCCGGTTTATTCTCAACCCCAGGGCGACTTCTTCGAGCTTGTGTCTAATGTGACAGGAAAGAAGGGGTAGAAGTGCGTCTGTTGCTGCTTGCTGGATTTGAGTGTTCATGTCATCTTTTGAATTTCAGTTGCCAGATTGCGGGAAAAGAAAAGCTGAGATGGCCGTGTAGTGCTGTAGCAACTGTTCTCATTTGCCGATCATCTCCTTTGCACCTTTGAATTTCCCTTCCTTTCAGACCCCGGCTTGTTCCCACGGCTGCACCTTTCTTCTTCTGCCGAAATCAGACACTGCAATATTGCATTCCTTCATGGTGTGTCGCAGCATTGACTTTCAGGTATGCGAAGTGATACCATGAATGCTTATTTTCAGTGGTATCATGTATCCCAGATTTTACTACTCCTATTTCTTTTTGTGGAGGAAACTTGTATCGGCTTGTGCAAATGAAGTTGGGACAGTAGGAGGATCGGCGGACGAGGTGAGTACTTGATTCTACCTGTACATTTGTTTGATCCTCCTTGGTATGAGCTGATAATTTGATCCGCTTGTTATATTATATTTGCTCAGGGGTGAGTTGTACGTAGTGAAATAACAGAGTTTGTTAAGCCGTAGCAACGCACGGTCATCTTACTGGTAATCTTTACTATTCCTTAAGCCACACTTACATTAGTCCATCGTACCTCGTCCACGTCCCTCGCACGAGCGAAAACTTCGTGCGCTTCCCTGCGTCTGGTTCCCTTCGTGGGCTTCCCTCCGTGCGGTTCCCTTAGTGGGCTTTCCGAAATAAAAACACCCCGACGTTGTCTTTCCCCTCGCTCGAGCGTTCTCCTCCACCAAAAAGAATCCTCCTGCTCCAGTCACCTGGATTTACGCCGCCGCCTCCCTTCTCAACCTCCAGCGCCGCTGCATCCCTCCCATCCATCTCCTCTGCCCCCCTCAACTGCGTCGCAACCTCCGCCAACTCCTCCGCCGGACCCACAACGTCGCCGCATTCCCCCTCACCGCCGAACCCTTCTCCCCCTCTTGTCCACACCACTCTTGCAGATTTCTTCGCGCAAATCAACGGTGGAACAACGGATTTGTGAGCATTCTCTCGTCCCCTTCAGTCTCATGGCGGCGCACGCCGACCATGGGCTAGGGTTTTGATCTCCCCATATCTCTCTGTCCTGCTGGGAGCCTGGCAACCCTGCGCAGCTGGGCTAGACCGTGCCGGCGGCTGAGCTGGGGCGTGACGGCGCAGGTAGGCGCGAGGCGGGGGTCGACCGCAGAAGCAAGTTCCTGGCGAGGGCGACGAGTGCTAGCGGTCGCAAAACCGGCAGCAGCACCTCCTCTACTTCAGTTTCACTATTCTGGCGATTCACTGATTTGTTCCTCCAAATGAGGTATAAACCTAACCCACTGTTGATTCGTGAAGAACTTCTGCATGTCTTAATTGTTCTAGAAAATAATTGACCATCGATCACAGCATGTCAATTAAGATATCACCTGAACTGCAAGGTTTATAATTAGCTACCTAGCTATAGTGAACTGTGAATTTAATTGTAATGCTTAATTATGAGATTTGTAACTTACAGAGAAAGGTAGGAAAGGTGGAGAATGAAATTGCTGAAACAATAATGTGTTATGTTTTTTTGCTTCCATAAAACTTGTCCAATGGCAATGTTCTATTAGTCTGGTTCCTTCAGGCTTCATCTGATGGAAGAAGAAATGTGTAGAGAAGGATTCCAGAAGAACTGAACAAGCTGCTGAAAGATAAATTTTGTTTGAGCAATTGATTATTTAGCTGAAAGTTGCAGACTGTTAAGCACTGTTTCACGGTATTTTTTTTGCCATCGTTTGGTAGTTGTTTTTTCAAACAAATAGGATGACTAACAAATGTTTGACCATGCTCAAAACTGCTGATTCAGATGTTGTAGGCAGTAATGTCGCTCCTGTTGTTTCTTCCTGCACTGATCTCATAGTCCTGACTCTGCAGAATCCTTCATTGTTTTTGTTAGAAATAATAAAGGCAAGGGATCACATTGTTTAGCCTGTACTAATCAACTGAAAATTTATCGCGGATACATATAGGCATAGGCCAAAGCTGCAGTTGGCATGCCAACGTACCAACGTTTACTTGTTAGTTGGACTTTTTTACCGGGCGTAATTTGTCCTTGACACATAGTCACATACAGAATGCCAACTTTTGGTGGATGCTTCTAATCGAGGAAACTGGTATACTATATATTGCATAGGACCATAGTACATGACTGTCATGAGATGGGAGTAACTAATTTGTTTTTAAGGTACTTTCTGTTTCAGTTTCACACCATTTTTGTTGATGATGCCTGGTTAATCGTTTTCCTGCCGTGTTCAGAAGTGCTTACTGTTACAGGTCTTTTGTTTGAGAGTCGTTGCCTCCCTTCAGAAATTAATAAATTAGACGGTGACTATTCTTTGGTGACCAGAAATTCTCAGGTACTGCAGTGCCAATGATTCTTGTAATCGACAAGGTAGATCGTGTACCATTTGTTTCAGGAGAACTATTCTTTAGTGGGGTTTTCAGAAAAAATGTACACACATGTGCAGTCAGTGGTAAAGTCATTGCTGATTTTGAGAGTGCAGTAATAGAGGTGAGAGGCCTTGAGCCCGTGCTTCCTGGTGGACATGCATGCTGGTGGACGACGGTGGACTGTAAACCAGGTAAATACATTTCAGCATGCCATCAACAGAACCCCGGTAGTTCTGCTCTGAGAATTAGTGTTGCTCCAAATGTAACATGAAAGGTTGTTGACTCTTTCAATTCCATTATATTATTCATAGGCAATTGGAACAACTCCTGAGGACGCGAGAAGCATTCAAAAGACTAGAGTCGTCAATCATTGAGAAACTGCCAATGGACTTTTCGACTATCGATTTGAGAGACGTTGCATTGGCTCTAGCAACAATTAATGGGGAGGACATATCTAAAGAAGTTCTGAGTGGCATATTCAGCAAGTTCTGCATTGGAAAATGATACCGTGTCATGTGGATTCTTGTAGTACTATGCACATGGGATGATATGTACAATCTAAACCACTGAATATCCTTTAGAAAAAACCACTGAATATGATGCACACATAGGTGGATATTTTTTTACTGGGAAGTAATTTATTCTTGACACATAGAGAATGTCAACTTTTGGTGGATGCTTCTAATGGAGTAAATCTGTATAATTATTGCGTGGCATCATAGTACATGACATGGGAGTGAAGGGTTCGTTGCATAGAAAACAAAAAAATTTCCTACGGTTGAAACCACAAACGGGTCAAGATCATATCTAGGAGATGAAAGTAACGGGTAAACCGTAGTCTTAGAAGGACTCACCCTCGAAGACCAAAAGCTTAGTTAACGAGAACGGTTCTCGTGGATGCTGTAGAAGATCACTTGCCGATCTCAAGATCGCGAAGATGAGCGGTGCAAACGGGCAGCGCTTCCGCACTCGGTCACACGTACGGCTCGACAACGACCTTCGATCCCTCGTTCCAGCGGGGCAGAGGAAGTAGTGGATCCACTGGGAACTCCAGCAGCACTACGACGTGGTGGTGGTGGTGGAGAAACTATTTGAGCAGGGCTTCGCCTAAGCCATGGCTCGTGAGGTGGAGCAGCGGGAGGAAAGGACCAAGAGGTGCAAATGAGTGTGTAATGGAGAGAGGAGCACCACCCCTCTATATATAGGAGTGGAAGGGCAGCAGCCCAAGGGGTGCCCCCATCTCTCTCCTCTTCATGTGAGTGGACACTCCACTCAAACTCAAAGGTCCCCGTAATGGGTGTAAAACTCCACTCAAAATGAAGGGGTTTTTCTCCCATAAACGAATAAAACATTTTTAATTCTTTTATTTAATATTTTTCAATTTATTTAATCAACAAACATTAACATTTATCCTCTTGAACTATTCTGATATCCCGAAACAATTTCGATGCTCCTTGAAAACAATCGCCGCGCTGTCCAATCTTTGCTTCGGTGTTCCGTATCCACTCAAAAGCGTCGATGAACCTTAAGTGTGTCACCCTACGGTTCGTGAATGATGTGGACATGATCGAGACATATCTCCGATCAATAATCATCAGCGGGATCTGGAGATCCGTAATGACTCCCACTCATTCAACGATGAATCTCGCGTGAACCAAAAACGTCGTAACCAATTCCTTTTGTCTCGTGATATTTTACTTGTCCGAGATCCGATCATCGGTATCAACTATACCTAGTTCGATCTCGTTACCGACAAGTACTCTTTACTCGTGCCGTGATATGACATCCTTGTGACCTAGTCACGTGCTTGCAAGCGGTATCGATGTGATATCACCGAGAGGGCCCAGAGTATATCTCTCCGTCATCTGGATGGACAAATCCCACTCTTGATCCATGAGCCTCAACTAATACTTTCAGAGTACCCAACGCCACCTTTATAGTCACCCTGTTACGGTGTGACGTTTGATGTCATCAAAGCACTCCTCCGGTGTCAATGATTGACATGATCTCATGGTCTAAGGATTAGGGCTACTTCGTAGGTGTTTGATATAGCAATGTAAACTTAATGACTTGATCGTATTGCTATACCTACTTTGGGTGTGTGTTCATCACATCATTCTCCTAATGACGTGACTCTGTTATTAACAACATCCAATGTTCATGATCAGGAAACCTTGATCATGTGTTAATCAACAAGCTAGTTGTCGCAGCACGGGGCTTTGACACCGGGGATGCGTGAGCACCCCCTTTTAGGTTCGGCAGTGGGCTATGGGGATCGCCCCGGCGATCGCCAGCGGGACCAATGCAAAGCGTGTGAAACACGAGAGCACCTTTTACCCATGTTCGGGCCACCCTGAGGTGTTAAACCCTACGTCCTGCTTCTGAGTTTGTTATTAACCAAAGAATTGGGGTTCATAGGTTGCCGGGGGGAGTCCCCAGGCGCTCCCTCTCTTTTCGGCTAAGTACTGCTTGCCACTTTGGGCTATTGGTAGTAGTGAACTGTGAGCTGGTCCAACCAACCCACCAACCAACCCCTTGACCGTTGGCGGGAGTCCTCCTTTTATACCGAAGGGGATACCACAGGTGCCATGGTGCATGGGTGACAAATGGCAAACGAAGAGCCAGGGCAGCTCGGCCCTGCTGCGCTGGCTTGCATGCAAGAAATGTAGCCCTGTGAGTAGGGGTCTAGGCACCTATAAACTACACTCGGGCAATCATTGTGTACTTGACTGGACGGGGAATTCCCTTTCTGTCGGAGCATTTAATGCGGCGTGTGCTTCACTCCTTGTCCTGACGAACCCTGTGCACAGGGAGCCTGCCGAGCGCCCACGTGGAGCTGTTGTCCTGCCCGCTCAACCCTGCCCCTGTAACAGATACTCTTGATCGGGAACACTCTTCCCGGCAAGCTGCCTCCCGGGACGCGCCCGAGCGGGATTCCTCTTGCTGCCCCCCAAGGCATCCCCGCAGCCCCGCTAGTCTTGCCGGGCTGGTGACTTGCCGGGCAGCTCATTTAGCGCTGCCCAGGGTGCGATCCCCCCGGGGAGAGTGCGAGACGGCCCACGCGTCAGGCAGCGGTGGTACCTCGGGTGCCACTTGTGCGACACTAGTTAAATGAGAGGCATCACTAGGAACTCTTGTTTGTTTATTAGACACACATGCATTAACGTTTCCGGTTAATACAATTTTAGCATAAGAAATAAACATCTATTATAAACATGGAATAAGATAATAACCATTTTATTACTCCTCTCAGGCATATTCCTTTCAGAGAGTTCATAATTTGTTTTTAAATTGGGATACACCCCTGCTTCTTTTCAATAGCACCATGAATGCTTCTAATCTTCCGTAGTGTGTATTGTTGAAAACAAAGTGAGTATCCTACATATATATTTTCTTTAATGACTGTGGGCGTTCCTATCAGCAGAGTACTTAACCTTGTTGGTTTTTTCATTCATCAAGGAGTTATGAAAGTTCCATCTATATAGTAAATTTACTTGTCATTTAGTAGCATGGTATAATTATATATTTATATTGAGAATTTAATCAGCGAAAGAGTACTGGAGTCGATGTGAAGGGGTAGGCAGCAAGGGATGAAAGACATCTTTTTGCAGAGTCTGTGGATTAAGAATATACTCCGTCCGTTCCATAATTCTTGTCGAAATGTTACATGTATCTAGACACCTTTTAAAAATTCCATTTTGTCAAATTTGAGACAAGAATTATGTAACGTTCGGAGTACATAACAAGAATAAAAAAAACACCATAGCTGGATGATTTGCTAAAAAGACATGTTGGCAAAGAAAAAACAGTGCTCACTTCACGCTCAAGTTCATGAAAAAATGATTGTTCAATATTTCAAACTATTTTTCCGTAGCAACGCATGGGCACTCTGCTAGTCATATAAAATATGGTTTTTCTCTCGAGCGAATCCGATCGTTCATAGCACAAAAAACGCCTACAACATCCTATGCTCGGGGCCGGTGGACAGCGATGCGGCTCTCATCTGGTCAAGCCATGTCAAAATCTTCGGTTGGCTTCTTCGGAAAGATAGATTGAACACCCGTGCCGAATTTGTTTAGCAAGAACATCGCCCAGTCCTCGATAACCAAACATGGTGGAAAACTGTCACCATCTGTTCTTCGGATGCCCTGCCAGTGCTCAAGTATGGTCTGCAATCGGTGTCTCCTTTGTTGTTTCTTCGTCACGATGGACTGTCCCACGCCTCCATCGCTTCCTTTATCGATCTGGGAGGGAATGCTCCTATACTTTCTGTTGGCAAATTTGGGAATATAGGAATACTGTCAACCGGCTTGGCGGACAACGTCCGCCAAAAAAATGTAACAAAAACTCCTTCCAAAATTTTCTCTAGGTGTGACACGTAAATCTTCGAGACAAAATCTTGGCACACAATGCCATTTGATCTTTTTGAGATATTTCAACTTTGTCGTTTGAGATACTTGGACCATGTAATTTTAATTAATTTGCACTCCACTATTTATTATTGCATTTATATTGTTGAATACATAGTTGCTTGATAATAAAATATATTGAGAAATAGGTGTGGACAATTTAGAAGACGGACATTTAACTTGTGTCCATTGGGCGATGTGATAAATGAACAATTACCAAATTGTCCGGACAGTGGACAAACGGACGGATGTCATGTCCTTTGGGCTAGTGACCTTAGAAATGCCCTAAAAGCATCTCCACCAGCATGAGAAAAATTAGAGGAGAAAAACTGGTTTTTGGGAGTGAGAAAACCCAGTTTTTTCTCCTTCACAGTTTTCCTCTCCACCAGCATGAGAAAAATTGGCCCCTAAATTTTTCTAACTCTTGTCATATTGCACATATTTGCCTCAAATAAACTTCACATTTCAACATATGATAAATCAAACCTACCAAATCCATTGAATACAGTTTTAGACATAGTTCAAATATATTTCGGGTGCAAATTCATATGCAAAATGAATGATTTTTTTTAAAAAAAAACACCTTCAGGTGAGGTCGAAGGAGGGAGTCGGGATGGAGCTAGCCGTCGGGAGGACGGGGAGCAAGCCGGGGGACAGCCGCCGGGAAGATGGGGCGGCGGATCAAGGAAGATAGCCCTAGCGACGGCCGGCCCAGCCCGGGTTCCGCGAGCGGGGGCGGGCCATGGTGAGGGCGACGGAGGGTCGGGGAACCTCCGGTCCGGGATCGGTGAGGGACTCAGTGCCGACAGCGACACTCGGGGCGGCGGCGGGGACCTCCGGGCGGCGACGCTGGCATTTGTCGCGCCACACCCACGGATGCTCGCCGTTGAATTTGGGAAAAGACATCGTGTTGGAAAGCGGAGCCTTTTATTTTCAGAAAAGGGTGGGTAAAAATCTCTGGTTCTTTTCTTTATGGTACAGAAGGAGGTGAGATTAGGTTTCCTTTTTTTTCATTTTTGCATTTCTTATTCCACTATTCCGAATATTTTTTATGAGGATTTGACGGCGACAGGAAAAAGTCGATGGCAGTTGAGAGGAGAGAGGTTTTTTCTCCTCGGGATGTTGCCTCCCTATTTGGAGGGTGGAGGAGAGAGGTTTTTCTTCCCTCCCAAAAAATATACTCATTGTGAAGTGCTTTTGGAGAGCTGGTGGAGCAGCTTGGAGGAGAAAAAAAACAGTTATTTAGTTTCGGGAGTCAGTTGGAGATGCTCCGACTGAGGATACTTTGATTAACTTTATTTTTCCCTAGGTGCTCATTAACAACCAGGACCGTCAAAATTATGCTTGTGTCGTCGCAGAGAAACTATGCTTGGGCCGGCCGACATGACACTTGACGGTGTCGTCCACGCACCACGCAATATCCGTTAACTTTCCATCCACACGCTGACACCACCGGGCTAGCACACGAGTTTGACGTACTGGCCACACGTCAGTGATTTGTGCAAGCGAGGTAAGAATCCCAGTCAGTTTTTCCTTTTTCGTTTGAGACGGAATCTAGTCCAGGTTTGCTAGTCTGGCACGCGGGCGCGACGTGACGCGGGCGGAACAGCAAAAAAGACCTATCGCTACTACACCGGGTCGCCGAGGGAAAAGGAATCCGCCCGCAGGTGCAGCAAAGCGAGGAGCGAGAGCCGCGCCACACCCGCCGGCGACGGCCCACATGCCGACCGCCTCCTGCCTCCGCCCGCCGCTCCCCAAGTCCGCCGCGCGGCGTCTCAGATTCCCTCCGCCGCCTCCACCGGCGCAGCTGTACCCGGCGGGGCTGGCGATTGGGAGCCGCCGCAGGCGGCTTGCCGGAGTCGGGGTGGCGGCCGCCTCCGCCTCGCCCTTCGACGAGCTCTACGCCCGTGGGAGGCCCATCCACGGCTCCTCCAAGGTGGGCGCCCTCCTGTCCTCCTTACCTTTGCCTTCCTCGGGCTCATCGCCCAGCCCCCTCTTTTCCCCAAATTGAATAGTTTAATTGCTTGTAATAGCAGTATTGATTTTGCGGGAACTGTTATGTTGATTATAAATTCGTGGTGTTTCAATGTGGCGAATCGGGAGGATGGAGCGCTCGCGTCCAAATATTAATCTTTTGATTATGAGATCATGTCATGTACTGTGCTTTGCTGTGGATGTTAATTAATCCAATTAAAACTTGTGAGCAAGATTAGATTGTTACCATCTGAATCTTCGGTGTAGTCTGATCAGATTCCTAAACGGTGGTGAATCTAGTTTACCTCAAGTGTCAGTTTTGTTGAGAAATGGTGGACTATTACTATTGTAAGGGTCTGCAAGAAGGGGCACCAGTGAAGAGTGAAGTTCGCTACCCCTGTGGCCTTAGGCAAGGAGACCTGCTTTCTCCCCTCCTCTCATCCTGGCGATTGATCTGTTACAACGTCTGTTCGACATTGTGTGTGAAGAGTGATACATCTCTAAGATTGCGGGGGCACATGTGGTCATGCAAATCACCCTTTATGATGTCGATGCCATCATTCCTCAGCCCAGTCAAGTGGAGATGTCCATGGTCCATGACATCCTGCAGCATTTTGTCAATGCGGCCATCTTGATCATCAATTTCACCAAGAGTTCCACCATTCACATTACATCCACTCCAATGGTCTGATTGGTGGTCAGCTCCTGTGCTAATCTTTATGCTTGCCCCTGTTCCCGATAGAACTTAAGACGAGCTTCAACCGTTGCTTGATGAGCAGGTTGCCAAGTTCTAGCACGACTCTTGGTGGCATAGCTGCTTGCCTAAAATAATTCCTCCTGACATCTTTGGCCTGTTAGGCCTCAAGAGCATGGTGGCATCTCATGGCCTAAACAAACTGACAAGGGACATCTGCTAGAATTCATCCACCTTTGGAACCTCCTTGATGCGATAGTGCTGAATCTTGACCACGGTGATGTCTTCACCATATGGTTCACGTCCCAAGGTGCATATGTTACTCCATCAGTGTAGCTGCTGCAGTTTCATGGCACGGCAAGGTCTGACCACAAGAATATATCATCTGGTTCAGTTGGACACCTACGCGTTGTCAGCTCTTCCTGGATACTGATCCAACGGCGCATTTACACGGCTGTGGCTAGGGAGTGCCCTAACAGACTCCTACTTCTGCCCCATGTGTATCAGGAACTTTGAGACTGGTACCCACCTTTTCATCCTCTGACAACAACTTTCTGCATATGCACCAAGGTTGCATCTGCAGCCAACCTCCTTGCTGGACACCATTGGCATCATTTCCTCATTCGTCAACATGTAGCTCTTTGTGAACCCTACCTTCAAAAAAAAAAAGCTTCCTCTATGAATCTCATGATTTGGGAGATCTGGCAGGAGCGCAATCGCTGCATATACAAGGCGAGGGAACTCCATGCTACTGCAATTGTGGAAATTACCCTTACAAGGCGCATTGCAGGAAGAAAGCTGACGCTTGCCACATCTGAGTCCATTTTGGCAGGGAATCTCTCCTTGTTGCTGGTTGTGCCTGCACCTGGGGTGTAGGTATGGTTGCTTGCCCGTTGTTCTTGTTTTGGGCTGTGGACCCGGGCTCTGTCCTGGTTCCTGTCTTTGTTATCAGCCTTCTTTTTTGTTTGTTTATTACTTCAGTCCTTTTCTTATTTCTTTTATTTTTGTGAATAAAGTATTCCAAAATACAAATGTAGCCTTTCTCCTTGGTAAGTTAGTAAGAAGCATGTGGCCTAACCGTTGTAATTGTTAATTGGATGTTTGCTTCAAGGCCCAACATACACTTATCCAGGTTTATCATAGAGTGACAAAGATTGCTGATGTTTGCATAAACTTTTCTTTTGTTAATTACCAAGGCCAATTTTTCAACTTGTGATTTAAATGGCTGTACAATCCACAGATACTTTTTGTAGAACATTATTATTATCAACTAAATCCTGAATTTGTAGGTCAAAATGAAGCCTGGGACTAAATGATTAACGCTGGGCCGAGTTGTTACAGCAAAGCCAAGTCTGTGGATGTAGAAACCTAGCAAGCACTTGAAGTCTCTTGCTATGAAATGGCTTTCACTTACTTATCAAACAGTCTATTATGATAAACAATGTGTTTTCACTAAATCAATTCAGAAGCAATTCTAGAGAATGGCAAGTTATGATGTTGCAGAAAAAAGTTAATAAAGCTTGCTTTTGCTTGGGCTTTCCCTTTCTGAATGTTGTAGTGGCATTTCAGGCCCTGAACACTGGGTGAACATGACGGATGAGAGTAATATGCATCTAAAATGTTTATCATGTACTAGTTGGCTGCAATGGGTGAATTTATCCTTAAAAGGCTGTACTTTGTTCAGAATTTTTTGTATGATGGAGTACATTTATAAAAGCTTGCATGATTTTAAGCGCTTAAGAAGATATGTTCACGGTCTCTCATGAACACAACTTGTCCAATTATAAATTGTTCTGACCGCTCAATGCTACATTTTATGACTATGTGTTTGATTTCCTTGTAGAAATCTATCCTGTGGAATTTGATCCAAGATATAGAACCTTTGGATCTAAGTGTTATTCAGAAAGATGTTCCTCCTGAAACGGTTGATGCAATGAAGAGGACCATCTCTGGCATGTTGGGTCTGCTTCCGTCTGATCAGTTCCGTGTTGTGGTAGAGGCCCTTTGGAATCCATTCTTCAAGTTATTGGTATCTTCAATCATGACTGGGTATGCTTTCTGGTTGAAAAAAAGGTTTTCTTATTAATTGTCAAGGAATTTTCTGGGACTTGGCTTTTCGTGATACACGTGATTTTGTTTTGCTCTACTTCTTTTAAATATATTCAATCAACAATGATCACCTTTCAGAAGTGTATGTGGCATTACTAGATGGCCTCTTGCGAAACAAAAAAAATTCTGACTATCCATTAGTAAATAATAAAGCGTGCAGAACTGCAGATATGGAAAACATTGCCAAGTTTGTGGTAGTGGCACACCAATGGTATGGTATGTCTATGGTATAAGCTACCGTAACTAATATGATGGATTGGGGATACACTTTAATGGCGTTTGGTTTTCATTCCTGGAAAGTGATTTCTTGTATGTTGCATCTGTACCATTTCATGGTGGTTCCCCTGTTTGTTCTTTGAGCCTAAGTACACATTTGACTATTTGAGCACATTTTTAACTTTTGAAGTCCATCCTGCCTGATAGCTCCCTTTTGCACAAAGTATTTGCTGTTTTCTATTTTTCAGCATGTTGAGATTCATCTGTTTATCTTTGTTAGCAGAGTGTGGTTAGTTTTAATTGCTTAGGCTTGTGTTTTGGGGTTAAAAGGCGCTTCCCATATTTATTTTGCTCAATAGCGACTTTGAGTTGGTTGTTACTTGTTAGTTACTCTGATTTTCACTGTTTTTTGTAAAGGGGCAGATGAAAATTACAATCTCAGCTACCCGTCTTCCATTTTTTAGCGATAACTGATAGCTCTTGTTATTTTGTGCTAACTTGTAAGGACCTATCTCTATGTGATAGTTCTTGCTGTACCTTTTTAATGATAGCTATATAGCAGAACAATACTAAACTCAGTTAACAAGAAGCAATGCATTGCTAGACATATTTGTTATTAGTATTCAAAACACAGTGGCTTGCACAGTGAGTTTTTAAAATAATTGTCTTCAATAACAGAGCGTACATGTATTGATGTGATTGGAGGCTTTAGTGCTTAATTTCTCCTTGCAGGTATACCCTACGTAATGCTGAATACAGGCTCTCTTTTGAAAGGAACCTAGAACTTCCTGAAGAAGATAGTGAATATCAGAAAAGAGACATCACTGAAGATAACCATCACGACATCAATTTGGGTAGGCCTGTTACAATCTTCAGATTATCAGAAGATGACATGCTCCAGGACCTAGGTAACTTTACACCTGGTGGTAGCATGGGAGAAGACCTAGGTGACTTGACACCTCAAGCGGAAGAGCACATTATTCGGTTGCAATCTCGTCTAGATGCCATGAAAAAGGTAAAAGCAGTCTCAAATCTGATGTCCTAATTAGGATTCTGAAGTAACGGTGAACAAACTTCTTTGGTTTTATAAGTTTATTGTTTATTGGTTTAATCATTGTTGCTCTTCCTGACATTTATCTAGTATAAGTATCGCCTGATTCATTTCCATACAGTTTTCTAATATGACAAGCAAAGTGAAATCTCATACAAGAACATCCTAACGAAGTCCATCTCACTTGTATTTTGCTCTCCATTACTGAGACTTGAGATTTAATCTGAGATTATTTGAACTAGAAGAGGGCCCCCACACAGTTTGTGCGGCTAGCTTCTGTGTTCCAGTTGTTGAGAGTGATCTTATATCTCATTTTTATGGGTTTCTTGTTGTAGGTGGGATTTTATGCTTACGAATTTGTGATGGGAGTTTCTCTACTGTGTTTAGTTTTGCTTCAAATTCTGTAACTAGAATAGGACTTTGATATCTTTCTTAATATTTAGGTGTTGACTGGGACACCGCTAGCCCTGACATAATATTTTCTTCCGTCAATAAACTTGTTTCTTGAGATGAGAAGACATCTCTAGTTCTATCCATGAAGCTCATAATAAGTTAGTTAAAAGTACAATAAGTTAAAAGTAGCATAGGGATGGAATATATGTGCATGTAATTTCAACAAACATTGGTCCCTACTCTGCTAAAGATCAGATAAACAACCAACTTGAATATGGTCAAATAGTTTACTGCATGGATTAGTTATTTAGATATATCCTTTTGATTATTTTTCAATGGTAACAATGATATATGATTAGTAAATATCTAAATGAACAAACTTAGGTATGCATAAAATTGCTGGTGTTCTTGTAATTCTACTATCATTGGTGTGAAACTGCAAACCGCTAACGCAAGCTGCCTTGAAATTGTTTAACTTAATGCCTTATCACATTGTTACTGACTACACCGGAGTGGAAGATGACATTCATGCGCATGAGTTGCATGCATACCAAACAGCCTGAGCAGCTCCAACTTTCTTATCTGAACTGCTCGTGAGTGAGTGAGTGAGCGAGCATCTAGATACATGTAATAGAAAGTCACTTAATATAGGACGGAGGGAGTACTAGTTTGGTTATCCTTTTCTTTTCATGTACGCTTAATTTTGTCCTTATTTATGGATTTATGTTCCTTTAAAAAGGGCAAAACAACCAAAACTTCGGCCGGCATCTGGCCTCTATGTTTGCGAGGGAAATTATTCTGGCTCTCGTGTTTTTGAACAATAGTGTGGAACCTTTTATTTCTTCTGACCCAGAACAGTATCTGGATCATGTCAGGATAAGAAGACATGGAGTTCTTATTTCCTAATATGATATGTTTATATCTTACTATTAATCATAGTTATATGTGGGGCGCTGTGTGACATATTTTCTATTTCTTCTTAATATGGGAATTTATTTATTTTTCTTCTGATTATATGGGAACTTTTACCCCGCAGAGTGAAGGAGGTGCCTTAGATTTGACCTATTGTGGATTGATATGTTTTTCATTCTGGTTTCACTACAGTTGCATTGATATGCATTAGGTCCGCCACTGTGTGCAGCTGTTATAAATATCTTATGTTGTATTCGTGATTAGGAAGAGAGGTGGTGCCGAAGAGATGAAAGAAATTATTGATTACTTCTCTTTTACTTTATTCAATAACCTTCTCCTTATATAGATGGAGACACCCTCAAATAAGGAAATAGAAAACTTTGGAAATTACAAAGAGACCTAATCTTGAGGGTGAGGTTATTGCAGGGGCGTTATTGCAGGGGCACCCCTAGCTGGTGTGGTCTTGCTGACCTCAGTGCACCTAGGGGTGGGCCTATATAACATCTTTGTTGCTATATGTAAAATGTATTATGGCCACCACTTTGTGAAACTGCTCTATAAATTCCTAGTTGGTAATTTTGCAGCTGCAATATGCACTGTATTTGGCCTATTTATTCAAATATGAAGGCTTGTTGCTTTTTATAATCTTGCAGGAATTACATGATCTGAAGAGGAAAAATTCTGCCCTGCAAATGCAACAGTTTGTTGGTGAGGAAAAAAATGATCTGTTGGACTATCTAAGATCCCTAACACCAGAGAAGGTATGTTCTCTTGGTTCATGTAAAAACCCATTTCTGGTCACATCTCAACTGCTTGACGAGATTCATTGTTCTTGTTACAAATCCCAAGCAACAAACAAAATTCAGAGATTGATCTTCGGTTTCTTTATAGTTGATGACTGACTAGCTGTTTTTGATAGGTTGCTGAACTCTCAGAGTCCACTTGTCCCGGTGTGCAAGAGGCAATTCAGTCTGTTGTGCATGGTTTGCTTGCTACTCTTTCCCCAAAGATATACTCGAAGTCCCCTCCGCCACTAGGGAATGCTGCTGGGGGTGTGCTAAACCGTGGGGGTGAGGATGATGACTGTGCGGAGCTTGTGGAGAATACTTCCCTCCCGTTTCAGCCCCTAATATCTGTTCCCCGTGATTATCTTGCACGCTTATTATTCTGGTAATAAAAAGCACACTCGCGAGCTTGTGTTGTTCTGGCTCTCTTTGTTGGCGAGCATAGCAATTTTGGGTTTGACATTACATTTTGTATGCTGTTCAGGTGTATGCTGCTGGGTCACTACATCCGAGGTCTGGAATACCGATTAGAGCTGGCACAGCTTCTCAGAATGTCTAGCGATGTGGGGTCTTTCACCATTGGCGATGATTATGTTATTTGAGAAAGCTTCATTGGTTTATTGAGATTCTTCGCCGAGGAGAATGGAAATGCTCTGGCCGAGAGATGGCTGTTGCGCTGCATTTCCTGTCAAAAAGGGGCCCTAAAGCAGGGAGCTCTGAGCTATCGTTCCTGTAATCCTGTTGTAGTTCTTGTAAAGTCAGAAAACAGTGGTGTAAAGTTAGCGTTACATATCCATGCGAACAATTGATTTTGCTTTCTTCCTTTTATTTATTGTGTTGTAAAAGAACGGACTCAATGGTGTTGCTGCTAATCTTGTGGTAGCATTGTAGATAGGCATCCTTTGTACTTACAGTTTGTATGTATTTCGCTAATGTTTACTAGGTTGATGATGTTATATTGTTGAGTCTTATAAAGATTCTTCGACATTACTCCCGTCTTATTATTGTCGGGAAGCATAAATCATAAGGGTGTAGGCTTTTTTATCAAGATATAAAAAGGACTTACTTTGTGGCTTGACCATATCACACAACTTTAGTTTTTTAATCTTAGCACCAACTCTTAATAATGATTTATTGGGCATGTTACTGGTGATGAATTAAAATATTGTTTTTCCTCTTCGTTCTTAGTACTAGAACCGTTTGTTGGATTTTCTAGAGCTGTCTTGTCTCTGTTTTTTGTATGTGTGTTTGATAGCTCCAGCTTTATTTGGTGAATATGGAGCTGTGAATACCTAGGGAATGCCACAAGATAAGATTGTAAAACATCTCCCAAGTGTGCAAAGCTCCGGTTCCATGAAATAGAGAAGTGATGAGTGACTAGCTTCAACCAAATATGTGGAGCTAGGGCTGAACACACTCTAAGTCAATATATGATGGACTAAATATGCTGAAGCGACGTATGAGGTGAAAACTCTCAATGGATGCAAACTTGTAAACTATCATCGTAGGCCACTGGATTTGTTTAAGCAATTGGTGGAATTTTCACCTTTTGATATGAGCAGTGTGTTTTCGATCCAATGTGCAGCAAAAATAATTTGCAAGTTTGCACCGAACGAGGGTTTCACCCGAAACGTCGCCATAATCCAATTGTAAAAAAAAGGAGAAGATACTAATCCAAGCATTTGGGGTCGGAAACCAATGAGCGAATATTCCAACTTGACCAACTCGGTGAAACGAACTTGATCACACTATATTGTTTCATATTTGAGTTACTTCATATGCGAATGGAGTGTTGGTTGACAAACTAATTTCTACTAGATGCAGATGACATATGATACATTAATGCCACAAGTTAAGCATGGTTTTATCTTGAGAAAAAAAATATTTAACCATGTAAGGCATCATATGGATTTTTGGGTTGTTACATCCCGTAGGTACACGAGGGAAGGCTTAATAAGAAAAAGAAAATGCAATGTTACAGAGTGAAGTTCCTCTGAAATTAGATTGCGAACCAAAGGAAAATAGTTTTCCTCTGGTAGGATAATATAAGGTTGGGTCGTAGACAATTCTCGAGTTTTCTTAGATTTTTACGAGGTGAATGAATACAAATCCTGTGATTATCTCAAATTTGTCTTGAAGTCATATTTGTCACCATTCAAATATACTTTAGAAATCATGAGAGTGCCATGGAAATGTGATGGGCCTCTTTACGTGTCAGTTCTTCGCACCCTCTTCCTTCTACATGCACTCGTGTTGAAGCTCAAATTAAATCCCCATGCTGACAAGTTCGAGAAGATGATAGACCATTATGATTGAGTTCGGACCCACGAGATCTGGCTCTAAGGGGACTTCAACGAACCTAAGGGCCTCTTTGGATCATATGAATTGTAAAACAGAGGAATAGGATGCCATGACATATTGAAACCTATGGGAATTCAAAACACAGGAATTAGCAGTACGAGTTGTTTGGTTGCAGCATAAGAAAAATACAGGAATCTTGTATAGGCATTAGTATAAGCCACACTTGTCACTGACACATAGGAATTTTTCCAAGAGGTTAGACCTCTTGCTAACATTCCCATAGGAAGAGGGTGTAGGAAACCAATCCATAGGATTTTGGGAGGATGAATTCCTTTGAACCAAAGAATCTCTATAGAAAAATTTCCTATGGGTAAGAACCCTGCCAAAATCCTATGACATTCCTTCGATCCAAAGAGGTCCTAAATCAGCGAGAACAGTTCACTGGCATATGAACACGAACGGGCAATTATTTGAGATTTTTAAGGTTGCATAGATTATTTCAACATGCTACAATCGCGTATAAGTTTGCTGCATGGTTGTGGGGATTATGTTGCAACATGGTGTGAGGAGCTGCATGGTTGTGGGGATTATGTTGCAACATGGTGTGAGGAGTTGTTTTGATGATGCAAATTTATCATGTTGTTGTCGTACACACTATTTCTAAATGTTGCAAACATTGTTTTTAATGCGGTATATAAATATGCTGCATCACTTTTTTCTAATTGTTTTGCTATAATGAATAGAAATTTGTTGCAAACACATATACTCCTAACAGGAGTATATTTTTGCTACATGGACAGACTAAAATATTGCAAAGTTTTAGATTGTGCTTCGAGAGACCCACATACTCTACTAGCCTTTGATGCTACGATAATCGGAAAATCGATGGATCGGATAAAAATATCAACTGCCCTCCCCTGAAATAAACCCAGCAAAGAAAACGTCAACGGGAGCAGCAGAATAATTAATCGAATTTGCCTCAAAAGGAAAAAATAATTAATAATTGAATAAAGCAGCGAAAAATGTTTCGAAAACTCCCGCCCGCTGGTACGCGGGCCCGAGAGGCAAAGCATCCCGCGCCGGCGCCGGCACGCGCAAATCCCGAAAACCCAAACGAAATAACGGAACCCGCCTGCGCCACTCCGCACCCTCTCAAAAAAAGAGAATCCCGCGCCCTGTGCTCGGCCGCTCGATCCCTTCTCCGCCGCCCCGCCCCTCCCCCGTCTGAAAACACTTCGAATTTCCAGATCTTCCCAAATATGCCCAAATTTTCCCTCCCCAGTCTCTCCCGAAAGCCTCGAATTGAATTTCTAAATCGCTGCCGAAATGGTACCCGAGGCACCTCTTCCCTCCAAACCTTCGAATCGAAAACCCATGGCGGCCACCTCTCCCTCCCATTCGCATTCCCCAATCTACTACATAATCGCCTCGACCCGCCCCTGCCCAAATCCTCTCCCACCTCCGGCTCCTCCTCCTACCCTCCTCCACCACCGCCCGCCTCCCTCTACCGCTCCGCCGCGCTAGGAGTCGGAGGAGGAGCAGCCAGCCGCCAACGCCGCCGCCACCCATGGCTGACAAGGAGAACTCCGCTTTCGCCTCCGCGCCCCGCCTCACCCGTGCCTCCGCCAAGCGCGCCGCTGCCGTCACCGCCGTGGCCGTCGCCGCCAAGCGCAAGCGCGTCGCCCTCAGCGAGCTCCCCACGCTGCCCAACGCCGTGGTCCAGTCGCACACCAAGCCCAAGAAGTCCTCCCACGTCTCCAAGCGGAAGAAGCCCCTGCCCGTCCGCGAGCCGACGACGGCGCCCGTGCCCGTGCCTGACGCCGCCGATGAGATCGGGGACCCGCAGCTCTGCGCGCCCTACGCGTCCGACATCTACTCCTACCTCCGATCCATGGAGGTAGAGGCGAAGCGGCGGCCGGCGGCGGATTACATCGAGACGGTGCAGAAGGACGTCACGTCCCTTATGCGTGGCATCCTTGTTGACTGGCTCGTCGAGGTCGCCGAGGAGTACAAGCTCGTCTCCGACACGCTCTACCTCACCATCTCCTACATCGACCGCTTCCTCTCAGCCAACTCTCTCAACCGCCAGAAGCTGCAGCTCCTTGGCGTCTCCGCTATGCTCATTGCCTCGTAAGCACCCATTTCCTTCTATTTCTCGCTATGCAGAGTGTTCGATTTGTTTGAAAATTGGGTCTGATTTTGGATCTGGCCTGTGGATCCAGGAAGTACGAGGAGATCAGCCCCCCTAATGTGGAGGATTTCTGCTACATCACTGACAATACTTACATGAAGCAAGAGGTGGGTGTCCTTTTCTTGCATGCCTGGTTTATTTTCTGTCAGATCTCCAATTGGTCGATGCTAGATTTCTGATTGTTTCTTGTGGGCACGTGTAGCTAATTAAGATGGAGAGTGATATACTTAACCTTCTCAAGTTTGAGATGGGCAATCCTACTGCCAAGACCTTCCTAAGGTACATCACAAAACAAATTAGTCTGAAACTCTGAATTATTGTTGCCATCCTTGTTTGCCCGTATGAGTCTGTTGCTAAATCTTCTTCTGTGTGCCTTCTTTTCCTTTGTTTAGGATGTTCATCAGATCTAGCCAAGAAGACAAGAAGGTAACAATCTACAAATCTCACTTAGTACATTTGAGTTCCGCTCCTGCGTAATAGCTTTCACGTATATCTTTTTCTCATCTCAAGTCGTTTGATGCTTGTAACAGTATCCCAGCCTTTCTTTGGAGTTCATGGGGAGCTACCTTTCCGAGCTTAGTCTGTTGGAGTACAGCTGTCTCCGATTCTTGCCATCAGCCATTGCAGCTTCAGCAGTGTTCGTTGCAAAGCTGACCCTTGATCCAGACACCAACCCTTGGGTATGAAATTGTTCCACTCCATTCGAAGTGTTAGTTTTGAAATATCTGTTCTGAAATGGCATCTCATTTTCTTCTGTCTTGTTGCAGAGCAAGAAGTTGCAATCAGTGACCGGCTACAAGGCATCTGAGCTGAAGGACTGCATTACTACCATACATGACTTGCAGCTCAGGAGGAAAGGATCATCTTGGAATGCAATCAGGGACAAATACAAGCAACCCAGGGTAAGCATGGATCTTCACAAATCACAGTTTACCTATGTGATCATTTACATCAGTATGCTGTTTGGTCTAACTGCATAATCATATCTGAAACAGTTCAAGGGTGTATCTGCATTGCTACCTCCGGTTCATATCCCTGCATCATACTTTGAAGATCTCAAGGAGTAGGCGTTCCTGGATGATGATGTAGTTGGATGAACACTCTTGAGCTTTCTTCAACCGAGATACATGACGACTGAAGTTGAGAATTGGCTTTCAGTCCAGTTAGGGTACTGTGAGATCCTTAGATGCTGGTATTGTCAAACCTCAGCTAGGTGCTCTCGGAGTTGATTTATCATAGTAGGAGGCTAGGCAAGTGGAGACTTGTACCTGTATCATATTTATACATTACAATCTGATGCCTCTTGCTCCTGTTAATCGACAATTACTATATTTGATCCCCTGGTTGTAGCTCTTATTTTTCTGCTATTTTTATTTGTAGAGGTAAATTTAGGAGCGTATAGAAATAACTTAGTGTGCAGTATGCACTAGGCACTGCAGTGACTAATTGTTGGAAATATATGAGATCTTTTACAGATATGGTGGTAATGGGAATCTGATTTCTCCCCATAACAGATCAGTAGCAATCTATAAATTTATTTCTGTGTAATTGTTTGAATAGCGTAACACTGCACTGGCGTCAAGTCTTACTCCTAATTTGTAATATTTATTTGAAAAAATAATGATTTGTACATGGTATGGAACCTTGTTAAAGAGATAACTTGACTTGGCGGACTAATGTTTGCCTAGCCTGAATGTGACAAGTCTTGCACCTCTGAAATGAGACCATAACTCCATCATAGCTCTTAAGCGTGAAAAAACCTTTTATGAACATGCGCATTGTGTGACAATCCTTGTGGACCTTATGGTCATGGACTCTCGGAGATGGAGTAGTATCGCACATATCGCTATTCGCCTTAGTTTTTGTTTTTTTGTTTTTTTAGAGCAAGTTTTTGTTTTTTTTGGTGTTCTCTGTAATTCCTTCAATTCGAAATGGTATTTGTTTTCCCTTTTCTTACTGGGCCAATCTCTCAGCCCATCATCCCTTTCTCCTTCTCCAGGCTCGGCCCATTTCTTCCCCTCAACCCAGATCAGCACGCTTCTCGTGGCGGCGCCGGCGGCAACTGCCACAACCACGACGCCACGCTCTGGCGACCGAACTGCTGCTATGCCCCTCCCCTCTCCCTTTCCCCAAACAACACCCGAGAATCCTCTTCCGAAACTGCTGCTAGCCTCGAAGGTCGCCGCCGGAAACGAACCGGCTCGATTCCTTCACACCGGAGCACCGCCACACCACCCGGAGCAGGACGCCCCAAGCCTCCGACCATTTGGAGCTCCGTCCACTACATCGCCCGACTTCTGCATTTTTTCCTTCCACCCCGGCCACTGTTTGCTGCCCCGTTCATCTTCTCCAGCGAGGTAATTTCTCCACACGGTAGTCTCACATCTAAATTCTCTGCAAACAATTTTTCAAAAATTTGTAGTGAATCCCACTGCCCACTGGGCTGTCCGATGCACCGCCGGCCAAGTTGTAGCTGCTGGCACATTCCTAGAGGTCTACGGGTTCCATTTTAGCCATCACCCGCCATTCATAAACCTCCTAGCGCCGCCAACCATCACCACAGAGAGCCATGATTTTCCTGTCGTGTTAGTCTTCAGTCTGTAGAGCCTGGCTCAGTTTGCAGGTGCAGTAGATGATGCTTCACCTTGTTTGCCTGGCATTAAGATGCATTCTGGATTGCATTGTATAGCTTAGAAAATGTCAGATTAATATTGTACACGTCACCTGATTAAAATAGTTGCTACTCCCTCCGATCCTATATTCTTGTCGTTGTTTTAGTGCAAATTTACACTAAAAAAACGACAAGAATTTAGGATCGGAGGGAGTACTCTATTATCTCTCGCATTTGATCCTATGTGTATTCAGGGATTGCCTTTACAAGTTTGTGGCAGTATTCCTTTATGATGTGCTGATATATTCCAAGAGTGAGAAAGAACATGAAGAGCACCTCAGCTCATGGAGAGGTTAAAGGCACATCAACTTTATGCCAAGTTCAATAAGTGCAGGTTTTCGATAAAAGAAGTTAATTTCTTAGGTCATGTGGTATTTGGAGGAGCTATTGTGGACCTGGCCAAGGTTGAGTCAGGGCACAATTGGTTTCAGCCAAAGAATTTTTCAGATTCAAACTTTTCTTGGACTCGCGGGTCATTGCTCTTGGTTCATTGAGAACTTATCCAAGATTGCTAGACCAACCACACAACTGATAAAGAAAGAGCAAGTTTGGCTGGTTAAAGGCTTGCGAAGAGGGTTTCCAAGAGCTTAAAAGAAGACTGACATCTGCACCGGTGTTGTTATTACAGAACATTAGAAAGGACTTGGAAGTATATTGAGATGCTTCTCGCCAAAGCCTCGGATGTGTACTGATCCATATGGGGAAAGGCAGTAGTCTATCCCTCACAACAGCTATGAGCTCATGAGGTTAATTACCTCACCCATGATTTGGACTTAGTGGCGGTAGTAGTACATGCCCTAAAGATTTGGCGACACTGCCTAATTGTTAACCGATGTGAGCTTTATAGTAACCATAAGAGCCTAAAGTACATCTTCACGCTGCCATCGGATCTGAATGAGCCAAAGAAGATGGCTAGAGTTGATCAAATACAATGATGTTGGAATCAACTACACCTCGGGAAAGGACAATGTTGGAGCGGATGCTTTAAGCCATCGAGCTTATTGCGATAGCTACATGATAGCAGAGAGTCAGCCATCTCTACACAAAGAATATTATAAATTAAATCTACATGTGACTTGCTGAAAATAAAAAGATGTTCGAAGTAAAGTTTACATTAGAGGATCAAGTCCAAGAAGCCTAGAAGGACGATGAAGATCTTAATTAAAGAGATCCGCCTGGACATGAAGAAGAGTAAAACACTATGATTTAGGGAAGATGAGAATGGTAATATCCTATATCAGGATTGTTTATTTGTACCCGACCAACCTGACATCAAGCAGTTCATCATGAATGAGGCTCATGAATTTGCGTATTCCATCCACCTTAGGACTGCAGAGATGTATCAAGATATCAAGGATACGTTTTGGTGGTCTAGCTTGACGCTTGAGATCGCTGAGTATGTTGCTCTCTCATAGCGTGAAGACACAATATCATAAGCCTGCATGATTGTTCCTACCAGAGTGGAAATGGGAAGAAGTCAAATGGACTTTATCATGGGACTTTCAAGGACGAAGACTAGTTTTGACTCGGTATGAGTTATCGTTGACAAATTGACCAAAGTCAACCCACTTCATGCCAGTGAAGACCAATTACCAAGGAGACAGGTTAACGGATATCTGCTTATTCCATCCGTATCCTTGGAAGATGTGCTCTCGATCCCCTTGAGTTTATTCAAGATGGATGGACGAGTTACACATCCCTTGGTAGGGGGGAGGGTTATTTATAGCTTGGGTCGTTGTCCTCGACAAATGTCCATCAATGCCCTTTTGGGATGAAAAGTGGGAGGGACCAAGGGGGGGTGGTTATTTATAGCTTGGGTCGTTGTCCTTGACAAATGTCCATCAATGCCCTTTTGGGATGAAAAGTGGGAGGTAAGTTCTAGAAATTATCTGAGCCCTGCCGCCAATTCTTTTTAACACATTCCTATGCTTGAGTCATATTTCTTCATACTTAGGTCCTTTTTGTTTTGACTTGTTGACTTGCCTAGATGGCTTGGCTATCTTGTGGCACCTTGATCGGACGAAGACTTCTATTGAATTGGTATATTGACATGTCCGATTAGAGGCATGTCCGATATATAAGGGAATTACCGTGTTCCTCAACATATTTCTTACTAACTTTGTGTGTTTTTAAGTTGCCTGTAACTAAGAAGTGAGCATAGCTCACTTGGTTGGCGAAGTAGATGTATCACCCTGCCACCTAGATTCCAGTCCTCACGGATACAAATTGAGCTTCTTATTAAGATTCATGCATCCTTGGATAAAAAGGAAGTTGTCTCGAACTTTCTCAGACCTTGGTCAGTGGTCACCATTTAAGTGGAACCTTCTCATTTCCACTCACTCGGTATAACTTATAAACTAAAAGTGCAACAATATTTTTACAATGTCAACTTAACGGTCTAAACTTTTTATACATATCAATATTCAAAATTAGATAAGTTTGAATGCAAGCTTTCTAGAAAGTCAAGTACTTTAATGACGGAGGGAATATTGAAATAACATTCTAGACCTTGAAAGAAGAAGAGCAATTGTACTAACTTAGTACAAAATGAACGACATCTTTTATGAATCGGAGGGAGTAGAAGCGAGGAGAAACTCAGAATTGGACACTCAATAGTTACATGCATGCTGATCAAAGATAATTATACAAACGACTAGCTAGCTCTACGTCTATTATCACCACCGATCAATATATCACAGCCTGAGGCTCAAGTCCATCTTCTTACTCTGCTGATCTGATGGCGGATGCTCCTCTGAGCTAGGAGGCTCGGACTGCGTCCTCATCCTGAAGCTCCCGGGCCATGATGTCGTCGTGGAGCGGAGCGCATCTTCGTAGACGAGCGGCGGCGCCGCCCAAGGGCCAACCACGCCGACACCGTCGTGGAACCTCGGCGCCGTGGCATCTTGCGTGGCCAGCGGCGCCTGCTTGTGGATCACCGGATTGACCCGCAGGGCTGCGCGCATGATGGCCGCGTGCGCCTCGAGCGGCAAGCCGGCCATGACCATCCTCTGGTGTTGGCGCGACGAGTGAGCGTGATGGTGGTAGGAGGACGAGCGCTTTGCCGCGCTGCGCTCCCGCTTGTGCGCGTTCTGGTGGCCGCCCAGCGCCTGCGAGCTGAAGAACTTCCTCATGCAGAAGTTGCACGAGAACACCTTGTGCGGCGGCGGCTTCGACGGAGCCGGAGAAGGAGGGGTTGTCGTCCTGGCCGGCGGTGGCTCGCTGTCCAAGGACGAATTAGAGGAGTCCGCCGCCACCGGCTGCTGCGAGCTGTTGACGCCTAGCGTGAGGTGGAGCCACGTCACTGCTGCCGGGCCTCCGTCTTCGAGGCCCTGCTGCTCCCCGGCCACGGGGCTCCCCTTGTTGGCCGACGCCTCGTCCGTTTGCTCCATGTCCCGATCTCTCATGCAACAACTATGCTCTCAATTTCCTGCCTGCCGTCCCGAGCTTGGTGAGCTCAGGCTCATGCACTAGCTTATTGCTTAATTAGTTGTTGTGCCATATATCTATCTGCGCGCGCCTGGTTCCGGTTGGTGTCTTGTGCTTTATAGAGGGGATCCGGGAACCGGGACAAGTTAACGGGGGAGGCTTGTGAATGGTGTTTGCGAGGAATCCGGAGGTACGTACGCAACTCAGCTAGACAACTCCGGCCGCTTCCCAAATCCCCCTCGACTTTCTTCCTTTCCCATCAGGATCGGTCAGCAGGGCCCATGCATGTCCCCGGGGAGAGCGAATTTTTTGCCGTCTTGACCCCCTCTGGCGCGGAATTGCCAAAATTAACCCGTTCACGAAACAATTGACAAATCTGGCCCGGTGAAATGCCCATTAAGCGACACGTGGGCCTTTCCGCCTATTGCAAAGGAAGAAGGCCTTGGTGCCATTTTAGTTGGCGGAATGGGCTTTGCGCGGGGAAGAAAGCAACTGGATCCCATGCCTTAAGCAGAGGTCATCCCCAAGTTTCTCGTTGATTGAGTTAGATAATCGATTGGCCGAGACTCGCACGCTAGTCACGTTCGTTCTCCAGCCTAATAAATACCCCTGCCGCTGATTACTCCGTTCCGTCCACTAGAAAGGTGCTAAGGTATTCCGCCAGTCCAGATTTGCCAATTGTTTTGTGGAGGGACTAGTTTTGCAAATTCCGTAACACAAGGGGCCAAAACAGCAAAAAAAAATTCGGGGAGAGCAGTGCTTGCTCACGTCAGCTTCTCCTGTGCTCGCCATGGGCGCGATGGATATCTCTCTAGCTAGATTCATACTAGTATTGCCTATGCCAGGCTACAAACTCTCGTAGTGTCTTTGTGATTGATCGAGTTGTGAGACCTCGTCACTGTAGCGCTGCTTTTCTTCTTCTTATTTCTGATGAAAGAACGTACGTACTGTACCTAGGTAGTACCACTTGGTGTGGAGTTTCCGCGACAAGGTTGCTTGGTTCCGGTGGGTAGGTGTCGCTTGAATACTGGCGCAGGGCTTGTAATATCAATCTTCTTTGACGATAAAACAAATGTCAGGAGAATTAACTTCCGATCCAACCTAGCTCTGGATAACTTGAAATGATTGGGATTGATTAATAAGGTCTCGGTCGAAAAGCCATGTCCATGCGGTAATCTTGTCCAACACATTAGCGAAAGTTAAAGTACCACGCAACGGGAGCCCTACGATCAAGTTGCATACACGCACGTCTGCTAGCTGGAAACCCTTGTCGGAGAACTAACGGTGATGTGATCGATGTTTACATACCAGTGGACATCCCTCCTTCGATTTCTCCCGTTGTTTCTCATTCGTGTCGATCTTAATTTAATATGTTTTTCCGTTTCGAAAAAAAATTTAATATGTTTACTAGCTCTGCACTATGGCGCAGCTTTACATTCCTTATTGCATCTTCAAGATCATGATCCATAAAAAGAGTTGTGTCGCCGCGCCGGGATATATAATGTAAGATGGATCAGCTGTCATCAACTAGATGAAACACTACCCCGATATTGAACAAAATTGGAGAGAGACTGAGAGAGTGGATCCTCCTCACGTTTTATGCATGCATGCATTTTATTTTGACCAAGTCAATGGAACAATCATGTTTTATGCATGCATTTTGTTTTGACTAAGCAAATGGTACAACCATGGTTCAATTTAATAGTTGCCAACAATGGGTTGGGTAGGAAGACACAAAGTTGTGAGGCATAAACTCTATGATCTTTATTTCCCAGTAGTGGGAGACTGTTGTTGTCACAAGTGCACTGATAAAGAACCAGATCGATGGATCTTTTTGGTGGCATTGTGTAGCCGAGTTCTTGCACTCCTTTTTTTATCGGATGTCCGTGAAGGGACAGTTCTTGCACTCTTCTTCGCTTCCCATCCTTTTGCGAAAGTGTGAGATGATGTTAGCATTGGTGCAAGATAGATAGGGAGCCTCTTTACACTTGATCCTGAGTCAACTTGATAGAAAAGGAGAGGCACCTGGCTTCCTTCCACACAGTTAGCCATATCTGCAGGGGCCAGTTCCAACATCCGTCGCTTTCGGTGGGATTTGCATATCTACATGCATTTCACAAGCACAATCGAACAGGGGCCCATGGGCATCAGGTTCTGCTATGGCAAAATCATCCTTTGCTTCTACTTGTCTTGTCCTGCAAAATGTTAAATAAAGGCTTCTATTGGAGCACATACTACAGGTGCTGTAATCATGGCATTTAGGTATGGAGTAGTTCTTAAATCATGAACTTTAGATCTGTGCCCCAGCTAAGATATTGAGTTGACCTGTCCTCTTAAACCCTCATGAGGTCCATAATCTGAACAAGATTGTGAGAAGTCCTACTTGTGCAGCTACCCCCTTCCTTAACGGAGACGGCAATATAGCACAATTTGTCAAGATGATTTGACAACTAGAAGCTAGCTAGCCATTGCGACAAATGAGCAATCAGGTCATCAGGGGACACAGAGTTTACGTACCCTGTTACAGCCTTACAGGTGCTGTGGTGGTGTCACTTCCCTATGACAGTAGCCCTCAAGGCCTCAATCTTGTACTTGTAGCAACCAACCTGAGTTATAGTTCAGTTATTGTTTTGACCTTATCCCTTGAACTCCAAGTTGAATGTGACAGACAGGAATCCGATCTGTACAGAAGTTCCTTTCATTCAACATACTGATGGTAAAACGAAAACTTGCCATCCTGTTATTTTTCCACCAGATTAGACAATTCCATGTGATAAATGAGCAGTACTCTTCCTAATTGGAATCACATGTGACTGAGATTAGCTCCATGACATCGATCTCCAAGTCCAAAAGACAACTGCTTTTCTCTTGGGGTGATGGCTACCCTTGTCTGCCACTTTGCTTACCCCTTCTACAAGATCAACGACCCATCACACGAATGAGAGGGCAGAATGGTGTTCATGGTGGTCTTTTTTTAGTAACTCCACTTTACCCCTCCCCTCCCCCCCTACTTATAACTTTGTGAAACTAGTTATCCTATTAAAAATTTTACCCCTTGTAATTACACCTGCACGCAACCTTGATGGCGCATGGCATGTGTGGAGTGCGTGCTGGTAGCCAGACCGGATAGTGGTGCCCTGTGTGCTGTCCTGTTCCATGATAGTATTCTGGGTGTGGATACAAAAGTTTTTGCACAGTTTTCCATTAATGAACCATGCATACAAACTTCTTTATTAACCAGATGACGTAAAGCTTTTGCCTCCATTTCAAAACAGAGTTTACCTCATTTTACCATGTTTTTAAATCTGACAACCTGGCCCTACCTATCAGTATATGTTGCTTGACTAGATGATGTAACAACAAGGCCAGGGACTGTCGTCGCACGGGGCTCCGACACCGGGGGCGTGCGGTCACGTCCCCTTTTAGGTTCGGCAGGGGCGTCGGGGATCGCTCCGGCGATCGCCGGCGTGGCCGATAGCCCATGTAACCTGCAAAGTAATGTACCCCAGATGCATGCAAGCTAAGAACACATGCACACACGTTTTTACCTAGGTTTGGGCCACCCGGAGGTGTAAAACCCTACGTCCTGCCTGTCTGAACTGGTATTAGCTATTGATCAAGTGTTTACACGTTGCCGGGGGGAGGGTCCCCGGACGTTCTCTCTTTTTGGCTAAGTGCCCTTTGCTGTTTTAGACTACTCCTAATGGCTAACTGTTAGTTCGACGCCAACTGTAGAACAAGTGTGGAACCGTTCAACCATCCAACCGAACAGAACCGAACAGACCAGCATCCTTTGACCGCCGGTGGGGGTCCTCCTTTTATACTTAAGGGGATACCACAGGTGCCGCGGCGCATGCGTTACAAGTGTCGAATAGGGAGGCATGCAACCCCCCCTCGGTGAGCTGGTGGCACGCATGGACGCCACCTCCGCTGCTAGGGGTCTAAAACCCTAAAGGTAGGATTGGACAACCACTGTTCACCTGATTTGGACGGGTAACGTCCCTCCTGTCGGCTCATTTAATGCGCCGTGCGCCTCACTCCTCGCCCTGGCGAGGCCACGCACCCGACACCCACCATGCGCCCGCGTGGCGCTGTTGCCCTGTTCGCTGGGCCCCACCCTTGAGGCGGGGGCCTGCGCCCGGGAACTCCTCCTCCCGGCAAGTCGCTCTCCGGGAAGCGCCCAGGTCCAACACACCCGGGATCCCCCCTCCCGGGAAGCGGCTTCCCGGGAGGTGTCCAGGCGGGAACATTCCCCGAAGCCCCACTAGCCCTTCCGGGCTGGTAGCTTGCCGGGTTGCTGCCCGGGACGAAATCCTCCCGGGAACCCGGAGACGGGGCCCACGCGTCGCGCAGCGGTGGTACCCCGGGTGCCACTGGTGCGACAGTAGCCCCCGGGCGTGGGCCAGCATCACCTATTCCCAGATGAGCCTTTCCCAGGTCGGTTGCCGGGCTACGCCCACAACCAACGCGTGGGTCCCGATTCGCCGCGGGCTCACGTCCCTTGGTTGCCCCTGGTACCACGCCGTTACAGACGGAGTAGTGGGCGCGTGATTTCCGCCCTAACTTCCCCCTTAAACAAGGGAGTTAAGGCCACTCCTCGCATTACTCCTTACGATTAGGAGTTATCCTCGCGCACCCGTAGGGTACGGAACCGGCCGTTACCAAACGGCCAGGTGTTATAAAGCTCTTACTGTTGCCAAAAAAGGGAAAAACACTCTGCCCCCCTGCAGCCTTCGTCTTCACCCTCCTTCGCATTTCGCCCCCAAGTGTTCTTGCTAGCTTCCACCTTCATCCCCCATGGCGCCCCCCACCACCAGGAAGGGAAAGGAAGTGCAGGTCTCGAAAAAGGCAGCGGCCAGCAAGGCGAGGCGGCAACCAAGGCAGCCGCCGCTAAAGACCAGAAGAAGCGGGAGATGCGGGCCACGCTCGCCTTCTACCACCCTGATTACAATGGCGAGGCGCTGGACAAGGTCCGGCATGCCGTCGCCTCCAATTTCAATGAGCACGGGGAGACGCTGATCTTCCCGGCGGGCGCCGAGCACCAGGACAATGACTTCCGGGTGTTCGCGCGCTTCCTCCTCACCGGTCTGGTGCCGCTATTCTCGCTGTTCCTCCATGCACTGATGGAGTCGTACCAGTTGCGGGTGGCGCAGCTCCACCCCACATCGCTGTTTCTCCTCGCCACCTTCCAATTCCTCGACAAAGCGTTCGTGGGGGTGATGCTGTCGGTGTTGCTCTTCCGCCACTATTTCTACCCACGGATTGACAACGCGAAAGCGATGTCGTCGGGGGTGGTATTCCGCGCCCGCGACCAGATTTAGTCTGAGTTCATCGTCCGGTCGGGGAAGAAGATTGAGAAGGAGTGGCGGGGCGATTGGTGCTGGGTCCGAGTTGAAGACCCCTAAGAGTTCATCCTCTCGCCCACGGAGCTGCCGCAACCCCACAGCAGCTGGCAAGATAGGTACCACCGCGACGCTGATCTCGTCCCCATCGTGGAGAAGATCAAGGCGCTGCGGCTAGCGGGGCTCACCGACGTGGTCGTGGCGCGCACCTTCGTCAACCGGCATATCGCGCCGCTCCAACTGCGCTCCTGGCCCGCGTGGATGTACACGGGTCCCGGGGACAGGACACGCCTCCAGCAGGACGGCATGGATTTGGAAACCCTCAGGATGTGGGTGAGGGGAATCTCCGGCGAAACCTTCCAATCAACAAAGTTCCCGCCGGGGGTCTTTTCCCTTCATGCCGGCGTTGCGGCGCTCAACGACATCGTCGGCGCCTTCCCGCCCTGCAACGAGAGGGGGTTGATGGACGACATCCCCACTCGGGCCCCGCGCGCTCCCCTGCCAGCTCTCCGCGAGAAGCAGGTGCTCGAGGAGAGCGGGGGCGAATCCGAGACCAGCTGGCCCTCCCTCCAGTCGCTGGATGACGAGGCGCGCCAGGCTGCAATGTCCCTGGAAGTCGTCCCCGTGGACGACGACGACGCGCCCCTGATCGTGCGGAGATCAAGCGTGTTCGCAGCGGCCGTGGCTGCCTCCTCGGCGGCGACATTCACCCCGGCAGCGTCCCCAAACCCCGCGGGGGCCGCCGCTCCAGGGGCGCCCGTCGGTACTTCGGAAACGTCCGCGTCCGTGGGGTTCGCCGGAGTCACAACGGCGACATCCGCCCTAGCAGCGGCCGCCGGCACCGCGTCGGCAGCTGCTCCGATAGCACCCGCTGACGCCTTGGCGGGGGCCATGAGCGGCCCGGCAACGGCCTCAGCAACGACAGCCGCCGGGGGTGTGCCGGCAGCCTCCTCGAGGTCGGCCCCTGATTCCGCGGTGGCTTCGCCACCGTCCCCCGCGACGTCCCGGGACGCTGTGACCCAGCGGGCACCTACGGTGCCGCCTGCTCGGGGGGTCTTCCGGGGCTTCGTGCTCCGACGCAACCCCCCGAAGTCCAATTTGCCGGCGGGTGCCAGCAAAAGGGGGAGGAGCGACTCCCCGCCCGCCACGCCGAGCAAGAGGGCGCGCGCGGACGCCGGCGGTGTCGCTGACCCGACCGACACAGGGGTCCGCGGCGCCGTCATCGCACCCGCCGACGACCTAGCCCCTACGGGGCCGGGGCCGGCAACTGGTACGGCTCCTTTGCGGCATTTTTTCAGTTGTTAGTTAATCATACAAACGTACCTTCTTTTTCAGTAAGCGGCAGCTCGCCCGCGGCAAGCCTTTCGGGGGCTCCCGCCGGCGCAGGCAAGGAGGGGGAGGCCCGCCTCGGAAGTCCATTTGCCGTGCAAGGTAACCACCCCGGCCACCCTTGTCCGTTTCTGGTCGCTCTCTGACTCGTCAATCCTCACACTTCTTATTGATGTAGGCACGAGTGTGCCTGCACCGGGAGCGGGCACCACCGTGATTGATCTCGACTCTGTCGTCGAGATCACGGGGGTGACGGAAGAGCCGGAACCGGCTCTCGGACCAAGCCCTGCCGTGCCGGCGGCAGCGGCAGCGGTGCCACCGTCACCACTGGGACGACGCTTGGCGACGCGCCTGCATCCGCGGACGCGACTGGCACGAACTCACCTGCCGCCCAGCAGGGAACGGCTCCTGCCGGGGGCAGAGAGGCTTCTCCAGTCCCGGGGTTCCCGGGTGCAGGTGCAGGGGAAGCTTCCGGGGAGGGACGGCAGGATCCCCCAGAGCAAGCGGGCGACCCCCCGCACAGCCCTACGTCGGCAGCGGGGTCTTCGTCGTCCTTGGCTGCCTTCCCCAACACCGACCTCGGCACTCTCGCCGGGCTAGCTTGGAATCATATCATCTGGGATCCGAGCATCTTCGAGCGGGGGCACCGGTTCCTGGACGCCGTTAGGGACCAACAACAAGCCTTCGTCACCTCTTTCAACGAGATGAGGGAGCACCACGCCGTTGCCAAGAACCAACTTGGTGAGGTGCGGGAAGCCGTGGAGAGGGAATGGCAAGAGCTCTCCCGGCTGCGCGAGGAGACGCGCCTCGCCCGGCAAGCCTTGGAGGACGCCGAGGAGCCGGTGGTCCCGGAGGCCGAACTACACCGGCAGCTGGAGGCCCAGCGCACGAAGCTTCAGGGGGAGCTGTACTCGCTGGCGGCAACCCTCGAGGCGACCAAGAAGGAGCACGCCGGGGTGCTCGCGGCGGCCTAGGCCCGGCTGGACGAGAAGAGCGACCTGATCGCCAACTACCGCGGCGAGATTCAGGGCCTTCGCGTCAAGCTGGAGGTGCAGGTCAAGGTCACCGAGGACGCGGTGGGAGCAGCGGCTCGGCACGAGATCCAGCTTGGCTCCGCCAAGGACAGAGCGGCCTGGCTTGAGACTGAACTGGCCGCCGTCCGGGAGGAGCTCGCCAAGGCCGACAACAACATCGCGGTGAAGACCGCGGAGCTTGCGGTGATGGAAGACAACCTCCGCAAAGCCAAGAAGGCCGCGCACGATGCTCGGCTCCATCACGGCACGCTGATCGGGCAGCGGCAAATAGAAACCGAGAAGCTGCTGAAGATCGCCCAGGCGCTGCGCGACTTGCTGCCCCGGTTCGAGCTGCCGGCCGCGGCGGTGGACGGCACAGACGTCTCCACTTTGATCCCTTTCTTCTCCCACCTGGTGGGGAAGCTTGGGGCTCTCGACGTCTGGATCGCCCAGTACGGCGCCAACGAAGTCACCAATTGCGCCCAGGAGGTTGCCGGGACAATCCTCCCGAGAATACACATCCGAGATCCGGAGTTTCCCTTCGAGTCTCTGCTGGACGCCTGGTCGGACAGCGAGGACGAGCCCACGCACACCCAAGCGGTGCGCGGGTTCGTCGACGAGGTGGTCGAATGGATGCAGCGAAAGCCGGACCCCGAGCCATCCACGGAGCCCTCGGCCGAAGACGCCGGCAACTAGTTGCGGCAGCCCCCAGCCATCCTTGCTGCTTTCCGATGTATGTTCTTTTGTTTGTTCTTTTCCTGCAAGCGTGGCGCTTGGCGCGGTTTAAAAAATTTATTTTCCATTAGCTTATGTAACCGTTCGACTCTTAGACAATCAAGCTCTTTAACTTGTTTAAATTCTTGTTCTTTGTTCCCGGTGCTGTCTCGTGGGGCGACCCCTCTAGCCTTTGCGTGTTTTGCCTTGTGTTACCGGGGACTTGCACGCCTCACCCTTGACTAGACCAAGGACCCGGGGCGGACCCGCAGTGCCGATCTGGGGTCAAGCGGTAGCGGGGAGCCACTCCACTTGCAGGGTAACTACTCCAAGCCGTGCCCTTGCGGGACGGACACGGGAAGCCACACGGGGAGCGCACTCCCCCCGCAAGCGTCCTTCTAACACCCCAGCTACGCGCAGGGTCATGGGCCACACCTGGCGAGACAACGCTCAATTACGTTCAGTTCTTAGTGAGTTCGCCACTTAGGTGTCAGTACTTAGCTTTTCGTTCAGTCTTGCGCCCGAAGCGTTCACCGGGGGAGCACTCCTGGCTCGTTATCCCTGCAAAGTGCCTGACAAAGGGAAGCAGTGGGGGCGCTGCGGCAACCCTCGCTGCTTGGAACAACCCGCCTGAGGACCGCGGCAGGAACACCGTGGCTTCCTTGCCACCACCGCCGAAAGCGGGCGGCAAGGATGCCACGATGTTCCCGTAGCAGCCCTCGCTACCCGGGAGCAAAACTGCTTGAGGGCCATCGCAGGGACGCGGTGATCGGCCAGAACAGGCGGCGCACGCCGGCACCGGCGCTATCACAGTGTCCTTGCAACGACCCGCGCCTAAAGTGAGGCTCTCTTAAGGGGATGCGGCAGAGGCACTACGATGGTGCACCCGTCGGCGCGAGGCGCTGATGGTATGCACCACCGTAGTGTCTCCGCAGCAGCCCCTGCTCCTTGCGAAGGTGTCCTCTGGAGGGATGCGGCAGGGGCACTGCGGTAGTGCACCCGTCGGCGCTGGGCACCGATGGAATGCACCACCATAGTGCCTCCGCGGCAGCCCTCGCCCAGGAGCCGCTTGCTTGAGGAGGCGCGGCAAGGGCACGGCGGCAGTGCACCCGTCGGCGCGTCGCACCGATGGCATGCACCACCACCGTGTCTCTGCGGCGCCCCTTGGAGTGGGCTCGATGGGGCGATGCGGCAAGGGCGCGATGGCAGTGCACCCGTCGGTGCTAGGCGCTGATGGTATGCACCACCATCGTGCCTCCACGTCACCGCCCACCTTAACAGCCCCTTTCTCGGCTTCGCTCTGAGCCGTTCCATGGCCGGGGCGCGCCTTTTATAGGCGCGGGGGAGGGGCTTGCCACCGCGCGCGACGGATCAACGCAGCACCCATGGCATCCCTCCCTTGAAATGTGGTACAGTCTCCGTCACCCTGCATGCCAAGTTGCTGTGGCACAGGTGGCAGCGCTCTCCCGAGTCAGGAGCCTCGGAGTGCGGTGAGTCCCTTGTGTTGCCGTCGCCCCGCACCACAAGGCATTGCTACATGCCGCGACCCGTGGGCAGCCCACGAGTATTACAATGCGTAAGATTCCACCTTTTCCTGCAGATTAGATTCTTACCGGGCCCGAGGTGCTGCAATTTTTTTTTCGAAATTCACGAAAATATATAAAGCAACACGAGTAATCTCCTGCCTCCCAGCCCCCGGGCACGGAAGGGTTGATGCCAAACTTTGTCGTGAGCACTCCATTTCCCAGCCGGGGCGCACGTTGCGGGGAGCCCAACAACTATACGCCCCGTGATGCACGTTTCGGGAGATCCGGCAACTGCATGTCCCTTGATGTACGTTTCGGTTAACCCGGTGACTGCATGCCCCGTGGCGGAGTGATCCGGCAACGGGGTTATCGCTTTCGAGGTTCCAGCAGCCCCCTGCTCACAACCAAGTATGGAAAGACACTTCCGTGCACGAAAAGCAGGAGACAGAAGAAGGGCGGAACACACAAATAAGAAAGAAACACTTATCTTTATTTACAATAACTAGTGGTTTACACACGGGGGCTGCCCGGCTACACTAGTTCGAGAGGTATGCATCGGCGGCATCACCTGAGGGTCGGGCTCCGCTGCTTCACGGGTAGAACTTGCGCAAGTGCTCAATATTCCAACTATTTGGCACCGGCAAGCCATCTTCGGTTTTCAGCCGGACAGCCCCCGGTCTGGTCACCTGCACTACCCGGAAGGGGCCCTCCCATTTCGGAGTCAACTTGTTCCCGGCCTTCGTTCCTTGTATCCGGCGCCGGACAAGGTCTCCGTTCTCGAGCACCCGGGGACGGACTCGCCTGTCGTGTTAACGACGGAGTCCCTGCTGGTAGCGCGCGGCTCGCACTGCAGCCCGGCATCGAAGCTCTTCGATGAAGTTTAGATCATCCACCCTTTGCTTGTGTTGGCTGGTGTTGCCGTACGCGCGTACCCGGAGAGATCCGTGCTTGAGCTCAAGGGGCAGCACCGCTTCTGCCCTGTAGACAAGGGCGAAAGGAGTTTCGCCCGTTGCCCGACTAGGTGTGGTCCTGATTGACCACAGCACGGGCTGGAGTTCTTCAACCCAGTGTTTCCCGTGGCCCTTGAGCTTGTCAAAGGTTCTCGTCTTGAGCCCCCGCCACACTTCCGTGTTGGCTCGTTCCGCCTGCCCGTTACTCCTTGGATGAGCGACGGACGCGAAGTGCAACTTAGTGCCCATGCCCTCACAATAGGCCTGGAACACTGCGCTCGTGAACTGTGTGCCGTTGTCGGTGATGATGCTGTTAGGCACACCAAACCGGCACACAATGTTTTTGAAGAACTTGATGGCCGCCTGGGCGGTCACCTTCCGCACTGGTTCCACTTCTACCCACTTGGAGAACTTGTCGATGGCCACGAACAGATATTCGTAACCACCAACCGCTCTCGGTAGCTTGTCGACGACATCGAGCCTCTAGACCGTGAATGGCCACGAGGATGGGATGACGTGTAGGGCATGCGCCGGCTGGTTGCTCTTCTTCAAGTGGAACTGGCATGCTTCGCACGTCTCCACCAGCCGCTCCGCGTCGGCGAGGGCCGTGGGCCAGTAGAAACCGTGCCAAAACGCCTTCCGGCTAAAGCCCGAGAGGCCACATGGTGTGAACATGTGCCCCGGTGTATTTCTTCCAATAGCACACGCCCTTCGTCTTGCGGCACGTATATGAGGTTGACAACGTTTGCACGCCTACGGTAGAGGTTTCCATCCACCACAGTGTACATTTTGGCTTGCCGCGTTACTCGCTCCGCGGCAACGTCATCTTCCGGGAGAGCCTCCCCCTTTCAAGTAACGGGCAATTTCCACCGCCCAGGGAGGAATCTCCCTGCCAACGCATGCCGCTATATCAACGGCATGGACCCCTGCTGCTGCGGGGGTTCCTTCGGTTACCGGAGGGGCGTTCCCGGCAGCCGGCTTGGGGGCGACTGAAGGAGCCGCTTGCTTCTGGCAGAACACCCCCGCCGGAGGCTTCTGACGCTCTGCTGCCATCTTGGCCAGCTCGTCGGCAGCGAAGTTATCCTTTCGCTTGATGCACTCGAATCGCAAACCTTTGAACTTACGTTCTAGCTTGCGGACTTCCTCCACGTACGGTGCCATCTGCGGGCAGTCGTAGTCCTTGTTCACTTGGTTGATCACGAGCTAGGAATCCCCGCGAACAACTAGGCACTTGATGTCGAGGGCGATCGCCACCCGCAACCCGGCGAGCAAGCCCTCGTACTCCGCCGTGTTATTAGTGGAGTTCCGGAAATCGAGCTGGACAACAAACCTCAACTGGTCCCCTGTCGGTGACTCGATGACGACCCCGGCGCCAGCTCCTTGGAGACTGAACGCGCCGTCGAAGTAGAGGACCCAGCGGTCCTCGTCTAGCTTGCCGGGCAGGCTGGTCTCCGGCTCATTTTCTTCAACGCCCGTCGACGTCCATTCTGCGACGAAATCCGCCAAGGCCGCACTCTTGATGCTCTTAGAGGTTGTGAAGTGGAGGTCAAACTCTGACAGCTCCATCCTCCATTCGGCCACCCTCCTGGTGGCTTCACGGTTGGTGAGGGCTCGCTCAAGACAGAACCCCGACACCACCGTGATGCGGTGCGCCTGAAAGTTGTGGCGCAGCTTGCGGGACGCAAGGAGAATCCCCAAAAGGAGTTTCTGTACTTGCGGGTACCTCGTTCGCGCGTCGCGCAGCACCGTGCTGACGAAGTACACCGGGTGTTGCACCAATCGCTTCCGCGGTGCGGAAGCTGCCGGCTCGGGGGTGGTCCCTGGGTCCGAGGCGGTTGCTGGGGGCCGTTCAGCCCCCTGCCCCGCAGCCTCAGTTCCTGGAACATCTTCCTCCCTCTCGGCAACCAACACCGAGCTGACCACCTGGTCCGTCGCTGCTAGGTAGAGTAGCAGCGGCTCGCCCGGCTTGGGGGCGACGAGGACGGGCGGCGACCTCAGGTACTGTTTGAGTTCCCGAAATGCCGCCTCGGCCTCGGGAGTCCAGTCAACCGGACCCTTCTTCTTCATCACCTTGAAGAAAGGCAGGGCGCGTTCGCCCAGCCTTGAGATGAAGCGTCCCAACGCGGCAACGCGGCCGTTGAGGCACTGGACATCTTTCACCTTGCGGGGAGCCTCCATCTTCTCGATAGCCTCTATCTTGCTCGGGTTGGCTTGTATCCCCCTGTGTGAAACCAAGAATCCCAGAAGCTGACCGGAGTTCACACCGAAGGTGCACTTCTCGGGGTTCAGCTTGAGCTTGATCCTGCGGAGGTTATCAAACGTCTCCCGCAGGTCATCAATCACAAAGTCCCCGCGCTTCAATTTGATGACGATGTCGTCCATGTAGGCCTCCGCCTTGCGGCCTAGCTGGGCCCCAAACATTCGCGCAGTTCGCGCTGAAATGTTGAGCCCGCGTTCTTTAACCCGAAAGGCATGCATGTATAACAATAGCAGCCAACCGGGGTGATGAACGCTGTTTTTTCCTCGTCTTCGACCACCATTTTAATTTGATGGTAGCCGGAAAAAGCATCCAGAAAACTCAGCAAGTCACAACCAGCGGTAGAATCAACTATTTGATCGATACGGGGTACAGGGAAGGGATCCTTGGGGCATGCGCGATTAAGATCAGTAAAATCTACACAGATGCGAAGCTTATTCCCTGCTTTAGGTACTACTACAGGATTAGCCAGCCAAGTGGGGTACATAACTTCCTTGATAGCCCCGGAAGCCTTGAGCTTGTCCACCTCCTGCTTGATGAACTCTTTACGCTCTTGTGCTTGCCGCCGAATCTTCTGCTTGACGGGGCGCGCGTCCGGGCGCACCGCGAGCCGATGCTCAATCACCTCCTTGGGGACTCTAGGAAGATCCGATGGTTCCCAAGCGAACACGTCGGCGTTATCCCGGAGGAAAGTGATGAGGGCGCTTTCCTATTCGGCAGTAAGGTTCGCACCGACGGTGACGGTGCGTTCCTTATTGCCGGCTTGGAGGGGCAGTTTCTTCACCTTGGCGGCCTACTCCCAGAGCTTCTGCCCCTTGCTGCGGCACGAGTTCGAGCCTGCGCTTCCCCCGGCAAGGTCTTGCGGGGTAGTGCGGGCCTTCTTCATTGCCGAGGCATCGCCCGGCGAGCTGTCGTCCCCGGCATTGTCTTCATCGCCGGCGTCAGCTGCGGCGGCGGCCCTGACGACCTCGCCAACACACCAGGCCGCGTCCTTGAGGTCGCACCTGATGGAGAGAACTCTATATACGGACGGCATCTTCATCACGCCATAAGCGCAATGTGCAGCCGCCATGAACTTGATCAGCGCTGGCCGACCAAGGATCCCGTTGTAGGACAACGGGGTGTGTGCCACGTCGAACACTAAGTGTTCGGTTCTGAACGCTTCCCGAGACCCGAAGGTGACCGGCAGCGTGATGCGCCCCAGCGGGCGCACGATCCCAGGGTTCACCCCCCGGAACGGGTCGGTGGGCTTCAGCTACTCCACCGCCAGCTGGGGTTCCTCCACCAGCCTGGCGGACAGGAGGTTAAGCCCCGCTCCGTTGTCCACCAGTACCTTGGTCACCGCTATATTGCTAATGATCGGTGAGACGACGAAGGGTATTACCCCTGAACCCAGCTACTGCGCTGGGTGATCGTCAGCGTTGAAGGTGATCGGTACATGCGACCACCTCAGCGGCTGTTGCGGCTCCGCGTCCGACAACAGCACACACACGTCACGGTAAGACGCTTCACCGTGGCGTGGGATGGGAGAGCATAGGCTCCCCCATGAATGTAGGTGATGCCGCGAGGCTCCTGGAAGTCCGGCTCGTCGCCGCCAGTGCAATCGGACTCGCGCTGCTCCTCAGCGCGAGCCATGTCGCGTCCCCGGGGAGGTTGTTCCCGTCCCGCGCGGGGCTGGCCGCGCCCCCCTTGGGGTTCGTCCCTGCCGGCGCCGCCGCCGGCAGGCCTCGGGCCCGCTCTGGGGTCGTTCGGGCAATCTCGGGAGAGATGCCCGATGTCGCCGCAGTTGAAGCAGGCGCCAGCAGCGCGGCGCTTTTCATGGCGCTGCTCACGCCGCTGCTTAATCCCCTGCAGGATGCGGCAGTCCTGCACGTCGTGGGTGGAGTTGTTGTGTATGGGACAGCGGGGTGCGTCACCCTGCTTGCCGCCAGACCCGCCACCCGGCGAGGCCTTCTGCGCAGGCCTCGCGGCAGGAGCCCCGGAGTCCGCAGCGAGAACCTGCTTCCCGCTGCGCTTGCGGGAACCCTTCTTCTGCTAACCCTCGCCGGGGCTCGCGGCAGTCTTGGCCAGCAGCTCGGGCGCCAGGCGCCCTTATTCGGCCATGGCGCACTTGTGCGCCAAGGCGTATAGGTCCCCCGTCGTCCGGATCCGATGCGTGCTTAGCTTCTCGCGCATCTTGGGATCGCGGACGTTGATTACGAAGGTGTTCACGATGGCAGCCCCCTCCGCCTCCGGGATAGAATAGGAGAGATTGGAGAAACGGTTGACGAACCTCCACAACGTCTCTCCCGGCCTCTGCACGATGGTGTGCAGTTCCGCTATGGTTCCCGGGCGCTTGTAGCCGCCCTGGAACGCGCTCACAAACTGTTCGCGCAGGTCCGCCCAAGTGGCGATGGACCCGGCGGGCAGGTTGAGCAGCCAGGTTCTCGCTGATCCCTTCAGGACCATTGGGAACCAGTTGGCTCTGACCTTGTCGTCGGCGCCGATGGCGTGCATCCCCAACGTGTAGGTAAGAAGGAAATCCTTGGGATTTCACGCTCCCGTTGTACGTACTGAGCGCTGGCGCTCGAAACTTACGGGGCCACATCACCCGCCGCAGCTCGCGCGTGAACGCGGTGCAGCCGTCCTCGAGGCTCATGGGAGCGTCTTCCTGCTCCTACGGGCGTTGGCGCTCCACCTCGTGCCGTCGCTGGCGCTCTAAGCGCCGGCGTAGATCCTCTTGCTGGCGAGCATTCAAAATGCCGCGCGCGTCACCCCGTGTGACGGTGGGTGACGAGTCTTTGGACCCCTCCGGGCCCCCGTTTCCCTGGCCTCCCTGCGGAGGAGGGTTCTCGCCCTGTCGCGAGGCGCGGGGCGCGTCTCCATGCTTCGGGTTTTGCCCGTGGCCGGAGCCTACCGGGGCGCCCTCGCCTTGCGGCTGCTGGGCGGCCAGAGCGAGGAGAGCGTCCAACTCCTCGCCCCACGTCTCGTGCGCCGGCGTGCCTTGCTGCGGTTCATTCCCCGAGCGGCTGCTATCCGCTCTGGCCCCGGACGCTTCCGGGTGCGCGGGGTGTGAGCCCCTGGGCGTCGCTCGCGACGCGGTATGCTCGTGTTGCCGTTGTCGCTGCGTATCCTCGGCCCGCGACTCGACTCGCTGGGAACGGCACCATGCCCGCTCGCGTGGCTGGCCCCGGCACTGGGGGCCGCCGGTCCTCTCAGCCGATTGTCTGCAGACGGCCGAGGAGGTGGGGGAGGCAGCTGTGGTTGCTGCACTCTCGAGGGCTCCGGGTCCTCCTGAGCCCCCGATGCGGGTCGCACATCATGCGACCACGTGTGCGCCGCTGGGGCCTCACGTGAGTCTATCCGAGGATCACCAGCCTGCTTGGGGGGGCATGGTGGCCGGTCTCGTCGGCGAAGAAGATGAAGCCGGCATCGACGCAAACATTGCTACCGGCGGTCACCAGCGAGCTCTCCTCTCGCGCCCCCTACCTGGCGCACCAGATGTCGTCGCACGGGGCTCCGACACCGGGGGCGTGCGGTCACGCTCCCTTTTAGGTTCGGCAGGGGCGTCGAGGATTGCTCCGTCGATCGCCGGCGTGGCCGATAGCCCACGTAACCTGCAAAGTAATGTACCCCAGATGCATGCAAGCTAAGAACACATGCACACACGTTTTTACCCAGGTTCGGGCCACCCGGAGGTGTAAAACCCTACGTCCTGCCTGTCTGAACTGGTAATTAGCTATTGATCAAGTGTTTACACGTTTCCGGGGGGAGGGTCCCCGGGCGTTCTCTCTTTTGGGCTAAGTGCCCTTTGCTGTTTTAGACTACTCCTAATGGCTAACTGTGAGTTCGACGCCAACTGTAGAACAAGTGTGGAACCGTTCAACCATCCAACCGAACAGACCAACACCCTTTGACCGCCGGCGGGGGTCCTCCTTTTATACTTAAGGGGATACCACAGGTGCCGCGGCGCATGAGTTACAAGTGTCGAGCAGGGAGACATACAACCCCCTGTCGGTGAGCGGGTTGCACGCATGGACGCCACCTCCGCTGCTAGGGGTCTAAAACCCTAAAGGTAGGATTGGACAGCCACTGTTCACCTGATTTGGACGGGTAACGCCCCTCGTGTCGGCTCATTTAATGCGCCGTGCGCCTCACTCCTCGCCCTGGCGAGGCCGCACACCCGACGCCTGCCACGCGCCCGCGTGGCGCTTTTGCCCTGTCCGCTGGGCCCCACCCTTGAGGCAGGGGCCTGCGCCCGGGAACTCCTCCCAGCAAGTCGCTCTCTGGGAAGCGCCCAAGTCCAACACACCTGGGAACCACCCTCCCGAGAAGCGGCTTCCCGAGAGGTGTCTAGGCGGGAACATTCCCCGAAGCCCCGCTAGCCCTTCCGGGCTAGTAGCTTGTCGGGCTGCTCGTGGCTGCTGCCCGGGACGAAATCCTCTCGGGAACCTGGAGACGGGCCCACGCATCGCGCAGCGGTGGTACTCGGGTGCCACTGGTGCGACAGGGACGAAGTTGGACTAAAAAGGTTACAGAGTCACCTCTCATGTAATTGGTTCACCTTCTATATTAATTTACCGAGGGTTTTCAAAATTACCCCCGTATGTGCCTACATGCTAGCTTCGTCCCTGGACGAGGCTAACATGGAGGGAAGACCTGAACACTGAACACGGCTAAGCCTAACCAGGTGCAGATACTTCGCCATTCACTCCCCTCTCATTTCCACATTTCTGTTTGACCAGCGCACACGAAGGCATTTGACATCGGTCACGATGGCAATGCTTAGGATTCAATAACGGCAGTGGCAAAGAGGGCTTCAACGATGGTGCCCAAGAGGGGGATCCAGTCTCTCATCTATGTCATGAAACAAACTAGCGAAATACCCATCCAATGAGAACCAAGCATAGCTTGGGTGGTCACCCAGCCAGGTGTGCTAGCAGCCCACTAGAGTTCGATCCTTGAAGGTCGCCCTTTGGTGTCTCACTTTGTAAAAATTATATATCTATATACTGTCGGCCTGCAATCGTGTAACTCTTACGGTTTAACTTCGGAAAAAAAAAATACCTATCCAATTTTGTTTTGACGAAAAGAGCATAGCGTGTTTTTCATTGCCAAAGCGGTCGAGAAGGTCTCAAACAAGGAGTAAATACAAGTTGACATCCAGTGACATGGCACATGGACCTAACAAGGACTGTCAGATTTGATGAAAATTATACAGTGGGAGTAAGACCTGACATATAAAAACAAAATGAGGGGTAAACATGCAAAGGAAATTTAAATGGTGTAACTGGTGTCACGAAATTACAAGTAGCTGGTAAAAAGGTGGGTTTACTTTTTTTTTTGGCAAGTGGGGGTAAGACCTGACATATAAAAACAAAATGAAGGTAACTAGTGTCACGAAATTACAAGTAGGTAAAAAGGTGCACTTACTTTTTTTTTGCAAGAACAGAAAGGTGGCTCTGGCAATATTTCTTGCAATTTGCAGAAACTATTATGCCTAATTATGATGGCAAATCGTGCTAAAATATCTTTTGTCAAGTGCATGTGTTGTCATGATTATTTCTTGGACATAGTTTGGCCACAATGGCAACCAACCAAAGATGACTCCAAAGGAAGCTCCTCCTGTTCCAGATACCAAAAGGTCACATCTTAGTTTGCAACGCTTTGCCTGTTTGTTTGTTTGACATGGAGTGCACAAGAATATTGCTGGGAACTTGATAAGCTTCCATGATGCTTTCTGAAAATTCAATCTTGTGTGTCCGAATTGGGCACGTCTCTCCCTCTTTGTCCTCTCATGCTTGCTTGCCAATCGCAGTGCGACATGGACGGCCGGTCCCTGAAGGCCGGACCTGTCAAGGCGCAAAGATGACTCTGAACATCATGGACAAGAACTTTCAGTAGTATCTGTTTTCGTTAAAGTATCTGACAAGCGACAACGCCGACAAGGCTCTGAGTCTGATAATTTTCGAAAATTGCACTAGGTGAGATGAAGTTTCCTTGCGGTCTCTGACAAGAGACAAAGTGATATAGGAGTATTTAGAGAGTTGTAGTTACAGTAAAGAGAGGTTTGTAGACATGGCTTTAGAGAAAGGTTCCTGGATATCAAGTTGCAGGTAGCGTTAGGCATCTTTGTAACTTCTTTTACTTTCTTGTTATCTTTTGAGGTTTGACAAGTCAATCAGCTGCCCTTATTCGTCTCAATTATCTTCCATTAGTACAACGTTGTACCAACTGGTACGTCTCATTCTCATATTATTGTTGATATTCAGACTTCAGAGCTTGCTACAGGTGGGACATGCTGAATTTGCAGGTGAGCTTCGCTTTGTTAACTAACTTGGATGGTCACCCCTGATGTGTTGCGTTGCGTGGCATTGACATTGGCTGGGAAGGCTTCATCAATTCTGATTTTTCAGGTAGGGAAGCAAAAAAAGAGTTGGATGCTAATAGGTGCAAACGGAGAAGATTACCACAGTGAAGCGAAAGACAGAGCAAGCTGGCGAAAGAAGTTGCATGCCAAGATGGCAAGCAGAAGGAGGCCAGACCTGCACATGTTGCTAGTTCCTTGATGTTGCCTCAGGTCTTCGTTGTCGAGAAGTGAGTGCACATCAACAGTTCAACATGACAATTTTAAGTTCAACTAACACTTAAATGTGGACCCGTGCGGTCAAAACCATCGTTAGGAGCAGCGAAGTCTCACATGTGGACAATCGAAAAGGCCGAACCCGATGAGTGGTCATGTGAAAAATTCTCCCAAATTATGGTCAATGGATATTAAGGCTGTAAGCCATCCTGACGAAACGTTTTCCTAGGGCTCCAGCGTCCAGCGACTTGCTCCTGCCTTCGGCCGCAATCAGCGCCGCCACCGTTGGTTCCCCTGCCCTCGCCGGCCGCTTACGGCAGTCAAAGGGTGGGGGGACCTTGGATCTGATGACCGGTCTGTGTGGAGCCTTTGTGTTGTGTAGGGGCATTGGCGGCGATGGGAATAAAGGTCTTGCAGCTCGCCGCAGACCGATGTTCTTCCTCGAGGAGCGTCGACGGGCTGAAGTTTCGAGTCAATCGTTGGGCATTACGCCTGGCGTGGAGTTGTGTTTCCGGCGAATCCCATGGGATTCGGTCAGCTTTCGTGTTTTTTTGTGTGGTTTCAGGTTTGGCTCTTCCGATCTACGGTTCTCTTCTTTGGCGATGGTTGCGGCTTTGATGCGTTAGTCCTTTGGTGCCTTAGCACGACGACTACCTCATCAACCACTACCAAACAATCCTTTGGCAAGCTCTGCCTGGCTCCCATGATGGAGGGGTAATGTAACATCCCAAATTTTCAATTTCCGATGTTCACACATTTTCATTTCTCATGCATATCACCTTGATCATATCTTAAAATTTTGGTGTTTCATTATGATGCTTTATTGAAAGTGTTTAAATTGGTGTTTTAGAATGTGTTAGTTTGGTAGAAATTTACTTGAGAATTTTCTAGAATTTAAAAATGCATTCTAGGATTTTATTTGGATTTATTTAAAGCTTAAAGGCATTAAAAATATTTTTATTATTTTATTTTTGAGTGGGAATAATTGACCTGGACTCTAAATGAAATATATTATTTTACAGAATTTTTGGGAATTTTTCTGAACCCATTTGATATTTTAAATGATTTAAAACGATTTTCGGGTGAATTATAGATCCCTGAATAGTATTTTTCTTTTATTCTTTTCCTTTTTCTCTGAAAGTACGCTTTCTCCGCAGGAAATCGTACTCTCAGCGAAATACGCTTTCACTTAAAATCTCGAAGGGATATCTTCTAATCCTAACCATCCATCCCAGATCCAACGGCCGGCTCCCTTCTCTCTCTTTTCTCTTCCTTCTCTCTCACCGACAGGAGGGCCCCACTTGTCATCCCCGACCTCCGTCCAAACCGGAACCGCCGCCGGCGCCACGACCTCCACCCCGCGCGGCACCCGCCGCCACCTCGCCCCCACGCCCTCGACCCCTTTAAAGCGCCCCCGCACCCCTCTCTCGCACGCTCTCGCCCGCACCCGCCCGCGCCGCGCTCTCTCCCTCTCCCCTGCGCCCAAACCGCCGCCCAACTCAGGCGAGCAATCGCCGGAGAACCGCCGCCTTATTCGCGTAGCCGCCGCCACCTTGTGTCGTCGCTTGGTACTCCGACACCGGGGGCGTGCAGCCACGTCCCCCTTTTAGGTTCGGTAGGGGCGTCTGGGGCGGAGACCCGGTTATCGCCGGCACGGCCGATGAGACCCCACGGGGCCGGTGAGACAAAGTGCTAAGGCTGCGCGCTAGTACTAGAACAAATGCACACCCGTTTTTTACCCAGGTTCGGGCCACCCGGAGGTGTAAAACCCTACGTACTGCCTGTCTGAACTGATATTCATTGCGGATCAAGTGTTTACAAGTTTGCCGGGGCAGTTCCCGGGCTTCCTCTCAATGTCTAAGTACTCCTTACTACTCTCTGCTGGCTGTCTACCGGAACCAACTGACCAACTCACTAACTTACCAATTGCCTAACCCGCCAACCATCTAACCCCCTTGACCGTTGGCATGGGTCCTCCTTTTATACACAAGGGGATGCCACATGCGCCACGGTGCATGGGCTACGGGTGTCCAAGGGGAAGGCATGCAACTCCCCCCGGTGAGCTGGTGGTGTGCATGGGTGCCACCTCCGCTGCTAGGGGCCTAAGACCCTAGGGTAGGATTAGACAACCACTGTTCCTTGGATCGGACGGGTAACTACCCGTCGGTCGGCTCGTATACTGAGCCGCGCGCCTTACTCCTTGCCTTGGTGGGACCATGCGTCCCGCGCTCGCCACACGCCCGCGCGGTGCTGTCCACCGGACCCCACGCGCGAGGCGGGGGCACGCACCCGAGAACCTCCAGTCCCCGCAAGTCGACCCCGGGAAGCACCCGGGCCCAGCGCACTCGGGAACCTCCTCCCGGGAAGCAGCTTCCCGGGAGGTGCCCAAGTGGGAATATTCCCCGAAGCCCTGCTAGCCCCTTTCGGGCTGGTAGCTTGCCGGGAAGCTCGTCGGCGCTCCCCGGGATGAGACCTTCCCGGGAACCCGGGGGAGGGGCCCACACGTCGCGCAACGGTAGTACCCCGGGTGCCACTGGTGCGACAGTAGCCCCCGGGCGTGGGCCGGCATCACCTGTTCCTGGAAGGGTCTCCCTCTAGTTGGTTGCCGGGCTACGCCCTTAACCGACGTGTGGGCCCCCGCTCAGTCGTGGGCCCGCGTCCCTTCGCTGCCCCGTGTACGGCGCTGTTAAAAGCAGAGCAGTGGACGTGCGATTTTTCCGCCCTAACTCGCCCCCCAAATAGGGTAGTTAAGGCCACTCCGCGCATTACTCCCAGTAATTAGGAGTTATCCCCGCGCACCCGTAGGGTACGGAACCGTCCGTTACCAAATGACCGGGCACCATAAAGCCTCCACTGTTGCCAACAAGGGAACAACACTTTGCCCTTTCGCCTCCATCCTCTTCCGCATCTCGTATCCCTGCGCTCCTGCCAGCTTCCGCCCTCGTCCCCCATGGCGCCCCCCACCACCAGGAAGGGGAAGGAGGTCCCGTCTTCGAAGAAGCCCACGACCAGCAAGACCGAGGCAGCACTCAAAGCGGCCGCCGCCAAGGACCAGAAGAGGCGGGAGATGTGCGTCACAGTCGCCTTCTTCCGCCCTGGCTATAACGGCGAGGCGTTGGGGAAGCTCCGGCACGCCGTCGCCTCCAACTTCAACGAGCACGGGGAGACGCGGATCTTCCCGGCGGGCGTCGAACACCAATACAACGACTTCCGGGTGTTCGTGCGCTTCCTCCTCTGAGGCATGGTGCCGCCCTTCTCTCTGTTTCTCCACGCGCTGATGGAGTCCTATCAGTTGCGGGTGGCGCAGCTCCACCCCACCTCGCTCTTCCTCCTCGCCACCTTCCAGTTCCTCTGCGAGGCGTTCGTGTAGGTGATGCCGTCGGTGGGGCTCTTCCGCCATTCATTCTACCCGCGCATCGACAACGCGAAGGCGATGTCGTCAGGGGTGGTCTTCCGCGCCCGCGACCAGATGAAGTCGGAGTTCATCGTCCGGTCGAGGAAGAAGATTGAAAAAGAATGGCGGGCCGACTGGTGCTGGGTCCGGGTGGAGGACCCCCAGGAGTTCATCCAGCCGCCGACGGAGTTGCCGGTACCCCAGAACGGCTGGCAGGATAGGTACCACCACGACGCCGACATCCTCCCCATCGTGGAGAAGATCAAGGCGCTGCGGCTAGCGGGGCTCACCGATGTCGACGTGGCCCGCACCTTCGTCCATCGGCGCATAGCCCCGCTGCAGCTACGTTCCCGGCCCGCGTGGATGTACACGGGCTCCGGGGACAGGACACGCCTCCAGGTGGACGGCATGGACTTGGAGTCCCTCAGGACATGGGTGCGGGGGATCTCTGGCGAGATCTTCCAGTCGACGGAGTTCCCGCCGGGGGTCTCCGCTCTCCATGCCGGTGCCAGGGCGCTCAGCGACATCGTCGGCGCCTTCCCGCCCTGCAAGGAGTGGGGGCTAATGGACGACACCCTCACCCGGGTCCCGCACGCTCCCCTTCAAGCACCCCGCGGGAAGCAGGTGCTCGAGGAGAGCGAGGGCGGGTCCGAGCCCAGCTGGCCCTCGCTCCGGTCGCTGGACGACGAGGCGGGCCAGGTGGCTGCGTCCCCGGAAGTCGTCGCCGTGGAGGACGACGACGAGGAAAGCAGCGATAGCGCGCCCCTGATCGTGAGAAGGTCGAGGGCGTTCGCGACGGCCGCAGCCACCTCCTCGATAGCGACGTCCGCCCCGGCAACGCCCACCAATCTAGCGGCCGCCGCCGCTCCTGGGGCGGCCGTCGGTACCCCGACGGCAGCCGCGGCAACAGGGGCCACAAGTGCCTCGATGGCGGCCCCTGCCTTGGCGGCGGCCGCCAGCTTCGTGGCGGGAACCGGTCCCGGGGTGCCCGCCGGTACCCTGGCAACGCCAGCACCCGCGGGGGTCACCGGCGCCCCGGCGACGGCCTTCGCCCCGGTAGCGGGGGCCTCCGCGAGCTTGGCCCCCGGCGCCGCGGCGGCATCGCCATCGACACCCGGAGCTCTCCGGGTCACGACGACACCGCGGGCGCCCACGGCATTGCCCGCTCGGGGGGTCTTCCGGGCTTCGCGCTCCGGCGCAACCCTCCGAAGTCCTCCTCGCCGGCGGGCGCCAGCAAGAGGGCAAGGAACGATTCTCCGCCCGGCACGCCAAGCAAGAGGACGCGCGCTAACGCCGGCGGCGCCACCGATCCTGCTGCCGCGGGGGCCAGCAGTGGCGCGGGCGCGTCCCCTGGCGACCCACCCCCAACGGAGACAGGGCTGGCATCGGGTATGTCTTCGTTGATTCTCTGCAACTGCAATTCCTGTTAGCCAAACTCACGAACATACCTTCTCTTTCTGCAGCCAGCGGCAGCTTGCCCGCGGCAAGACCCTTGGACGCTCTCGTCGGGCAGGCGAGGTAGGGGAGGCTGCCCCGGCAAGCCCGACGGCCGCACAAGGTAATCGCCCCGGTCACCCTTGTTCGCCTTCGATAGCACCAGCCATCGTCGACCCTCATGCTTCTTCATGGTTGCAGGCACAAGTGCGCCCGCGCCCAGAACAAGTGCGGCCGTGGTCGACCCCGACTCGTTCGTCAAGGCCGCGGGGGCGGAGGTGGAGGCGGAACCGGCTCTCACGTCCGGCCCCGCTGTGACGGATGCTGCGGCAGCAGGGGATACCGTCGGCGCCGCGACGGCTACTGGAGACGCGCCCGAAGCCGCAGGCTTGGCAGGCTCGGGCTCACCTGTCGCCCGACAGGAGGCAACGCCTGCCGGGAGCAGGGAGCCTTCTCCAACCCCGGTGTCCCCGAGCGCAGGCGCGGGGGAGGCTGTCGGGGAAAGACGGCAAGGCCCCCGGGAGCAAGTCAGCGATCCTGCGCCTAGCCCCACTTCGGCAGCAGGGGCTTCGTCATCCTCGGGGGCTCTCCCCGGCACCGACCTCGGCACCCTCGCCGGGGTCGCTTGGAACCCTCTTACCTGGTATCCGAGCGTCTTCGAGCGGGGGCACCGGTTCCTGGACGCCGTCCGGGACCAACAGTTTGCCTTCGTCACCTCCTACAACGAGGTGAGGGAGCGCCATACCGCCGCGAAGAATCAGCTCGGCGAGTTGCGGGAGGCCGTGGAGAGAGAGCGGCGCAAACTCTCCCTGCTGCGCGAGGAGGCGCGTCTCGCCGAAGAGGAGACGCGGCTGGCCCGGCAAGCCTTGGAGGCTGCCCGGGAGCCGGTAGTCCCGGAGGCCGAACTCCGTCGGCAACTGGAGGTCCAGCGCGCGGAGCTCCAGGGAAGGCTTGACACGATGGCGGCAACTCTCGAAGCGTCCCGGAAGGAGCATGCCGAGGTGCTCGCGACGGCCCAGGCGCGGCTGGACGAGAAGAGCGAGCTGATCGCCAACTACCGCGGCGAAATCCAAGGCCTCCGTGTCCTGTTAGAGGTGCAGGTCAAGGCTGCCGAGGATGCGGCGAGAGCGGCGGCTCAGCAGGAGGCCGAGCTCAACTCCGCCAAGGGCAGAGCGGCCGGGCTTGAGGACGAGTTGGCCGCCGTCCGGGAAGAGCTTGCCAAGGCCGGCGAGGCCAACGCGACCTAGGCCTTAGAGCTCGCGAAGCTGGAGGGTCGCGTCAGCAAGGCCAAGAAGGCCGCGCAAGATGCCCGACTTCATCACGGCACGCTGATCGGGCAGCCGCAGCTCGAGACGGAGAAGCTGGCAAAGATCGCCCAGTAGCTGCGCGACCTGCTGCCCAAGTTCGAGCTGCAGGCGGTGGAGGTGGACGGCACGGACGTCACGACGCTGATCCCCTTCTTCTCCGACTTGTTGGGGAAGCTCGGGGCGCTCGATGTTTGGATCGCAAAGTATGGCGCCAACGAAGTCGCCAACTACGCTCGGGAGGTTGCCGGGACAATCCTCCCGCGGATTCATCTCCGGTACCCGGAATTTCCCTTCGAGTCCCTGCTGGACGCCTGGTCCGACAGTGAGGATGAGCCCACGCACACCCAAGCAGTGCGCGAGTTCGTTGACGAGGTCGTCGAGCGGATGCAGATGAAGCCGGAGCCTGATCCCCCCGTCGACCCCCCGGCCGAAGACGGCGCCAGCTAGTTGCCCCCGCCCCCAGCTATACTCGTTGCTTCCACTGTACCATCTTCTTGTTTGCTTTCCCTGCAAGTATGGCGCTTAGCACCGTTTGAACAATGACCTCTTGATTAGTCCATGTAACCATTCGACACTTGGTCAATCAAGCTTGTTAGTTTGCTCAATTTTTGTCCCTTATTCCCGAGGCCGCCTCGCGAGGTGGTTCCCTTAGCCTTTGCGTATCTTGCCTTGTCTTGCGGGGGACTCGCGCACGCTTCACCCTTGACCTGACCAGGGACCCGGGACGGACCCGCGGTGCCGACCTGGGGCCAAGCGGTAGCGGGGAGCCACTCCGATTGCGGGGTAACCACTCCGGGCCGTGTCCTCCCGGGGCGGACCCGGGAGCCACACAGGGAGCGCACTCCCCCCGCAAGCGTCCCTTTTAACACTCCGGCTACGCGCGGGATCCGGGGCCGCACCCAGCAGGACAGTGCTCAGTTTCTTTCAGCTCTTAGCGAATTCAGCGTTCATGTTCAGATACTTAGCTTTTCCGTTCGGTCCAATGTCTCGCAACGCTCTGCAGTAGAGTGCAGACGGGGCACTGCCTCAGTAGGAAACCATCTTGGGTACCTGTTCAAGGGAAACGATCTCGGAGGGATGCGGCAGGAGCGCGGGGGCAGGATCGCCGCCAGCGGCAACCGCCGACGACGATGCTACCACCACGCTCACGCGGCAACCCTCGCCTTCAGGGGCGGACCCTGGCTTTCAGGGACGAACCCTGGCTTAGGAGGACTCCACCACGGGAGCAGCCGCGAGACGGCTATAACGTCCTCGCTGCCGGCTTCGCCCCACCCCGAACGGTGGGCACGGGTGGCGAGGAAGTTATAACCTCCCAGCGACAGCCCCCGCAACTAGGGAGACCTGGGTTTTTTCTGGGGAACTCGTCCCAAGGGAGGTGACGGCCCTTGTTACCCGGAAGCAAAACTGCTCGAGGGCCGCGGCAGGGACGCGGTGATGGGCCGGAACGGGCGATGAGCGCCGGCACCAGCGCCATCACAGCGTCCTCGCAACGACCCGCGCCCGAAAAAGGCTCTCTCAAAGGGAATGCGGCCGGGTCTCTATGATAGTGCACCCGTCGGCACAAGGCACGGATGGCATGCACTACCATAGAGTCTCCGCGGCAGCCCCTGCTCCTTGCGGAGGTGTCCTACGGAGGGGGGCGACAAGGGCACTATGGCAATGCACCCCGTCGGCGCCGGACACTGATGGGATGCACCACCACAGTGCCTCTGCGGCGACCCTCGCCCAGGAGCCGCCCCCCTTGAGGAAGCGCAGCAGGGGCACAACGGCAGTGCACCCGTCGGCGCAGGACGCCGATGGCATGCACTACCATCGTGCCTCTGTGGCGCCCCTCGGGGTGGGCTCGATGGGGTGATGCAGCAGAGCCGCCCCCCTTGAGGAAGCACCACCTCCGCGCCTCCGTTGCACCACCTGCCTTCACGGCCCCGAACCCGGCTTCGCTCTGAGCCGTTCCATGGTTGGGGCGTGCCTTTTATAGACGCGGGAGGGGGGTTTGCCACCGCGCGCGACGGACCCGCGCAGCACCGTGGCACCCTACCCTCGAACGCGGCGCAGTTTCCGCCGCCATGTTTACCAGGCAACCGTGGTACACGTGGCGGCAACCTGTCAACTCAGAAGCCTTCGAGTGCGGTGAGCTCCTTGTGTTGCGGTCCTCCCGCACCACAAGGCACCGGTGTATGGTGCGACCCATGGGCAGCTCACGGGCACCACAGTGTACAAGATTCCTCCCTTTCCTGCAGGTTAGACTCTTACCAGATCCAAGGTGCTGCAAAAAAAATTCGAAACTTAGGAAAACAAGTAACACAGGTAAATCAGATAAATCTCTCCTGCTTCCCAGCCCCCGGCACAAAGGGGTCGATGCCAAACTTGGGTGTGAGCATTTCCTTTCCCAGGCGCAGCGACTGCGCGGTGCAGGCTGCAGGAGGCCGGGAAGCCCGCCAACGGCACGACCAGTGATACACGTTGCGGGAAGCCCGCCAACGGCACGACCAGTGATGCACGTTGCGGGAAGCCCGACAATGGCATGCCCAGTGATGCACGTTGCGGGAAGCCCGCCAACAGCATGACCCGTGCCGGAACGATCCGGCAACGGGTTTTCGTTTCGGGGCCACGGCAGCCCCTTGCTCACAACCAAGTATGTAAAGACACCTTTGTGCACTTAAAGCAGGAGGCAAGAGGGGGGAAAACACGCGAATGAACAAGGCAAAACCAAAGCTCAGGGGTGAAACACTTATCTTTATTCACGGTTAACCAGCGGTTTACACACGGGGGCTGCCCGGTTACACTAGTTCGAGAGGTATGCATCGGAGGCATCACCTGAGGGTCGGGCTCCGCCGTTTCACGGGTAGAACTTGCGCAAGTGCTCAATATTCTAGCTATTGGGCACCGGCAAGCCGTCTTCGGTTTCCAGGCGGACAGCCCCTGGCCTGGTCACCTGCACTACCCGGAAGGGGCCCTCCCATTCCGGAGTCAACTTGTTCCCGACCTTCGTTCCTTGTATCCGGCGCAGGACAAGGTCTCCGTTCTCGAGCCCCCGGGGACGGACTCGTCTGTCGTGATAACGACGGAGTCCCTGCTGGTAGCGTGCGGCTCGCACAGCAGCCCGGCATCAAAGCTCTTCGATGAAGTTTAGCTCGTCGACCCTTTGCTCGTGTTGGCTGGTGTCGCCGTACGCGCGTACTCGGGGAGATCCATGCTTGAGCTCGAGGGGCAGCACCGCTTCTGTCCCGTAGACAAGGGCGAAAGGAGTTTCGCCCGTTGCCCGACTAGGTGTGGTCCGGACGGACCACAACACGGGCTGGAGTTTTTCGATCCAGTGCTTCCCGTGGCCTTTGAGCTTATCAAAGGTTCTCGTCTTGAGCCCCCGCAAAACCTCTGCGTTGGCTCGCTCCGCCTGTTCGTTGCTCCTTGGGTGAGCGACGGACGCGAAGCGCAGCTTAGTGCCCATGTCTTCGCAGTAGGCTTGAAATGCCGCGCTCGTGAATTGCGTGCCGTTGTCGGTGATGATGCTGTTAGGAACACCAAACCGGCACACAATGCCCTTGAAGAACTTGATGGCCGCCTGGGCGATCACCTTGCGCACTGGTTCCACCTCCACCCATTTGGAGAACTTGTCGATGGCCACAAACAAATATTCATAACCGCCAACCGCCCTTGGTAGCTTGCCGACGATGTCCAGTCCCCAGACCGCGAACGGCCATGAGGACGGGATGACATGCAGGGCCTGGGCTGGTTAGTTGCTCTTTTTTGAGTGGAACTGGCACGCTTCGCACGTCCTCACCAGCCGCTCTGCGTCAGCCAGGGCCGCGGGCCAGTAGAAGCCATGCCGACAAACCTTGCCGGCTAGAGCCCGGGAGGCCACATGGTGTGAACATGTGCCTCGATGTATGTCCTCCAACAGTGCACACCCTTCTTCCTGCGGCACGCAGATGAGTTTGACACCATTCGCACGCCTGCGGTAGATGTTACCATCTATCACAGTGTACATTTTGGCTTGCCGCGCTACACGCTCCGCGGCGACGTCATCCTCCGGGAGAGCCTCCCCTTTCAAATAGCGGGCGATTTCTTCCGCCAAGGGAGAAATCTCCCTGCCAACGCATGCCGTCGTATCAGCGGCATGGACCCCTGCTGCTGCAGGGGTTCCTTCGGGTGCCGGGGGGCGTCCCCGGCAGCCGGCTGGGGGCGACTGAAGGAGCCAGTTGCTTCTGACAGAAGACCCCCGCCGGAGGCTTCCGGCGCTCTGCTGCCATCTTGGCCAGCTCGTCAGCAGCAAAGTTGTCCTTCCGCTTGACGTGCTCGTAGCGCAAACCCTTGAACTTTCATTCCAGCTTGCGGACCTCTTCCACGTACGGCGCCATTTGAGGGCAATCGTAGTCCTTGTTCACCTGTTTGATCACAAGCTGGGAATCGCCGCGAACAACCAGGCGCTTAATGTCGAAGGCGACCGCTGCCCGCAACCCGGCAAGCAGGCCCTCGTACTCCGTCGTGTTGTTGGTGGAGTTAGCGAAGCCGAGTTGAACGGGGAACCGCAACTGGTCCCCTGTTGGTGACTCGATGACGACCCCGGCCCCCGCTCCCTGGAGACTGAACGCACCGTCGAAGTAGAGGACCCAGTGGCCCTCGTCCAACTTGCCGGGAAGGTCGGTCTCCGACTCACTTTCTTCTATGCCCGTGGACGTCCACTCCGCGACGAAGTTCGCCAGGGCCTTGCTTTTGATGCTTTTGGAGTTGGTGAAGTGGAGGTCAAACTCCGACATCTCCATGCTCCATTCGGCCACCCTCCTGGTGGCTTCACGGTTGGTGAGGGACCGCTCGAGGCAGAACCCGGACACCACCGTGACGTGGTGCGCCTGGAAGCAGTGGCACAGCTTGAGGGACGCAAGGAGAATCCCCAGAAGTAGCTTATGTACTTGCGGGTACCTTGTCCGCACGTCGCGCAGCACCGTACTAACAAAGTACACCAGGCGCTGGACCAACCGCTTCCGCGGCGCTGAGGTCGCCGGCTCGGGGGTGGTCCCCGGGTTTGAGGCGGTTGCCAGAGGCCGCTCAGCCCCCTGCCCCGCAGCCCCAGTCCTCGGGACATCTTCCTCCCTCTCGGCAACCAACACCGAGCTGACCACCTGGTCAGTCGCCGTTAAGTAGAGTAGCAACGGCTCGCCCAACTTGGGGGCGACGAGGATGGGCCGTGACCTCAGGTATCGCTTGAGTTCCTGGAGTGCCGCCTCGGCCTCGGGAGTCCAGTCGACTGGACCCTTCTTCTTCATTACCCGGAAGAAAGGCAAGGCACGCTCGCCCAGCCTGGAGATGAAACGTCCCAGTGCGGCAACGCAGCCGTTGAGGCGCTGGACATCTTTCACCTAGCGGGGGGCCTCCATCTTCTCGATGGCTTCTATTTTGGTCGGGTTGGCCTGTATCCCCCGGTGTGAAACCAAGAAACCCAGGAGCTGCCCGGAGTTGACACCGAAGGTGCACTTATCAGGGTTCAGCTTGAGCTTGATCCTGCGGAGGTTGTCAAATGTCTCCCGCAGGTCATCAATCAGCGAGTCCCTACGCTTCAATTTGATGACGATGTCATCCATGTAGGCCTCCGCGTTGCGGCCTAGCTGAGGCCCCAAACATTCGCGCAGGGCGCGCTGGAATGTGGAGCCTGCGTTCTTCAACCCGAAAGCCGCCGGATCTTCTGCTTGACAGGGTGCGCATCCGGGCGCACCGCGAGCCGATGCTCAATCACCTCCCTGGGGACTCCAGGAAGGTCCAACGGTTTCCAGGCGAACACGTCGGCGTTTTCCCGGAGGAAGGTGACGAGGGCGCTTTCCTATTCGGCGGTCAGGTTCGCACCGACGGTAACGGTGCGCTCCTTGTCGCCGGCTTGGAGGGGCAGCTTCTTCACTTTGGCGGCCTCCTCCCGAAGCCCCTGCCCCTTGCCGGGGCGCGAGCTCGAGCCTGCGCCTCCCCCGGCTAGCCCTTGCAGGGTGGCGCGGGCCTTCTTCACCGTCGGGGCGTCACCCGGCAAGGCGTCGTCCTCGACGACACCCTCATCGCCAGCGCCAGCTGCAGCAACGGCCCGGACGACCTCGCCAACGCACCAAGCTGCGTCTTTGAGATCACACCTGATGGAGAGGACTCCATAGACGGACGGCATCTTCATCACGCCATAGGCGCAATGCGTAGCCGCCATAAACTTGATCAGCGCCGGCCGACCAAGGATCTCGTTGTAGGGCAACGGGGTATGCGCCACGTCGAACACTATGTGCTCGGTCCTGAACGCTTCCCGGGACCCGAAGGTGACCGGCAGCGTGATGCGTCCCAGCGGGCGCACGATCCCGGGGTTCACCCCCCGGAACGGTTCGGTGGCCTTCAGCTGCTCCATCGGCAGCTGGAGCTTTTCCACCAGCCTGGCGGACAGGAGGTTAAGCCCCGCTCCGTTGTCCACCAACACCTTGGTCACCGTCATATTGCTAATGATCGGTGAGACGACGAAGGATATTACCCCGGAACCCAACTGTCGCGCTGGGTGATCGTTGGCGCTGAAGGTGATCAGCACGTGCGACCACCTCAGCGGCTGTTGCGGCTCCGCATCCGGCAATAGCGCGCACACGGCGTAGGTGAGGCGCTTCACCGTGGCATGGGATGGGAGAGCGTAAGCTCCCCCATGGATGCAGGCAACGCCACGAGACTCCTGGAAGCCTGGTTCGTCGCCGCCGGTATAGTCGGACTCGCGCTGCTCCTCGGCGCTCGCCCTGTCACGCCCCAGAGGAGGGCGTTCCCGTGCAGCGAGGGGCTGGCTGCGCCCCCCTTGGGGTTCAACCCTGCCGGCACCACCGCCGGTCGGCCTCGGACCCGCTCTGGGGTCGTTCGGGAAATCTCGGGAGAGATGCCCGATGTCGCCACAATTGTAGCAGGCGCCGGCGGCGCGGCGCTCCTCGTGGCGTTGCTCCCGCCGCTGCTTGATCCCTTGCAGGACGCGGCAACTCTGCGCATCGTGGTTGGAGTTGTTCTGAATAGGGCAGCGGGGCGCGTCGCCCTGCTTCCTGCCAGACTCTCCACTCGGTGAGCCCTTCTTCGTGGGCCTCGCAGCAGGAACCCCCGAGTCCGCAGCGAGGACTTGCTTCCCGCTGCGCTTACGGGAACCCTTCTTCTGCGAGCCCTCACCAGGGCTCACGGCAGCCTGGGCTGCCAGCTCGGGCGCTAGGCGCCCCTCCTCGGCCATGGCGCACTTCTCCACTCCCGCGCCCCCTACCTGGCGCGCCAGATGTCATCGCTCGGTACTCCGACACCGGGGGCGTGCAGCCACGTCCCCCTTTTAGGTTCGGTAGGGGCGTCTGGGGCGAAGACCCGGTTATCGTCGGCACGGCCGATGAGACCCTACGGGGCCGGTGAGACAAAGTGCTAAGGGTGCGCGCTAGTACTAGAACAAATGCACACCCGTTTTTTACCCAGGTTCGGGCCACCCGGGGGTGTAAAACCCTATGTCCTGCCGGTCTGAACTGATATTCATTGCGGATCAAGTGTTTACAAGTTTGCCGGGGCAGTTCTCGGGCTTCCTCTCAATGTCTAAGTACTCCTTACTACTCTCTGTTGGCTGTCTACCGGAACCAACTGACCAACTCACTAACTTACCAATTGCCTAACCCGCCAACCATCTAACCCCCTTGACCGTTGGCATGGGTCCTCCTTTTATACACAAGGGGATGCCACATGCGCCACGGTGCATGGGCTACAAGTGTTCAACGGGGAGGCATGCAACTCCCCCCGGTGAGCTGGTGGCGTGCATGGGTGCCACCTCCGCTGCTAGGGGCCTAAGACCCTAGGGTAGGATTAGACAACCATTGTTCCTTGGATCGTACGGGTAACTACCCGTCGGTCGGCTCGTATACTGAGCCGCGCGCCTTACTCCTTGCCTTGGTGGGACCATGCGTCCCGCGCTCGCCACGCGCCCGCGGCGCTGTCCACCGGACCCCACGCGCGAGGCGGGGGCACGCACCCGGGAACCTCCAGTCCCCGCAAGTCGACCCTGGGAAGCACCCGGGAACCTCCTCCCGGGAAGCAGCTTCCCGGGAGGTGCCCAAGCGGGAATATTCCCCGAAGCCCCGCTAGCCCCTTTCGGGCTGGTAGCTTGTCGGGAAGCTCGTCGGCGCTCCCCGGGATGAGACCTTCCCAGGAACCCGGGGGAGAGGCCCACACGTCGCGCAGCGGTGGTACCCCAGGTGCCACTGGTGTGACACCTTCTCGATCCCCGTGCCGCCGCGAACCTCGGACGCCACTGCAGCGAAGCCTTAGAGCGCCGGAGGACCCTCGACATCGACGACCGAGGCCGTCGTCGTCGGAACCACGACGCGCCCACCGCTGGAGACCACGCCGGACCTCGACGCCTGCACCGTTCGACTTCCCGTGAAGCTGCGAACCTCATCCACCTCTTCTTCGACCTTCCCGAGCCTTCCTTCTTCAATTCCGTTCATCTCTAGAGAGATTTGGGTATGAACATGTCATCTTCCCTCTGCATCGAATGTTTTTTGGGTAGCCATGTTTAGGCATCGATTTCTATCAAACCACTGATCATTATGTGCTCTAGGTTTCACCATTTTGTAGAGTGTATGTTTATCTATAATTGTTCTGTAGATAGTAGCCGTAGATGGTTCATCTTGAGAACTGCATCGTCGTTGCAAAACTGAATTCTTAGCAGCCTCTCTGCCGTATCTCTGCCGCGGCAGGAAGTTGTAGCACCATTCTTACCGAGTGGCCTAATTCGCAGTAGTTCTTCTTGTTGTCCGTAGCATCATTTGAGTTGAGTCTTCCTGTAGTTCGAACCTTAGGTACTCGCCTACACAGTAGTTACCTAGTTGGACCATTTCAAATTTATCTTCACTAGTAGCACGACAGTAGAAGTTCGCATCCTGTACTGTTCTGTTTAGAGTAGCCACATTCATCTGTTCATAGCTACTGCCTCATATCCCCTTAGTTCGTAAAACCAGTTACATTTGGAAGAGTAGACTATATTCTTGGATTCGTATGTTTAGTTCTCTGTCATTGGAATAGTTTAGCACCAGTAGCTTTTCAGTAGAAGTTAGTATCCTATATCTGTCAGAATCTGACTAGCCACCTTTGCAAGCCAGTAACTTTTGATCTGTTTATCCAATTGACCTGAAACCTGTTGCGTTAGTTAGTACAATCTTAGTAGTGTACTGTAGCAAACGTTGCATGCCATGTTCTGTACTTTAGCACCTTTTACCTGTTAAGCTTAGTTGCAACCTGTTAACAGTAGCAGATTATTGATTTTCAGACTTGGCCACTCTAGGGTTGGCTGTAGGTTTTAGAACATTGTTTGTTGGTACTATAGTATTATTTGTATGAAGTTGAGGTTCTGTTTTTGATTGCTTGTGATACATTCTTTTATTCGAAATTCTTTTGGAGTTATATTTGGATTTGGATATATGTTTGGAACTATGCATTTATTGTTGCTTCGTTCTTCGCGTTAGATTATTCGGACTGTGATTGCGACGAGTGCCAGGGAGTTGACGACCGCAACAACTTTTCTGATCCAGGCAAGTTACACTTATTGATCATGTAGTACCTATATTTTTGCTTATGCTATTTTGTTTACAATGTCATAGGGACGCATGTTAGATTTATTTCTTTATGAAGTATTTATCAAATGCGTTTTCAACATGTTTAGTTATTCCTAGTAGATTGCTTATAGGATTTATTGCCATGCCACCAAATACCATAGGTTATGTATTTACATTTTCCAAAATATGCTATACTATTATAACGGGCCGGGACCCAAACTATATTGAAAAGTATTAAGTGCTCTTTATGAGCGAGTATGTTTTTGGAAAAATGTTTTCGAAATAAAACCAAAATGTTTAATCTGGATGGAGTGGTATGATAGAGGCCAGTTGGCTGTCGGCAAGTGTTGTAACCCCGTAACGGGTACACGCTCAGGAGAAGGTGGGGACCGCCGTCCAGAAATCCAAGAGTTCAAACCTTCTCATGTACCCAAAGGCTTGTTGTGTGACCACTTGCTGTTATGGGCTCTGGCTTGGTCGATTAACTAGCGGGAAACCCTTACCTGGGTATCGCCATCCGGAGAGGGGTCAATGTGCTCATATGGGGCGGGCGGTGCCAGAATTAGGTATCAGGGGGCTTCTAGTGAAAGACTTCGTCACAATCTTTACCTGTTGCGCACGCTTGTCGTCAGGCAACACTTTGGACTGATTGTGTCAAGTGGGTAAAGTGTACAAACCTCTCGAGAGTGTCAATCTAATCGATTAGCCATGCCCCTGGTTATGGGCGACCTTGAGTCATTAAGTCAGGAGAAGTGGAGATCTTCAAGTTTTGTTTTCAAAAACCTCAAAACTGTTTTGACTCGATGGAAGATTCCACAGGATGAGTCAGGTAAAAGGGATGTTATGTGAGTGTCAGTTGACCCAGAGTGCATAGCTAGGTCGTGGAGTGAACATCCACAGAATGACCATACTATTGATCAAACCCTGTTTTATCAAAACTCCAGGATTAGAGATTTTTAAAGGAAAGTACTATGAGTAATTCAAAACCCCAAAAGCAGCATTTTGCAAAAAACAACCCTAGTAGCCAAACTAGGAAATCCTTCATCATTTCCATGCATTCCTCCTAACCACACAGGTGTGACTTGCAAGTACATTCAATGTACTGACCTGCACCTATCATGTGCAGAGAGTGACGCTTAAGAAGAAGACGCAGGGGCGCTAGTCTACACTCAACTTGCCTGTGGCGTTGATGTGACTCCCTCTTTATCAGTTTGTTTTATTTGGACTTCCGCTTGGCTTGTATTAAGTACTCTGGATTTGTATTTCGAACCGATGTAATAGACATATGTATGATATTTCATCAATGAAACTATGTGTGCTAGCATTTGATCCAGGGACTAGCACAGATTACACAGAGGTCCGGATCCTTACGGGTCTGGGTCGCCTCAGGTAAGGACGGTGGCCCGCCTTCGGCTCGTTCTAGTGCTTGTTGGCATCGCTAGGTGGTCCAAGTAAGGGTGGAGCTAGCACGTAAAACTACTGGTGTCATCTTTGGTGGACGGATGTCATTTATTACAATTTAATAAGACACTTTGCTAATTTACAAAGGGATTACACCAGGCCATCGGTGTCAGCTGACACCAGTACAATAGCTCCGCCCCTGTTCCAAAAACCTACTTGTAATTTTTATTACTTTTAGACTTCTTTGTACTGCTACTGATGATTATTAATAAATTGGTGGGCCTTTCGCAAAAAAAAATATTAAGGCCGTGACAGTCGTGGTTCAATGATATTTATATTAAAAAGATAGCAACTTACATCATCCGTTCCATAATTCTTGTCGAAATATTACATGTATTTATACGCTTTTTAGGAATACAGACATTCATTTTTGGACAAATTTGAGACAAGAATTGTGGAACGGAGGTAGTACTGACCAATTAAATTAAATGTATCTCAAAGAAAAAAAATACGGAATAGCCAATACATGCTTACATAGACACGGTGACACAGCAACAAACTCTTCAACAAGATCGATTTGTTCGCGTGAACATCCACGCAATTGCTCCCCAAAAGGAAAACGAATTCAAAAATTTCAAAATGAAATAATGCAATATGAAAGTAGATCGAAAACCACATCCATTGGTCAATGCAACAAACAAGGCAAAATAGGCCGGGCAACCGAATCGTCGCGCGCTGTGGATGCATTCAGAATAAGCATTTTTTGCCCTCAGAATCCGACTCCAAGAAGCAACCTTCCCGCGAGACGGAAGCCACCGGCGAGCAGCCCACGGCCTTCGAAAAGCATCCTGCCGCCGTAGTAATCGGCGCCCGATTCCGGCGCCGGCGCGAGCCCCGGGGACGCCGCCGGTGGCATCGGCATCGCCGTGTGCGTGTCGAGGAGACGGCGCGCGTCGGCGACGGCCATCCAGCCGGTGAGGAGCAGGGCCAGGAGGCAGGTGGTGGCCAGACTCCTCGAGGACGGGACAGAAGCAGCAGCCATTTCGATTATTCCCTTCTGTCGTGTACGTGCAGGAGTTTTGCTTTGCGTGCCTGTAAATATAGTGTCGTGAACTCGTGATGCTCTGAGCCTAGCTCTGATCTTGATGAGCTACCCCATAAGCTGCAGTCTATTTATATAGCCCGATCGAGTCGTAGTGATCGTATACCACGCCCCTCGTACGTGTGGTGTCGTCGTCATACATGTCGGTGCATGAATGTATGGTGTACATGCATCCCAGTAGTCAAAGTCAACTGTATTTTGTTTGGTCTTTTTGCCAGCTCCGGCTTCCGATTCGCAGGCAGCTCCCGTCCTCTGTTGCACGTTTGGTTGACTAACACATACATGCACCGCATGTACACCGAGATCATGTGCAACGTGCACCTCCACTAAGTTTATACGAACGTCCTGTTAATTCCTGGATACGTAGCACCCAGTACGATCAACTCTGTGAGCCACAATTGTCCGATATTTCGAAGCAGCGCATGCATGCTTATAGTTTTTTTTTTCAGGGAAAAAATAGGAAAAAATAATCATTGTTCCAAGTTTCAACTATGCATGCTTATAGTTGGAACTTGGAACAATGGTTATTTTGAACGAGACAGAAGTTTTGCGTTTTCCATGAAAAAAGGAAAAATACATGTTAATTGTACTATTCAATTTTTCGTTGTTTTTTTTAGCATAATCAAAAAAAAAATTTGAGGGGATTTAGCATAATCAATTTTGTAGTGCTAGCTTACACTGCTACAGATTGGGCCAATATGTGCCTTTAGTCCTCTGTCGCAAAGAAAGGTAATGGCCCAGTAGCTCTGTAGTCTGGGCCTTAAAGCCTTGTCATATCTATCAGTCCAAACAGCCGCCTGGCAGGTCTATAGCTCGCTGGGAAAAACAGAAAACCTTTCGTCCTCTGTTTGCTCTTTCCGGTCACCACTCACCCACCGCACCACCTGCACCTGCACGCCCACTCAACTACGGAGTCGCAGCTCTCCCGCCGGCCATGGCGGCGGCGGCGGCGGCGCAGAGGCTCCTCGCTGCTAGCACGAAGATCGTCGGAGCTGGGCGCAACTACGTAGCCCACGCCAAGGATCTCGCCAACCCTGTCCTCAAGGTCCATGCCCCTACGACCCCCTCCGATCCCAAGAGGGCAAGACACTTGGCACCCTTCTTCGTACGCGGTCTCTGATTCGGTGCCGGCCGCGGCCCTATTCCTCTGATTGCAGGAACCGGTGCTGTTCCTGAAGCCGACGTCGTCATTCCTCCACGCGGGCCCGAACGCCGGCGCCATTGAGGTGCCCGAGCCGCTCGAGTCGCTGCACCACGAGGTCGAGCTCGCCGTCGTCATCTCCCGGCGCGCGCGCGACGTCCCCGAGGCCTCCGCCATGGATTTCGTCGGAGGTAATTAAGAGCCAGAGTTCTGAGATCAGTGAGATTTTTTCCCTGCGCTTACTGGTACTGCTCTTAAGAATTTTATTGCAACAAGTAATCTGAAGAATTGTGCGACACGAGAGATTTGCGTTCGTGTCCGTGGAGGTAAACTAGTGCAATTGCAAAGTTTTTTACTCATTGTCCTGCAAAACCTACTAGGATATAAAAACAAACCGGGAGAACTTTGATTCAGCAATTGCAAATGATTTGGGCATTAGTTTTACAAAATAAGAGCAATGTATGTTTGTTAAAAAAATTCCTGCAAAACCTACTAGGATATAGAAACAAACCGTGAGAATTTTGATTCGGCAAGATGTGGGCATCAGTTTGACAAAATAAGAGCAATATCTGTTAGCAATTCCGATTAGGTATTAATCTTTTGATATTTAACAAGCCTCCAGGAAAAAAAATGCAAATAGGGATTCTACAATAAACAAGTTCTTGGTTATCATTATTGTTCAATCTTAAATGCCTGTTGTGCTGAACTAAATGACATTTTATTGTCTTGTTGTTGGGTGTTGGATGTGTTCTCTTCTCAACAATATCTAAAATATGTGATTTGCTACGAATGAAACAAATTAGACTAACTAACATGCAGTGTAATATGTTTCTTTGATAAAACTAATTAGACAACCCATCAGAGAGAGATACTGGTGAATGGTGATCCAAGCTTAGCCTATCTGACATGCGCATAATTCACTATTTTATATTAGTGGCACGTGTGGGTAATTTTATTCCAACTTTAATAGCAAAATAGACTACCATCTCAGCCTTTTTCAACAGATCTAATGGCTCCGATTAAGAGGGGAGGAGGTCAACGGACTGCCGCCACCTATTGACATCTTTATAGGAGACTCGTTGTGGCGAATGGCCTGAATTCACATCTATTTGGAATATGTGTTTTTTATTAGAGTGGAACTTCAGTGAAAAGCTTTCAATGTTTGACTATCTGTGTTGATGAGCGTTTAGTATTTAGCTATTTCTGGTCTTGTTTGGCAGGTTTCCCTATTTCTTCTAGTACTCCCAAGGAAAACAACTTCTTTTGGGGTTATTATATGTGTGTTCTGTTAACGTTGCAGGCATCAACTAGATGAGTCAATGTGAAGCCTTTCATTTTTTTTTCCAGCTGGGACATAATAAACTTTATTCTAACTGCTTACATCGTCTCATTTCCCAGGTTATGCGCTTGCTTTGGACATGTCATCAGATGATCTCCAATCCACTGCTAAGGTTTGCATTAGCAGTTGTAGATTTCTTTGGTCTTGTTCAGTTGTTCTAGATCTTGACCTGTTCTTTATTGTTGCTACATGCCATACGCCATTAATGGTGATTGTTTAAACTCAAAAATGTGGATAGGACATTCAACTTCCAAAACTAAAATTAGCAAAAAAAACTGTCATTGTGCTCTCAGAAGTTTCTCCTAGACTCCTAGTTACCAGGTCGAATAGTAGTTGAAAAATATGGATATGAACATTTGACCAGCGTAAAGAAATTCACCAACAAACATGATGTTGTATCGATCCTAAAATGTTTCATCGTTTCTACAATCACGTGAATATACCAAACCAGGTACTTCTTGTTTTGGCACATTGTTACTTCCTACAATTTCTTATCTGATAAGTATGGCATACTGATTTTGGTACTAGCTTTGTGCGAAACTTGTAGTAACTACTGATCAGCATGACCTTATAAGTAAAAGCACAGTTCTGTAATGTAAAATATTTTTCTTCTAGAACTTTCTGGTACTTATAACCAATGAAAATTTGTAGCGTGCAGGTCTTCCTTGGACTTTGGGTAAAGTACAGGACACCTTTACTCCAATTAGTGCAGTGGTAAGCCATGATTTCTCTTACGCTGAGATCGGATCATTTTTTGTTTGATCTGTAAATATTTGTTTCTTGATATCTACTTCATTTTCATTCTCGATGAAAATGCATGGAATTTGAAAAGTCAGGAATATGGAAATAAGTTGGGGGATGAAAAAATATAGGTAGTGGTAACGAATTGTTTCCTCCGTTTGTTGTGGGCTTATGGCTTTCATGCTGACCTTTGAATGTTGACTGTGTCATCCCTGTTAAGATATAGCAACCAACCATCTAGCCTAAAAGACCGATCTGATAAGAGGAGATATCATATACTTAACAATTCCTATGCCTGAACATGTTATATTTAATTCCATTGTCATGATCAACGATTTTCACTACCATCGATGACGGTTTCTCTGTAAATAGGTTCCGAAATCAGCTGTCCCTGATCCCTATGATCTAGAACTCTGGCTGAAGGTAATTTATGCAAATATATACCGAGTCTTATTTGTTGCAGCCTGAATTAATGGCATACCACTAACAAGCATTGAGGAACAATATCCAGGTAGATGATGAACTTAGGCAGAAGGGACTCACAAGTGATATGATATTCAAGATTCCTTCCCTAATCAGTTATATCAGTTCCTTCATGACATTAATGGAGGGCGATGTGATATTAACCGGTATTGTTTTATTTTCTGTTGTTGCCACTTGCCACACAGCTGTTTTAGTGCATTGGGAGGTAAGTTTGTGCTTCATTCATGCAATCCTCTGCAGGTACTCCTCCTGATGGTGTAGGTCCCGTCCGAGTGGGACAGAAGATCAAAGCTGGTATAACTGACCTCATTGATGTAGAGTTTGATGTTCAGAGGCGCAAAAGACCATTTTCTAACTGATGCAGTAAGCAAGAAGCTATGGCCACGACATTGTCTTTGTTCTGTATCAGTCATGTTGTGCTGCCTGATTTGATCTTTATGCAAGAAAATAAGCTGTTAAGGTTGGATGCCAATTAGTTTGATGCAGTTAGAAGAATGGTCTCATATTACTGTCTTCATGAAATCGTACTATATTTTGGCATACTAATTGTTGTCGCACCCTAGTAAGGAAAATGGGTTCCATAATAGGATTGATAGGTTATGTAGACATAGTCTTCCGGTGTGACAAAGGCCTTGAAAGCATAAAAAGTACTGTTGCGTCTGTTCTTGTTAACCGGTATTGTTTTTATTTTCTGTTGTTGCCACTTGCCACACAGCTGTTTTAGTGCATTGGGAGGTAAGTATTTGGTAGTAAGGCCATGATATCTTTTACAAAAAAAAGGCCATGCCGTCGTATGCAATAAAAATTTGTTTAGGTACCTTAGTATAACTGTTGTGTTTGTCGTGACAAGATCTTTGAAACTGATCTTTGAAACTAGATCCGTATTGATATGTTTAGCTGTATCTTTTTTTATATTATATTTTGTAGAGAAAAGTATATTTTCGTCTCCAATTGGCACTTAAGTATAAAATTGATAATCTTGGCCCTTCGTCCTGCTTGAAGCATTATTGCCGCCAATCAGGTCGGTTTTGCCCGTGACTTGGCCACGTAGGCTGCCTTCGTCCTGAATGTTGGCTCGCCGGCCTTGGCCGATATGCGAGATGAAGCAGTTTGAAAGTTGTGCCAAAGGGTTGGTTTATGTGTGTCGTGGATGCATAGTTTTTGGCTAGCTTTTCTTACTATAAACTGGTCGGTTATTTTTCTACTTATAATGATGAAAAGTGCACGAAAGAAAAAACGTGTTCTAATTTCTAAATATGTCATTGGAAGGGAAGAACCGTCAAATGGCATCACCATAGATGCACGCTTGCACTTGACGGCAAGATGGCGGCGTTGGCTTGGGCTCTCGGCGAGGATTCGTGCAGGGAGCGGCGCCGTGGACGGGCGGCCGTCGGTCTTGAGCCTGCGCTCGGATCTGACGGTGGCAGCACCTCGGTGAGCTGCTGCTGCTGCCTCACGGGGAGCTCGAGGTGGTGGGTCGACGTGGACTCTGGTCCTGGTGGAGCCCCGGCTGCTAATCTACGGTGGTGACGGTGTGCCGTAGATCTGGGACGGCGGCGCGGCAGGGTCGTGACAGGGGACCCGGCGGCCGTTCAGGGCGCCAGGCCTGACTTGCATCGTGGCTGGGGTGCCGCAGTGGTTGCTGGGCGTGGTGGTGGTGATGACAAATGCAATTTTTGCGTGGCGTGCTGGGTCTTGTGCCCTGGTCGGCAGCAGCCTACTTGGTTGTTCCTTTTGGTGGATGGGCTGTGCTAGGCGAAAGACTTGCTCCGATGTGCTCAGAGCCGACGGCGGCGGCGCTCTTTGGCGTCGGATCCCTCCTTGGAGGCGTCGTCGTAGATTTCTTCCCTTCCAAAAGCGGGTTTTTGGCTTTCCGGGTGAAAACCCAAGCTCCGGTTTGTCCGAAGCGGGCGATGGCGGCGGTTACGTCGCTTCCTCCTTGCAGGCCAAGATCGTTGACATGTATGAGCTTCAGGATGCTATGTGGTTTTGCTTGGTCGTCGTGGATGGCGGACGTCGGGGCAGCAGCCTCGGGTTTGGTTACAGTGTATGTCGGGGCGGCGGCCCCGGAAACCGTTGCTTCTGTAGCTCTATGGTGTGGGGCTGCGGTTTGCCACGGCGAGGGTGTGGATCTTGTGCTGTTGGGTCAGTGAGATTGTCGGCCCGGTCAATGCGATCTCCTTGGGAATTGGTTGTCTTGGATGTCGGGGTGGCGGCCCCGGGTTTGGTGCGACGGCCGAGGTCTGCGAGCGGTTGCTTTTGCACGGCTAGGGCTACGGAGAGCCCCTCTTGTGCGGCATTGCAGCTCCTGTGCGAGCGGTGGATGTCAAGACGGCGGCCCTGGAAGGGGGTGAAGGTGGTTTGCGCGGGGCGCTTTTGGGCGGTTGGATGCCGGGGCAGCAGCCCCAAAGATGTGTTTGTTGTACTACCGTTACTGTTCTTGTGTTATGTGGATGACGGGACAGTTTTATGTTGTGGGTGTGTCGGGCTTTGGACCTAGTTGAGCTATGCAGGTTGATCCTTTCTTGCATGGTTTTCGGCCTAATTTTTCTCATAAACCGGACCAATCTATTCATCTTAAATGAATTGCGGGATCTTTGTGTCACTCACTGCGATCACCACCATATTTTGCTCTACAAAACCAACTTGTCAATTGATTCACCGAAACCGAACATTTAGCACGGATTAATTACTTCAAAACCAGGTTAAACGTCCCAAAGAGCCTCATTAACTTCACGCAGCTAATTAACCTCCACCCCCAGATGACCCTTAAACCCTGCCTCTGGAGACGTCGTGTACAATTACACCTTACACAATCGGCGCCCCTACACAATCAGATCAGTTGAAGAGGTTGAGCAGCGCCGGCGCCCCAGCCTCGGCGTCGCCGCTGGCTTCGTCGCACGTCGTCGTCGAGTACTCGTCCGACGCGCCGCCGCCTGCACCCTGCTGCCGCCTCCCGCCGCCCATCGGCGACACGGGCGTCAGGCACAGGTCCAGCTCGCAGGCCTGCATCAGCGCCCGCGGCGGCTTCATCTGCTGTGCTCCGCCAAAGCTGGGCTTGATCCGCTTCCTGGAGGGCTTGGAGGAGGATGAGTTCTCGGGCGAGGATGAAGCGTGGTGGAGGAGCGAGGAGGAGCTGCCGGTGTTGTTGTTGTTGTTGTTGGCGCAGCCGTAGAGGCCGGCCATGTCGCGGTCGGTAAATGCGGCCGGCACCGCGGAGAGCGCGCTCAGGGAGTCGCCGCGCAGGACGGCGTCGGCGGCCGCCTGGCAGAGGTCCCAGTTGCCCGTCCACATGAGCCCGATGCCGCCGCTCACCGGGTTGATCGTCCGCCCACACGCCTCGTACAGCAGCGACCGGAACAACGCTGCAGATATTATAACCCATCGTAAACACGTTAGTTATTTAGTTTCAACTTTCAAGATGGACTAGTAATTAAGATTGGGTTAATAATCTATAGAAGTTTCTAGAGAATAATAGCCCAAATTAAATGATCTTCGAATACTAGGCACAGTGGGAATGCATGGGGGCAAGCACGAATATGGGTTACTTGTTCAACATCGGAGGGGCCAAACTAAAGATATTAATTGACCTCTGTAACAAAGGTCGGAAGGCAGTTGTCGTCATGATTAATTAGCATATCTCTTAGTACTAATTAAGTTTAGTTAAACAAAAGGGTGTGTTTGGCAAGGTGCAATTGGGCATGGGCGGAAGATTCCTCTCTCTCTGTTGTTTGTCCCATGGGTGCGTCGGAAGGCCGCGTACCGTCCAAAAGAATATTTGAAAATACTCCCGTTTGTAGTGGCCGACGTGGAACGGTCAGGTCTCGTGTCATCAGGCCGGTAACATTGTTCGTCTAGACGAAACCAATGTTAGCAAATTTTTAACCTTTCGTACAGGTGGCGCCCTGACGCTTGTACTCCGTAGTATATTACTACTGGCCAGTGGCCACCTTGGTAAAGCTAGCTAGCACAAGATAAGATAACTGCTGACGATCACTGTACTGTGATCAACAAAGCTAGGCCGGCCGTCCCTTGCAGAGCTTGAAGAGCTGCCTTGCGTTTTTGACATTCTAATAAAATCTGTAACTGACAGCTTACCTGCCACGCGTGAAGGAATGGAATTGCGGATGCTTAATTAAAGTAAGATATGTATGCACCTGGGCGGTGGTGCAGCGGGACGGCGGCGAGGGAGGCGACGAGGCCGGCGCGGCCGAAGAACTTGGCGACGAAGACGGTGGCGTTGGCCTGCGGCTGCGCGCCGTCGATCCACTCGATGCTCGGCCGCAGCACGCACGCGTCGCTGCACCCCTTTCGCAGCACCCGGCACCCGTTGCAGCTCATCTCGGTCGATTTCAACCCAAAACGCCCGGCCAGCCGGCTCAATCGATCCCTATGATGTGTGTAGGTGCTGGGGACGGAGATTGGCAGTAGTACGTGCTGGGGCTGGAGGTCGTCGGTGGATATGCGGCAGAGAGGGGGCTGGCTAGCTAGCTGGAGAGCTGGAGCGGGCGAGGCGCTTATATGCAGGCAGAGGTACGGGAGGGGTGATGCAGCGATGATGTGTCCGGGCGGGGGCAGTGGGGACTCCCAAGTGGCTGGGGATGGGGGCCGCAGGAGTATTTGGTTGGTACTGGGGTTCCAATGACATGGGCGGTTGGCGCTTCCGTGTTGCCGCAATAGCCTCTGTTCCGCAACAGTCTCGCTTCCCCGGGATCCTCTACGCGCGCACACAACAGTGCCTTTTACTTGCTGTCTTGCTTCTTGATCGATGCCTGCTTGCCATCTTCGTTCCCTTGTTCTTGTCTCTGTCTCGCAGTTAAGATCTGGAGTAAATTGTCTAACCTCTTTTCATAAGCTCGGGCTTTTGGTTCAAATGGTTAGCACGTGCAGTTCAATATGGTATCAGAGCAGGAGCTCTTAAGTTCGACTTCTGACCAACGCAGTATTTTAAACAAATATTTGCGGCTCCCCAAAATAAACGTCAAAATAGCCAAAGAAGATTAATTGTCTAGCCTCTTTTCATCAGTTCGGACTTTTGGTTCAGATGACTAGCGCATGCAGTTCAATATGGAGTCTGGTGGCCTCCTGCGGTATCAGTAATTAATTGCGGTACTCTGCTAATTGAGCTTGAGAAACCCTTTGTTTACACTCCACCATTGCTGTCTTGAATACCAGTGGAGTTGGTTATTACTTTATTGCAAAACAACTAAAAATAAATGGCAGGGAAATAGTTTTGATTATGAACTCATTGCTGCAATTTTCCATGTGATTGGTAGATCTTGTGTTCTCCCCCCTCTTTAACATTAACATGTTAGCAGCATGTGTTCTCCGTCCACTTTTACTTATCGTTGCATTTAAGGAACGAATAAAACGTGTGTAACAGATAGAGAACGAGCGTTGATGCATATGTTATGCGTCGATCACATGCATGAATGGGATGGAGGCTTCCACTGAAACACATGTCTCAGCGGAGGCAGAGAGAATCCTAGCAGCAGCGGAGTTCAATGCGGGTTCTTGATTAATTTAAGCCAAGGAAGAAGGGTTGTGTGTGGATAGGAACAAGCTAGAGACTACAGGGGGGAGGCAAAGCAGAAAGAGAGGGTCGAGCGAAAGCTACGGCCGGGGGCGGGTGGCCGTCGTGAACTCGTTTTGTTTGGCCCTGTCCTTTGGTTGCCGCCAAGGGCCGAGGTCGCTCCGGCATCCAAGGCGTCTTTTCTTGGTCCTCCAACATCCCCGGCAAAACCAACCCCGGCTCCAGCGAGTATGCCTGGCCCTTCGACCTGATTCATTCGTACATTCTTCTCACGTATCTGGCCAAGGTACAACTAGCTAGATATACAAAGAGATGGAGCTTTTCCTTTCGGCCGGGCTATTTCTTCTGTGATACTGGTACAAGTGGAGGATTTTGTTAATTCAGATGCCTTTATAGCTGGTTTGGAGTAGTGGGCCTGTCCTGCCTGTGCGTGGTGTGGTTCTTGTTGGTGGTGGTCAAGCAAATGCGGCGTGACGTGCGCCGTCGGGCAATGGAAAATGGGATTTATATATGGGAGGTTTCCAGGCCCGTCAGGTAGGCGATGATACATCGATCAATCACATCCCCGCCTGACTGCGCCGCAGAGGCGTGTCCGTGGCAAATGGACCACGCGAGCCGCACAAGAACTGGATTCGGTTTGACCACAGTACGTGTCGTGGGCAGACTTGGGACTTGATATTCCTTTTTCTCGAGGGGGGCTCGTGACTTCGTGGGCTCTGCATTCATTTCCGGCCTGGCACAAGGCAAGGCCCAGCTGGGTCACAGCGTCGACGAATTGTATGCTCGGACGAGTAATTGAGCCCGTGCAAATTTCATGGTACCAGTGTTAATTCTTCGTTTCCTGAATTTTTATTCACCAAATTGTACAGTAGATATGAGCATAAATTTGCATTCACATGTGATGTGCAGGTCATACAAAGGTGTACATTTAGTCTACCTTGGATATGTACATTTGTTTGGGCGTGGTATTTCTCAGTTGCGTGATTTTTAAAAAAAATGTCTTAAATCGAAGTTGATGAATTAGAACCGTTGGATTAAGATCTGAGGGTCATCCTTACTCTTCCACGTCAACTGCTCTCTAACAAATCAGTCAACTTTTCAATAGCAAAACCGTATTTGTTTTTTTTTCAAAGAAAATTGTTGCTTTTGTATTTTACTGAACTTTAAATTTATTGTATCTGTCTTTGAATAATTCCTTCATCCTGTGGGTGAATCATGTAAAAAGAGGGGTAGGTGATGTGAATGGTTAGATTTGTATCTTCAGGTTAAGAAAAGTAACCAACTTACAAAAATTCAAGTGCTATCCATCTGCTCCTGCTAGTGTACCTGAGATATGAAACATTTTGACATGAGTGATCAAGCTCTGATCTTCCTTTTTACTGCACCTCCAGAAGAGGCTTCCTTTATATATATTGCAACCAAAACAATTACAGGTTTATCTCATGAAACGTGTTCCTCAACACCAATGACTGAGCCTCTACGGGCTACGGAAATAACTACTAGCACAAGTGCTACAAAAAACATCATTGGCGATCGGACAAGTCAGTAAGTAGTATTCCACATTCTAGGATAACTACTCTCATGTGTAAAGGAAAATCAAAGCAAGAACAAAAAGAAACTGTTAACACCGGCCACTAGGGCATTGAACGCCTCATGTTCCGTGACGGTGTCGATTTCAACTCCTCTGGATTGGCTGAACCGGGGCTCTCCGATGTGTCTGAGCTGCTGTTCTCGCCAACGTTTGTCTTCCCGGACCAGAGCTTGCTTAGTATCTTCTTTGGCATCAACATTGCCTTCGCCTTACCAGCGGTGCTCTTGTCTTCGCCATTCTTGTTGATGTCGCTGCTGAGACTGCTATCACTGCCACCGCAGTTGTTGGCAAGCCTCATCGACCTGAAAGAGTTGATGTCACTCGATGTTGGGATTCCACTACCTTCCTCATCGGTTGTCGTTGTGGCAGCTGACCTGGAGCTGCCATAGGAGTTGCCATTCTCTCTGGGAAGAAGTGACTGAACAGCAGATGAAAGCTCAGCTGCAGAGCCGCCCCTTGCAGAAGCAGCCGATGCTCGGACTTGCTCAAAGAAGAGAACTTGCACAACCACACGCAGGGGAAGGCGCTCATTCTGGACAGCATGCATGCACGCATCTTGGGACAGCTTCTTGCAGTCCATCAATCCGCATAATCTCTTTTTTTCACTCTTTGATAGGCTGGGGTGCTCCTGTAAATGTGGAATGGGCTGTAAGTTTCAAACTTTAACAAATGGAAATGCTAAGTGGAAATAGCAAGACATGCATAAGTGAATATTACCTTAAGATACAAGTCAATGGCATGATATAGTTCGTCATGCATTTGCCGGGATGAGGCAGAGACCATTTCAGCAAGTGCAATGAACTTTGAAAGAGGTAAACTAGGGTCCTTAGCAATCTCACCAAGATACTCATCGATCAGCTTTGCAACTGCCAGCATTGACATGCTAGAAACAGAAGCAAAGTTCTTAACCTCCATGATTTCTTCATCATCATCTTGAAAAGTCATCTTACCATTCTCCCTATGATATGACATGAACTCCTCTACTATTACCATGATCAGATCGACGTTATACACAGTGTTTTCACCGCTAGTTGCTGGCATAAGAAGCTCTGCAACTGAAGCACCATCCAGTTGCATGCCTATTCTCTTGACCAAGTTATCGCGATAAGATTCCCCAGATCCCAGCAAGCATGCAGCCCTTAGTAGCTTAAGAAGAAAACCACATGACACTGAACCTTTCTCAGTAGGCAGCAGAAATACAATGCTTTCAAGAGCTGCACGACGTTTTGCACAATCAATTCCATTGCTCACAGCATCTTCTAGTGAACCAAGAAGCCATCGGAATGCATAGGCTCTCAATGCTTCTCCAAATACTATAGCAGGTGTTCTTCCCTTTGCCTTGATTGTTAGGATCACACGCTTGTACAAATCTATCTCGAGTTCACATAGGTCCTCAACCCACCAGTCCTTGGGCACGATCTGTTGCATCCTGACTCCATTCCAATGAGAACCGACACCATTCTCAGATAGAAGTTTTTTTCTGTTGTAGGTGTATGACCACTCAACCTCCGACGAATCAATTGATGCCTTCGACGCAATAGAGTCGATACAGTGGTTTATTACCTTCGAATTCTCAGTCCATGGCTGTAACGACTTTGTACTTTGTAGAACTACAATTGAGTCCTTCCAGGCGTGAAATACGCTCGATGTCAAGAACACATCAATTTTGTAGATAAGATTTCCTTTGTCAATGGTCTCAAACATTTCTAGGTATTCGGCTGCGCAACGAGCAGAGAGAACATTATATGCATTGAGTGTTACAATCATGCCATAGCAGAATTTAGCACAAATTTCAAATGCTGAAGGTCCACCAGGAATGTCAGATATATCCACTTCGTCGTTGTTTTCCTCATTACTTGAAGCTACTAATCTTTGCAAGCGTGAACTCTTTGACAGAAGAGGGAACTGCCAATGATGTGCACAACTTAATTAGTTAAGTAACATAGAGCAAAGCTGCATTAGAAAATAATGAGCCGCCGAGCAAATAAACAATACTCATACACCATAAAGCATATGTATAAACTGTAAGCACTTCCAAGATTCTTTTTAATTTTTTTGGCAAGGCATTTCCAGTGTTGAAAATCTAATGTGTACAGACAATGAAGTTGATACCTTGTGAAGATAAAACTTGACATCTCCTATGGAGATAATGATGTCTGTTACCAGCTCCGTTGCAACAAACCTGATAGCATGTTAGCACAATATTAGCATCATAATTTAGTAAAATAAAGGCAAAACACAATAAAGAAGTGAGCAAGATGTGAAAACACACAAATCAATTTTCTAGCTAAAACGGGTGCAATATCTGAAAAGGTGGTCAGCTTTACTTAACTCCCCCCACCCCCAGTAATAAACAAATTCCAGGCCACATTATCGATATATGACCATTTGTACAATTTTTTTTCATGACCTCCATCCCTCTTCTGATGTGTGCACATGTCATAACTGGAATATGCAACTAGCAAATTTCCTGGGGTTGAACCATACAAGGGTATTCGGATGATAGCAGATTTAATGAACAGTATGCCACCATGACATGAAGACACATGTACATCCTTGCAAGAGAATAGCAAAGGTGACAGTATGTGGAGATATTGGATGGTGAAGTTTATCACACACTGTGTTGAGGTGGCACAGTTCATAGAAGTGGGCCCAAAATAATGGTTGATTAAGATGTTCAACTTCACAAAATATTTGTTATAGATCACAAAGATGGCAAGGTAAAATCACATTATCCAAAAGAAAAGAGAGCTGAAATGAAAATTAAAACAAAATCCTCACCCACCGAATCAGCTAAAAGTGAGACAGCGAGTGACACACCATGTACCTAAGTAAAGTACCACAAGCAAAAGCAATGCTAGAAAAGGGTGCGGAAAGCAACTTCACATCAAGTAGTACTGTGTGTATGACAAGTATAACTAATTAAACTGATAACTGGTGATGTATCAATCATTAAATAACCAATTGGACGTAGCAAGGCAAGAAGAACTTAAAGATTTAATCTACATGATGGACCACAATGACAACAACCAATTCACTCATATAAAAACGAACACTAAACAAATTGGGAAAGGCATTCCTATCATTAAATTTGCACATGCCCTCAAAGTACAGAGGAAACTTAAGAACATATGCTGCTAGCAAGAATCAAGGACAAATTAACCTATAAAGATCGTCAGTTGGATAGTTAGCCATCTGGATGTCATGATACGATGCACTGCTTGGCATGCTAGGCAACCAATTTTGTAACGATTGTTATAATGAGAAAGAATTCTAACTCCTGCCGAATATGCATATGTTTTAAAATTAGTTGGTACACATGATACAGATAAAAAAGTAGAGGCTATTACATAGCTATGTACTTGTGCAGTTTTGAGATGATCAAACTAATCAACCATATGTTTATAACAATGAATAAATTGAAAATCTTTGTTGGCAATTTATTGTCCAAAAATAAAACATTTGATAATGCAAGCTTGTAATAGTATACTTCGGAATGATTAGACGTCTTATACAGACTCCTAAACTCATACTAGCAACTAAAAAAAGAGAGAAATGGCACCAATGTTATATGTCCACTACCTTTTCTCCCGATTTAAGAACTGGAGCCCAGGAAATTACAGAACAAGACCCCCTTCCCCACCACAGACCAAATTAATTGCTGATCTTATATGAATAGTAACCGGTATGATTGCCCCCTTTAGCAACTTCATTGATCTGGAATTTATTTCAAGAAACAATCAAAAGAAGGTGCCCTCAAACTTGGCAAAATTGCTTGAAGCCCAATTTCTATCGAGTGAAATAGATCTCACAATTCCAACCACAAAATTTAGACTAATTTCTGAACTTCCATTTTGTGCGGAAAGCCAGGTAGTAAACTGGAGTAAAAAACCAACAAGAGCAATATCCAACACAAGCACCCTAAGTAATAATGTCTATAAAATCTGAGAAAACCTCTGAGCAAGAACAGAAACTTAACTGACCTGATATTGCTGCCCTCTGTCTGAAAGACATCCGCCTTGGACCCAAGCTTCATATGCTTCATTGTGCCACAACTAAAAATAACCTGCAAAATTTCTCTCTCTTTTCTGTTCTATCTGGCCCCTCTGCTTCCCCTTCGTGGTCACCGGTCACCACCAAATAGGAGCCAGGAAGAAACACCTCAACAAACCCACAACACTTGACTCATCAAGAAAGTACCAAACCGGTAGCCACTGGCATGTGAAAGGACATGGCCAACAACTAGCGATAAAGATCCACGCCGAACTGTCCCCCTTGCACCGTGCCAGAGGCCCAGAGCCCCACCAAATCAGGTCAAGAACACAAGCAGACCACCCTCTAGATCAGTAAACTAGTCGGCAGTTGCATCAAGATCTGGGTCCGGGAAAGCACAGTGCCAACAGGACAAGACCAAGAACTCCTCCTCCAAGCTGGATCACACACGCAGAGGAAGGGGCAGAACCTGCAAAGCACAAGGGCAGCATCTTGAGGTGAGGGGACAGTGGGAATAATCGGTGATGCAATGTTGGGAGACCATGGGAACAAGCACCAGTGAGGGGAGGAATCTTATCTTGGTTAAAATCGCAAGCAAGCAACATGAATGGCAAGACAGGTTACAAGATGATAATTTTTTAAGGATCTAGCACATGCAGGCAGTCAAACTGTGATTATAGAATTGCAATCCAGAGACCTCATGGATTTCTTTTCCTCTTGGTTGGCACTACGGGCGGAGGACCCAGTAGGGAAAGGTAGGGCGGCCGCCCTACCTTGATTTTTGCCTCAGTTACGAATTGGGGAAGATTATGAAACCGGGAGCTAAAGGGCGGAATCCGTCCGTGGGGTGATGAGAGGAGAAACGGTCGGGAGCGAGAGAATCGAAGGGGAGATCAACCTGCGGTGGAGGCGCTCGCGCGAGGAGGAAGACGAGCTAGGGGGCTCGGGCGCTCGGCAGCGGGATGGGTAGCGGCGCTCGCGCGAGGAGGAAGGCGATCCACGGAGCGAGGAGGCTGGGTCGCTCGGCAACGAGACGGGGCAGAGCCGCAGAGGGAGGGAGGAGTGTATAGCTGGCCAACTGCCGAGGGCGAGAGTGCCGAGGAAAATGAAAATAAATAAATTAGAGTCCATCTGAAAAAAGAAAACTTAGTCTTACGATCGAGTAAAATACGCGACTAATATTTACTGCTCCCTCAGTTCAACAAAAAATGTCTCAAACTTGTCAAAATTTAGATATATCTAAACATAAATTAGGGTATAAATGCATTCAAATTTAATCAAATTTGAGACATCCTTTGTTGGATGGAGGGAGTATTAACAGTTTAGTCAAAAAACTTACAAAACACCCAAATAAAATCTTAAACTGGACGAGTGATATTATTTAAGAATATATTGATGAAAGGACAAACTCATATTAGATGTCGCAATTGTTGCAACAAATTGTTGGCTATTTGGATTAATTTGAAGACAATAAACGTGGTTATATGTACATTTGTTTGGACCTTTAGGATTTGTACATGTGTCTCTGTATAAAATAAATCTATAAATTTTTAACTAAATTAACTCTGAATTATTAGAGGCGGCGATGACGATGATTTACCAAGTTATAAATTAGGAAAGGGTCCAAGAAGGGAGTCATAGGAGGCAGCGATGACGGGTCAATTGTCGTCTACTTCGGTGGCCAGTCTTCGACGGCGATGACGGATCCCGCATGAGACGGTGCGCGTAGTGTTCCAACGTGCCTTCATGCAATCGACCAGTCTTCGGGAGATGCAACTTATCGCTCTCTTAGTTATTTTGGCTATCTATTGTTGATGTCCATGTACGGTTACCCACTGCTGTCTAGACTGTCTTTCTTTACATGTATTTCTTTCTTATTGAAAGTTGGTATGGAAATCATCTTACTATTTTTTTAGAATAACATGTATCTTTATTCAGAATTCATAATCGTTACAGTTACAATGTTTTGGATCAAATTACAAAGTAACTCCTATTATAACTAGAAATTATAATGAAATATCTTGAAGACATTTTCTCCATGATATCAATCTTTGCAACACGAAATTATGCCCATGCTTCAATAAAGAAAAAAGCGCCTAGAGTCGTCCATCCAAAGAGATGGGAAGACATGAGCGTTGAATGTACTTGGGCCGGAGATGATCCACTAAAGGTACAGGTCATTGAACCACAAGATATTCACTAAAACACGAAAAAACTCCAAAGCCACACAAGACCACATGACAAAATCAGCATGACACACTAGCATAAACTCATGAAATCCATATGAACGGATCCGCGAGGACACAAACTCAAAATCCGCAAGATCTTACTTAATGACAATAGATATGATAATCATGCTCAATGGTGTATTTTTCTCTTAGTGAGTTCTGATTGTGACAGATCATGTTTCAGATCGTGTAGTTCTTGCTGATAGGATAGCATATCTCTCGCAATATCAAAAAGGGCCTATTATGCCAAATATCTACATGATATTATTAGGTCTGGAAATATGGAGATATTTTTGGAAGCTTATTTTTATACACTTATAAAGATTTGAGTCGTTGGTCATCTTTTCACTCCACTGAAGAACTGTTGGCAAATCATATTAATTGAAAAATATTTAAATATTCTATATCTTAAATATTTATATCACGATCTATCGATTATGTTTGATTTAACATATAATATGAGATAATTAATATTGAACACAAACACTTAAGCAATTTATGTAATGTATAATCACTAAAACAACTCGTGAAACACATAATTTTAATTTGTACTAACTCATTAGATAGTAGATAATATATCAGCACAATTTATATAATGTATAAGCACATAATTTTTTTGAGAATATGCAGAGATTCTCTTGACTGAGAGTACCGGTCACCTTACCGATCATATATTTGATCGATCGAGGACAACAACTGATACTTGATTTCGAGGACAACAATTGCGACTCGAGCAGTTAGTAGATTACGACTATGACCGGACCGGTTGAATCTACAAAAATAAAGTCCTGCAAATTATATGTTGGCATGGACTTGAAGTCATTAATTTAGAGAAGATTCGGCTTCAATTCTGCATATATATAGGTAGCAAGTATGTCATCACACCATGAACTAAGTTAATGCATACATCGATCGACCGATCCATGGATATCACACTGAGTACTGGATCCGCCCTTAGCTAGTACTAGTAACCAAACAACGGAGCAAGACTGATGGCGCTGAAATGTCAAATTAGAACTTTTTCTGATTTAAGATGTCGACCGTGATCTCGTCGGTGTCTTCTCTAGCGGGCAGCTGCGGCACCAAGTTTTCTGTTGTTCGTGGCATGTTGCTCGGATAGAGAATGAAGGGGGCACGCAAGAAAACAAGAGATAACGGTGGGCCTAAGACAAAAATGCACCCGGCCGTTGGATGACTAATTAACGGAGGTAGGCACCGATGAGAGCATATCGGCAGAACAGGCAAACCGCGTCCGCGTTCGTGTACACCGAGTGGTCTAGAGTCAAAGACCCTTTTTATCGCATGCAATAAACGGCACCACCACGGCCGAGATTAATTTCTCCATGTCTCCCGCAGGTGATATGTGAGGTTGACAGAACGAGGTACTCCTCCATCGGTTTATAAGACCTCACGTTTTTTAATTATCAATTTGATTAATGAATTATCAGCTATATATTGTCATTGAAAAAATGGGCGCAAATTTACAGTATAACGTGTAATTTGTTGATCCAATTGATAATCTCGGAAACATACGACTTTACATACCCAAACAGAAAAAAAAAATCATATATGTTTTTCATCCATTTTTTGTCATGACATAGGGATTTTTTTTATGACACCTCATAACATGGTGAATTTATGCTCCCTCCCACCCACAACGTTGATGTGCACATATTTCAAAATTTTGCTTTGAACATCAATTATTCCAATGATGTGGCAAATCATTTTTAGAAATACAAACTCATTGACATGGATTTTGTGGTATATAAACTACATATTATTGGTCTAACTACTGGTCAAAGTTGAACCTAGTGGTACACAGACTACATATTTGGCCTAATACTTTTTGGCTTCTACAACAACTTTTAGGTCCACCGCTGCCGATTCCGAAAAGAATACTTCCTTGATCATTGCAACCCTCAATTCAAAGCTAGCTTTCTGTACTTCTCAAACATCCCATCTTTACCCAATCTATACCAATATATTAAATTGAAGTTGGTGGTGATGGTACAGGCTATGTCACTTAGTCAAAATTACGACCGACTGCCACCGCCGAGTCACGGAATACCTCCTCACCCGAAACGATTTTCTGTGTCTTCTCCGCATTGCACGAACTCCATCCTTCACGTGCTACCTCCCTCTCCGTGCAGACGAGCTCCATATATGGCTGCCGCCACGAGCAACCGTCACCGTACATAGAGTGCGACCAGCCCAAGGTGTCGTACACGGTGAACTCCGGTCGCTGGAACAACGTCCTGATTGTCACCACGGCGTCCGCTCGAACGCATGGAGATTCAGGGGATAATGGCGGGGGAGAGGGGCTGTGGTGGCCCTGAGTTCGAAGGGGGTAGCCGGCAGCAGGGTCTGAAGGGGGCGACGCTCCTCCGTGACTCCGGCTGAATCCGAAGAGGGCGCGTGGTTCCTGACCGTGGCATGCTTCCTCGCCGTTGGCTGGGGGGAACGGGCTTGCAGTGAGCCGAGGCAGGGGAGGGTGGTCGGCGTCCTCAACGTAGGCGACAAGCGGCGCAAATCGGGTCTACGAGGCTGGGGTCTCTACAGGGTGTCGCCGCGGACCTTCAGGCGGTCGGGTTGGCAGTGGGGGTAGAGCAGAGCGGCGGTGGTCGGCGGGTGGCTGGGTCCACGGCTCGAGTTTGCTGGGATGCACCATACAAGAGGGTTGGAGAGTACGATCAAAACGTCGTGGATTGTGTGGTGTATCTCTCGGACAGAGGGGATGTCCGGTGGTAGGTAGAAGGAGAGGAAGGCTCGCCTCGTCGGAGCCGAAGAAGAGTGCTCGCCCTAAAATTGGCGGCTCTGAATGGGACAGTGGACTATGTGGAGTGCTGCGATGTTGACTATGGTGGCCTCAAACCTGCTTGTCAGTACCCAGTAACAAACAAATACTCCAGGGGAGTACATTAGGTGATCTTGGTTGTTCTGTCAATGATGCTTGCAGATTCATCCATAGTTGATCCCTGACTGTGCCTTTTGTATGTTATCAGTTTATCACACCACAGGTTGTTGAAAACACAAAGGGAAGCAAAGTAAAATATGAGCTTGGCAAGAAAACAAGATTGACAATAAGCGAAGTAACGGTATGGGTAATGTCTACAGGATCTCTTGCTAATTGGTCATCACTTTCGTTTCAAGATCATGACTTGCTTTAATATTTATTTAGTGTGCTTGCATATGAATGAAAAGTATCCACCAACATAATTTACTTATGTTATTGTGCTATATAATTTTGATAGTTTGATTGCGTCATGTACTCATTGTTGGAGCTTATTTTGCTTCCTTTTTTTTTGAAAAATCATAATGCAAATGTGTTATTATGTTATGCCATTATGTTATGCCATGATGTGCTATTATGTTATGTTATGTTACGGAATTACGTACTCATCAGTTGTATCTTGAATTATCCTCATAACTATGATTTCATTCTAAGGACACTTTGTGAAGACACCGATCTAATGGATGTCTTGATCCTGATACAGGTAACTGTCACTTATTAAGTTATGGCGTCTTAAGTATTTGTTGCAATCAGTGGCAAAGACTTCTAGAACATGTGGCCACTGATATCTCAGCAGCAAGAAGGCGATGCGCGACATGGATCCCAAGCCTTCAACTGTAGGGGGTGTGAAGGATAGAATGGCGCAAGGCAAGCTAAGAGGCTTCAGTTCATTTAAGCTGCTTATCCGTTGCAACGCACAGACATTGTACTGGTAGATATAGTTAATTACGAGCAGATTGCCATCCAAGAGTTTCCCAAACAGATTCAGATTCGGTCGATCTCTTTTTCCCAAGCCCGGGCCTCAACCCATCTATCTGTAACGTTGTTGTAGTGAAAAACCAATGCGCTTATTCTTTTGAGGATTTATCGTTTGTGTATGGATGAAATATAGGATGATAAATGTCATAGCAGCGAGGAGAATCTATCTTCGACAAGTGAGTAGCAAACAATACCCACTTCAGCTAGAATTTCAATCTACGGGTATTACAGACATTTTATAAACAGACAATAAGCTTAAAGACTACAACCGAAAAGAGCTGGAATACAGTTCCTCATGGGATTGTCCTCACCGCAGTTTCTATGGGTACAGAAACTAAAAGCTTTTCTAGAGAAGCCTGGCCTATTATCCGTGACACACAGTAACATCTGCCACCATATTCCTCCAAGGTGAACAATTCACAGACGACAACAGCTGGTTTTCCAATAAGATATTCAGTTCCAGAAAAGAAGACCATCTCAACGGCTCCAATAATTTATAATCGGCACTTTATATCTGTACAAAAACAACAGTATTTATTCATTTTTTTACCAAAAAATATGGCTTCAAAAGGAAAAGCATTTCAAGAGTTCAGAAATTACATTAGACCAGCAGTCTTGTTGTGGCAACCTTCAGTACATTTACAAAATAGTGCCATTCGGGACAGACTTCCATGTGAACACCCATCGCATGAAAAATACCACCAGCTTTTGTCAGGAGCTATGCTGTTAATATTGATCTTGCACCTGAATAGTTTATTCTGCAACACGATTACAATCATCAGAACTAAGATAACAAGAGCAATAAGAAATATATGACGACTAACTAAGAGTCTAAGACCGCAAGGACAACAAGATCCAATCGACAGCAAGCAGAATTACCATAATTAACCACATGTGTAATACCACTAAGCTCAACAACAGCAAATCAGGAACCGGCAAATTGAAGCAAATCTTTGAACATAGCTCGCTGATAGGCTCGGCAAGGCTGCAAAGGACACAAAGTTCAAGACAATTATAAAGATTCAATTGTGATACTTTTTATCATAGATTAAGGGCTTTAAAAGCAAACAATATTACAATCATGCTTTTTTTGAAGTACAGCCAATTACATGGTCACATGATACCAATTTGGAAATTCCCAAACAGATAAAAATGTATAAGATTTCTGTAGCAGTTATCTGAAAATAAACTATAAAGTATATTGCTGACACACATCAAAGAAAGTGCAACCACATACAGTACAGTTATTCGCTGAAAAGTGAGCAAGCACCATGCACAAGAGACATATTGGGCCAGTTCTTTTCGGCTTTCTGGACTGGCTTCTCTGAGAAGCTGTCCTCTCCTAGCTTTTTGGAAAAGCCGCCACCTAAATTTGATTAGGCTACCAAACTAGTTTGGCCTAAACTACTTTGAAAGTCTAGCTAAATTTGTGACGCGGCTTCTCCAGGAAGCTAGGTGAGGCCAGCTTCTAGGAGAAGCCGGTCCAAGAAGCCAAAAAGAACGCACCCATTATCTTGAGCTTCCTACTCCCTCCTTCCCAAAATATAAGTCATATAAGTTTTGACTTAGATCATTTTTTTTTCATGTTCGACCAAGTTTATACAAACAAATATCAACATCCACAACTACCATACCAAATAAATATAATATGACAACATAATTCATGATGGATATATTTGATATTGATTTGGTACTGACGTACTGTAGATGTTATATTTTTTCTACAAACTCGGTCAAACCTAAAGACGTTTGACTTAGGACAAAACTTATGCACCTTATAATTTGTGATGGAGCGAGTAATAAAATTGTAGACAAAATCTCTAGCTACCAAGCGAACATGTGGACAAAAAATCAATAGCCCAATCGATGACTACAACAGTAACCAGCAGAGCATGAATGATACATTAAATAAAAATTAAACTCAACCAATCAGATGAGGTGGATGAGACCATAATCAGTCACCCTGGAATGCAAGAGGCCAAGAGCAGATTGCTAAATGATGCACCGAAAGACAACATAGGCCAAAGAACACCAGATTAGACACACGCAATCCTGAACAGGAGGAAGAGAGGGTAAACAAAACATATAATTGAACCCATCCACCTCAACCATTAAGGAAGTAGAACCACTGCCCCTCGTCTGGTTCTACTTCTCCTTATGGTTCAGCTTGCCCCAGCACTACAGAAGGCAATTCAGGTGACATATGCTACCTTTGTAACAACAGACATTTCGTATGTAAAGGAGTTGCATATTAACCTAGCACGATCTAGATCAGTAAAACATGAAGTTGGCTGTCATAAATCTTGTTGTGATAATTTTGGCCTCTCAAACCAAAACCATTTCTGAACCCAAGGGAAAAATCAGGCAGTGCCTACTATCCTTAATCATTTCATTGCAGGCTAGATCAACCTGTTCTACTTTTTTGATTCATACTATGGAAAATGAATCACATTTGAGCGTCACCAACATATCAAATCAAATATCAAGAGATCCATGTGTATAATACCTTTAGTCTGGGATAAAACATGAAGCTGGATGGATTGAGCTAGTGAAAACCATGATATAGAATATCACCGAATAAACCATCTTCTAACCATGAAAGCCACAAAAAAGATGGTTACATAAGCTATCTTCAAGGGAATGCTCATCACAATACTGATGCTTCCATTGCATCTCCATTCTTTCTCTTCGGTAATGTTCAGAGTCACGTTTCCGTCCAGCCATTTGTAAGCTATATATCAGTACTTCATATGTACCCGCACAAGCAGATATTCCATTAGTTATCATTTGTGAGAATAGTTCAAGAGCCTTATCAACTTCACCGACTTGAAAATAGGCACTCATAAGTGCAGTGTACGTAATCACATTCTGATCTGCAGATGATAACCTAAAAATATTTGTCGCGTATGAAGAATGCCCAGCACAACCTAATCTGAGTATTAAGACAGACAACAGATATGATCCAAGATCACAGCCAGATTTAATCAATCCTTCAACAATCTTGAACACTAAATCGAACGAATCGTTTCTGATGTATTGACCAAGGAGGCAACTATATGCAGATCTGTCAAGTTCAGTGCCTACTTTTAGACTATAATACAGAACTGTGAGTCCACATGATGGTCTGCAATTTGCGCAGCTGGCCTGAATAATATCAGATAGGATTTGCGATTCAAACTTCACATTTCTTGTGTTCAACTCGTTTATCATGTGCTCGATAGCAGACCAGTTTTTAGCAGCCAAAAAGTATATAATCACACTTCTGTCAGTAATGTAGCCTAGATGAGAAAATGTTGGATCATATTCAATGCCTTCGAATGCAAGATGAGGATTCACTTCCCGAAGAAGACTATCACTCTCACCACTAGCTCTTAGAGCTTCCAGTGCTTCCAAAAAAATAGGTCTACGAAGAACAATGAGTTTCTGTTTCATGTACTGAAGGATTAAGGTCAATACTGATATCTCGCGAGCCCTGGAACACTTTTGGACTAGAATATTGCAGAGTGGTTTGTCTGGTTCTACGCCAGCATCTCGCATGTTACTCATAATTTCTAGAGTAGCCTTGAATTTTCCTGATCACAACTAGATTTATGTCAGTGTATGACAAAGATTACAACTAAATGCAGTGCAAATGAACACAAATAATCATAGAAATTAACTAGCGTCAACAAAAACACATGCTAACAATTCAATGGATATAACACGATTGAATAGTATGATCAATGCCTGAACCAAGAAACAGTTGCAGATACAGGGCCTGTGATGGATTTAAAAGTGGACGAAACTGAGTTAATTTCACTTCACACCCTAACAGAACACAAAAGCTACATAATACATGATAAACATAGCACTGCATGCAAATCCAGTATGGGGATTATCAATTTAAATTAGATCCCATTGCTGCTCTGCCTAAACTAAAACGAACAAAAACCCACAAACACTAGGCAGTTGAAGAAACTGGACTTCACTAAGAAATTAAATAGATCGGGCAAGAATATCAGCTAACGATCACTTATGTGTACCCTAAAAAAAACTTGTAAGCTACAAGAGCATCCGTTACATATTCCATCGAACAGCAAGCCAGCAGGTTACGTCGAGAACGCACTGCAAAACCTACAGGTAAACGAAAGCCGTGGATATTTTGTCGAACACCTCACCTGCGTCGGCAAGATGCTCGATGAGAACCGTGTACGTCGTGCAGCTGGGCCGCAGCCCCTCGGCCACCATCTCCTCGAAAACCCTCCTGCCCTCGGCCGCCCTCCCGGCGTCGAACAGGATTTTCACGCACGCCGTGTAGCTGACGAGCGTGGGGCGGCACCGCCCCCTCCGAGAGCGCATCTCCTCCCACACCCGCATCGCGGCGTCAACGTCCCCGGCGCGCGCCAGCCAGTGCATGACCGTCGTGAACGTGGCGGCGTCCGGGTCCACCCTGGCTCGGAGCATCTCGGCGAGGAGGCGGAGCATGGCGGGAACACGGCCGGCCTCGCCGAGGAGGTGGAGCATGGAGGTGTAGGTGTAGCGGTCATGCCGGAAGGTGGCCCTGGGGTTGGCGGCCGGGGAGGAGGCGAGGCGGAAGAACAAGAAGGCCTTTTGGAGCGGCGGGTGGGTTTTGAGGACGCGGGCGACGGTGTGGGAGTCCCAGATGAGGCCCGGGAGGGAGAGGAGGAGCGGCCGCGCCTCCGACCAGGGGTGGTCGCGGAGTATGGTGTTGACGCGGCGGACGATGTCGCGGGTGTAGGTCGGGGTGGGGGTATCGGCGGGGGCTTTGGGTTGGGGTTGGCGGCGGCGGCGGGATTTGGCAGGGAGGAAGTGGCGGGCGCGGCGGAGCATTTTCCGCGGCGACGAGGATTCTGACAATGCGGCGCCGTCCCTCAGGAAGTCAGGAGCAGCTGATTGGGCTTTACTGCGATGATGATGGGCTTAATACGCGTTTGTTGGGGAAGTGAGCGAGGAGAGTAAGCCCATATGTGACACATCAAAGCCCAAAAAGTGTACTCGATTGGAGCTACAGCAGAACCGGCAGCTCCGATCTCCTCTCCCTGCCCTGCTAGACGCTCGAGCTGCCGAACCCTGCCGCCATCGCACCACGAATTGACCCATCTGCCGGGGGCCCTGCCGCCATCATCTCCTCCGCCTTCACATTTCCTTCCAATGGCTCTATATTTGCACATGAATTGACCCATTTGGACTTCTCCATTGACTATTGGATCAACAAGGGAACCACCGAGAGGAATTTGCTTCCAGGCAATGAGGCAAAGCACGCCTCGTCTTGCCGGGTTCTGTGGATAACTTGCAGATGACTTTGATGTGATACCTAGCCAATGACCTCCCGGCGCAGATCCTCGTCACGGTAGTCGCCGTCGAGGAGCAATTCTCCAACTCCGGCAGTGACTTCTCTGTACTGCTCCTGCGTGTGGCTCTGGCGGTTAGTTATCCTTGCGAGGGCAGGCGATCGGTTTCTTTTTTCCAGCTGGTTTTTCTCCCGAGTATTAAAGAAAATAGTGCCAGAAAAGAAATTGACCGTCGGATGAAGATGGGAGCACCGACGGGAGCAGGCCTGCGGGGCAGGCAAGCCCCGTCCTAATGGGTGGACATCTGTAGACCCATATACCCTGGACTGTGGGGCGGAGAGCATATCAGGTGCACCCGTGCGCCCAATCCGCCTAAGCTGTCGGATGAAAAAGGAAAGGCCCAAATTGAACAGGACATAGGAATCCGCAGTTTTGCGTTTCAGCCCTTTAAGTCAACTCGGTCAGAACATGTCACATATGAGAAAACCATCTATTGGGTGCATCAAAGGGTTATTTAAATGATATGAGTAGTTGGAGGTTGTATTCTAACCTATATTGGAGTCGAGGGGGATAATTTGAACTTTGTGTTTAGGTTAGGGTTGTAATATGAACTTATCTAAAAAAATATGAGAAATGAATTTCCAGTTTTCATTTAAGAAGAAGTGCAAATAAAAGAAAATTGTAAATATGTTTTTTTACTACCTCATTCTTAAATACAATAAGTCATAATTTTGTCCTAAGTCAAATTTCTTCAAGTTTGATAAAGTTTATAGAAAAATTATCAAAATTTATAAATTCAAATTAGTTTTATTAAATTCTTCATTATAATATTTTTATAGGATAAAGTTAGAACCTTTTATATTTAGAAAGGGAGTATGATCCACTTGACTTGACAAATTGGAAATTGCTTGTCAAATGTTATCTCCCCAAAACGGTTGAAGTAAAATACAACGCCCGCTTTGATTTGATTGGCGGTCGACTCTTGAACATGGCGAATTGGCAACCAGCCGTGACTAGTGGAATCCGCTCCAACTCAACACGACCTGTTGCCTGTTGGACTCCAATCGGTGCATGCATGTGATAGATCCCCGGATATGACGATATGACTTTATCAAATCACCGCTACGCTTTGAGCCTTGAATAACTCTTCCAGGCAAGCAAGCATGCATGCACTGCATGGCCGGAGCCCGGACGGTCACCCTAATCGCCGCAACGTGTGTTGTGGCACCTTCCGCTGTCTATTCTCCGTATATAACTTTCTGAGAGAAGCAATTCAAGTCTATCTCCATATCTTCCATCAACATTCCCCTTTGTATACCAGCCGTCCGGTGCCGGTGCGTGGTGGTTGCCGCTTTGTGGATCGCGCACGCTATGTTCATGTATACATCATTTTCCAATTTATTTCCTTCCTTTTTCCAATTTATTTCTCTCTCCTTGCCGAAGAGCCCTCGTCGATTCTAATAATTACTAGTACGTGTAAATACCTCCCTACCTTCGTTCCATAATTTTTATCGAAATCTTACATGTATCTAGCTAGACACCTTTTAGAAATAGATACATCCATTTTTGATCAAATTTGAGACAAAAATTATGAAACGGAGAGAGTTTTGGTGTTAATAAGTTGGCCACTTACATTGAATTGGGAAGTTGGGACCGGAGTTACCTGGACAACGCTAACTAGCTAGGTGCACACACGGCACACGGAGAGTAACCGACACGGCAAGCTACAACACCTTGGTCAGCTGACAGTTGGTCACTACCCAACTAGCAGTACAGCAGTGTAGTCAGGCATACATAAATCCAACAGATAAGTGTGAGCACGAGACGAATTAAAGTGACAAAATCTTTTGTACTACCATATCTCCAAGTCGTTCAATTGTGATACAGAAAACAAATTAATTAATGAAAGAAACATTCTACAAAGATATACTGATACAAAATATACACCGAAACTACATGAATGGAAGACACCCAGCTCGTTCTACATACATCGCTGGCAAAGGTATCTACGTATGAACAAACCAACCACTCCAAGCAGCAATCCAAGAATACAACGACACGAGGCCGGAGATGAACTTCTTCCCAAGAATTTCAATTGACGATAAGTTCAAGCCGGGATCATGAGCCTGGGCTTCTTGAACGCCATCGGGCTGAGCACCTCCTCCTCCTCGGCCGCCGGCACGCAGTACCGCGGCTCGGCGACGATGATGTCCGGCAGCGCCGGCAGGTTCAGGTCGAACCCGCGGCTGGCGCTGCCACTGCCGCCAAGGGGCCCCTCGTAGTGGCACCGCTTGTGGCCGCCCAGCGCCTGCCCCGTCGGGAACGTCTTCTTGCACACGGAGCACTCGTGCACCTTCCCTGCTGTAGCTGCGCCGCTGCACGTGGACGAGGACGCGGCGGGCGATGGCGTATTATTAGCGGCGGGCTCGTCGACGGCGCCGATGAAGGGGGGTGATGCCTTGGGGCGGTGGCTGGCCTTGTGGCCGCCGAGGGCCTGGTAGGACGGGAACGCCTTGCCGCACACGGAGCACGTGTACTGCGCCTGCAACGAGGACGTGCCGTCGCGGTGACCGCGCGCCAGCATGAGCAGGCTGAGCGCGAGGTGCTCCTCCTCTGTGGGTGGCTGCTGTTGTTGCCGCCTCGTGCGCTTCCGCTTGCCCCACCCCTCGGCGCAGTACTGCAGACCACCATGCTGCGTCGTGGTCTCCTCCTGCTGATCGCTCGCCGCCGGCCACGGTATCGCCGCCGCGTCGAGAACTGCCTCCACTGCCATGCCGATCGATCCAAAGAACGCGTGTCTTGCCTTGCTTGTACGTCCTTCGCTACAAGAGAGCAGGAGTAGTGGTAGTTAGCTAGCTAGTGGGTTGAGGAAGGAAGTGAGGGAGATGTGTACAATGATCGAGTAGACAGTGCGAGTGGCGATTTTATACAAGGCCGGAACTGAAGAGAGGTGAGCGAGTAGCCGGGAAGTAAGTCGTTGGTGGTGGTGTAGTGGTTTGTGTGTGTGGGAGACTGACTGAGCGAGTGGTGGTTGGTTCTTTGGGACCAAGCTAAGCAACGGAAGAGGAGTTGTATTTGGTCAACTACAGAGCAGGGAGAGAGGATGCTTCCAAGTGGTGAGAAAAGAAGGGAGGAGGCGACTTCCAATTGGATATCCGGCGGTCCAGATGGAGTGTAAAGACTCATGCATTGCATGGTCAGTGAGGACTGAAGAAGAGTAAGTGGGGACTTGTTCTGCAGTCCACACGCCACGGATGATACGCATGGAGGGTAGAATATTGCTCGAACCAATCATGAATGCCGGTACCGGAAATGGAGTGGGATGCGTATGTGCCAAATGGATGTGTACGTGATGTCATGGGATGAGCAGCTAGCATATGTGCGTTGGGCCACGAGGTGCCTCCTGCACTTATTAAAACAACTTAATTTTCGTTGTATTTCGATCCGTCTGGGCTAATCTCGATAGTATTCGAATAAACTTTTGGGTGCACCAATAATGCGAAGCTGTCCAGTGATCTAGTCTAGTTCACTGCCGTGAAAGAACATTAAGTATCTCTCGCCACAACAGCTGTTGGGTGCGGCGTATTTCCCTTTTCCTACTCACATGTAAAGGCCTCATTGCCAACTTTCTAATTCTATTGTGTGCTCCTCCTCCGAGGAAAAGTAAAGTACACACACGGCTACATGGGATCGATGTTGCGAGGTCGGCCACTGGGAAGTGATCGACAAGCTAGCGAGTAGTGGAGTATACGTTGGTTTGTGGTGGCCGACGGCCGGCTTGTGTTGTGCGTTTGTGAAGCTGCCGCGCGGAAGAAAATAAAGGGCCCGAAAGTTCAGGGCGGATCGATCGGCTGGGGTGGGCTCTCACATGGCAACCGTGTCGGCTTCCACGGCTTTCCATTTGGGAGCCGGACGTAGAGAAGACTTTCTAGAATTGAAACAACCTGGATTCGGTGGCGCCACGTGTGCTCTCACCACCGTTTCTTCGCGGTGCACGTTACATGTCACCGCTTACATCTCTTCACACACGCGTATGCCTTCTCCTGGTCCATGTTTTCAGATTAATACGGCAACTCGTTGTACGTACGTTGAAACCGGCTGGATCACAATTCTAAATTCCACTAGTATGTCATCAGACCGGCCAGTGCTAGTTCTCTCTTTCTTCCTGCTTATCCCGTCCAAGTTCGGCTACTACGTACCAACCGATCGGGCGGGTGTAGACGTGTAGCTAAGCAATACCCTTGCATCGTTTGGAAATTGATTGGTGCATGGATCGACATATGCGTTGAAAGACACAAAGTGGAACTAGGCAAGCACATATACGCGCTACCTTTTTCTTTTCTTTTCAAAGGCAGGCCTACTTTTCATGTAAAGCAAAATTCGATTAAGCTGGGGCACCGGGCAACTCAAATACAAATAGAGTCTTGCTTGTCTCTGCAGTACTTTTTTTTTAGGTGCGTTCATTAGCGTGTTCGATGCTAAGTATGTACACGTTGCTTGATTTTGCCTGGTCGACTTTTCTCGCCGGCGTCTGTCCATGTGTTTTTTTATGCTTATGACCATTCTAAATATTAGACCCAAGTGCGCTGTCAGATAATTATGATTTGGAAACCAATACGGCAATACCGAAGGATCGAAATGTGCCGTCAGGCAGAAAAGATCGAGAGATCGACTTCGTGGCGGTTGGCCCGTGGCGCCGTGCAACTGTTGGCCTGCTCTGCTACACTTTACGGCGGCCGGATTATGCGCAATCCATGCATGCCCGGTAAAGATCACCACTGTAAACTAGCTAGTCATATGTTCGTACCAGCAATGGCTGACCGTGGAACTCGATCGTCTCCGAATTTCCGGGCAGAACCATACGTAAGATAGCGGGAATAGGCGAGCGGATCCTTGTTTGCACATGCATGCGCCTCAGGGTCTGCGTTCGGATTTCCGGTTCGGTCCGGTTTATACTGCTTTCGGTTAATATGGTTAGTATAAAAATACGGTTCGGTTTTGGTTATAACCATGTGATTTCGGTTCGGTTTCGGTTATCACCATATTAACCAAAGTTGACACGAATTTTTGAGCAACGCATAAATTTTATAGACTTGTTTCAATGTTTAATTTAGTCTATGAAAAGATCACCAAGCATTCAATTGTGTACACACATGGTAGTACGAAATGTTGTACACCAGCAAATGGTAGTCTACTTACAAATTGTGAATGCACGTTCAGTTCAACCATTCAAAGATTATGGGTCACATTCTCTGTTTTTTTGTTTTGAGGAAGAGCCACGTTCTGTGCTTAGTTGCCAATTGAACATAGGCCCAATAGAACAGCCCAAGGGAAAATAGACTCAAGACTGGAAGCCCGACCGATTAACCAGTTTAAAACCATTTTTCCATTGTAGAGTAACAAACATTTCTCAGCCCGGATGGTTCCTTGGTGCAGCAGGGAGGCAGAGGTTGGAGTCCAACTCCCAGGCACGCATATTTTTCCTTTGCTGCGGTAGGGTTCGGTTCCTAACGAAAAAACCGAAAGTCAATCGGTTCCGCTTTCCTGAAACCGGAAAACCAAAATTTTGGTTTGGTTTTCGGTTCGGTTTTGCACAAGATGAGTCAGGGTGTGTGTTCGGTTTTTCAGTTTGGTCCGGTTAATACTGTTTTTCGGTTAATACGGTTTACATACTTCGGTTAATATGGTTACGTATAACAATACGGTTCGGTTTTGGTTATAACCATTTATTTTCGGGTTGGTTTCTGTTATAACAAAATTAACCAAAGTTGACGCGAATTTTTGAACAACAAATAATTGTTTACACACATGTTTCCTTCCTATAACCAAAAAAAATGCACTGTCAACAGTGCATAGCTGGTTGCACTATAGTCTAGAGAGGATGGCCCATATTGCATTCTAGTCTAGAGAGGATGGCCCATATTGCCCTGTAGCCGGCCCAACTGGCCAGGAAAAATGAAATAAAAAATGCGGAGACACTCGAACTCACGAGTCACGACCAACAAGCAAACAAGCAAGCCAACAAGCTCAGTACAACCACAGGGATAATGCATCACATCTGTTATTACGCGGACCATAGCTTTTATATTGATTCGGTTTTTTTAGGTTTTCGGGCCGCCAGTCGCACCAGCCTTGCCCGCCATCAGCAGCGCGAGCCGCAGGTCGACGTAGCACCTCCGGCCGGCTGCCCGGGCTGCTCCGTTCCTGCAGTGCCATCACAGCACCATCTGCCTCGGGTCGCATCCTGATCCAGTACAAAAAGAAGGTTCCCCAAAAGGATTTGGGAAGGTATTGAAAAATCCCCACCTTGATTTTGTTGTACAAAATCTAGTCAAAATTACTTGGGCTTTGTTTTGGCACTCAATTTCTGGAGGACAACTCATAAACCATCACATGCCTAGAAAAAATGTGGGATGGATCCATACTCCTAAACCCCTAGCATTGAGATTTGGGTCAGGCAACAAGTGGCCATACTCCTAGTATTTATGCTCACGAGAAATTTGTGTCAACAAAAGCAAATTAGGAGCAAATTAAGTATTGCAAACCCTTTGATGGGCAAATAAAAGATGCATATTAAGGTGCTTTGATTGTTTACTACAAAACCAAGGCATTTTCTGGACTGTCCATCCACCCTCTCCCTTTGCTGGAAGCTACAAAGAACAAACATTACTACATAATGGGGACTTGCTGCCACATGTTGTGTGCCCCCACTACTTTGTTCCTTGGCAAAAAGAACACCCAAAAACACATATACTGATGTATTATTACGAACATTGTTTCTTGTCGTGTAGTCCATCTTGCTTCTTGTTACTCTTATCATCTGTACAAAATCCCTGATAAAAACACCTATACAAAAAAAGGGAGATGTAATTTGCAAAATAGTTGTCATGCATTGCTACCAACACCTAGTCGCTAATTTGCCTAACCGGTCATGCAAAAAAGGGCGATGTAATAAAAAAAAAAGATGAAGTGAAACAACTGCTAGTCGCTAATTTGCGTAGTTAGTCATGCAATACCTATCCAGAAAATAGTTCATATGTCGAAAGGCAACTTATGATCCAGAAAAAAGAACAGTGAAGCACCTCATAGTCGATAATTTGCCTAATCAGTCATGCAACTTCTATTAAAGAAGAGGTCGATTAGCGAAGACAAGTTATAGTCAGAAAAATGAATTAGTGAAGCAACTACTAGTCGATAGTTTGCCTAACTAGTCATGTAACGGCTATTCAAAAGAGCTCAATTAGCTAAGGCAACTTATAATCCAAAAAATTGGATAGTGAAGCAACCCATAGTCAATAATTTGTCTAACTAGTCGTGAAATGCTATTCAAAAGTAGCTCGATTAGCTAAGGCAACTTGGATATTAAAACTAGCCCAATTAGCTAAGGCAACTTACAATCCAAAAAAATGGACAATGAAACAACTCATAGTCAATAGTTTGCCTAATCAGTCATGCAATGAGTAGCTACTCAAAAGTAGCTCGATGAGCTAAGGCAACTTGGCTATTCAAAGAGAGCTCAATTAGCCAAGGCAACTTATAATCCAAAAAATGGACAGTGAAGCAACTAATCAATAGTTTCCCTAATCGGTCATGCAATGCTATTCAAAAGTAGATCGATTAGCTAAGGCAACTTATAATCCAAAAATTGGATAGTGGGGGCAACTCCTAGTCGATTATTCGCACAATCAATCATGCAACTGTTATAATCCAAAAGGTGGACAGTGAAGCAATTCCTAGTCAATAGTTTGCCAAATTGGTCATACAACTTCCTATTCAAAAAACCTGAACCGCTAAGCAATTTCTAAATGTGAAGCTACTTCTGATCAAAACCATAACCTAGATGGTTAGCAAAATTCCCAAAACATGCACATGTATTAGAAAACAAAAGGCAACTATATCGACTACTATGCATCTATAACAGGCAACTATATGTGAAAAAACCAACTATTATCAGAAAAAAAAAGCAACTACTATCAGACAAAAAAAGCAACTATATTATGGGCAGATGTGTCAGAAAAAGAGAGAAAAGCAACTATATTGACTGATATGCACTTGTATCAAGCATCTATGCGAGCTTAAATTTTTGGAAAATATGGAACTATAGGACAATAAGCAACTATGCCAGCTTATATGAGCTTAATTTTCTAAATGCGAAGCTACTTATGATCAAAACAATAACCTAGATGGTTAGCAAAAGTGCAACCAAGTATGACAGTCCTCAAAACGAGTCCTAAAATCAATAGTTCCCCGGCATGAATAATGAATTTAACCACGTGAACACATAGAACCTGTTCGGTCCTATGCTCCTACTGCCACACACACAAACGCATCAAGGTATCGACGCTATGGCATCCCTCCAAATGCATCAGATTCATCTACTTAGAGGCTAGTGATGTTGATATGGACAGGTTGCGTGATACACTAGGAACAGCTCATGTTGTTTGATGGTGACCTGCCTTTTTGGTTCAAATCAGATTTTTAGTGTGCATATCGACATAGAAATAGTCAAGTCAGAGAAATATTATCTTGCAATTAGAGGTGAGTTTTTAGGTCTACAAACCATGCAGTTTTTATACTCTTCTCAGTTTGGGTGAGACATTATAATGTGAATGCAAGCTTGTGAGATAGTATATGAATCTGTGAGAAATTATCATCATCGCGATTAGGCTTATTTTGTAATCTGCAATCTTCTAATTGATGCTAGCCAAAGATTGATGCTAATTGATGCTGGCAAAAACTGTTGTACTTCTAATTCTTGCTGTCTGAAGCTGTCTATTGCTAACTGAAGCTAATTGATGCTGGCACCAACAGTGCTGTCTAGAAGCAACAGAAACTGCACACAACTGATGCTAACTGATACTGGAAGAGAACGAGGCTGCTTCCTCCGCTAACTGATGCTAACTGATACTGCAGTTAGCATTAGTTCTCTAGCGCCAACTGATGCTAAGTGCAAGCTAACCTATAGCCCCCAAAATTGCTTATCCTATGAGATTAAACTAGTCTAATTCCTATGCATCTGCAGGGTCTCACTCGATACAAATCGCAAAGCAAATCTGACAAGATTAGCTCCTAGCCTCTCTGCTGCGGCGAGCAAACCTAGAGCCCAAAATGACAGAAAATTCCTAGAAAAATAGCTTAGATTAGGCTGGTTTTGGGAAGGATATGAGAGGATCTAACCATGATAACTCTGATGAAGGAGCAGATGCTCCCCGCCATGCTCGATGCACTCGCCGTCCTCGATCCGCCGCCGTGCTCCCCGGTGATGTGCCCGCCGAATTCGTTGCGCCCTGCCGTGCCCAGATTCAACAATCATATCGCCTTCGCGCATCCCACGCCACCTTGCCCTGCAACATGCAGAAGCCCCCGTGTCGTATATGCATGCGTAGATAGCAGGTTGGGAGAGGGGACTAACTGTGAAATTGGGTGAAAACGATGTGTTCGTTGCGCCTGTCGAGCTCGTTTCGCACCCACCGTGGTTGATGCAGCCGCCGCTCTTGAATCAGCAGTCGAACCATGTTCGTTCAACCCACAGCAATGCGTCGTGCAGCATGCAGATGCCCTCCCCCGTGCCGACTGACCGCAACCCTTGTATCGCCGCAGGGTGCCCCACGCCGCGGCAAGAAATCGACGGTCATCTCGAGCTCCTCGGCAACCTACCCACCCCGTCGACCACGCTCCCTTCGCCCGCGCCCCTCTTCTCCGTCAACCCGCGCCGCCGAGAACCACACCGCCAAAGAGGAAGTCGCCAGAGACAGAGAAGAGACGGGCTGAGGCGGAGAATTTCTGGGGAGAAATGAGGTAGGAGGAAGGACGGGATAAGGCTTCCACGTGGTCACGTGTACCAGGTAAAAACAAAAGGATCGGACGGGTTAGCTGTGTCAGGAGAAAACGGATGGCGATGAAGCCTGTGCACCCGTCTTGTAAGTGCATAAGCACTTTAGGTATTTATATTGGCTCTATAGATAACGTGGCATGTGTATATAGCAGCCTTAGGCAGCTTCTTTCCCCACGGAAGTACCATGTGTCGAGCACGGAAGGAGGCGGAACGGTGCGCGGGATCAGTCGGCCAGAATCTATCTTGTTCTTTCTTCTTTTACCCATCAAATAACCTCAGAGCACCCAGAAACTCTCGAAACTCGCACTCCATACTCCATACTCTCCGGTCTAGTCAAAGTCCAACGGAGCACCAGTGCACCACCCCGGCACCGGCATGGCAACCACCACCGACATCCGCCTTTCCATCGCCCACCAGACCCGCTTCGCCCTCCGCCTCGCCTCCGCCATCTCTTCCCCCTCCAACGCCGACGCTGCTGCCGGTAACGCCGCCTTCTCCCCGCTCTCCCTCCACGTCGCGCTCAGCCTCATCGCCGCGGGCGCGGGCGGCGCCACCCGCGACCAGCTCGCTGCCACAATCGGGGCCGCGGGACCAGGCGATGCCGAGGCGGGCCTCCACGCGCTCGCGGAGCTGGTCGTGCAGCTCGTGCTCGCCGACGCGTCCGGCGCCGGCGGCCCGCGGGTCGCGTTCGCCGATGGCGTCTTCGTCGACGCATCGCTCTCGCTCAAGCCTTCCTTCAAGGAGGTCGCCGTAGGCAAGTACAAGGCCGAGACCCACTCCGTGGACTTTCAAACTAAGGTAATCATCCCCTTCCCTCTCTAGCTTGTTCTTCAGACGGCGGCAAGGTTCTTCACCAGAAAAATAGAGTAAAATTCTGCTACACATAACTAGCTACTGTAGTACAATACTGTACACTATTTTACTTGTCCTTGTACATGTCGTCAGGTAGATCTTTTCTTTTTGAAGTTAAAACCTTATATAGATATATAATTTCTGGTGGGCTGCCAGCATACCTCGCTGGCTGACCATGTGGTTGTTTTGTTCCGATGAATATCTTGTCATATTTGCCTAATTCCCTTAACCAGTCTAAATTTATTGTCTTATTGCAAATTTCTCATACAATTTTGTTTAAACACTAACACTAGGTGCTACACTTCTGCTCCTGTCAAATCATGGTGAAAATTACTCCTTAGAGTTTACCTCCGTCCGAATAACACTTGGGATCTACATTGTGAATTATGTGCGTTGTTCGGTTAATCAGAGCATGATTTGATAGCTAGCCAATTTTTTTTTTGTTAATGAAGGGACCTTTTTGGATGTCTAATTCTCACAGTATGCAATCCAAGTGTTTTCAAGCCTGGGGAATTTGGGGACATTACTACTTCACACTTTTAGAACCAATTAGCATCCTTGAAATATCTTAGATTTATACCAAAAATCAACTAGTGATTAGAACCGTGGAAAGGTTAGTACTCCCTCGATCCGTCCAACAAAAGATGTCTCAAGTTTGTTAAAATTTGAATGTATTTAGACATAACTTAATGTATAGATGCATTCAAATTTTGTCAAAGTTGAGACATTTTTTGTTGGACGGAGGGAGTACTAGTATTGAACAGTGGTGCTTCTAGACGGTGTGATGACCATTGACTTCGGTGTTCATCAGCTCATGTGAACTGTCTTTCAGTCATCAGTTGTTGGTGATTTATTTTACAACAGTAATGCTCTTTAGCAGTCATCAGTGACACCATTCTGTCTTTTAATCTTGTTTGGAAGAAAACATTTTCTGGTTTGCCAGAAGTTCTAGAAACTGCAACTTGATTATGTGATACTTTTGTCAGCTGTACTAAGTATGTACTTTGCAATGGTCCAGGCTGCTGAAGTTGCTGGTCAGGTGAATTCATGGGTAGACAAAGTTACATCAGGTCTCATCAAAGAGATCCTCCCTGAAGGGTCTGTTGACAATACCACTAAGATGATTCTTGGTAATGCCCTTTATTTCAAAGGAGCTTGGATCGAGAAGTTTGATGCATCCAAGACGAAAGACGACAAGTTCAACCTTCTTGATGGGAGCTCAGTTCAAGCACCATTTATGTCGAGTACAAAGAAGCAATACCTTTCTTCTTCTGACGGCTTTAATGTACTCAAGCTTCCTTACCAGCAAGGCGAAGACGAGAGGCAGTTCTCCATGTACATTCTTCTTCCAGAAGCACAGGATGGTCTCTGGAGCTTGGCCGAAAAGTTGAGCTCCAAACCAGGGTTCCTGGAGAAGTATCTCCCAACACAGAAGGTTCCAGTCGGACAGTTGAAGCTTCCCAAATTCAAGATAACATTTGGATTTGAAGCATCTGATGTGCTCAAAGGATTGGGGCTCCAGCTGCCATTCAGTGCACAAGCAGACTTCTCGGAGATGGTGGATTCACCCGTGGGACAGAATCTGTGCGTTTCGTCGGTTTTCCACAAGTCGTTTGTCGAAGTGAACGAAGAGGGAACCGAGGCTGCTGCAGCAACTGCTGTTGGATTCGTGCTTCTCTCGATGCCATTGGAGCCCATGAAAATGGATTTCATCGCGGATCACCCTTTTCTCTTCGTGCTCCGAGAAGACATGACCGGGGTGGTGCTGTTCGTTGGCCATGTGGTCAATCCTCTACTTGGTGCATAGTATATGGCCTTGCTTGACGTATGATGTTTATGTTTTCCAATAATGGCTTGCCTCGCCGGTGAGCTGCCGCGTAGTGGTATAATTATGTGTGGCCGGTCTGCCAGGAGATACTCTCTTCATTTCTAAATGCTTGTCGTTGTTTTAGTGCAAACTTGCACTAAAACAACGAGAGAGTACAATTTAAATAATCCTACCATGCTCTTATCTCGTACAAATATCTTGTCAGATTTCATATGCCACGAGCCCACGACTCTGACTATAGTGATCCTCTTCCAATTGTGACACGAATGTTCACGGTGCCTCAAACACTTACCTTAACTGTTACACTGCTACACAAAGACAGACTACAACTCTATGCACAATATTTAACATAATTCTAAAATTCGTGACGAAGTATGTGAATCAGCCCTGTGCATAACCACCGATTAATCTGAATTGTTTAACTGTAGTTGCATTTTCCGTGGTGTTCTTTTTTTTCCCGCGCAGATCCGTGCTGTTCCTTGCGCTGCACGTGGCACCTGCTGCCGGAAGAGGGGCAAACAAAACAGCTCTTGATTCTGTCTGTGCTGCCTGCTGTCTAGCAAGATCAACCGGTCAAACTACACTTTTAGCTGCATGCGTCGTCCGTGCAACCAACCAAAACAAAATCTCGTAGTCACAGCGATCTTTACTCGACCGTGCGATAATGTGGCGGAGGTCCGTTTACTTTCATGTTGTGTTTTTGTTGACCTGAACCATCAAGAAAAGAGCAGGCATGCATGATTTGATATCTGGACAAATGGTAATACACCATTTTTTCTTAAAAATGAAGTGTAAATTTTAGTCTCTGGCTCCACAGTTATCGTGCTAGTCTTGCTCACGTGGCATCTCTTAGTTTTTGTTCTGTTTTTTAAAAGGAGTGCCATCTCTTATTAGTTCGTCCTTTGTTACCCAAGGTTTTGAGCCTCAAATCTGGAGAATTTTTATGGTACCTTGGTACTTTTCAGAAGGGGTCAGGAGTACCAAACAAATCTGTCCGTCCATCTGTTAGGGTAGTTTAGACCTTTTGCCTAGGGTGATTTGGACTTTCACAAGCGCCTCCTGACTGCACACCATGCCGCCGCCTGATCGATCGAACTCCATGCTCCATGTACGAGAGTACAGGACCGATCAAGTTTGCCATCAGTGGCTTGGGCTGACGACAGGCTCGGCCGGCCGGCGTGCTACTGCTTGGACTAAATTTCCTAGATATCGGAGCCAAATCTCGCCACCTCAATACTGGCCGCCGTAATTAACTGCGCTAAGTCCGTCCATCTAGCACTTACCCGGTTATCCCCTGTTAATTGACTTCGTAATTATGATTTTAGCCCCACAAACGATGGTACTCCCCATATTTGATCGATGGTACTCCCCGGTTGCTACCTTGGAGTACAGATAAAATCTGTCCGTTAGATTAGAAGAAATTAACGGCTTATTTTAGTTTATTCAGATTTGAACATAAAAGGCTACATGTCACCGAGCCTCGTTCCATCCTTAGGGCTGGTTCCGTTCACTCCCATTTCCTTTATATTGGCGAGGACTGGGAGAGACCGAGTGAAAAATGAACCATAATCCTTCTTAATCAGTGCCATTACCGGATTGGGTTCAAACCAAGGCCTTAAGGTCTTGTTTGGTACTACTCCAGTATTTTTGTAGTGTTTTCTGTGATATTATGCACTCAAATTGGAAAACACTAAACATTCCAAATGGTTGTTTGCTAGAGAGAGATTATAGGGGATTATCCCTAGTTTCCTCCAAAACACCGCATTTTTGTACCGATTAAAAACACTTCTTGGGTTTTGTTTAAGTGTTTTGGGTGAACAACAAAAACCACCCCCAAATACCAAAACATTAGTAACTACTCCCTCCGATCCTAAATTGTTGTCGAAATATTACATGTATCAAGACGTTTTTTAAGAATAGATACATCCATATTTTGACAAATTTGAGTCAAGAATTTAGAATCAGAGAAAGTAAAAACACACTAGTGCCAAACAAGCCCCAAAAGGTTTGATAAAGTTTCTGGACATTGTTGATCTCCTGCATGTGCTTAGTTGGGCAATTTTGAATTGACTTGCATACAGCACACAAAGTTGCAAACTAGACAATATAGAACGTCGCTCAAGTCACTTGCAGATTTAGCCTCAATGACCTTTAAAAAAAACCGTTGGTTGCATCAGTTGATGGCCTCAATGACTGATTCCTAACGTTGCTATTTGTAACAAACAGATGTTGTGTTTGACGTGACAATGTCGGTACATTTTAGAAAATAATTTATGTTATATTTTGCAGAACCTATGAATTTTCACTTAATGAGAACTATTTCTATCATAGAGAAAAAGAATACTGTGTATATCATAGTACATGTTTTATGAATTATGATCCATGTGTTTAACCCCAATAGTCTAGTATCCACAACACAACATTTTCTTGCATAGTTTTCATCGCTGTCTCATAAGGAAATACTCCATCCGTTTCAAACTAGTTTTAAAATTTGATCAAGGTAATAGAAAAATATACAATACCTACATTATCAAATAAGTATATTACGAAGATATATATCATTACACATTATTTGGTAAAAGTAATTTACAGTTGTAGATACATTGATAATTTTTTCTACAAATTTGGTTAAATTTTGATTTTGCATAAGACTACGGATATCTTGTAATTTGAATAGGAGAAAGCATTCTTTTTAGAGGTCGGCTTGGGCACAACAGCACTCGGTCATCGGCTGGGAAAGTGGGACGCCCCGCGACACCGCACACGCGGTTTCCTGTTTTTTCGTCGCCGTTTTTACATAGGTACCCCTTAATAACTTCTTAATTCGCAGAAAACAAAGCCTACTTCGTTCGGTCGTTCCCATTCCTGATCTTTCTTCTTAGTAACCACAAAACACCCTAAAAACCCTTCAATTTGCCCTTCCCGTTCATTCCCCTCTTCTTGTTCAGTGTACCGAAGACCCGCACTCCGACGAACTACCACCCCAGTCCCCAGCCATGGCAACGGCCGACATCCGCCTCTCCATCTCCCACCAAACCCGCTTCGGCTTCCGCCTCGCCTCCGCCATATCCACCCCCTCCAACCCAGACGGTGCTAAGGGCAACGCCGCCTTCTCCCCTCTCTCCCTCCACGTCGCGCTCAGTCTCATCGCCGCCGGCGCGGGCGGCGCCACCCGCGACCAGCTCGCCGCTACACTCGGAGCCAAGGAACCAGGCGGTGCGGAGGGCCTCCACGCGCTCGCGGAGCAGGTGGTGCAGGTCGTGCTCGCCGACGCTTCCGGCGTCGGCGGCCCGCGGGTCGCCTTCGCCGATGGCGTCTTCGTGGACGCGTCGCTCTCGCTCAAGCCTTCCTTCAAGGAGGTCGCCGTGGGCAAGTACAAGGCCGAGACCCACTCCGTAGACTTCCAAACTAAGGTGCCCCCTCTTCCCTGTCTAGTTACTTCTTGTCACCACTGCAAGGTTCTTCACCGGGAAAAAAAGAATGTAAATACGGAGTACTAATTATCTGCGGAGATAACTAGCTAGTACTACTAGTTTATTTACTTGTTATTTGACATGTCATGCCATCGTTTCTTTAAAAGTAATTGATTTGTGCTGATTGCTGCAGTAATATAGAGATGAATATCGAATCTGGTTAGATTTGGCTAAATCCTTTAACAATTCTAGACTGCAATGCAGTGGTTATTGTCATACAATTTTTTGTAGCACTATGACCTTAAGCACTGTTCTATTGCAACATACGTAGGCAGCCATATAGCAGCCCTGAAACTTCTAGTCTTTCAGTTATTTTTGGTACAAGGGAATGGATGCATATAAATTATGAATGTTTCACTGTTATAGCATCCAAGCTTGTGCAATTTATTTCATTCCATTTCTAGATTAAACTTGTGGTAAGCTTATTAATACCTCGCCATTTTTGTCCAACTTTATTATTGAAGTGTAGGTGTTCACTGACTAGTATGAATGAATTGAACTTTTGATTTATTACTCTTTGTGGTGTCATTTTGGGGTAGCATATAGGCATACTATAAATTATGGTAAAAGTTGCTCTTTACAGTATACCTTCATGTGGATAAACACCTTGGATCTTGCATGTGAATGATGTGTGCTGATCTGTTAATCAGCATGATTTTTTTTGACACAAGATATTTGTGAATCTGATATGATGGTGAGATGGCCTAGTTCCTTATGTGGATATCACTTAATATCATCATGGAAATTTCGTCACAAAAAATCAACTAGTGATCAGAACTGTAGAAATGTTAGTATGGAACAGCGTTGCTTCTAGAGTCTAGATGGTGTAATGACCATTTACTTGAGTATGCTCATCAGCTCATGTGAACTGTCTTTTAATATCAGTTATATGCTACTTTTTAACTACATTACCTTTTGAATCTTGTTTGGATGAAATTTTCTTCTGATTTGTGAAAAGTTTGGTTGTCATTCTAGAAACTACAATTAAATTATGCATTATGCTTTTGACAGTTGTACTAAGTCTTGATGTATGTTCCCTTGGTCCAGGCTGCTGAAGTTGCGGGTCAAGTGAACTCATGGGTAGACAGAGTCACAGCAGGTCTCATCAAAGAGATCCTCCCTGCAGGATCTGTTGACAATACCACTAGACTGGTTCTTGGCAATGCCCTTTATTTCAAGGGAGCTTGGACTGAGAAGTTTGATGCATCTAAGACGAAGGTCGACAAGTTCCACCTTCTTGATGGAAGCTCAGTTCAAGCACCATTCATGTCCAGTACAAAGAAGCAATACCTTTCGTCTTCTGATGGCTTGAAGGTACTTAAGCTTCCTTACCAGCAAGGAGGGGACAAGAGGCAATTCTCCATGTACATTCTTCTTCCAGAAGCACAGAATGGTCTCTGGAGCTTGGCCGAAATGTTGACCTCCAAGCCAGAGTTCCTGGAGAAGCATATCCCAACGCAGAAGGTTCCGGTTGGACAGTTCAAGCTTCCCAAGTTCAAGATATCGTTTGGATTTGAAGCATCCAATTTGCTCAAAGGTTTGGGCCTCCAGCTGCCATTCAGCGCAGAAGCAGATCTTTCAGAGATGGTGGATTCGCCAATGGCACATAGCCTGTATGTCTCGTCCGTTTTCCACAAGTCGTTTGTCGAAGTGAATGAAGAAGGAACCGAGGCTGCTGCAGCAACTGCTGCAGTGGTCACGCTTAGGTCAATCCCAGTAGAGCCTCCGAAACTGGATTTCGTTGCAGATCATCCTTTCCTCTTCCTGATACGTGAAGACGTGACTGGTGTGGTGCTGTTTGTTGGTCACGTGGCAAATCCCCTCCTGTCTCAGTAACGTGTTTTGCTTTGAACCAGTGTCCTGATGCAAGCGACCACATCTGTCGTATGTAAGTGAAGGGTTTGACCGTTTGACCATGCTGCATGTGCAACAAATCGAATAAATGTTTTGTTTTTGAAGTATGTAAGATTATGAAATGACAATAATCCAGAATTGCCGTGGAGCTGTATACCGGTTCAAAGGCGGCTTGATGAAGTATGAGCATTGGCCCTTAGAGAGTTGGGTGGTTAATCGGGGTTGTTTTGTTGATCCTGATTGTGTTCACTGGGTTTGGTTGACAAGTGGCTGATAGCAATGTCATCTTCTGCGTGGCCCTATGTTTCCAGTCATGTGTGCCTAACCTTGTCCAGCTACTGTATTATGGATCTGCGTTCATTGATTATCAGGGAGAGACTAACACGCAGAAATAACTAATCTGAACCAAAAGTGATCTAGCGCGCATGTATAGATCACCTTTTTTCTTTCGAAAAAGGAGGACGTTCCCCCGGCATCAGCCACGGATTCAAGGGGGTCAAAATCACACGCATCCTGCCTCCGTCCCTGCCTGGCATATACGCATGTATCACTGGCTGCAAGAAGTAACAAACAGTTTACAGAACCGAGCGAGCGAGCCTACAAACGCAACGGAATCATACAAAACATCGTCCAAAGAAATGGCTTATTCAGAATCAGCTACTACAGTAGTATATATGTTCATCTCACCTCTGCCAGGATCTGCATGATCATGTACATACTTTGCATTAGCTGCCCGGGTTCCTACTTCCTCATACCGAGTTAATTTTCTCGGTTTTATTAACCAAGGTGGTTCTTCAGTTATTGCTTTAAATTTTAACTTCTTGTTTCAAGTTTTGATTTCGAATTCTCTGTTATCTTTATTATGTTGATTCTTTATCAGTCTTTTCTGATGCAATTCATAGACTATATATATTGGAGTTCCATATATTACTTATTTTCTTTCTTTTTTGTACCATCCCTTCCTTTATTTACGTCTCTTCAGTTTTGCCTCACAACCTAAAAAAACAAGTTTTGTTCATCTTCCATAGCCTTGAAGACCGGAAAAGGTAACAATAATCACTGTATCACATGTAACTTCTCAAAACAAATGATTATTTTTTCAAGGTTTTCAACATCGTTGGAATATTTGAGCTTTGTCGATTTCTATGGAATTTTTAAATAAAACTAGTTTTGATTTGAACCACAACGCAAACACACAATACAAACACACAGATGAACAGAGTACATATACAAAAATACAACAGAGTACCACAACGACGTTGCTGTCCCTTAGTTAAGGAGAACAGCCATACAGGTTACATCCAAAAGGCTTAACCGTAGCACAACACAGAAACTACAGAAACCAACAGTGATAACAAGGGAACAGTTGGGAGTTTATCAAGCATGAGCAGCCGAACTAGCGCGGTATCCTGGAAATGTATCCCTTTCGAGTGTCTTCACTCTTTAATACCTTGGCCATCCTCACACCATCACTGGAAAACACTGCTTCTCTAGGAGTATTCACACCATCACATAGCATATACTATCTCCCCACTGCTTTCCACGTCAAGGTCAGGGTCTGAATCAAGATCTTCCATGTCATCGTCAAGGTCAAGACCATCGTTCAAGAACTGGTTGATTCGAGAACCAGCTGCCGGTATAGTGGCCTCAGCCAGGATCTGCATGATCTCGTCCATACTCTGCATCGGCTGTTCAGGCTCCTCATACTGGTTGCTCATTGTGCTATCATCTATTAGATCAGCTGGGAGATTCTTCAAGAACCATGGATGGTTTCTTATCTCGGGGATTGTGATTCTCTGTATGTTATTATCTGTAGTTATTTATCTCGAAGGAAATATCTACCAACTCAAATGCTACACAACTAAGGAAGTAGTACTCACAGTAGCTGGATTGCCAACAAAGATCTTCGAAATAAGATCTCCGCACTCGGTTGATATGTGGACATAATCTGGAATAGAGTACTGCACACTCAATATCCTCTGGCAAATCAAAATCATTAGTTTTTCTGATCACAATGGTCATGGACATGCAGCTAAGATGGATGGAACGGAAACCTGAATTGTCTTCCTGAAATTCTTTGGCTCGTCAGGATCCTCAAAAGGATATGCACCAACTAACATAACATAAAGCGTTACTCCACACGACCACACATCAGCAATCTTCAAAGAGGAAAAAAGGAATTAGTAATTTAGCTGAATTAGTAACAAAGTCCAGTATCCACGTTATTATACAGCCTGCATCTCACACAAATGGAAAAGCATCGTAATGCAAATATGGTTGCTCAAGCATAGAAAAATGGAGCGAACATTAGGCAGCACAATAGGATCAGGTGATCAGGAAAAGCAGTAGCATCGAACAGAGAATCCCAATATATATGCATACCTTTCCATCATATTCCTTCTTCAGCAGGACCTCAGGAGCAATGTACGCTGGAGTTCCAACAGTTGATTTTGGCTGTGAATGAAGAACCGAAGACTGCAAATGTAGATAACCGCGATAAGCAGGATAAAGTAACAGATTCCAGGGAAGACAAGTTCCCCACACTGAATCTAGAAGACTACAATTGCGTGCAAAGACAACAGACTTTAACTCCAAAATGGGCATGAAAACAGAGTAAAAACATGTTGATTGCTGACAACTATTCCAAATAAGAATGCAACATCACTAAAGGTATGTTCATTTAGTACTACCTTTGAATAGCCAAAGTCACATATCTTGAGGCGAGGAGCTGTGCTCCCGTCCAACAGGGTGTTCTCCAGCTTCAAGTCACGATGACATACTTGCTTAACAGAAGACGGGACAATTTTAGTAATTACCGTAACCGTGCAGCCCCTTGTACAGCTCTAGCACTCCTAATCAAAGAAGCTGAACGAAAAAGGAAAGAGTACCATGGAGTGGCAGTAGCTGACTCCTGATAGCAGCTGCTGGAAAAAGAAACGGGCCTGAAAAGGCAGAAGCGTTGACAATTCGTTACCGTTACTGGCCCGCACATACAGAAACGGAAAGACGTACGTCATGGTGGTGGTGATTGATGAGAAAACAAAATCAATTTTAAGCAGGAAGGAAGGCAGGGTGGCGACCTCGTCCTCGCTGAACCTGCCGGCGTTGCAGATGCGCTCGAAGAGCTCCCCGCCGGAGGCGTACTCCATGACGATGGCGAGGTGCGTCGGGGTGAGGATGACCTCCTTGAAGCGGATGATGTTGGGGTGGCGCAGCGACCGGTGGTTGATGATCTCCCGCTGCACGTTCTCGTCAATCTGCAGGCAACAGCACGCGTTCCACTAAATTCTAATTCCACAGAGGAAGAAAAAGAAAGTAGTACTGTACCTTCTCCCCTCGCTCGATGTACTTGACGGCGACGAGCTGTCCGTCGGCGCGGTTGCGCATGAGGCGCGCGACGCCGAAGTTGCCGGAGCCGATGTCCTTGACGAGCTCGTAGCGGTCGCCGTCGTGCATTATCGGCATGTCCATCCCCGGCCCAACCGTCAGCGCCGCCCGGTCCATCGTCCCTCTTCAGTTTCCCCCACCCTCGCCTCGCCGGCCCGGCGAAGAAAGCTTCCCCGAGCTCAGCGCGCTGCCCCCACACACACCGCGCGCCTCCCCGTGACCTCGCGATCCAACGAGTCCTCCCCGTTTAGCGAACTCCCAAGAGGGTGGAATGGATTCGGTGTGGTTGGGGATTGGGCGGAGGAGGAAACCCACCTCGTGATATCTCTCACAATCTGCCTCGCCCCGCTGCCTTTCCCCCACCTCGCCCGCTGCCTTTATTATTAATAAAATTTTCTCTCTGGTTTCCGCTCTGAGTATGCCCGTGATGTTTTTTAATGGAACAAGTACTCACTGCTTTTGTCTCTCTTCTTGTGCACCGGAGAAGACGAGCGAGCATATGGAGGGGTGGAAGAAACCGACATGTGGGTCGCGGAATTCTGGTCCCACACGTCGGCCTGGTCATTGGGGGGGACAAAAGTCAGATGTCATCCGGAAACAGCGTGGGTCAATGGCGGTATGTTAATATCCGCGTGGGACCGGATGTCAGTGGCGCGGTAGGACGGTGGTTTAGGGGACAGGGGGAGGCGGAAAATACTCCCTCCATTTCACAAAAAATGGCACGCACGCATTTTAAGATTTTGTTTTGACCGACAATTAGACTAATAATTTGAGGTTTATGTGTGACAAAAATTATATCATTGGATTCGTATTTCAAAAACCTTTCCAACGATATAAAATTTGTAACATATAATCTACATACAATTGGTTTAATCATCGGTCAAAGTTCGACCTCGAAAAACGTGGACGCCATTCTTTGTGAAATGAAGGGAGTATGTGAAAGGCTCGGACTGGAAAGCGCAACGCGACGGGTTGAAAGTCGAATCGGCCGCTCCATAGGTATCGGACGGCGAGTCTCGCTCCATAATCCAACTTCGCTAAGAAAAAATCGGTCCACTAGAACGTTAAACTTTTTTTTAGTTTAGCGTTGTAATAAATGCGGGGCCGGGCCGGGCCGGTGCAAACTGTCCAACCATACTCGAGAGAAATAGAAAATCCTGACTAACTGGGCCGGGTGGGCGTGCCGCTTCCACGAACCATTGCAGGGCCCCAACCACGCTGCCACCACTGATCTTCGCCGCCGCGGGTCGGCCGCCTCATCCATCCTCGCCTTCGTCGCCCTTTGCGAAGCCGCTCTGCTTTGCCCGGAGCCCTCACCCCCCCACTCCGTGCTCTCGCCCAGTTCAGGCTGGCAAGGGTTTGGCGTGCTGCTCGCCGGTGAACTTGGGGAGACAATTCGACGGCGACCAAGTAACAGGTAGAATGCTCCTGTTTCTTATCCTCTTGGGTTCTCGTTTCCCACTATGTCTTTTCTCCGGAAAATCTCAAGAATGCAAGTCTAGAAATACCCTCTAGTAGGTCTTCTTTAGAGGTAGGAATTCCAAATACGTTGTAGGAGTCCTGAATTTTATCTCTTGGGGTTCCCAATACCTCGCGAAATCAAAGAACATTAAAAGCAAAGGTTTGGGACTTCGAGTATACGTAGTGCGGATTGCAGTGGCCAGATTTTCCTTTTACTAACGCAAAAGATTGGGCACCTAGTGACTAGTGTGGCCGCGCTCTGAGGCACGGACGGTGGAGGAACTGAACAGTCAGCTGGCAACTACTAATTGGTTCTCAGTCGTAGATGCGTCTCGGCTTGATGTCTCTGCAGTCTGAATGTTTAGCTTCTGTTCGTTTTTCCGGCCTCGGGCGCCTTTGCTTCAAACCTGTGCCACTGTTGGCAGAATTGCTGGCTTTTGATGTTTTCCTTTCGTCCTAGACTTATCTGTATGACATGCTTGGTCTCATTTATAAAATGGGGCTGGGGGGAGACCCTATTTTTCTATATAAAAAAAAACTGCCTATAGTTTACTTCTTTAATTGTTTTCTGGCATGTTCGAGAACAGGAATTCAGTATGCAACAGATGGCGCTATCTGCATTCGTTGCAACCCCCTCCTCATCCTGTAGCAATACCTTATCGGGGTTGAGTACCCGTCGGTCCCAACGTTGGCACAAGAGGCGCAACTGCTGCCAAGTTCAGGCGCAGGCACAAGGACAGTTGCAGTATCAGAAGCTGGGAGACTCAGACCTCCTTATCAGCGAGATCACTCTTGGGACAGTATGTGTATACAGTGCTGATCATGTTGCTGTTGTTGTTACACTTTGTTTACACTCCAGGCTAATTATTCTTTCCTTGATTCTTTCAGATGACATTTGGAGAGCAAAACACAGAGAAGGAAGCCCATGATATGCTGTCATATTCGTTTGATCACGGCATCAATATCCTTGACACCGCTGAAATGGTAGAACTACACGTTTCTTCCTCCCCTTTTTTCTGAAGTTCACTTTATAATTTCAAGTATCAATGAATCCATCCATGCACGATTCATTATCTAAAAAACTCCATGAGTGATTGATCTAGTTTTCACTTTTCAGTTACTAACTTATGTTCCTCTTTTTATGCCTTTTAGTACCCTGTTCCACCCAAGCAAGAGACACAAGGTAGGACTGATCTGTACATAGGAAGGTGGATGCAATCCAAGCCAAGAGACAAGGTACCCTAAACAGGCCCTATTGTTATTATCTTATACTAAACCATTTGTGATTACTTGTTCAAGTCATGCCAGCTTGCTCAGGTTAAGGACAACTACATATGCATGGCACTCATATTTGTTTAATTAAATTGTTGCTACATGTACGTGATTTTGTGATTTGCATATGTTACGCTGAGTCGCAGTCCAAGTTGATGATAATTTTTAGGATCTAGAGAGCATAGTTGTAATAATAAGAACGAAAGTGTTTGACAATGATGATAACTAGGGCTCAGTCTTTACTATCAACAGACCACAAATTTGCCACTTGCAATGGCATCTTTGAGTAGTATCACTGAAAAATGACACTTGCCCATTTTGATTATGTGCATCCAGGTAATTCTAGCCACTAAAGCTTCTGGATACTCGGAGCGATCTTCTTATCTTCGGGATAATGCAAAAGTGGTGCGTGTCGATGCCGCCAATATCAAGGAAAGTGTTGAAAAGAGTCTTTCACGCTTATCCACAGACTACATTGATTTGCTTCAGATACATTGGTTAGTGTTGTATTTTGAAGATTATTATTCCTCAGCATAATCTGCCCATTTCCAGCTTTAATGGCAGACAATCAGTTTCAGAAAGTATTAATATTCATTAGATTACATTTCCGTTGTCAGGTGTTTACTTGTTTATAAACATACTGTCTCAACTTAATTTTATCAAATTCTTCCTCCAAAGGTTTGCTTTATTTCTTCAGGCCTGATAGGTATGTAGCAATATTCGGTGCATTTGGTTATGACTCAACCAAATGGAGGCCAAGCGTTCCATTTGAGGATCAATTGAAAGCTTTCCAGGAGCTAATTGATGAAGGGAAGGTAATATTTTTATTTAGTTGATATTATTAAAAAGGACTCGGTGTATGTTTTTTTTTGTTGGAGAAAGCTAATTTTAACATATTTTCTTTTGGTATGGAGCCATCTAGCAAAAGAACTTGGTAATTATATTTGTTAATGTGTTATTTTCTTGGGGTAAGCTATCGAATTATTCGTGAGCTCATAGCTGATGAGCAAGTCAGGAATGCTCATTCTTACTGTGGAGTTGCAGTGCTCATAGCTTTTGAGCAAGTCAGGCATGCTCGTTCTTACTGGAGTTGCGAAGATTGTTTTGTTAGTGGTCTTGTGTCTTTTATGTATGCTGTCATTATATTTGCTGCACTGCACATAACCTGTTTGAGCTCCTCTTGGAAGCTGGTGTCCCAGTATGAACCTGTGTGTAAGACTGCTTGTGGGGCTTTCAATGAAAGCCGGGCTTAATGCCTTATTCCTAAAAGTAGCTTATGACTTATGAGCATGTGATTGTTTTGTGTTTAGAGGCACATTTGTGTCATTCACTCTCAGCATATTTGAAATGCAGTAAAGAATGCCAGATTATTAATCATTACTGAGCTCACTTTTAGTGTCTGCTCTAGGTACGCTACATCGGTGTTTCCAATGAAACCTCATATGGAGTAATGGAGTTTGTACAGGCTGCGAAGCTTCAAGGACTTCCGAAGATCGTGAGTATCCAGAACAGTTATAGTCTACTTGTGAGATGCCGATTCGAAGGTGCTTGATTCATCAGAATTCTGTTTGGTTCTAAGATCATTTGAGAATTATCTTATATTCTCTTTTCCTCTGAAATCAGTTGCCTCTTATGTCAAATAAACACAAACTGCTGATAAATATTTGCTGCCAACTAATTTACTTCTTAGACATTTCTTTTTTGCTCACAGATATAACTAAAAATAATAGTAGGTGTCACCACCATTGCATTCTACCTAATTGTTATTATGTTGTGTGTTTTTTTTAGTTGATGGTTTCAGAGTGTTCATTCTTTAGTGTATAGCAGTGTGCCTGATATGCTGGACTTGAACTGCATGTTTTGTTTTGTCACAGTTGATCTTGTTGAGGTCTGTCACCCAAATAACTGCAACGTTGGGCTGCTTGCCTACTCCCCATTGGCTGGTGGTGTTCTCAGTGGAAAATATCTTGATGCTAACTCTGGGGATACCAAGCGGAGCAGGCTAAATCTCTTCCCTGGATACATGGAGCGCTACAACGCGTCGTTGGCTAAAGTATGATTTTGAACACTATGAACTAACCACTGAGAATTAAGTTTGTCCTTTCCCACTTGTATGAGGGCTTATCTTTGCTTTTGTTTTCACAGGAAGCAACGAACGAATATGTCAAGCTTGCCAAGAAGCATGGGCTAACCCCTGTCCAGCTTGCCCTTGGCTTTGTGCGTGACCGTCCTTTCATGGCGAGCACCATCATTGGAGCCACCACCATGGTTCAGTTAAAGGAGAACATAGAAGCATTTACCAGCGCTCCACGGCCTCTGCCACCGCAAGTCCTCGACGACATTGAGACTCTTTTCAAGAAGTACAAAGATCCGGCAATCCTCTAGGTGTTTATTCACCTTTTTCATACAAAGGGCAGCAATCCTCAAGACATGCAAAAGAGATCTCCATACAAATACCCAGCAATTTGGCACATTGCTTTGTCTCTCCTCTCTTTTTTTTTGACAGCTTGCTTTGTCTCTTCTCTACTGCTTAATGCCACCACGATGATACTTCCTGGACGTGCATGGAGCAGTATATATTTTTCTTGTGCAGCATATGTAGTATTCTTGATTTCTTTTCGGAAACTTGGCAGATATGTACATGGAGTCCGCTATCAAAATTTCAGCACAATGCGACTGACATTTGACCGCTCTAACGAGCTTGTCAAATCTAATGTGTCCTGAGTGTTTAGAACTCACAAATGTTTGAAACAAATTCATCCAAGTCTGAGACTAAAATCAAATAGCTTGGTGAAGATCAAGAACAAATCATTGGCTGGGTGGTTCTTGGGACGTACTCCCTCCGATCCTAAATTGTTGTTGAAATTGTTGTTGAAATATTACATGTATCTAGGCACCTTTTAAGAGTAGATACATCCATATTTGGGCAAATTTGAGACAAGAATTTAGGATCGGAGGGAGTAGTTCGAATGATTTGACATGGGGTTCGAGTGGATTTTTTTCAATCCTATGGAATCAGTACTAGTGATTTAGTGAAGAATTCCTTTGAAATACTGTGAACGTTTCATGTGATCCAAACGGCAGCGTGGAAAAAAGAAGTCCCTGCGTGAATAGTATTCCTTCAAGATTTTTTTAGTACACGGAATATCTCTGGTCTAATCAACGGGATGGACAAGTCCTAGCATGTTTCTCCATATTTAGCGAATTTCACTATCCAGTAAGCCAAATTTGCTCTGGATAAATTAATTTATTTTTGTGGAGATCCTCGCATGATGCATATATGCATCGACGAGAAAGACATATTTGGTCTGTCGACAGTCCCTTACGTACGTGCGGTTCTAAAACCTTCGACATATCTTTTCACGGTTTAGAAGCACGTTGAACATTTTCGCCATCTCCCTCTCTTTTCTTTTTCTTTTTGAGATGTACGTTGAATATTTTCTGGTTCTCCGCAAGAGTTATCGCTTTCACGAGTTTTCGCCCCAGCTGTGTCTCGTTCGCAGCCTCGCAGGTTGCTGCTGTCCATCGGCGTCAGTCGCAACTCGCAAACCACGTGTCCCCTCCCACCATTCGTCGTGAGAGCTCTTCTCTTCTCATATCATATCAGATCCCTCCCTCCCCCTTTCTCTCTGCCGCATGACACTGCAGGTGCTTCTTTTCGTTCGCCGCTGTTACTGAAGAAGATTGTGTTGGCCAGGGAGTACGTACGTCCACTGAACAAGGATCGATCAGAAACGCTTTTCTTTTCCAAACAATATTGACACAGGTAGGTATCCTTCTGTTTCTTCTCTTTGGTTTTCCGGTTCCCTTTCTGAAGCAGATCATGCCAAGGTTTCCAAACATTTGCCAGATTAAAATGACCGCATGGTCCGGTTTTAGGGACATGGGTGCTCCAAATAGCAGCTTGCAGGAGCGATGCACTTTTATCTTTTCCGATGCCCCAGTATTTGACTGGGTTGGACTTGTCAGATCAACAAGTTTAAGATCCTGGGGGGAGTATTATTTGACTGGGTTGGACTTGTCAGATCAACCTGTTTTTTCTTCTGCCCCCAGCTCTTGTATCTGTTTACGTGTTTCCCCCATGCTCGATTTTCGTTCTTCCTTGTCTGAACCCTTTTCCCTAGCTCTTGTATCCGTTTACGTGTTTCTGTACCTCTTCCTTGATTTCGTTTCGACTTTCTTGGCAACAAATAATACTCCCTCCGATCCATAAAATAAGTGTCGCCTAATTAGTACGCGTACTAACTTAATATAAAATGAGCGACATTTTTTATGGATATAAGGGAATACGTTGGATTGTAAGATGCCTAAGTATTTCGAGGTTTAGTTCTGCTTCTCAATTAGCAATACTTGTTTCGGTTTTCACAAAAAAACAAGGCGACGTATCCGCTGAAAATTCTCATTCGGTGCAAACCTCATAAAAACCATGTTTAAAAGTTTCAAAAAAATTCTACAAAAATACCATATGTTGGGAGTGTGATGTTCTACAAACCTGCAAAATTTCAAGTTCAAAATTAAAAGCATTTGGAAGGAATTAAAAAGAAAAATTTATAATGAATAATGTCAAACACTAAAAAATCACTATTCATGCAGAATTTATTTATTTTGCTGCTACCAAATGAAATTGAGTTTGGACTTGAAATTTTACACATGTATAAAATATCACTTTTCTAACAATTTATTTTTTCTAGAATTTTTGAACTTTTTTCGATAGAGTTTTAACCGGATACTTCGCCAAAAAAACAATGCTTGTTCCAGAAGCGATCTCCAGCGAGCACGAGAGGAGTGTCTTTAGGCCTATCTCAACATCACAATAACCAATAAGTGCCTAGTTAAAAGCTAGACTAAGAATTAATGTAGCATGCATGTCTATCTTCCTCCTTCGTGCATTGGCTTGTTTTCACATTGGAAACCAAAATCACAAAGTAGTTAATATGGATGTACTAATTTAAATTTCTTATTCCCAAAACAAATGGGCTTACAAACTTTTTTTTTTGCATTTTTGAGATGTGCCTACTAAACTTAAAAGGAGTATCTATGAATCGGAAACTAAAATTAGTTTGCTTATGGGCCAATGTTTACTTCTTGATATGTTTGTCTGAATGTGCAAGGACAGGGATTTCAGTATAGCCAACAAATTGTTAGACAAAATTATATGCAACAAATGGTCGTATCTGCGTTCTCTGCAATTTCCTCCTCATCCTATAGAAAAACCTTATCAGGGTTGAATGCCCATCAGTCTCGAAGATGGCACAGAACATGCATAAGCAGCCAAGTTCGGTCGGTGCAGAAACCAGCAAAGTTGCAATACAGGAAGCTGGGAGACTCAGATCTCCTTATCAGCGAGATAACTCTTGGAACAGTATGTACATAGCTGAATTCTACATGGTTATGTTGTTGTTACGTTTCCTTTTTTATAACCCAGGCTAATTGTCTTTCTCCCAGATGACTTTTGGGGAGCAAAACACAGAGAAGGAAGCACACGATATGCTCTCTTATTCTTTTGATCAGGGCATCAACATGCTTGACACTGCGGAAATTGTAAGTACAGATTCCTTCCTTCCCTTCATTAATCGTTTTCTTATCTTGCCGCGAAGGCCATTCAAATTTTAACTGAACTCAAGCATTAGTGATTGATATAGTTTGTCGTTGTTGAACTCTCCTTCTTATTTTGTATGCCTTTAGTACCCAATTCCACCCAAGAAAGAGACTCAGGGAAGGAGTGATTTGTATATAGGCAGGTGGATGCAATCCAAGCCTCGAGATCAGGTACCCCAGTCCGGCAATATAGTTTATTATCTCATACTAAATCCATATAGTGCTGTACAGCCATGAGACTCATCCCTGTTTAGTTACCTTTTTGCTATTTGCACATGATTAATGATTTAATGATTTGCATGTATTACATGTTGAATATATTGGCAATTCTCGAACTAATAGGCTAGCATATCTATCATGGTATGCATGCGTGCCAAAGCAAATCATCAAATGCAAACTGCGGCGTATTGTTAACCGTTTTGGTATTTCTAAGGCGACTGAGAAATGACTATTTCTAACTCGATGCAAACAACCGTCTGATCTAATCACTGAGATTCATACAAGTACAAATGATGAGAAAATCTCAATCGGATAGCTGTGATCGTCAACCGAAAGATAACTATTTATAAGTCAACTGAGAAATGGACACTCCCAATTGTTAACTAATAGGCTAGCATATCTATCTCTTTTTCATGAACGATACAACACAAACTCAACTCTAACAAAAGGATGCTGTAGAAAGTCGATCGAGTACGAGCAGCCACGCGAGGACACTCCGCAGTGTGGCTTCTCGAGGGACGAGGTTCTGGAGGCCTACTCTTCTAAACAACCGTTCATGCGATCAAGGGGGTAGAGAAGTCTAAGCAGTGCAACAAATTGGAATGGTGATTGGTGCGTTGATAAAACATATCCGAACCGATTCAATCTCGGGTTGGCGGCGGGCATAGTGTGGCGAGTGAGTGTGTGGGCGCGTTGTTGTTCCCTCTCCCGGTGCCTCAAGGGACAAGGGGGTCAAACACATCACTATACGGTGGGTTTTTTCATCCTCCCAGGCGGTATGGGACTAAAGTGTTAGACACATGCCATGCAATTAAATATGTCTTTGAGATTTCACGGGAATTAAGTTAACGGGCCTAGCCCATATATTCTAAAATTACACTGATTTATTTCCTTTAAGTTGTTATCAGTGTCTAGTATGTTGACATCATCACTATAACAATAGCAATATCGAAGAATACGTATAGGGCACAGCTCAGGCTTTACTATGGTCAATTATCTGAATTTCGCAGTTGAGATGACATGTTCGAATGGTGTCACGGAAACACCGTGTCCGACCACTTTGTTTCTTTCCAACCAGGTAATTTTGGCCACAAAAGTTTCTGGTTATTCAGATCGCACTTTTCTTCGGGACAATGCAGAAATAGTGCGTGTTGATGCTGCCAATATAAAGGAAAGTGTAGAAAAGAGCCTTTCACGCTTATCTACAGACTACATTGATTTGCTTCAGATACACTGGTTAGTGTTTTTATTTTGAAGGTTGTTCTTGCTGAACATAATTTGCTTATCTAAGGTTGATCTGATTCAACTAAAATTCTTGCTTATCTATTCAACAAAAAGACTGGCTCCAAAGGTTTTCTTGATGTCTTCAGGCCAGATAGGTATGTAGCACTATATGGCGAATTCAGCTATAATTCAACCCAATGGAGGACAAGCGTCCCAATTGAGGATCAACTGAAAGCTCTCCAGGAGCTAATTGATGAAGGAAAGGTAGTATGTTCTATAGCCGATAAGGATATTCCAAACAAGCAAAGTACATGGTGATAACAGTTTTTTTTGTCAGAGAGGGCTAGAATTAAGTGAGATACTTCTGTGTCTTTAGGTCTTGACATAGAGCAATCTTTGTATAAGAATCTATACAAATTCATATCACTTATTTCGGGACGGAGGGAGTACGTTTTGTTAAATGATGTGTATTTTCTTGCGATAGCAGGCACACAAGTATTTTGGAGCACAAATGACAATACGAGATAGCAGATTGTTAACCAGTTTAACTTATGTTTGATCTCTGTCCTAGGTACGCTATATCGGTATTGCCAATGAAACCTCATATGGAGTAATGCAGTTTGTACAGGCTGCAAAGCTTCATGGACTTCCAAAGATCGTGAGCATCCAGAACGGCTATAGTCTACTTGTGAGATGCAGCTTCGAAGGTGAAACAGACGGCCTTGATCTATTCACTTGATTCACTGAACTCTCATCTCCATTCCCATTAGCCAATGCTCCTTGTTCACTAAATGAGAAATATTGACAATTATCTTTGTTTTCACTTGCAATCGAACAAGCAATAACTGCTGATAACCATATGCTGCCAGCTAATTTCCTTCTTTCTTGATCTCAGATATATATGCACCTGAAAAGTATTTCCCATTGCCTTATACTCAATTGGTAATTTATTAGCCAACATGTGTGTGTGTGTGTGTGTGTGTGTGTGTGTTTGTCACAGTTGATCTTGTTGAAGTCTGCCACCCAAACAACTGCAATATTGGGCTGCTTGCCTACTCCCCCTTGGCTAGCGGTGTTCTCAGCGGGAAGTATCTTGATGCCAACTCCGGCAATGCAGACCGTTTCAGGCTAAATCTCTTTCCTGGATACATGCAGCGTTACAAAGCACCATTGGCTAAAGTACGCCAGAAAACTAAGAGCAAGCATTCAAAACTAAATTTAAGTGCATTCTCGTTTACTTTTTTGCTGTCTTGATTTGACAGGAAGCAACCACAGAATATGTCAAGCTTGCAAAGAAGCATGGGCTAACTCCGGTCCAGCTTGCGCTCGGCTTTGTGCGTGACCGCCCGTTCACGACTAGCACAATCATCGGCGCAACCTCCATGGACCAGCTGAAGGAAAACATCGGTGCGTTTATCGGCGCTCCACGGCCTCTGCCGGCGCAAGTTCTCGACGACATCGAGACCATTTTCAAGAGATACAGAGACCCAGCAGTCCTCTAGTTAGTGTTTTAGCTTTTTGATAGAGAAAAGAGCAATCCTCAGGAGATGCAAAAACCCAGCAAACAGTTTGCTGTCGGATCAAAGGAGTTTCCAATGGGTGCTATAAAAAACAAGGAGTTCCCAGTGGGCGCTGTCAAAAAAAAGGAGTTCCAATGTTTGCTCCGGGAACAGAGCTGTTTGTTGTGAAATTCCTGTGTTGACTGCCGTAAACCCTGGTTGCATCCGAACTCATGTTCCATTGGTTGACAAGTTCAGAATAGTCACAATTTCACATAGCACATGCTATGGCAAAGTAACTGTATCTTCCTTGTAGCTGCCCTTGGTCGGCTAAGCAGGATCTCATTTATCCCAGTTAATTGACTTGCTAGTTCAAAATTGGATTTGATGATTTGGCGCATCTCGGACTTGGCAGGAGGGTACATTTGCAGAGGTCTTCTCTCTGTTTATCAGCAGCAACTTCACGAACAAAACAGAGTACAGGTAGGCAAGGCTTTTAGGAGGTTTACTGAACGGATCCACCGTCCGCGTTACAGACGTAGACAATGATATACTGTTGGAAAATGCATGGAAAAGATAATAAAGATCAAACACGTTGGCAGTTTTTTTTTCATCGCCAGAAATTTGTGTCAGCACTACATGTACACAAATTGCAACCCACAATACTAACCAGGCAGTCGACCATCGCTGTGATCAACTTCTCTACCATCTATACACTTCAGTCAGATTTACAGTCAAGCAAAGAATAATCAGCAGGATAACCACATCATCAGTCCAAATTTATTGCAGGATCCAGTCATGCATTAGCCTGGCGCTGTGTTTCTTGCTCGTCATTGTGCCACTCATCAGAGTAGCTGAAATCTTGAGTGTTCCATCCACGGTCGACACGCCGTCTGGCGTCCCTGCGACCACTCACTGCTGTTTCCTGGTCGTGCAATTCAAGCTGTCTTCTTACCCAAGGAGGGTCATCTGGATGAAGCCATAGCTTCTCACGAGTGTCTCTGTGCTTGAAATCAGCGTACTTGACGTGTGGTTTGGATTGTCGGTTGTCCCACCACTCGTAAGGGCTCGCAAAGAAGACTTGCCACAAACGAAGCCGGTCTTTGTACTTATCTTCTTCGAGTACTTGAGCTAATTATGCAACAAAGATGGCACAAGATTAGCAAATATTAATAACAAATATAAGACAGAAAAGGATGCACAAAGTCAAATGAGATATGCATACTGTCAGCAGATGGTGTTGATGCTGGATCTACCGAGTCATCAGAATTCCTGGACTTCTTGTTGTGATCAAGAACGTAATTCAACTCCTTGACATGAATCTAGTGAATGATGGATTTCAAATTATAATATTATTGAAGATGCACATCACAAAAATGTACTTTCAAGCTTAGTAACAACATAGCAACCAAAAAAGATCAATTGATAAGATACTATTCTGGTTATTAATGTTTGACTAGCAAAAATTTATCTGTCTACGGTACACACCATTGAGGCACTGACTAATAAGAAAATTGAATTATATGATCGTTCAGATAGAGTAATAAAAACTATTTTATGAAGACACATGTATATTCAGAGTGATAAAGCATATTTTTCACATACAAAATAAAAGGTACTACTGTCTAACCTTATAGAAAATATGCCGTTCACCCCGTGGACTGACTTTATGATAAGAGCTCAGAAAACCGTATACATAAACAAGGTCGTCGTGCTTCAAATACTTGAGGCCTACATTTGCGAGATCACCACTGAAATTCAATGTCACCCTGTTTAAGTTGTTTATATTGTAAGCATGGTTATGGTGAAATGTCAATTTGGATTAACTGTAATTGAAATAATCATGACTTGAGCAAGGTATATAGGTAATAACTCACACTCTAGAAAAAGAACACAATGAAACTTTTATAAACATTGTACCTTGTGGGCTTGTGATTGTCTTGCACATTTTATAAAAACAAACTTTTCTTTGAAAGACAAACTCTTCTTTAGATCAGAAGATAAACAGGTCTTTGTTAAGCTGGTTTTGATGCTACTAAATTTTCTATTCCATGTTCGGTCGATTTTAGCCACAATTAGGGTAACAGCTTGAACGATCTCAAACACTGAAAATGAAATGAAACCCAAAATAACAAACACTTCTTTGCTCCTACAGTAAACATTCATGCTAACTCAGGAAGGCAGATAAATATTCCTAGTTTAGCATCAAAGGATACAAACCTCACAATCAAATGATTCATCATGTATTACCTCAATAACAGAATCCTATCTTATGAACATCAGGAATAAGCTTGTACTCCCTCCGTTCCATAATTCTTGTCTCAAATTTGCCCAAAAATGGATGTATCTATTCCTAAAAAACGTCTAGATACATGTAATATTTCAACAAGAATTATGAAACGGAGGAAGTACTTACGACATCTCCATCAGCCACCTAACTGGAGCGACTTACAAAATGGGGAGCAATTGCAGATGCTGACCAACAAGGACAAGAGAGACGGACTAGATCACTAGCCATGCATTATGCGTGCCCAGGCACTGAAAAAATTGTAGCCTAGAAGCTTGGAGTCTCATCCTGCTGGAGATGGGTATTGAGTTTGTGTTCTGCCTGTTAGTTACTGGGCGTGTTTGGCTTGCGGGTAAACCTTAAAAACTTCTCCAGCTAGTTGGTTTCCCAGCCATTCTTTCACAAATGTGTTGTAACAAATCTTAGAAAATTTAGCCAAGCTTGGCAACCCAGTTGCCTTTGCTCTACAGAACAGGAACCACAAATCTAACCAACTGATCAAACAGGGCAATCGAGGCATCTACTTTTTCCCCATGAATGTTGAAGACATTCTGCTTCAAGCCAGCAAGTAAGCAGCAACGAAAGCTGCAACCTACCTATTTAGGGGGTTTGTGGTGAGTTAGGGAGACGTAACTGGAAGTCGGATGACCTCGATGACGACGAGGACGAAGAGTGACGAACGGAGAGGAAAGTGTAAGCCAACGGATCTTCTTCGGATCTGCCTTTGCACGGGCGCACCGGCGCGTCGAGGCGGCCGATGAGGCTGCAAGAGTTACAGGAAAGTATCCCCTTCTTCCTCACAACAGAAGGAGCCCGCAGCATCGACATGCGGTACGCCATGCTCTCCACCTGCTCCTCAGCGCCGCCGCCTCCGGCGCTGCCACGGTGGAGGAGACGCCTGCGCGCCGCCGCCGGCAAGCGCGCCGCGGCCGCGAGGGATCGCGGCAGCATCTTCCCGGCCTGTGAGGAATACTGGTTCTGCTTGGAGAAGCCTGGTGGGCCTTTTGGTTTATTTGGGCCTCCTCGCAAGTCGCAACTTTTCATTTTGTTCGATAAAATAGTAAAATTCGCTAAAAAATTGATAAAAGAGTAAAGTAAACATTTGCTCAATTCTCAAAGAAAAACGTACCCCCTCCGTTTCGGTTTATTGGGTTGTTCTCTCAAATCGGCATAGCATAACCAAGGCAGATTTTATCCTGTGTTTTTGACATACCGAAGCAATTACACGGAGGAATACTGTCGTGATCGGCTTTTTAGTTGTTCAATTCAATTTAGGAACAGAACGAGTACTTAAAATGGATTACTAACAATATAAATAGGGGTTTTTACGGCAGGGACAAATAAATATGAGCCCTTCATTGAGCAGATCTAAGGGCTGAGGTAACCCAATACTACGAGTCTAAACGAGTAGTATTTGGCGGTAAAAGTACCGATCGAGCGGGACAGAATCGGCAAACATATCCCGAACGGTCCAAGTATTTCCTTTTTTATGGAAGGAGAAGCGAGCGGAGCTTATTCGGCCGGCCGCACGGCTGCTGCGTGGCTTATAGGGTTAGGCGCGCGTGACTTCTAGGGACGACTCCATCGACGGGCCGCTGGGCTGAACAACAACGGCGACGACTGAGCAGGGAGAAGCGCCGGCGGACGGACGGCCAGGTAGGGTCACGGGTGAGCGTGGCGGACGGCCCGCACGGTCGGCGGCGGACGGAAACGGCGATGCGACGGCGGCAGCCGGGAACAGCGATGGCTGACGGCGGCGGCCGGGAAGGGCTGACGGCGCCGTTTACTTCGAAGGAACTCTGGGTCGGGGGCAGCGTCTTGCGCGTGCGATGCTACGAGATGGGTGGACGAGATTACGACAGGGAACGGCTTCTGGTCCGGCTTCTGAACGGGAGGGCTTCTGCTGGGGCTTCTGAGGGAAAAATAAACAATTAAAATGCCATAATGTGAAATGACGAAAATACCCACGCCGATACTACTGCTCAGCCGGACAAGTAATTTGTACCGTAAAAGAACCAGACCCCTATAAATATTACACCTTCCGTTGATCTTGTATCACTGATCAAGCAGCTTCCATCGGCGTCATATATTCATCGGATAATAATATTGGAAGAAATAGATTCACCCGGCCATAAAGATATACAAAATCGATCATCAAATCACATGATCCGGCGACATCCAGACATGTGTGACGCAAGGGCGGAGCTCAATGGGAGCACCCTGATGCCCAGGCATACAAGACTGAGATTTTTTTTACTAATGCTTTGACTTCTATGGCTTAGTGCATCGGATTAGTTTACTAATAATGCATCTGTTTTTTTCGGTCCACAAGCTTACATACACAGCCACATGTACAAAACTACTACTCCCTCGGTCATGAAATAACTGACATGAATTTGTATAGATTCTTATGCAAATCCACGTCGGTTAATTCGATACGGAAGAAGTACATCAAGATGCATCAGGGTACTAGCACCGACCCGTGTGTGGGTGTGACCATGGATCCCCACACGAAGAAAGTACTAGAGATGCAGATTAGTCTTTCTATAGAGATATTAAGAAATTCTGGCAGCCGACTAGAGATGCAGATTAGTCTTTCTATGGAGAAATTAAGAAACTGTGGCAGCCGTAGAGGAAGTGTAACTGCAGCGGTTTTCAGATTCCTTCAAACACCTATGAGATTGCAACTATTTTTATTTTTATTTTTGCGGGAGATGATTGCAACTATTCATATGGTGTTCTCTTAAATATGGACGTAGAGAGTCTACACAGTGATACATCCAGGTCCAAAGGTGACGTCCGAAGCAATCCAGGGTTTACATATGCATATACTCACCCAGACGGGCGGGGCTGGGTGTAGCATACCTGATGCACAGGCATCACTGTGGAAGATTTTGTTTTAATAATGATTATGAGCTTAATAAGGCCAAGGCATCAGGTTAGGCTAAGAAAAGTGCATAAGGATTTCAGTTCGGAGGGCCGCAAACCTGAAAATTTAATGGTATGTTGAAGCAATGCATCAGGGACACTTTGGCTCCGGATCAGCCCGTACAGTCACCATAGGCAGTGGACAGTGAAGCATACATGCCATGGTTTCCATGACATCTTATTGCCAAGGACTAACGACCTAGAAGGGACGAGTCTTAAACCAGAAGAAACTAGCTGCAAGGCCCAAGCTTGCCTCAGATACACAACGATCAGCTTGCGTGCCAACGCCCAGCAGTGCAAGATTATCAATGAATCACCCCCCACGAGACTCGGACAAAAGCAGAGTACAAAAATAAGCAGACTACCTACTAGCTCTCGACAAACCCCATCGAAGATGAGGCTTTCCACCAGCCTGGCTTTGCTAAAAATAGGGTTACTTTTAAAACATATCGTCCCAAGCTACCATAACTTGAGTGACCAGGATAACTTTATTCTATCGGGTTATGCTATTTAGGTTGGAGTCACGAGAGAAACATGAATGTTAATGTGACATCTAAAGAAGTTAAATCTCAACGAAACCAGGCTACAAAATCTGAAACCTAATCGACATTTCTGTAATACTTCCTCAAGTGCACAAGTTTGTCTAGATATGTAAGTACCTACACAATAAAAATAAAAATCATCTAAATACATATGTATCTAGACAAAGTTGTAAAACTTAATATAAATCAGAAGGAGTATTATGCAAACAAGTCGATCGAGACAACAACAAAAAATATAATGTTGAGTCACTTTCAAGTGTTGCACGTATATACCTAACTGTTATACCGGGACCGGCAATGATGAGACGATACATGGGGATATAAATCGAAGCTACATCAAACAATCATACGGAATACATGACACCGACCCCCAGCTTCAGCACAGTGACATGCAGGTAGCACTACAAGGCGTACACCCTGGAGCCACGGCCGGTTTTAGTTGCCATAAGTGGTTTTTCGTTGCAATAGTGCGCAATCGCAACTAAATATTTTCGTTGGTAGGCGTGGCAAGAAACACCGATGCTATATGGTAATGCAACCGAATTTAGGGTGTCGAAATACCACATGCTTTATTGCAACTAAGGGAGGCGTGACAATAGGGTATTTATGCAACGATCTTTGCGATGCATAAGTTGTATTGCGGAGTTGCTATAGATCTAATGGCAACAACCCATGCTAGTTGTGAAAAAGCATTATTGCGACGCCAGAGTATGGTAGCAATACAGTAATTTGCAACGATATATGGGTGTGACGAAACCCTCTTGGGTGTTGCTATAGTCGTATAGGATATCACGACGAAATAAGAGGCATGGCTATAGTCCATAGGATATCACAACTAAACAAGAGTCATGGCTATAGTCGTATAGGATATCACAACGAAATAAGACTCGTGGCTAGAGGTATAAAGAATATCGCGACGACCCATAAGAGGTAGCAACATGCCTACATAGTATGGCAACGACACATCGCACATCGCAACTAGCCTAAAGGGTATTGCCATAGACCATGTGCCGTCGCAACGTCATATGACACGTTGCTGTAGGCTGACTGCCTATAACCACGAGGAACATGGCGTCGCTACAGGTGAAGGGCTAACGCAACGTTCTAAGAGTCTGGCTATAGGCTCAAAGGATAGTGCCACAAAATTATAGTAGTGGCTACAGGCTCAAAGGCTAGGGCAACGAACTCCGGGATGCGAGGCAACAGGCCCAAAGGGCTACGGCAATGAAATTATAGGAGTGGCTACAGGCGCAAAGGCTAGGGCAACAAACTGAGGGATGCGAGGCAACAGGCCCCTAAGGGCTATGGCAACAAAATCATAGGAGTGGCTACAGGTTCAAACAAAAAATGATCACCGATAGCACATCAAAAAAATGTGACGTTGCTACAAGCTCTACATCGCAACGAAATATGGCACGACGTTGTACGATCTAGGACTGGTGCAACGGCATTGTTTTGGATGTTTAACTGGTAATTCAACTGCAATTATACGACCATAATAGAAATGATGCAAAAATATATATTCCACTGTTGAAATAAATCCAGCATTCACTCTTACAATCTCATGGACACAACGATCTATATCCATAATAAATACATTGTATATATGAAGCTATGGAACCTAGCAATTACTGTCCACTCATCCAATCGAACAACATGGCAGCCTTCATGGGATCACCAATCTTGAGTGTTGTGATTGTGGAACATCTAGCCCCGTTAGGTCTTCATTGTCCTGTTGAAGAGATACATGAACCAAATAGAACATGTCTTGCAATTAAGTAGCAGCAAAATTTAAAACTGAAGTGGCAATGCAAAGTTTGATTTGCATTAGAAAACACAGTTCTAGTTACCTGATCTAACTTGCTTGCTGATCGTGTTTTAGCACGCTGTAACGCCAAATGTTGTGGAGTAATGTATGTTTGATGTGGCCCCTTAGCTGCTTCCTTAGAGAACGCCAGACCTTTAGCTTTGGAAGATTTAGTATTGCGATTTGTGGGTGGCGTATTTTCTTTTTGTGTCTTGGCAGTGATTGCTGGCTGCTTCTGGCATTTTAAAGTTGTTGGAACAATGTTAGCACTGTATATTGAAATGCATATATCCTTGATGCTTGGAAGCATTGTTATATGCCATTACCTGAGGGTGTGTTCCTGTTGTCTTTGCATCATTTATATCCTTAGTCTTTGTAACTTCAAGTTGTGTTGCATCATAGGTATCTGTTGTCTTCATAGTTGCAGGGTCTCTTGCCTCAATGGTTGCAGGGGTACTCTACGCTTTAAAACAAGATGGCAGTTATTAAAAATCGTATGCTGATTTCAAAATTACATAGCCAGTGCAGATTGTTAGCTCTAACGAAATGCATAAATCCACGATTGTTGCAAACATTTTTCAATTTCATTACCTTCGGCAATGGTTCTTGTGTGTGTTGTTCTGTTTCATGAATGATTGCAGCTTCATGTTCTGCATTGTTGGTTTCAGGGGCACTCTACATGTTTACAAAAAAGGGCAGGTGAGATAGCTTTCGTATGGATAGGAGTGGATCACAACTATTTAAATATGTTCATTGCCATAATAAATTAAAGTTGATTACCTTCTGGAAAAGTGTTGATAACCCGTGCTGAGCCAACAAAGCATGAACCTCTTGCATCATTTCTTCTCTAATGGATTTTTTTAGGTCTTCCTTCTCTGCTTCCCTTTCAGCAGCTTCCTTTGCAAGCTTTTCTTTTAATATTTCAACCTCACGGGCTTGTAGTTCTAGTCTTTCTTGAAGCAGTTGGTTTTTGGTTGGATAGGTTGACAAATATCCACGACCATGTAACTTGGTTGTTTTGGTTCCTGTTGTCTCATTGTATGCAGACTGCAAAACAATGTCTTCCTCACCTGCTGTGAGCCTCATCGTTCTTGATTCTCCTTCCAGCAACTCTTCTGAATTTGTCGCACCCAACTTTTCGCGTGCATTTAACTGAGGGAAAGAAACAAGTGCGTTTCATAATTTTGGTCATGTTGTGAAAGAATATTTGAATTTAAATGTGAAATAGCCTGACAATGAAAGATATTTTGGTAGCCTCCTTGCAACCTGGGTACAATTCTTTCTTCGCTTCTTGCATTAAGTTGAAGAATTTCTTTGCAGATTCATTTGGCTCCTCCTTATCACCACTTCCTGTTATTTTTCCATCTATAGCACCACTGATTAGTGATGTAAGAAGATCTTTGGTAGAGCCTGAATCGTCTCGTGCTTCGGCTTCATTGAAGTCACAATCATCATCCATAGGTTCAGCAATGCGACGTTTCTGTTTAATAAAATCCTTATCAAACCCTTTCGTCAGCAAGTGCTGTTCAACCTCTGTTTTTGTTATGTACAGTAGGCAACGACACCTACGACATGGACATGCCGCAGTCTGGCCTGGATAGTTCCCTTGAAGTTCTTTCTCAATGAATTGCTGGAAACCGGCTTGCCACGCTTCATCTGTATGTGGCAATAGCATCCAACTCCTATCAGCATCGTGTGACATCTTAATTTACAGTTCCTGCAGCGATGGAAAAAGAGCGACCAACTGATTTAACACATGCCAAACAAATGTTTCCCTCTTCTCAAATTAATGAATGTGAATATGTAAATTAACCATATATATATTGACAAACTTATTTGGGTTGATACTTATTTGGGTTGAAACTCATAGTGCTGGTAAAGAAAAATGGACAGAGTTTCTGTTAATTCACTCTCTCAACAGCCAGCTTTACGGGCGATACTATCTGAACAACCTGCTTTACCATTGAGAGAAATGTATCAGTCCAGCAAATTCATAGACCTGGTCAGTTTCTTGTCTTAGTGCTAGCTTTTCTTTTCCTGTGAATTATAACTCATTTCTGTAGAGAGTTATGTTTCTTACCTTGATCTGTTCAATTTAGAAGCAAAAAAATTGTTTGAATATGTAGTGCCATTTAATTCAAGTTCTACCCGTCCTAATTTGTGGCATGTAATTTATTTTTATGTAATCTGTTTAATTTTGCACTACCGTTAAGTTCAAATTGCGCCCATATTTTACTGATTGCAAGTTTTATGAAACTGTGGCTTGTATATTCATTTATAGTCTGTTTGGAAGCTGTTTATATTGCCATCTCATAGATCATGGAAGCTTTTTTATTGCTAATGATACATGCATGTTTCTGCTTGAGCAGTACACTTTCATACCTTCTATAACTTAATTTGTATATGTAACCAATGATGTTTCTTTTTGCTGAATGCCCACCAAGCCTAAAATGTGTCTTGGGTAACAAATGCAGGGGAGTGATGTAGTGTTTCTTTGAGCTGAGATTTAAGAGGTAACTTGGTTAGGCTCATCTGGCATCGATTTCTCTGTTTTTACCTGCATAGCCCAACATCAGCATGGCAACATGCCTTCAGAAAAATTAATCCTTCCAAGACCACCGTAGTCTCTTTTTCTATCAGTCATGTGGTACTTAGTTTTATTCTGTTTTGTGACATATGTGGTGAACCAGAATTGAGGGTCTTTGTTATGATAACATACACATAATTATGCTGCTGGGGATCCGTTATTACAAATTTTGAAGTTATATTTTCTTGGGGCTACACGTGGGGGTATGTGTTGCTTATTTTGTAGTAATAGGCTGGAGGGAGGACTTACAGGAAGTGTCTTTTGTATTTGGCCATTAGATTATAAATCTATGGATCAGGGAATCTGCCTGTTTTCAGTAACAAAACCAGGCGCCTGGTTTTTACACTGAAAACAGGCCCCTGTTTTCAAACACAAAAACAGGCGCCTGTCAACTAGACAGACCGCTTTTTTATCTGAACTTTGTGTTTTCCAAACATGGCGAAATGCTATTGGATGTAAAATTGGTTGCTGAGATTTACCTGGCTACAGTAGGAATTGAATTAGACAAAATTGTAGCAGTAGTTTTAAGTTGCCACTTACTTTCAGTAAGGGAGATGTGAATATATTTGGAGCATCCAGTTTTGACCAAGATGTTCTTTTTGGGGGCGGTTTCAGGTGCTAATTCAAAGTTAAGCTGGCTACATCTAGTCCGGTGGGTACCTGTGAAGCCCTTCTAGCGATTCATGAAGCCCCTTCGATTACTCCTTCGTGAGCTGGGTTCAAAGCTAACTGCTAGTTGAGGCAATTAATTAAAGGTGCTAACAGCTAGTGAAGTCCTGTACGTTTCCATAGGATTTGAGTGGTCCGGGCATTCTATTCGGTTCCTGTTCCTATGAATTGTAAACCGAAGAGGGCTGTAATCATATATTCAAGAACATATATGGATAATCGATCTCATACCTGGGCGCGCGATTCCTGCGAGAGGCGTCGTCTCACGTATCGTACGTTCGTCTGCTTTTCTTCTCCTCTCGATTTTCTGGGTTGCTGTTTAATTACAAGCAAGTTTGTCCAATATATATAGATGCAGTACCATGAGCAATCCGAATAGGTGTTGGACACAAATTGCATCCTAGGTATACATGAGCAATCCTAATAGGTGTTGGACACAAATTCTAGTCTGCACCTAGGTATACTCACATGAGCAATCCTAATAGGTGTTGGACACACATTGTATAGTCAGGGTTAGACAAGAAGGCTGTGTGCGTGCCTTGTAAGTGCTGTTCTTTAAAAATGAACCGGAGAAAACCGGGTGAATCGGGCGGTTTTACTGAAAACCGGCGAACCGGACAGTTTAGGCCAAACTGGCCGGTTCAGCTGCTGTTCTGGAAAAATGAAGACCCACAACTAAATAATTCGCGAGAAGCACAGATCAAACTCACGACCTAACTCTTCCCCACAAGGATGCACCTGCTAGCCACTTGAGCTATCAATTCTTGCTTGCTATTGAGGGGAAAACAACTCTTTTATCCTGTTTACATCGTTGGGCCTGTTCTTGAACATTTGTTTCAACTGGGCTGTGCGTCAGTTGGGCTGGGCCAGTTGCGGGCTTCCGGCAAACACGAACGGGATGACCTTCATAAATACGTGCCTTCGCAGATCAAATTAATGTCATGTTCACAAATGTGCAACTAATTCATAATTCCGTCGGCACACTGCGCCTGTCTCCGTTATCTCCCGCCGTTTCTCCACTTGGTGGACACCAGAACTCGATTCGGTCCCATATAAAAAAAAGGGTTGCGAATTTTTCTTTTTTTGCCTTACAAAATAGCGGCCGCTTACATGTGTTGCAATAGAACTTCGATTGTTGCAACCCAGTAAGAGCATGGTTGCTATATCGAAAACTCTCTTGCATCCATTAAGGGTTGCGTTGCTATAAAAAATATGTTTCTGCAACGACTACGTCATGTTGCCATTTTCAATGGCACGTTTGCATCGATTCTGATTTTGATTGCTATATCGAAAACTCTCTTGCATCCATTAAGGGTTGCGTGCTATAAAAAACATGTTTCTGCAACGACTACGTCATGTTGCCATTTCCAATGGCACGTTTGCATCGATTCTGATTTTGGTTGCTATATCCAATAAGCGTTTGCCACCATTCAGCTTTACGTTGCTATTTCTAATGGGTCGTTCGCAACCAGGAAATATCGGTTGCCATAGAAAATCCTTTTGCAGCAAGTACCGTTGGTGTTGTTATATCGAATAGGTCCTTCGCAACGCCCAACAGTTGTTGCTGTATCAAATGCTCTTTTGCAACCCTTACATAACAAGTGGCAATAACGCAGAACTTAAGGCAACGCAAACATCTATCAGGATAATTATCGCAACCCCAATAATTGAAAACACAACAATACAAATCCGTTGCAACATTACCCGCTATTGCAACCACCAGACCCCATATCGCAACCAACACCGAATAATGTTGCAGTATACCCTATCTATTGCATCCGAATTCATCTTGTGGCTAACATTTGCGTGGCACAAGGGTGAAAACCTTGTAGTGTAGGATATACTGCATGTATGCTTGAGCATGAGCCAACAAAAACACAAATAGCAGTGAAGCTTTCTTGGACGACACATCCGAATTCCGAAATATAGCATATCGGCCATCACATTTAAAATAATTAAATTGGCGAAGTAAAAAAGATGATTCCTGAATATACTGCAATTTTGTGAATGTACACTCGATCTTTTGTCAGGGGAAAAGTAAAAAGGAAGCCACGGGGCCTCTTTCTTTTTTTGAGAAACCCGGGCCTTTTTGGAAACATGATATTTGTGTCTTGTTGAATCATGCACATCAGAAGCGAGAAAAGATTAGATAGATATATACATAAAACTGCCATTTTAGATGTTAACACTGGTATTTTGTCAAACCTAAAGCAAAAAAGGCATAAATAATTTAAGAAACAATGTATGTAGGTAGGGAATGTAAACTTAGAGCATTTACAGTGGCAGAGAAGACTATCTTCTTTTATGTGCACCACATCACTTCGAGAAGACAATATGCAACATGTCCTACTACAAAACTACAATAGGTGGCATCTCTTGGTACAATCTCTTGCAGTTAATTACCATATGAATACAAAAACAACATGATGATTAGAATTCATCAATAAAGCATGAAATCTTGTATAATGAGAAAAAATATTATCTTTCTGATGAATAAATCGATTATGTTTTAATTAAGAGAAGACAAACTTTTTTTTTCAATGGTCACTCGTCCAATTGAAACCCCCCCCCCCCCCCACCACCACCACCACCACCACCACCACCCCCAAACGGTAAAAATAAGCTGCTCGGTAGCGAAAACCTTGCATGGCACTGCTAAAATCTTATATCTTACAAGAAGGAATGAGTACTCTCTAATCAGATCGTCTGCATAAATGTATGTTCTTTCGCCGTTTGGGATTTTATTAATTATCTAATGCACAACATGATGACTTCCCTTAGAAAAAATGGTCCAATTATAGCGTCTTCTTTTAAAGGTCCTGCCAATCTATTAAGGGCGTATACAATGAGGTGGCGTCGGTCTTTTCTTAAGGCTGCTGCATAGGATAATTGCTGATGTGGAGGAGAGAGGGTGAAGAGAGGCATGAGCCTTCTCTTAGCTAAGAGATCATCTCTTCACAAGAAGTATAAGGCAAAGAAAAGGCAAACTCCACATTGTACTAGATTTCGCCTTTTATTTGATTAAGTTTATGCATCTAGGCATTAATTGTAAAATATGGCACTAAGAGATGAGCTATTGTACAACATGTTTTGTTGTCTTATACAAATGACGTGGAAGACATAAGAGAAGACATTCTTATTAACCATTGTACATGCCCTAATAACCGTCAACAACATTAATACAAAGAGCCATAGAAGTAATAAAAAATAACAAATATGTGCTTGGACCACGTCGCGACGCAACAAGCAATGAAACGAGCTGAAAGTGGGCCACCATCCTCGCCCCTCCATCATCGGAGCCGGGCAAAGCTTGCCAAAGGAGCGCTTGCAGTACCAAACGGTGGCGAAGTCGTCGTGCTAAAACCCCATAGGATCAATGCAGCAGCGCAACAACCATCGCCAAAGATGAAAACCATAGAGCGGAAGAGCCAGACCCGAAACCACACAGAAGAACCCAAAAGCCAATCGGATCTCGAGGGATTCGTCGGAAAAACCCGAAAAACCGATCGAATCCCAATGAATTTGTTGGACACACAGCTCCACGTGCTCTCTGCCAATGCTAGGCATACCGCCGGAGCGTGGACAGGGGGAGGACCTTATTCTGACTGCAAGATGTTGCCACCGCCTCGCCATCTCGAAGTAGACGCTGAAAAGACATAAAAAAAGAAGTAGACACTGAAGTAGGCTACACTTGATCGTCGTCCCTACCTCTCCTATGACGCCCTTCTCAGACCCGTCCAAATTAATGCATAGCTTGACACGTCGTGATTGCTTGTCATGATTCAAAGTTAAAATTAGTTGAAAAATTGTTTTCTTAGATTGTCAGATTCATTTTATACAAAGATGCAGATACAAGAGAAAAGTCTATTTTCAACCCTGATCTTGTAAGAAAGTCTGAAATGAACCCTAACCTCACAATCCCTGAAATTGAGACACTGACTTTGTTGATCCCGGTCAAACTTAACCTTAGAGTCGTTTGGCACACCGGGGGAAAGGATAATCCTGATCAGAATTTCTCACTACTCTCACTTACATTCTAGACCCATGTGTTATATACATCTTCATCCTTGATATCTCTCTCGTTTCTATCCCTCCTAATCTTCATCACACCATGCACAACACCGAAGCTTTCTGACCGTGGGGAGCGCAACTCCAGCAAACTCTCGGACGAGTGCGGCAGAAACTCGGGATATCTATCCGCAAAAGCAAAAAAAAAACTCAGGATACCTACAGAAATCCGATCCACTTTGATTTTTTTTTTGCTTTTGGACGAACCAGTATAAGAGATTTTACATGGGACCCACACACGTTGTTGACTTAGCAAATCGCCGACATGTCATCGATCCCGCGTGGCCAAACAGCTTTTCTCAAGATCAAGGGTTTAAATGACCAGGATTTATTAGGTTAGGATCCGGAAACCCGGGATTAGAAGATTAGGGTTCGATTCGGACGAGGTCTACAAGGTTAAGGGTTAAAATGAACTTTTCTCCGGATAGAAACCCAAAAGGCCCAATGCACATGTAACAACATTGTATTAACTTGTCTTAGAATTATTCTAAATAGCCAATAATTACGTAACAATTGCGGCATCTAACGCGAGTTTATACTTTCTTCATCCATGTATTCTTAAGCATGTGACTGTACTATTTAGAAATAACTTAGCTACTCTAATTGACGTTCCAACCAACTTGGTACTCATGTGAGACGTGATTGAAAATCCGGAGGAGTCAGCTGTGTTGTACCGAGGATTTGCATCTTAGATCAAGGAGATGATCATGACCGACCTTATTGACTGTGACCATACTAACATGTGACACAACTCAGCGAGATTTGCAGAAAAATAAAGAGTTGCATCTCTTGTGAGTACAGAATGCAGAGAGCTCTTCGACTGCATCACCATAAGAGGTCCAACTCGCTGCGACTAAGTTTAATAGAGCTGTGTTGGGTCCTGAAGAATTTATAAAAGAAACGATTCATGAGCCATGCTCAAAAGGACTAGGAGAATAGACGAGTCTACAAGTAAAAGACAAATTCTTGTTTACTCAGATGAATTCTGATTACTATCTTCTTTTTTTTACATGGAGCAGACCTCATTTATTTTCCTTCACACCTCTCCGTAGCTGTCCACCCGACCGGGCTTTTTGAAAAATGTCCGCCCCACCCGGTTAACATTTTTTTTACAGTTCCTTTGTATTTTTATGGGCGTCGGGCTAAACAGGGCCTGCCCGACCCCGCTGGGCTGGTGGGCCTTCCTTCCGCCTGAGTAGCGGAGTGGGCCATTGACGACCTATACACCCCTTCCTCCCCATCCCGCTGCCGATCGAGCGGCCGAGCCCCCTCGCTCCGTGGCTCTCGTCTTCCTCCTCGCGGGAGCGCTGCCACCCCTCCCTCCCCATCCCGCTGCCTCGCGCCCCAGTCCCCTAGTTCGCCTTCGATTCCTCCTCGCGCGAGCGCCTCCACCACCGCAGGTTGATCTCCCCTTCGATTCTCTCGCTCCCGGCCCTTTCTCCCTCCCATCACCCCACGAACGGAATCCCCGTTTCATATCCTTAATCTTCCCCCAATTCGTGATTGAGGCCAAAATCAAGGTAGGGCGGCCCTCCATCCGTGGTTCTGAGTGCTACGTTTGCGTGAATAATCCTGACCGCGACTTCCTTTTTTCTGATGCAGCCGCAGCCGCCTTGCGACAGCGAGATCCGTGCGCCCGCGGCCGCGATCGACGCCTTCCGGATCTAATTCTGATCTCTCCATCCCGTCCGGCGCCACAGACAGATACATCAGGTGTGTTCTTGTGTCATCTCGTCATGCACTAATTAAGCCACTGAAGAGTGAAGCCATCGATGTCGATGGTAGGTATTAATAACGCGCGCTAATCCGTTCGTGTGTGCAGGAGTAGTGCACACTTGCATATAATTGGGTGGCCGGCCAAGGCCAATCTATTTTCGGCTCTTAATTAATTTGCATTTTTCTGTTAGGATATGTGCTGAGTTTGTTGTTGTTTTCTGTTATTAAGCAGCGTCACAGGAAGGAGAAGATAGAGACCGACGGAGGCAGTTAGGGTTCGTTTCATCTGTGTGGATCGATCTTGGGGACAAAGCCAGGGGATGTCGTCGTCGAGCTCGCCGTGCGCGGCGTGCAAGCTGCTGCGGCGCAAGTGCACGCAGGGGTGCGTGTTCGCGCCCTACTTCCCGCCGGACCAGCCGGCCCGGTTCGCCAACGTCCACAAGGTGTTCGGCGCAAGCAACGTGTCCAAGCTCCTCAACGACCTGCCGCAGGCGCAGCGCGAGGACGCCGTGAACTCGCTGGCCTACGAGGCCGAGGCCCGGCTCCGCGACCCCGTCTACGGCTGCGTGGCCTACATCTCCATCCTCCAGCACAGGATCAAGATGGTGCGCGAGGAGATCGTCAGCACGCGCAAGGAGCTCGCCGGGTACGTCGGCCAGGCGGCGTACGCGCCCTTCCTCCCCGCGCAGCAGCCCCACCACGCCGCTCAGTTCGTCCCCGGCATGGGGCTCCTGCAGCATCCGCAGCAGCACCAGCAGCAGCTGATGGCGGCGATGCATCAGCAGCAGCAGCAGCAGCAACAACAGCAGGGGCCGTACCACCACCAGCAGATCGTGGACGCGCAACACATGGCGGCCGCGGTGGAGGTGGCCGCGCGAGGGAACCAGGACATGATAATGCACCACGGCTTCATGCCCGCAGCCGGCGGACCCACCGTGGCGGTCGTGGCTCCGGAGGCCGCGGCTTACGAGGGTGGAGCGCAGCCGTTCCTCATCCAGCAGCAGCAGCAGCAACCGCATCCTTCCGCCATGACGTCGTACCGCATGGAGCCCTCACCCCCGCCGCAGTCCTCGGGACACTCCCACGTCGACATGCCGCATCATCGTCAGCAGCACACCGACGGCAGCGACGACGGGAGCGGCGGACCTCCACCGCCGACCTGATCTATGTCCTGCATCCGAGTCCCTTCTCGCCGTGTGTCCATGCTCATCTTTAATTTTTCCTCTAGTTTTCTTCTTCATGGTTTCTTTGCTGTTCCTTAATTTGTTGGACATGAGTGTGTCTTGCTCTTGCTGATCATATGATATCGAACTGGCGTCCATACATTGCTCCCGGAAAGCACATCCATGGCTCCCGGAGGCGGACAAGCTGGTGATTCTTGCTCAAGGTATTCTTCGATCCTTCGTAGTGCTCGGACGATTTCTTCGTTCCATTTGTAGTTTTCTGATTGTAACACTTTTTCTTTTCCCTTGAAACGATTCAATGGTGCATAAAAATAGCAGAAAGATATATGTTTTGGTTTAATTGATTCCTTGAAACGAGTTTATTGATTCTCAAAAGTATGCAATGTTCATGGCTTTTGTGTTATACTGGTGATTTTGTTAGTGAAAGTATACTACAGTACTAATGAAGCTTCCAAGAGCCGATCGAGTTGTTTGTTTGTGTGTGGGTGTGTGCCAGCAGTTAATTATTTAAATAGTTGTTTGCTAACTCCAACAATACTGGCACTTTATATCTTAATCACTGTTTTGACCTGTACATTTACAAGACTACTAGTCAACTTTACGTGCACAAATATCACAGAAATTTCAAGATGAAAATATTGATCGTCTAAAAAAAACTGTAAGAATCAACTCCATTTTGGGATCTGGGTATAGAAAAGTTGTAAGAATAGTAATTCCTCCTATTCAAGTTAATTGTCGTAATTTTGTTTAGATACCCATGTAGATTGAAAAGCGTTTAGATACATGTAAATTTAGATAAAATTGTGACAATTAATTTGGATCGGAGGAGTACATTTTATTCAAGTGTACGTATTGCTAAAAACCTTCTGAGCATTACTACGTTGATCATTTGATTGTGACAATAATACACTATTTTCATTACAAATGATGATTTTGGGGCATGCTAAGGACTGGATAGTCTCTGATTCTAAACGACTCTCACGCTTAAATAATAAAATTACTCTTTGCACGAGAAGCAGTACTCCTTGGCTGGGCTCATGCCTGGTTTGCTACAGACTCTCAAGCATTACGGAGTAATACACAGCTTGCTACAGCTTAGCTATGTGCCTAGTCAGCAGAAGTTTTAGATTACGCTTAAGGCAGCATCAAGACAGGACCTGCAGAGCATGCATACTGCCATGTTTAAAATACGCAATATGCTAACATTAATTTCATTTACCCTCCCACACACAGACAAAAAAAACGTTGAGTTGTTTTCTTTTTCGTTATCAAGCCGAATTTATATGTTGTTTTGACTGATAGGCACTTATTGGTTTCTTTCAACAAGTAGATAGAATATAATAAATGAAATTGCAAGTATAGCTAGCACGTAATACATTCTGCACTACGTACACTGGCTTAAATAAATGATTGAGTGCAAATCAACCGTATAGTACTTTAGGTTGATAGTGAACTGGGCTTAGCAGTATTGAACTAAACAATGATATTTGGACATGTACGTGCATATGCATTAATATATTCATCTATCTAGCTACTATATGTCTCTCGCCGGGCAAGCTGTAGCTATGACCCCGCTGCTCTGCAGATCCCAGCGATTTTGACATGGGCATATGCATAACTCCTGAACCCTATCAATTTCAGTCACTGACACATCATACTACTGGAAATATGCTTTGTCAGGCTCTTCATCAGCTGCCTTTATCCCTCACAAGAGCGAGAGCCAAATAAATGCAGGCCAGAAACAGAGGTACGAGTAGCAAAAAGAAATATATGAAGGGAGCCGGTGCAGATCGATAGAGAAAGTAGAGAGGTAGACCGTAGACAGAAGAGCGAGACAGTGTGGTATTGGTCATAGGGGGACGGGCAAATGGTGAAGGAAGCAGCTTGCATGCAGCTGGTGCACGGTCAGGGAGCAGCATGAGCATAAATAAAACTAGAAAGTTGAGAGAGAGAAAAAGCAGCAACGGTTTCGGATTTTGATTTTTCTGTATTATCATTTTAAACTTAATTAGTGCAGTTTGACAACATATCTTTTGTCCACTTCTGGATCTATTGTAATTAAACATAAAGTTATTATTACTTGAAAAAAACATAAAGTTATTAGTGCCATTTAGTTTGCACCCCTATTTTCCTTGTTTCATCCATCTATTCTAAAATTGTTTGTTTGTTAGAATATAAATATTTGTTGTACACATAGAGCTTGTCTAAACCATTACCGAATCAAAAGATTGGACCTGAGGTTTGACGCAATGTGTGTATCATTTCAGATGGATTTCTTTCAATGCTAAGTGACGTATGCCCTGCAACAATGAGTCGCCGACTTCATCAATCTCAAGACGCTCCATGACATACATCTTCGATCTTATGCGATGTATGCAATGTTATAGTAGATATATATTTCTAAACAAAAGAGTAGGGTCAAATAAAGCCCTTTTCCTTTATAATAGTTGCTATGCAAATTAGTTAGAGTAAAATACACCACTAGTCCTTGTATTCGGCAAAAATGAACACTTTAGTTCATGAACTCAAAGAAAGCACACCTAAACCCCTAAACTGGGATTACTGTGTCACTTTAGTTCAAAAATGGTTCGGCGGGGCTTCAACTCGCCACATGGCCGCCACATCGGCTTTGGCCAGGACCGCGTGCTGCTACTCTATTTTCTCAAGGTTCTTTTTGCAAAATCACCATGCTGGTGGGTCATACACTCACATGAGACGAACCGTTCGGCTTCCACACTGGAACTATCCCCCGTAGGAGACGACCCCCCTCGCAGAACCATTGTCGGAGCAGCGGGGGCGAGTAGGCGAGCTCCTTGACGACCCACTTGTTGTAGTTCCCCACCGTGTAGCAGAGGACCGTGGCGCGGCCAAAGCCATCGCTGAAGGGCTGGAGCTCAGCGACCACCACGCAACCGCTGAGCACCATCAGGCCGACATTGGCGTCGTGGCAGCGCACCATGAGGCAGTTCTGCGGATGGAGACAAGTGGCCTCGCCCGTGCCCGTGTGGTAGAGGTGGTAGGTGACCTCGCCCGCGGGCTCCGTTGTGTAGAGGAGCAGGCCGGAGGAGTCGGTGGCAGTGACGTAGGGGTACCTGAAGATGCAGGGCGGGGGGCGGGGGGCGGGAGGCGCGGAACGACACGGTAAGGAGGGAGGGACGCAGGGGGTCGGCGTAGGCGACAGAGACATCGGTGCCCGATGGTAAGGTGTGCTTCGCCTTCTTATCCTTAACAACCTTGGGGATACGGGCAAGGATGGACCACCGCTCCTACGGCGGCGGCATGGCTGAACCGGAGTGTTTGGATCGATTAGGGTTAATTTTTGCATAATTCCGCGGTAATTTTGCAAACCCCCCCCCCTCCCCCTCCCCCTCCCCTGAGAATATAGAGTAGCAACGCGCGGTCCTGGCCGAAGCCGACGTGGCGGCCACATGGCGTGTTGAAGCCGCACCGAACCGTTTTTGGACTAAAGTGACACAATAATCCCAATATAGGGGTTTAAGTGTGCGTTTTCCGAGTTCACGGAAAAAATGTTCATTTTTGCCGAGTTCATGGACTAGTGGTGTATTTTACTCAATTAATTAATTACTTGACCAGATCCAAGACTAAGTGTTAGACATGGTTACTTTGAGATGGTACTTAATCTGACCATCAACTTCTATGCAAACATATTGCCTCACATGAAAATAGTTATACGTTATAATTGAGTAATATTAATTTGAGGTAATTAATGGCCAAACTTAGACATGTTTGGTTGGTAAAAAATTTAGAGGACCTGGATTTTGGATCAGTAATAAGTAATAAGAGACAAAACCTGAGCTCACTTAAATCTATAAATATTTTATAGTGTCCCTTACGTATCATAAGCACAGTGTTGTGCTATGCACTGTCACGATTCTATATAGGTGTGTGTCCTTTCTTCAGAAAGATACAAACCATGCAAGCTGGAGCAGCATGCGGAGATATATATAGTGTCTACTCCTAGCAAATAGCAATATACTCTAGCTATAGCTAGGCATGCATATGCTGATGCTGAAATCATCACCATGCAAAGTGGAAGCAGCGGTACGCTTCCATGATCAGCTTCACATTCTCCCATGCATGTGTGTGTGCTGTGCCCCCGGCCCTCCCTATGACCAACATCCAGCCTAGTCATGGTCAGATCCCTTTCATTGCCAACGATGTTGATCATCCACCAATCGTACACATTGCCTGCTGATCCTGATCATCTCATCACTCTCTAACACATCCCTTTTCGAACCCCACACCCAAACACATCACAATCTCGCTCAGGGGAGAGCTAAGGGTGAAACTAATTAAGGGATTTGTACATGATACGAAATGTTCTACGGAGTATATGAAATTCATAAGGTTGGACTTACGTGGCATCTTTTCTCACGAGGCCCTTGGTATGTTCGGAAATCCTTCCACTTCCTATGCTTTCCGGATAGCACTAGTAATGCATGTGGTACAACAACGTATTTTCGTTGGGATTGCCATTAGCAGTGGCCATGGATTGTGCTGAAACCGATGCGAGCGTTTGCTAACACCCAGGCTGACTTCCCATGTCCCCAACCAAGCGGGCCTTAACTTAATACTTTCTTCATTTTCTATCTTGTCACTCATATTAGTTTAAAAATAAATGGACATACATATTTGTTGGACGAGTACATGAGCAAAAAAAAGTTATGAAGTACTCCTTTCATTTCATAATTCTTGTCGAAATATTACACATATTTAGATGCTTTTTAGAATAGAAACATCCCTTTTTGAACAAATTTGAGACACGAAATATGGAACGGAGGAATTACAATAGAACAAAGTAGAAAAAATCTATATGAGTTGCATGACGAGCAGAGGAAGTACTCGCAGAATTTCTCTCAGGGACGAATTTAAGGGAGGGTGCATAGTGCACTCGTCCCTCCCAACCAATTGCACATCCCTTATAAAATTAGCAAAATTCACATAGAATTTTATTAAATATAGTTATTTGTAAGAGATTTGCCTCCTCCATGATGGTTGAATCCGGAGAGAGTCCCTGGTTTTCGCAAAAAAAGGGAGCGAGTCCTTGGTTTCTTGCCAGTGATAGTTTATGGCTCGTATCATTGTTTAAATAAGAGAAAATTTTAGAAAACCTCAATTTTTGGGGCAGTCGTACACCACCGAACCACACTTATCGTAAAATCGTCCGCAGAACCACACATTTTGAATAGATTGTCTCAAGTAGCCCAAAACCGAGTGGTTGGCAGTTCCACACGATTCTTTGCATGTGGGGCCCAGTGTCAAATGCCACATCGAGATCGACCTAACCCGACCCGTTAACCCGCAGGTAGGAGAAGGAGCGAGGGGTTTAATCGTGGGTTAATGGGGCGGATCGATGCCGACGTGGCATCCGGCCCACCTATAAGGAATCACGTGAAACCATCAAACCACTCGGTTTTAGACTATTTGAGACAGGTCTCAAAATGTGTGATTCTGCGGATGGTTCTTTGATAAGTGTGGCTCGGTGGTACCACTGCCTAAAAACTGCAATTTTCTAAAATTTACTTTTTTAATTAATGATCCCGTGCATGGATAAAAACATGACCTACCTAGCCGGCCACTGGGTTCATGTAGTCAGACACTCAGACTCAGACCCTGTAGAGCATCACCGCATCAGGCATGTGTGACAATGAAGCTTCAATTTGATCTAGCGTGCGCGTGCCGACCAAGAGGGTTCCTTGGTGTACGTGCGAGTGAATTAAAGCGCGCAGTTGTCCCCATGTAAAGCTAGCCTTCCGCCCGCTGGCCATGGTTCGTAGTAGCCTCGTTTGACCCATTATAGAGTAGCTGGGCTATAGCTAGTTGCGTTCGTACACATCAGAAATTCCCAGAGAGCTCAGAGGCTAAAAAACGGGGGGCTGGCGCAACGCATGTTAGCATGCATGCATCCACAGTATCACAATCAATTAATGTCCACGTCATTGCCAATATGTGGTAGAACAGGATCAGGCTCACGTCAATATAGTAGGATCATGACTTCATCAGTAGTAGGACTAATCATGTTCAGAGACTGAATAAGCAAAGATAGATCGATCCCTAGATGCTCTTTTGGCAAGGGACGCGTCGTTGGGCAACAGAGCAAGGGCATATAAATATATGCTCCATTTGATCTGGCCTCGTTATGAACGCACACAGGTAAAGTTTACTTAAAAGGTCTCAAACTACGTACATAAAGCCAAATATACTATGGCTCAAGATAAGAGGAGAAATGAAATCTGCAAGTACATACTGGAGTAGTAGTATTCTAGTATGATGAAGGCCATCACCCAAACCACGGCACATGTTTTTCCTACAGTAACCAACTCCAACTTCGCTGCGCGTGACAGCCGCTACCGAGAGTCCTTGTTCTCAAGACTGAGAGTCTGCATAGAATATTGAAACTTTCTTTTTGTCAAAGACAATAACTGTCATTTTTACGTAGACAAATGGACATTCGTGTTCATTACACAATGGGGAGTAACTAATTAATTTGCACAGATATGTGAGAAACGTGGTTCGTACGTACTGTACTGTACGCTGGCTGGAGAAATCCGATGAATCTTGAATGCAGATCCAGATGGGGCACCGCGCAGCTCTAGGCTCTAGCTATCTAACAGCAGAGGCCTGGCCGGCCGGGGACCTCTGAATTGTTGTTGCTCCTGGGCGCGTTTTGAGTTATTGCTTAGCTACTTACTCCTAGCTACACCGGTCTTGTTCTTGTGCGTCTGCAGCCGAGGCGCAAAGTCGGAATTGTCTCGCTTTCCTCACCCACTTTGTCTGTTACTGTACGATTTTGAGGCTTTGTGTGTATGTGTGTGCAGATCAGCAGATGGATGCATGGTAAATTCCAAGCGTCCAAGATTTCAGTGCCATTTCAATCATTGGACTCGTCCAAAAAGACAAGTTAGCGCTCTTTTCTCCACTCTGGCTCGTTTTAACACCACAGCGTCGTCCTTCCGTGGGCCACCTACAACTCTCTGAGTCTGAAACAGTTCAATTTCCCCCAGAACGATCGATGAAGAAAAATCTGCCTTTCAGGGAAAAAATGCAGTGTTGATCGCCTCAGTAAGCTATAGCTAGCTAGAGATAAGCATGACTAACGGTTGCACTCTTGCAGATGCTATCAACTTGAGGTGAGGAAATGCAGAATTGCGCGATGGTCACATCATTCATGTGGTCCAAATGCCAGGCCAGAAAGGTCCAGATGGTCGGTGACTGGAGATACAGATCGTGAAACCGGACCTGGCCTGCTGGAGAAACCTAACACGGCCCATTCAATTCAAATTCCAGGACCAGATAAATATGAAAAGGTTGCACGTAGCAGTAGCACGTAGTACAGGAAAAGAAGAAAACCACCACAGCCATGAATGTTTCCATGAGAGAACCAAAGAATGATCTTTTCATTCCAGTAGTTCGTGCATTCAATACGTGCGACGACCAAAGATTGATCACGACAAAGAGTTGTAACAGCCTAACAGGACTGGTGAGCAATTTAAGCCATGCATGACTCACCCCAACCAATATTTGTCTTTGTATGTCACTGAAGCGAGAAAGCCAAGATATATTATTTTATGACGTTACAGCCAAGGTTACTCATGGGATTGGTTTTCACCCTGTTCATTCACTAGCAAAATGAGAGGAATGAAATTCTTAGGCAGCTGTGCCACCTAAGGTAGGTACATCATCATCAACTCTAAACATTCGCATTGGTTCCTACTCCACTGGCTTTGAGGCCAAGAGCTTGCACACAGGCATTGTCTCGTTTCTACTCAGTAACTTGAGCGATGGATGGACGGGGATGTCATTCATTAATACTCTATCTCCAATGTCAAGATTTGTCAGGTCCACCTCAATTTTCGGAGGTATGTGCTCAGCTGGGCAGAGATACACCAAGCTGGTCCTTATTTTCTGCAAAAACCCACCTGTATTTACAATTGAATTTGAGGGTTAGGTCAAGCCTAGCAGGAGAATAATTCAGCAACCAGATAATTACATCAAATAACACTAAAGAGCTATGCGATATACATAAAGGTAAGGAGTGCTGCAGATATTAAACATGCCATAATACTCTGCTGTAGTTTGTTATATTTGTTTTCCGCTGAGATGAATGCTTTCTGACATGTTTTCATAAACTACTGTCAGTTTGTCACCTTAACAGACAGAACTTGGGGGATCTCGAGCATATGCTAAATTTGAAAGCTGTTATAAGCTTATGATATCATAAACATGGTGCTTACAGGATGGGTTCTGTGAAAACTTCAAACCGCATTTGTACTGAGGAATGCAATCCCACACTCACCAAGTTTTTTGAGTTATTTGGCTTCTGGAGGAATATAAGCTAATTGAAGTTGGTATTTAGACAGTAAACACAAATTTGTTCCTATCATTGATCGACCTCGATCAGATGCATATTCGGCACCTAATCAATGGATTTATCATTGCAGAAGTAGCAAAGTTGTGGTTGATTCTTTAGACGAGAGGGTTCGATACAACCAGCAACAAATAACAGGTCAGGACAACATACCCACAGATGATGTGAAAGTAAATAATAGAGAACACACACGTGCTCCCTGTAACAAAAAGTCAAAAACAAATGGAAATCTCAAAATCATCAACCCTAGTGTACTGCAGTATTAGAATGCCTACAAACTAAGTAGTACATTGTTACGGAAATTTCATATTGCTCAACATTCATCTTTCCAAAATTCTGGAAGATCTGCTGGAATGCCCACAGTAAATTGTACGTACTCCATTTTTTAAACAATACATGTCATTTTGGGGTTTTCCCAGGACTCCACGTGCAACGTTGGCAATTATTCTTCATATAAAACGATATTACGAAAACATAATTAAAAATCTAATGATGATGTGTTCACTTGACCAAACAAAATAGTTTATAGTCAAATAGACGTTTGACTAATGCATTATAGAACGTCATCCACTTCTGAACGGGGTTGGTAGTTACTATCAAACTCATAGGCATTCCTCACTATTCGAAATTGTCATTGCAGAGTTTATTTTTACCTTATGTAGGGAAATAGATACCCCCTGCTTAAATAAACTGACAAATAGAAGCACATGGGCGACCTTTTGGAACTTTGACTGCTAATATACACACAAAAATTCAGAATTCTCAACAAGTAATGGCATAAATATTTTTTCATCCAGAACACTTCAGTGCCATTATTTTTTAATTTTATATACTAAGAATAGGTGCATGAGGTGCTTAATGGAGAATGTCTCGGTATCCTAAACGCTATCTAATTGGAACAGAGGGACTAATTTCGTATGTAAAGGCCAACATCTTAACAAAACATAAATGGTAAATTAAAGGATAACAGACATTTGTAGACTTATCCACACTTCAGGAATTCACAGTGAAATAGTAGCTTGCACGTACATCTGTTCAGACAATTGGAGATAGTTCACTTGTAAAGCTAAATATGACCAAATTGACCTTTGCCAAGTTATGGTGACATACGAAATAGGTCTAACTTATGATTTAACAATGGCCCACTAAGAAACTGTAACCTTAAGACCAGCGGACATAAGTAAAACCACACATAAAATACATCAGTACGCTACTCGCTTGAAGAGAACAAACAGCATAAGCTTGAAGCCTCTAGAAGCTTGATCGGATTCATGCATACAGCAGGGCTGTGCCTGTTGGGGCGCCTGGTTGTCATGAAGACTGACCGCTGCTGCCTCAAGTTCTTGTTGTACCAGTGGTTGCTGACGATCCACAACACTGCTGGGCCAACAGACTGATGGGCTTGGACTTCTCGGCAGTGTACAATCATGACTTATTGCTTGATTGATAAGGGGTGCAAGTCCTCTCTTATATACGGAGAATCAGAGATAAAAAACTTGGACCTTAGGAAACTAATCTTATCTTTTGCAACAACTGGGATCTTATCCCATATATGAAGATATTATCCTCTAACCGGACAGTTGCGATGCATAACATGGCTAGGTCAGTGCTCACACTTTCTTCGAGGAGGCGCAACAGAGACCAGTCTTTGCTAGTAAGTTTGTGGAAGGAGCTCTTCAAGCTTGCCGGTGTGCACAGGTTCAGCCTTCCATCCTTCCTCAAATGGGCCGCCAGTCAGCCGCCATAGTCTCATCAGAGATGAGCTGCATCAAAGGATGCGTTGGCTGCCATGGGCTGATTACGAGTTTACCACTTTAACATCATCTGCGCCAATCAAGGACATATATGGACATTTGTCTCCATCACTTCGCTCCTTTGGAAAGGGGAGGCGCAAATGTAGGCGGTCGGGTGGCCGCTGTTGAACCATGACCAGTTCCTTCATGACATGCGTGAAAGACTACTTGAAGCACAAGGCTACACTAAGCTATACTACGAAAATAACCACCGCCGTGTCACCTATAAGGTTGGCAAGCGGGCATAGCTCCAACTCCTTCACCACACTACAAGCTGTCATTGCCGGAGGTGCCTCACGACAATCTGTCTCCTTAGAACTATGGCCCATACAGCACTCATGATGTCCCGCGTGCGGTAAGGTGTTGCCAACCCTGGCAAGTGTCGTTCGCAACCAGCCTACCAGGGACCAATGGCAGCTATTGGTCCAGTGGGAGGGCATGGCTCCATGCAATGTTGCCTGAGAAGATGCCAAAGATTATTTGAGCATCGTGAAGACAAGTTGCCTTTAGAAGGGGGTCTGTCATGTAGGGACGTGCTTATCAGCACCGCAGCATGGCACCGCTGGCACCAGCGCAAGGGCCAGGTGCACATGCAACCGGCAAAGAGAGATAGATTTAGTTTGTTAGTTTGTTAGTTGGCAGGTAAATTCCTAGATTTTTTTTGTTAGTATGAGGCTTGATCCTCAGGGTATCCTTATCTCCTGTGTAAGCAGCTGCATTAGCTTGGCCTCTCAGTTGAACAAAGAAATCAAGAAGTTAGTCAATATCTCATCACCAATTCTCTCTTCTTGCCTCATCTATCCAGCCGAATTGCCCCCTTTAGGCAATCAGATGCAACCAACACTAGGTATTTCCCAAGTTCTTACTCTTTGCTGATCCTCCGCAGGAAAACATGAAAAATTGCAGAGTTTATTAATGTAACCACACAAAAAAATGGTTGCCTGTTTTTAAAACCACACCAATTGCTTACTGCCATGGCTAATATGTTCCACAAAGGTGTGGTATTTAGCTAATACTATGGAAATTCTTTGCATGTGTTTCAATATTGAGAAATGGGCATGCTTAGGTTGGTATGTTACCAAAACAATAAAGAGGGATGATACCTTTCTTTAATCCAGGGCAGACATCCTCTCCTTTGAACACCACAGGCAAATTCACCTTGATCATTGTTCCCTCATCTGCTTGCACCATCACCAAGTTCAATATATTCCCTGTTGATTCATCTGTATGCACCTGCATACACAAGAGCACACATATCATCCACGATGATCTGCATGCCAAATGGTATGGAACTCCTCGCCTCATTATTGATCCAACCAATTTCTCCAAATGTGCTTTAAACATACTCCCTCCGTCCACAAATAAGTGTACTTTTGGGTTTAAAATTTGTCCACAAAAGAGTGTATCTCTCACTATCCAAAGCACTTTAGACTAAGAAAAAAATGCTTCTCTCATTACACAGAAAATCAAACCCAATAACATTTCTTCATACACTTAGCTCATTGGTGGTTGGCATCTTCCCAATGCATTTTCTAGCTCAATACTTAATTTTCTTGGAAAACATCAAACGTACACTCTTTCGCGGACGGAGGAAGTGCAGAATTAAATTATGAGCAGGGACGTGAAAAAGCAATAGATAAAAGCTTAAAAGTAATTTCCATAAGAGACCTTGCAAAATAAGCAGGAGACAGATACATGACAAAAGATTAGTCGTTTGAACTAACCAATCAATAAAAGAGATTATGATCAGGATAATAGGCATGTCCAGGGAATTTCTGTAAGCTAGTACAGGGACCGCACAGTGGCTATGGCTGTTCTATCATGAAGCAATCAGCAATTTGCTACGAGGGGTTACCCTAATGTGCATTTCGTCGAACACAGGTTGAGCGAAGAACATCGCCACAATGAAAGAGCACAAAGAATCAGATCCTGGATACATGCTCAATATTTGATGGAAATGCAGAAGTGTTTGATATACCTTGATTGGGAGGACGGTGCCAGAGTGCACGACGGCGGTGGATCGCTCGCCAGCGCGGACCTGGAGACGGACCGGGGTGGAGAGGAAGTAGGGCGACTGCTTCAGCATCTCACTGAGCTGCTTCCTGTCGGTGGTCAGGAGCTTCCGGTGGGCGACCCCTTCGCCGGGCCCGGCGCCAGCTAGCGTGAGCAGCACGGCCGGCACATGGCCGTTGCGGCGCTCGCGCGCCGCCGCGCGCGGGCCGGTCGTCTCGCGCGGCACCGCCTGGATCGTGTGGTGGTACGACGCCGAGGCCGCGCGCCGCCAGGGGACCGCCTTGCGGAGCGCCTCCTCGACGGCGGCGGCGCCGCCCTTGCCGCGGAGACACTGCGCCATTTTCGGGTTCTGGGTTTAGGGAAAGAATGCTGGGCTTTTTTGTCTGGTCGTTCCGCTCTGGTAACTTGTTTGTTTCGCGTGATCTAGTGGTTCTTCCTGGGCCTTTTCTCCGCAGTGATGGGCCTCCCGATGAAGGCTTTTGCGTGGACTGTGAAATGAGTGACCGTCGTCGAACCCCCAGCGGCTAGCCTCTCTGGATCTCGTTCTCTTTTGACTCTGAAAAAGAACCCGGAAAATCCTCGCCGCCCCTTTTTTCTTCTCTCGCGCGCCATATTGCTGGCGGCGCGGTCGCGCGGAGCTTTGGCCTCGCCGGAGCCTAATCCCCTCAGGCCCTCACCCTCCATTCTCTCCCAAAAGCACCCTAATCGCGGGCGAAGGACACCTCGGCTCGCCTCTCCGTTTCTATCTATCTCTTGCTCGTTTCACGCCGGCGGTGGGTGAGACCGCCTAGGGGGACGCAGCGATGTCGTCCGCGGCGGGGGCGCCATCGGATGGCGGAGGAGATAGGCCGTGGCAGTCATACCACACCGCGTACACCAACGGCAAAGCCGGTAAATGCACGTCCCCGCTCTTTTTGCTTGAGATTGCGCCGGTAGGGTTTGGACCATTTTGCTGGTCGCCGCGTTGGTGTGAATCTCACGGCATGAATCAGTTCAACTGTCTTGTAGTTTTCTCTGTATTGATTTACTCATTGCGCCACAGAACACTGGACTAAATTTTGCGGTTTATCTTAGGAAATTTGTAGCAGGTCTACTACTCAAAATTTGTCCTGGTTTCAGTTTTTTTTTCCTTTCCGATCATGTGTAGCGACCATTAAGTGCACATTTGGAAAGACAAATTTAACCCTGGTGGTTTTAATTTCATTTTGTCTTATCACATGGTTAGGCAGTTAGCAACATCCTTGAGGCTTTGTTTGGATGTCTGAATTCAACCCACGGAATTGAATTGGGCTGGAATACCAAATCCACCAGGGCATTGAAATGGACTGCAATTCAATTCTTTTGTTTGGATGTACATGTATTCAGTAGTTGGAATCTGAGAAGACCAACCAATTCCACGATGTGTTTGGATGGTGAATGTATTGAATTGCATTCTCATGTCAGAGTCTCGTCCCCGTCCCGTCCCCATCCCTATCCCGATCTGAAATCACCGGCTGCCACCGAATGAGCGTGGCCTCCGGCCTCCCTTCACCGGCACTCCTCTTCGCCTTCCAGTCCCAGCAAGCATCCATCAACTTCCCACACCGCCGTGCGCCCGTGTCCGCCGCTCTCCTTCCCATACCTCGACAGCCCCTTCCCTAGTTCCCTCTGTACAAGGTCGATGTGTAGCCAGCAGCAGCGCCGCGCAGTTGGCCTGCCGGTAGCTCGAGGAGCACGACAGGGAGGGGAGGAGGAAGGGGAGCTGCGATGCCGGCGGGTTGCCCGCGACGGTTGAGGACCCGGTGGAGGCGGCTGGAGGAGAAGGAAGGAGGGGCTGAGCGCGAGCAACGCCGGCGAGTGCGAGAGGAGCGTGGCGTCGGAGATAGGTAGCACCACGAGAACCGCCCGCCCCGAGGTCTGCCGGTGGTCGCGCCTCCTCTTCCCCAGATGCAGCAACGAGCGCTTCTCTATTTTCTTTTCCAGGGGAGAACGAACCGGTAACTAGCGAGCGGAGCAATTCTGCGAATACAGAGCGGGAGGGCTCGGAATTGAGCGCTGGCTCGCGTAGGTGGGCGGGCGGGGAGCTCGGAATTCGGGAACGTTTCCAGCCGTCAATACCGAGGCCACCCAAACAGCTGAATTCGGCCATCCGAATACCAATTCACGATTCTGGCTCTGAATACAGACATCCAAACGCAGTGTGAAGGAAATTTGGAGTTGCATCATCTACATTTTTTGTCGGGCATTTTGTTAGCAGTGACCACGGTGTGGTGTTTCTAGTATATAAGGTGTTGGCGTGCTGTACTTCCGGAACATAGAATAGTTGACGATTGAGCATGTTACACATCTTTGGTCCTTATTCTCTTGTTATGTCGCATTAGGAATGGAGGGAGTTGACAAAGAGAAGGTGCAGAAGGTAATTTATGAAATGAGCAAGGGTTCAAAATATTTCGAAAATGAGCAGAAGAAGGAGGCAATTACCAAACAAAAAATTGAACATCTGCGTGCACAGTGTGCAAAGCTAAATGACAATGACATATCACATTTTCAGAAGGTACGAGGGAGCAGTTTTCTGCCAACTATGTTTGTTGGTTCTTATGTTCTTAGTTTGTACACTATGCTTGAATTCCGACTTGTACTGCCTGCTATGCCCCGCCATGAGTGCCTCTGTGCTCTTTCCTCCACAACTTAGTTGATGATCGATTGATGATAAAGATCATCTAAAATACAGCAAAAATATTTGATTCCTGCAGTGTACTATCAAATGATCAATTCATCAATATTTACATCTATACCTATGTGCTCTAGAGATATTCATATTTGCATTGGCACATTGATGATCTTCCCCAGGTTTGTTGATCTTGACCTGGCACGTCCATATGAGTTGTTTGATCAGGGGTCTTAATCTGGTCTGAGCTATGGTATATTGCATGTACTGTCTTAGCATCACTTATTTGTACTGAAGCCAGTTTGATAAACTAGCATGACTGCATGATTTATATGTGCTTGTTTTTTATTCAATTGATTTTACTTTGGTCTTTTATGCATTTATTCCTATGTAATAACACAATTCAGGTTGCTGAAAAGAAAATTTTAGAGTTGGAAGCTTCACGAGATCTTTCAAAGATCTGGCTTCACACTGACATGGATGCTTTCTATGCTGCTGTTGAGATATTGGAAAATCCATCCTTAAAGGGGAAACCGTTGGCAGTAGGTAGCATGTCTATGATAGCTACCGCTAGTTATGAGGTTAGAACACTTGGTTCTTATAAATACAATTCTTGTAATCACTTCAAATTGATTAAATTTTCTTTACTTTCCTGTGGAATATGATTCATGAAGAATCGTCTAATGCTAATGAGTATTATCTACTCCCTCCGTCCCATAATTCTTGTCTCAAATTTGCCCAAATATGGATGTATCTATTCCTAAAAAGCGTCTAAATACATGTAATATTTTGACAAGAATTATGGGACGGAGGGAGTACTTGATTATCCCAAACTGAGCTAGGCTGTTTTTCTGCATTTGTCAAAAGTGCACGTAATGTTCGGCTGTTCGCCGTTATCTGATGTGTGGCGTAATTAATTGACTCGTGCAGGCACGGAAATTTGGAGTTCGTGCAGCAATGCCTGGTTTTATTGGATGTAAACTGTGTCCTGACTTGGTTTTTGTGCGTCCAAATTTTGAGAGATACACTCATTACAGTGAATTAGCAAGAAAAGGTGTTCAAAAGAATGTTCATTTAGCAAGCTTTGTTATATGTGCTATACAATATGCTGAGCAGAATTCATTATTTTGCCTTCTAGTTTTTCAGAGGTATGATCCCAACTTCTTTGCAACAAGTCTAGATGAAGCATACCTCAATATTACAGAAGTCTGCATAGAGAGAGGCATTACGGGTGAGGAGGTAAGCTTAAACTTTTATCAATAAACACAACTTCCTGGTGGCTTATTTATCAAGTGCATGTGATCATATGACCTGATTTGCAGTCCATGATTCACATTGTTGTTTTAACATGCTAGTACCGTGTAAGCAAAGTATGCTGATTACATTGCCTGTGTTTCATTTAAAGGTTGCCTCTGAGCTTAGGGGTGCCATTCACCAAGAAACTGGTCTAACATGTAGTGTTGGGGTTGCTCCGAACCGCATGATTGCAAAGGTCAGAGTCTGAGTTTCTTTTCTACCTTTTTTTGCTTAACTTGGAAGGGGCAATGGACTGGTCATGCTGTGTCAAGTGGGTTAAAATTAAAGGAAGTAATAAGCTGAGGTTTATTGATTGGTACTGGCAAGGAGTTTGCCTTTTGTAGCCATTGTAGGTTACAATCAGAAAGGTTGTTTACCACACATGACTGAATATTTCTTCGGCTAACGCATCATCTTTACTCGTCTTAATATTTTTTTTACGTTCTTATAATTGTTCTGGAGTCTCTTTGCTAGGTTTGCTCTGATATTAACAAGCCTAATGGACAATTTATTCTGCCAAATGAACGGGATGCTGTGACGACATTTGTATCAACCTTACCTATAAGAAAGGTACACTTCTATATCAAGAAGGGGTCTTGTTTGTTCTGGACGTGTTTTATTAGCATAGTATTCTTCCTTTCCTTTTTATATTTTATATATTATCAGTTTTACCTTGGGTAGCCCATGATATACTTGAACCAGTATACAAAAATTTCTCACCTGAATTCATGACATAGATCCTGAGAATATTTGTACTTCTTTAAATTTATGAATTCCTATTTATCTTTGGTTAAGATGGAATATTATTTAGCAGCAGCTACTAAGTGCTGTTCTTCTTTGGAAATTCATGAAAAGACAAAAACTGATATGTTATTTGAAGATTTCTATATGCAGATAGGTGGTATAGGTAAGGTAACAGAACAGATGCTACATCAGGTTCTTGGAATTACTACATGCCAGCAGATGCTACAAAAGGCTGCTTTCTTATGTGCTCTTTTTTCTGAAGGCTCCACTGGTACGTATGCTAACTACAGTTTTTATTGTTCTGTTTCAAGCTTTCAGCAAGCTATATTGTGTATTTATATCTATCAAAATCAGGATATCAGAAATCAATGTTCTGGAACCAAGACAAGTCATTTTCTTTCTTGATATGTTCTTTCAATGTATTTCAGATTTCTTTCTTTCGGTTGGCCTTGGATTAGGAGGTACAGAAACTCCTGAGCATAGGCTAAGAAAAAGCATGAGTTGCGAGCGAACTTTCTCTGCGACAAACGACTATTCTTTGCAGTTTGAGAAGTTAGGTAAATATCCTTAATATGTAATTGTTTTGGATTTCAATTGTTGAAGCTAGTTCAACAACTTCGCATGTTACCATCACATATCCTTGGTGCTTAATCACTATGTTTTGTTACAGAAGACCATTTCTTGCTATATAAGAGTTTTTTCTGCTCTTTTAGCTCAATGGTTATATGCAGTGTACAAAATCCTCTACTAGAAATAGCATACTTTATGATCCTCTACTAGAAATGGCATACTTGAATGATATGTTTTATTTATTTCCTAAATGCAAAATGTATATATTACCCCCTTAGAACTCTCTGGTTCGTCAAATTTCAACCCTGAACTCCTAAACCTTTTAAGTGTATGTTATGTACTCCCTCCGATCCTAAATTCTTGTCGTTGTTTTAGTTTAAATTTGTACTAAAACAATGACAACAATTTAGGATCGGAGGAAGTACCTTTTACTTTCCTTAATGATGGATCACTTATAATTGTTACTAGAATAAGCATCACTAAATCTGTTCCGTCTTTGCAGCAATTTCAGGCTAAAAGAATAGAGTAGTTGCCATGACTTTGGAAAATATTGGCAACAATATGATTTTGTCTGATGTTGTAAATACCTTAAAGTACATAAAAACCATCTTTGTGAGAATAAACCCTCTAGGGACATTACAGAATGTGGTTTAGGACTTTTCCTATGCTGCTGCAGCTGATGTGACAATTTGTTAATGTGTCTTCAGTGCTCGTCTCACCACATTATTATCTATTCTTAGATAATCTCGCCGAAAATTTAGCTGATGACCTGCAAAAGGAGTGCTTGAAGGGAAGGACGCTAACACTGAAACTAAAGACTGCAGCTTTTGAGGTTTTTCATCTCCATGTGTATAAAATTGACTAGTTTGTGGTAACTATTGGACGGAGTCTACCAAAGGAGATGGTTTTGAGTTAACCAACCATCTAAACCAGGTTAGGACGCGAGCAGCAACTGCACAAAGCTACATCAGCTCCAAGGAAGACATCCTGATTTGTGCTAAGAAGTTGCTTAAGGCTGAACTGCCTCTTTCTTTAAGATTGATGGGTAAGTGTGGGCATCTGAAATATTTTCTTCGAGTCAAGTTTGATGATTACTAGTTGACAGGAGCTTCTACCGGTTCCACTTTGGGCTTCTGAGCTTTTAAGAAAGATCAGATCACAAAAACCTGTACTGGAATCTCATTGTCAGTGAAGTGATAATTACAAACTTACGTTGGCCGGGTCATCCTCAAGTTGGTCTAGCTGCTCTGACAGCCAAGGGCATGTGATTCTGGCTTGGTGCATGTTTCACTTTTTTTACCTTGCAATTGAAATACAATGAACACAGAAGGCCTGCATGTTGGTCTTTTGTGTCTCTGTAATTCGATGTAATTTGTTTTGCATTGAACTTATTGCATTATCCATACATGGCTTGTCTTTGCTCATGCTTCTCAGGGAAGTCAGTCTAACTGTCATGCTAATACATTTACAGGGTTGCGCATGTCTCACCTTTGTGGCGAGAAGGATGATCCAACTATCCCAACACAAAAGACACTAGATCGGTTTTTTCGTTTGTCAGATAATAACTCGAATGTCAACCGAACAAATGGTGCAAGTTCCAATGATGCCTCAGGAGGGGATGACTGTAATATTGGTGCGACAACGAAGGATGAGTGTTTGATACATGATGCTGTTACTGATATCTCCAGTGATCAACATACATTCTTCTCAAATGATGAGAACATATTTGTTCCAGAAGAAAGGAGCTCGGTCAATTATGATAATGAGGTTGTCTCAAGCAACCTACTTACTTGTGATGATTTAGGTGGAACAAAATTAGATGGCAACACTTCCAATTCGAAGGTATGTGCCTCAATATCTAATCTAAAATCTTGCTCGACATTTTCGCAGCCAAGAGAAAAGGACAATTGCCCCACCCCACCCATTTCTTCTACCGAGATTGTTCATGATGCTTGATGATAGAAATAATCGAACCCTGTTGTTCATACAGGTTACACAGAGTGAGAAGTTTGATGATCTGAGCCACTTCACCAGCTGCAAAGCTTCTGCTTCATCGAGCAAACCCAACCAGCAATTTTGGGTAGATGGCTACATTTGTTCCCTCTGTGGATTCGAACTACCTCCGTGTTTTGAGGAGGAAAGGCAAGAACATTCAGACTTCCACTTGGCTGAACTGTTGCAACAGGAAGAAGCATTAGACAGCAGCGGGCACCTCACAAAGGAAAGGTATGTCTCAGTTTGCATATGCTCACGGATATGTTGTTTCCTGTTGCTTTTGTGCTTCTGCTACCACAATATCATCTAACTAGCTGTAGCAACTGATGTGTTCATTAGGGTCTTGCTTGCACACATACTAAAGATTATGCTTAAATTTAAGCATATGCTATATGCTTAAATTTTTAACCTAAACTCCAACCATTATATGAAAGAAAAATAGATGAGTTGAATGAACGACTATGAAACATAGCTTTTTATATCCCTTTATTCTGACACCATTTAGAATGAGATGAACAGGTTGTAACATTTGTCTGTCTCCATTATGCTTGTATAAAGTTTATTCTTGTATCTGGCAGGTTGGCTGAAAGGCAGTCTACTACACCCACACCTAAGAAGAAACTGAAGTCATCCAAAGAAGGAAAACATATACCTATTGATTCTTTCTTCCTAAAGCATAATAAGAAGTTGTAAGATATCATCTACTCCCTCCGATCCTAAATTGTTGTCGAAATATTACATGTATCTAGACGCTTTTTAAGAATAGATACATCCATATTTGGGCAAATTTGAGTCAAGAATTTAGGATCAGAGGGAGTACATATGTTTAGGCAACATTGTAATCCTCCCGAGTGGATTCCCCCTTTAACAAACTGGTGTACAGGTACTTCTTTTCTGTTCGTAAGAATACTATGTAAACTCACCTCGGGACACTTAGTTACTGGTTGTGAAAGACGGTGAGTTGTCTGAAGATAAAATGATGTCGATGTGGAAGCCTGCACAGGCACCACTGAACCACTTCTGCTAGGAGTTTCAGCAAAGAAAACAATTATGTTCCGTTTCTAGAGTTTCTATGCTCACTTGACGTTTCGGATTCATGTAAAAATCCCGGCCTGGATGCATCGGCGTTCATAGAGAAGTTCTATGTCATGACGAAACCTGAAGTCAAGACACTCGGTAGTTCTCATTGTTCAGACTAAAAAAGGAAGATACGGTACTCCATATGACATGAGTATAGGGGAGGATGGATGGCAACAGATGGTATGGTTAATTAGGATCACTCAAGCCGGCGTTCGGAACGTATAAATATTCTTGGCATGCGGTTTCTAGCTTGAGATACATACGTTTCAGTGTGTCAATCGACCACCACAATGTGAGTCAGTCTAGCCCATTCTACGATATTCTCTAAGATGGACGTCGAGACGATAAAAGACTAAACTTTGGTGCAGACCCTAGCATCCTTGTAGATTTTGCCCGGCCTGCAGAGGTATCCCTGGTCCGGCGCGCAATGCGCGTCCTGCGAGCAAACGCACATCCCTTCCAGCGCGCACCCGGGCGCGTCCTTGGTCAGCGCGGCGGCAACACCCCCAATGCCGAGCATCATGTCGCTCCAATCGCTGGAGAAGAGTCCGTCGGGGTCATAGGCGTCCTTGACACGCAGGAACCGGCGCATCCCGGGGTACTTGCCCGCGGCATCGGCGAAGGCGAGGTTCCGGTTCTTTCCCCAGTGCGGCAGCCCGCCGTACTTGAACAGCCCCATCTGCTCGATCTCCTCCATCACGTCCTCGTGCACCCGCGCCTTGGACGGGTCCCGGCTGCGGTAGTACGTCATGTCGAAGTCCACCATGTCGGTCGAGATCTCCCCGCGGGCCGGGGGTTTCCCGAGGTGCGCCGAGGAGGACTTCACGTAGCGCATCAGGATCCCGTCGTAGAGCTCCACGCCGCAGAGGGACTTCGGGTTCAGGTCACGGAGCCGCTGGACCTCGGCCACGAACGCCCCGGCGCGGCTGACCGGCAGGCTGAAGGTCGTCTGGTGGAAGAAGCTGGCGCCCCTGACGCGCGGGTCCCACGCGCAGGCGGTCTGCAGCGAGTCCTCGGGCCCGCTCAGGCAGCCCCCCGACGCCTGCATCCGGTGCTGCGGGCCGACCACGGGGTAACCCGTGAAGAGCAAGCCGGCCTTCCGTGCCAGCCCGTAGCCGGCCGCCGAGAGCGCCGCGTGGGTGACCCTGGACGCCAGGCACTTGCCGTTGCCCGCGCGCTCCGAGAGCTCCTCGGCCAGGCGGTTGGCGCGGATGAGCAGCGTGGAGGTGGCGCGGAAGCCGATGAAGTCCAGCACGCCGTCGCCCGAGGCGTTCATGGGCATCCGGTCGTCCATGCGGTACACGGCGCGCCCCAGGCCCGGGTACCAGGCGATGTCCGCGAACTCGTGCTCGTACCCGAACTTGGTCACCTGATCCGCCAGGTCCGAGTCGTCCCGCTCCGCGAACGTCGTCGAACGCTTGAACAGGGGCTGTAGCTTCAGAGTCACCTGCAGATCAGATCAAACATGCTGAATATCGCTTGAATTTCTAAGGGTGAATTCAGCCTCTCTTTTTTAACCTTCTACTGAATGTGTCACTTTGTGACAATTTTTATCTCCGTTTATTTATTTGTTTTGACACATTCTACCATTTAATTGTGACTTTTATGACCGCTTTTATCTTATTTTATTACTTCCTGTTAAATGACAAAGCTGGACCAAAATTTCAAGATGATGTACTCCAGTAGCTAACTTGATAGACAAGACGGACGCATAATCATTGGGCCGGTGTATCAAATTATGTTGAATTCTGCCGCATGATGCCATTGCACACATATGTAAGGTTTACAAAAAAGCTTGTTAACAAACTTAGGCTCGGTTCAAAATTGCTTTGATTAAGCTCAAAATTAGATGAAAATTAAAATTAGAGGATTCTAATGAAGTGCGTTTGTTCCCAGACTCGTTTGTATAAAAAATAATTAGTTTTAATCCACAACTAAAGGAATTTTCAATATTTTTTTTGAGCATTTGTTTTGATGCTCCATAATAACTTTACCAAACAAGTTAATATCCACACAGCAAGTTAAGAAATTGAAGTCAAGCTGTAACGACTTCTTCCAAGTATAAATACAACCGTCTGCGGTCAAATTTTGTAAAGGAAAACAAAAACATCGGTTGCTTAATGTAAATCCCCATGTTATTTTTTATTGTCGACAAAGAGCCAAAGATACCAACTTTTGTAATTGGACCAGCCTGTTTATCGTACGTCCAAGGTAGTTCTTTTTTTCCCTGTGCTTTAGTTATATATGTATATAAACTAAAAGTAAAAGATACTTGCATCATGGAAGCATGTGAAGAAAAGGAGCGAAAACAGTCCTTTGTCTAAATGGTTCAGAAGGTTGCCCGTTTAAATATAAATAATATCAAAGGAATTAAAGTGCCATGATTACTACATGCTCCAGCTAGCTGTGTGTTTTGCACTTGACGAACCATGTTTTGTACTCCAAGTATCATCGATTGTTGCTTTAATTCTGAAGGCCCAGCTGGCCGGTGTACGTGTCTATTGATCATAAACGTTGCACAGTTGTGCACTGTGTGCATAAATATAGTACCTTTAATAGATATACATTATTTACCAATAATAGTATCATTCACGTGCATGCATGTCAAAGACTAAATCAGTCATTACTACAGTATGGCTTAACGATTAAAACAGTGTCTAGTACTCTATCAGTTCTGTTTAGATACATATGCAAAAATGGATGTGTACATTGCTTGATGTAGAAGCCGGGATTCTTCCCCTTTTCGAGAAAAAAAATGTCATATGCAAAAATACTCAAGACGTGTAAAAGTGGAGCTACCTTAAATGGAAAGACACCTAGAATTTTGTTAGTTTGCCGATAGTATTTCCCTGAGTATTTCTCCCATACTCCCATCCTGCAGTCTAGCCCGTCAGAAAACATCTTGCAGTCTAAATCTGTTTTACTCTCTTAGTTCTGTTTAGATACATATGCAAAAAATATTTTAGACGTGTAAAAATGGAGCTCCTCAAATGGAAGAACACCTAGAATTTTGTTAGTTTGCCGATAATTTTGTCCCATCTTGCAGTCTAGCCCGTCAAAAAACATCTTGCACTCTAAATCTGTTTTAGTCTCTTAGTCCATACATATGCAAAAATAGTTTAGACATGTAAAAATGGAGCTACCTCAAATGGAAGGACACAATTTTTTTTAAATAATACGATTTTTTAAATCATTTTCAAAAATAATACGCGTTTTTAATTTTTTTTAAAAATAATACAGCCTCGGCCAGGCCTAGGCCGATTGGGCCTAGTTAGCCTCGGCCAGGCCGACTGCAGGCCGCTTGCGCCTGGGCTGCCCGACTGGCGCCAGTCGGCTTGGGCCAGGCCGACTGGGCTGTCGGCTTCGCCTGGGCCGACTGGAGACGACCGCGCGGGCCCGCGCGCCTTTTCTCTTTTTCCCTTTATTCCTTCCCTTCTTCCTCCCCAGGTCGAGCCCGAGCAGCCCAGTGCCCAGCTCGCCCTTCCCTGCCCTTCCCTTCTGTTGTTGCCGTTCTCTTCTTTCTCCTCAAAAATGCCCCCAATTTCTAGCCAAAATTAGTGAGATTTGTTCCCGTTTAACCCACAAAACTGCATCCCCTTACTATTTAGCACCCAATGACACCTTGATCTACTCTTTTCGTTGAACATTTTGAGCTAATTTCGTGTTCCTAAGTTTGGGCAATGGTGGTGGTTTGGAGGAGTTTGGAGGTGGTGGTGGTGGTGGTGCTCATCCGGTGACCGTGAGGCTGCTCGAGGTTGAGGTTCGCACGCTTCAAGGGTAAATCCTAATCTCTCACGTATTTATCCTATAATGCATATGTTTATGAGGATATGTGTGTACGTATATATAGAAGTATGTTTTAGCGTTTGGTAGTGCTCATTATTTTGGACAACTGTTAATGTCGTACTGCTTAGTATCTGATGCATCTAAATATTATGGCTGGGAGTAATATGTTTTGATAGAATAGATTTTTTTTATCCCGTACTGCTTAGTATTTGAGGCGTATTAATATTTTTAATATGCCGTACTTGTGATTATTTGACGCGTACTAATATTTTTAATATGCCGTACTGTTTAGTATTTGACGCATCTAAACATTTTTAATATGCCGTACTGCTAAGTATTTGACGCGTCATAATATTTTTTATATGCCGTACTGGTTAGTATTTGACACGTATTAATATTTTTTATATGCCGTACTGGTTAGTATTTGACGCCTATTAATATTTTTATATGCCGTACTGGTTAGTATTTGACGCGTATTAATATTTTTAATATGCCGTACTGGTTAGTATTTGACGCGTATTAATATTTTTAATATGCCGTACTGCTTAGTATTTGACGCGTCTAAACATTTTTAATATGCCGTACTGGTTAGTATTTGACGTGTATTAATATTTTTAATATGCCGTACTGGTTAGTATTTGACACGTATTAATATTTTTAATATGCCGTACTAGTTAGTATTTGACGCGTATTAATATTTTTTATATGCCGTACTAGTTAGTATTTGACGCGTATTAATATTTTTAATATGCCGTACTGCTTAGTATTTGACGCGTATTAATATTTTTTATATGCCGTACTGCTTACTAATTGACGCGTCTAAACATTTTTTTAGGCATCAGAGATGTCCGGTGTAGTGAAGTTTGTTTTTTACTACGGTTCCGGTACTGTCTTAACAACCGAGCACGGAGCTGATCTGAGTCAGTTTAAGTACGTGGAGTTGGATCTAACGGCCCCTCAAACATGAACGTTTAGTCAGCTGCAGGAATGGTTGGAAGGATGTCCGTGTGCAAGCATTGTGGACCAAGTCAAGTTCAAATATTTTCTGGGTTTTGAGGCCGATAGACCGGACATCAAAGTGGGTGCGCTGGTTAGAAAGTTGCGAGAAAAGGGGAACTACACATGTCGCCTTAATCCAGGTTGTCGCTCATGAGACCAATCCAGCTGAAGGCGAGGGTGAATCAAGTTATGACTTGTCGAATGCTGGAGGTGGTGGTTATGAATCAGGCCAGAGCTCCGGGGTAGTAGGAGAGGATGAGTACACTGGCGAGACAGATGCGGACGAAGAAGATAGTCACTTGCAGAACGAGATGGAGGATGAAGATACAGATGGTCGTAGCTCTTATGACGATGAGTCTCATGAGTCGGACGAAGAGGACGTGCCGATTCCTGCATCATGGAATCAGCACTTCTCTTCAGCTATGACCATGAACGATGGGCATGACTCTGCATGGCAATATCATCAGAACAACATTGTTAGAGGGCCTTTTACCTTTCGCACGACTTGTTGAGGCAACTCGTGCGGAAATGGTAGAGGGCGAGCGACGAGGCTTCAACTCTGCACGGGTACAAATTGACCACTCGCTGCTGAGCTACTTCGTGGACAGATGGAGGCCCGAGACACACACGTTTCACTTTCGCTGGGGAGAGATGGCTCCTACTCTCCAGGATGTGTCAATGCTGTTGGGACTACCATTGGTGGGTGATCCCATAAGACCGTTGCAGGCACCAGCTGATTGGCAGGAGGGTATGGCACTACGCTTTCAAGGTATGTGTTAATTCGTGCCCTGTGTTTTAATTTGTTTGTACTCTATGTGGAACTATGTGTTAATTTGTGCCCTACGTTTTCAAGGTATTCTTGCCGGAGCTGGGCCACTCACCTCGGAGGCTCACGGACCTAAGCTAGATTGGTTGCTCAATTACCAGGTTAGATCGATGTGTTTTAAGTTAATATATCTAACTCATATACTTGCATGGGTTTACTAACACTTGGTTTTTGTTGCATGCAGATTCAGAAGTTTAGGTATCCAGAGACCCAAATGACCGAGCCTCAGATCACTCGGAGCCTTGAGGCATATATAATGTGGCTTCTCAGGAAGGTGATGTTCACCGAGAACCACGTCACCACCATTAGCGCACGCTACATCCCTATTGCAGTGGAGATCGCGAATGCAACTTGTGGTGACGACATCACACAGAGGAGTTGGGGTTCGGCCGTCTTAGCGGCTACGTACCGAGGTATGTGCAACGCTTGCCAGCTTGCGTCGCCCAAGTCAGCCCTACTTGGATGTCCTTTATTGTTGCAGCTCTGGTCGTGGGAGAGGTTTTCTATCGGCCGACCAGACGTTACGGGTGATCATCCTAACTCTGAGCAGGAGTTGTTTGACTTAGAACACATCGACCTGCCTACTTTTGCGACAATTTGGACACGTAGCAAGGTACGTCGAATGTGAAATTCATACATTAGTTTACATAAACCATGAATGAAGCTAACTTCTTTTTTTTACAGAGACGCTTTGCACATGATCAGGTCAGGAATTGCTACCCATCATTCGACGAGCAGTTCGACGTGTTGCACTCTGAGGCGGTTGTCTGGGAGCCGTACACACAGGACGCCATCAAGGATAGATACCCTGGCAGGATGTCCACGGTCTGCACGAGAGATTACGCTTACTGGATGACAAAATCAAAGATCATCTTCGACGTCTGCGTGGAGGAGATGGCCCAGCAGAGGGTCATGAGGCAGTTTGGGGCACGCCAATTGGTCATTCCTCCATCGACGGAGGATCCACTTCCACAGGTCGTCCACAGGTATCTGCAGTTCTCCAATTTATGATTGTCATCCAGAATTGTCCAGAATTTATTGTTCAACTTTCTATTGCGATCTCAGGTTTACCAAGAAGGGGAAGTACCAGGACCCAGACTCAGTGGCTGCAGAGGGTTCAGTCGTACGTCACAGAATGGGAGACTGTGACGACACGGGTTTGGGCCATTGGCAGCCTTTGATCTCGATCTATTCAACGGATATTTGCAGAGGTACATGACAGCTATCCGATTGACCATCATTCAGCACTCTCACCCCTAGGAGATAGCCGAGCCGAGTTTGCAAGATATGTACCCTAGCCAGTCTACTTCAGGCTCTAGACAGCACGCGGTAAGTATCTTCTCCTAACATAATGCATGTGTTTGTTACGTACTTTGCCATATATATGTAATACTCTTCGTGCCAATTGCAGGCTCAGTTGACACAGGATTTACAGGCCGAGTTCGCTGCGTATGGACGTTCGCTTTCGACCGGTCCACTTCTACTACCACGGGAGCCGCACCAGTCCTGGCTTAGACGAATGGAGGAGAAGCTACGCTCTGTTTACGCGGCTATCACATGCACCCACACTTCCGACGTTGTTCACCACCAGGCGTCCGTACGACCCCCTCGTCACTCCACGCACCAGCAGCGGCCACGTCAGCAGGAAGCACCGCACCCCCGACACCACCCGCGTCCACGTCTACCAGAGCAGTCGACGCCCAGGCGACCTCCTCCTGAGAAGGCTGGAGGTTCGTCGTGGCACCAGCCGCAGTCTTCTTTCGACGATTGGCACCAGCAGCAGCCCTCTTTTGAGGCTGGAGGTTCGTCGTGGCAGCACCAGCAGAGTCCCAGGAGGAACTTCGAGTTTCGTCCACAGACCCAGCCACAGGGTATGTATATTTCTATCTATTGTGTTCGTTACCATGATTGCTACGCAATTGAAATGCTAAGTACTTTCACACATGCAGGAGCCTACGGGGATCAGTCATCGTTGTCCGAACCCTCGTGGGGTAGTGAGCAGGATCACGCTCAAGGAGAGGACTATTCTGTCCAACACAGCTGGATGTTCAGTACTCCGCCACCAGACCCCACACAGGAGGATACATAGTATCATGAGGATGGGTCCGTGATTCCTTAGAGCAACGTAGTGCCACCTCATAGGTATGGCTGGACCACGCCACAGGCACCCCCGGAACGCCGTCCCAGACGTCGTGCCTGATATTTGGATGTAGGTCCTATGTATGAGACATATTTCTACCTATGTATGAGAGAGACATGTTACTAATTTTCGCATTCTTATTCAAGTTACATTTGCATATAAATAACGGCAGGACTTAAATACATATGCAATAGAAAGACTGAAATTAAAACCGACAACTTAAAATAAACGGAAAACGGTGGCGGTAAAAGGAGGCGGTAAATGGTGGCGCAAAAACGAGGCGGGAAACGATGGCGGGAAAACGAGGTGGGAAACGGTGGCACGAAAAGGAGGCGGGAAAACCAGGCGGGAAAAAGAGGAGGGAAACGGTGGCAGGAGAATGAGTTTGAGAGCCTATAAATACCTCATCTCCGGTAGTCATCCAAGCATCCTTCCCACTACTGTTTCAGTGTCCCCAAATAAGTTTGCCTTGCTCGGACCAGGGCGAGAGGCCGAGGAGGATGAAAGATGCGATGTTGCCTCGGGGGGTGGAACATCTCAGGTGTTGGTGCGGCAATCTATGCAAGGTGAAGGAGGTGACAGATTTTTCAGATAAGCTGGGCATGAGGTTTTTCATGTGCGCGAACTATGAGTATGAACCACCCGGTTTCGCCGTACGACAAGCCTCCGGTAAGCACATTTAGGTGTTCTAAAACATGTTTTTTGTGTCATATCAGATTTGTAACAGTAGGCTTTTTTGTAGTCTCCTCCGCCCCTATGCATGTGGTATCGTTGGATTGACACAGAGATGCCGGATTGGGCGGTGGAAGAGATCAAAACAAGGTCCCAAAATGCATGGCAGCGTTTCCACGTGGAGGAGCGTGCGGAAAAAGCTGCAGCCCAAGAGAAAGAAGAGCAAGAGAGAGAGATGAAAGAGCATAGGAAGGAACAACGTCGTTGGATTGACGAAGCACTAAGGAAAAACAGGGAGAAAGCGCTTGAGATGCAAGAGGAGGAACGAAGGCGCAAGGATGCTCGTGAGGCAGAAAGGGAGAGGCAAAGAGAAAGGGCCGCCGTGGCAAAAGCTGCAGAAGAACGTGGCGATACGAGCGGAAAATGGCCTAAGTGGACTCAGTAGTGCTTGTGTTTTTATGTATTTGCTATCTTTAATTATGTCCAATTGCGGTATTACCAATGTATGTTAATTTACTCGTGCCTTGGTTCCGTAACCAGCACATTATCGATGTATGTTAATTTATCCAAATATCAAGTCTTTCAGTTCAAACAAACCGCAAGAATCGACATAGAAATTGTCCAGCAATTTCTCGATATATGTTACTCTTTATCCAAGTTGTCAAGTCTTTAAGTTCAAAAAACCGCAAGGATTCGAGACAAAAATGGGCATCGGCCGTGTATGCGTTGATCATGCAACGAACTAGCGGCGAAGACTAATTACTTCCAATCGGATTCGGCGTGTTACTTTTATCCATGTTGTCGAGTATTTTAGTTCAAAAGACCGGAAGGATCCGAAGAAAAAAATATGGAATTACTTTGAAACAGGAAAAAATGAATTGAATCCAGTCGGCCTGGCCCAAACCAACTGGGCCAGTCGGCCTGGGCGAAGCCAACTGGGCTTCAGTCGGCCTGGGCCAGGCCGACTGGCGCGTGGGGGGCCCCACGGGCTAGACGGGCGGCCTGCAGTCGGCCTGGCCGAGGCCAACTGGCTTGGGCCAGGCTGACTGGGCCCAATCGGTCTCGCCCAGGCCGAGGCCGTATTATTTTTAAAAACATTTAAAAACGCGTATTATTTTTTGAAAATGATTAAAAAAATCGTATTATTTAAAAAAAATTAGCCCTAGAATATTGTTATCTTGCAGTCTAGCCCGTCAAAAAACGTCTTGCAGTCTAAATGTATAAATTATGGCATCACGCATCACTCAGATGCATAGTCTAGGATAAGTCTAGGCATACTTAATCATTGGTCACCATGTGGAAATATGCATGGAATAAGATTAACAATAAAATGGCAATTATTGTGCAACTATCTCCTAAACAAGATTATTTAAATGGGACTTACATAGTACCGGTTTCCCCTACCGCAAAAAGTTTAGGTCTTCCTTTGACTTGTTTGTAAAGATGTCATACCCACGAAAGATAATTTGGCAAAACATAGATGGTCGGGTGACAAACACCGCATCTTTTGCTTGGAACAGGATACCATCGATCCAAAAAAAAAATCTTTCGATTTTGCGATGGCATGAGTGGTGTAGATAGCGGTACATTTGGCTTTTAATATCACCCCCCAACTAGTATAATACACATTTTGGGGGCTAGAAAAATCCTTGCGATCTCTTCTTTTTGTTGGGGTTACTGTGTTTTTTTTGGTCTATCTGGTTATTTCTAACTATATTTTGTTTGACAAGAGAGTGCATTCTTGTGCCCTGGTGCTGTTTTCATGTACCAGCTTGTTGCGATCATGTACTTTGTTATATTCGGTGCACCACAAGGTTCAGATGAAGTTTGGCGTGAAGAAACTATAGTGAATTACAAGAGAGCTTGTCCCGATTTAGGTTGCATTTTTTTTTGCTTCCAGAACCGGCTTTTCCGAAAAGCTGTCTTTCTCTAGAGTCCTAGAGAAAACGTCCCCTCGAACTAGCTTATGTTAACTAGTTTGGAAGCCTAACCATACGTAGGATGCAGCATTTCTAAGAAGCTCTAAGAAAAATTAGGCCCTAAATGGCATGTCAGTGCTAGACTCCTTAGCTAGGTAGCTTGAGGCGTACTCGCTCCCATACTAAAATTTTGTTGTGATTTTGGTTCAAATTGGACCAAGCCACGACAGAAATTTAGGATTGAATGAAATAATATTTTACGTTTTTTTGGATTTGGTCGTTGCGTATCTCGATTGTAAAATGGCGTGACAAAAACTATATGCCTCTTGCACTGCACGCAGAGGCCAGGGATAATAAAAGGTTTCATTAAAAAAATACTTACGAAAACATCTAGAATCTCAAGCAAGCTTTGGCAGCTCCTTTTCACATGGAAATTACTAGCCTGGTGTCTTGGGGCATCTGGATTTGCACGCGTCTTGAAAGGAATCCCTACTGGCCCAGCATTTATATGTGCAGAACTTTCAAAAGAAGAGATGCACTTAATTGGCCTCTCGTAGAGCAAAAGAAAAATATTGTACTCCAACAGTTTGAAATGCTGCCTTTCTTGCAATTTTGTTTTTGTTACACAGTTTATTATTTTATACTCTCTCCGATCCATATTAATTGTTGAAATATTACATGTATATGTATTTAGATGTTTTTTAGGCATAGATACATACATATTTGGGCAAATTTCAGACAATTAATATGGATCGGAGGAAGTGATTTTGTTACGGTACGTAAATCACCCAGTACAGTACTGTTTTCCTTCCAACACCTACAAACACCAAAACTGAAGCACAGATTTAGCCTTATGAGCAGTGTGCTTATGAGTAGGATCGATTTCCTCAATTTATTATCTACTTTGGTTACTAATAGACTCGTCAAAGTGCCTATGTTTTGCGATTCGCACAAACAAAAGAAAGAGTGTCGCTGTATGTATCGTAACAATATGTGGCTGGGTGGCAGGAGTAAGAATGGGCTGAATGGCAGACTAATGATCAATTCAAATGATGTATGTTTACCTGAGAAATGACCCCTAGGACACCGAGGGAGACCTTGGCGGCGTCCAGGTCCGGGTCGCCAGCCGTGAGCACGCGCACCCTGGCGTACCCCTGGTTGGCCGGAGCCGGCGTCACGATCCGCATCCCCACGACGTACTCGTGCACGGCGCCCCCTCTGCCCCAGAGCGAGCTGCCGTGCGCGCCCGTGCCGAGCATGCCGCCCACGGTGAGCCCCCACCAGTATGGCGCGTAAGGCAGCGCCATCCCGGCCCCGGCCGCCGCCGCGACGAGCTCCCGCAGCGTGATGCCGCTCTCCACGGTGATCTCCGTCCTGGCCGCGTCCACCGACACCACGCGGTCCAGCCACCTGGTGCTGATGGCGATGCCGTTGCCGTTCCCGTCGCCGGGGCACGCCAGGGGCGGCATGCTGTGGGAGTACCTGGTGGTCACCTTCATCTTGGTCTTGGTGGCCGTGGCGTTGGCCACGGCGCGGACGAGCTCTGCCTCCGTGGAAGGGTACGCCACGGCGGCCGCCCGGCACGTCGTCGAGCGGTCCGGGAACACGCCGTAGGCGCTCGACACGGTGCAGCCGGACGTGCCGCACTGCACGGGGTCCGGTGGGGGGCTCGCGCTGACTCCATGATGACGGTGATCGCCTGCCGGGACGGTAATGGTGATTGTCGTTAAGAGGAGGAGGACCGACACTAGATTCATCGTGTGCTCGTCGATCGATCGGCCACGGGTTGTACTTGAGGCTAGCTAGCTAATTAAGGGCCGTATGGCTGATATCTGAGATGTGGGATCCATGAGTTGTGATGTTGGATTTGATTGTTTATTCTATCCAACACACTCATGCATGCCATATGCCATGGTGCTCTAAAGGTTTGTGCTAGCTAGTGCTCCTTTACCCGGCCGGCCTAGGTAACATGCGCAAAAGCAAAACTTTTTCTCTTTTTTGAAATTCTAGCTTGGGTGATGATTTAAATTGACACGGTATGAACTTTCTCTGTTTTAAAGGATGTACGTACTGCCGTAATAATAATTTCTTAATAACGTTAGCGTATAATGTAAGCAAAACAAGTGCACAGAATCAATGGATTCGGACGTTTTCATTTTCTTCAAAGGAATGTCTTATTTTCTCGCAAGGTAAGACTTGAAGCATTATCTTCGTTCCTGTGGCTACATGCCTGTGTGTCTGATAAGCCAGGCGCGCGCACTGGTAGTCTGGTACGGAGGTCGTGTTGTTGGATGCATGGATGCTATACCTGCTGCAATAACTGCATGCCACATGCATTCCACGTAGCTCTAGTGTTAGCTTAGTGCTGTGTGTTAGTTGAATCCAATCACTGGCGCGTGCGCGCGGGCGATCGTGCGTGCACCAACCAGGGTAGGGAGGCAAGCACTCCCAATGTCTGTGCGCACGTGGCTACATATTTAATCTCTCGACGATTCAAGTTATGCGGTATGGTACGGGACTGGTTGTCTACGGACAAATGTGTGACGCTAGCTCCCGCTTCAGTACTCAGATCCGATAGGTTTCGAACGATTGATAATTCAGGAGATGGGAGAAATTGGGGAGCTAGAAGAGGAAGCGGGGGGGGTCCAACCCCACACATGAATCGCACACGCTTTCTACTTGTGCTCTGCACTCGGGTGTCGGGTCCAGGTCTTGGACCGTACTTTAGTCCACTCTCTACGGCCGGGTAGTGTTCGCTCGGCCACCTGTCTTGTCTCGCTCAACGAGTCAACGTGGGCGGCTTTGCCTTGCCTTGCCTTCCGCGTTGGAGATGTGGCAGTAGTCTGGACCGTGAAATCCGCCTTCCTTGAGAATTGAGACTCAGTTTTTTTTTTACGGAAAACCACCGTGGCAAGCTTTATTGATTATCAAAAATAGTTACTGTACATCTTTTATCAGAGCAGGTAAAATAAAGTTATAGAATTATGGTCCCAAATACAAGATATCTTTAAATCAAAACTATGCCTAGCTATCTTATGCGCCACCTCATTGGTCTCCCGAGGACAAAACTCAAAAACAATGGAAGTAAACCCAAAACTAAAATCATGCATTCATAGAAAATCGCCGTTGTCGGCGTTGTAGAGAAACCCCCATCAAGCATAGCATCAATGACCTGCATATTGTCCGAGTGAATAATAAACTTGTTGCAACCAAGATGTTGAGCCAGGCAAAGACCTTCCCGAAGTACATAAGCTTCTGCCATCATTCACTACTACAAAACAGTACATATGTGAAGAGTCATCAGTGACGGGTCTTTCGCGCACGTCACTGAAGACCATCATCAGTAACGGGCCTATCTTGCCCGCACCGATGACTACCATCAGTGACGGTCGCTTGCTCGCCCGTCACTGATGACCACTCATCAGTGGCGGGCGCGCAGGGCACTTCACTAATGACCACTCATTAGTAACGGCACGGGAGGCCCGTCACTAAAGGTTTAATGTGAAAAGAATGCAAAAATCAAAAAAATACACATCGGTGGCGGGCTTTAAATCTAGGCCCGCCACTGGTGACCCCTAGAGACCCCAAAGATTGAAATAATCATAACTAATTCATAAAAAATCAGAAAAATGTGATTCTTTTTGCTAAAGTCTTATTTTTTTTCTTGCTTAACATGATGGAACAATAATATCATATGTTAGGATTTGAAAAATGAACTATGTAGTACAAACTTGTTATTTTCCACACTTGGAGTTTATGGTTTTATGCCAAATGACAGAAGTTTTGTCAAAATAGTCCATTCTTTGGCATGGATTCCTTTTATGCATATTAGATGTAAGGAAAATGATGAACTTGAGTTTTGATAAATGCTCAAAAACATCCTTCACAAAATGGACTATTAAGTATGATTGTTTAATTATGGCTTTCAAGCCAAATGACCAAAGTGACTGCCATTATATGCCATCGTTCATGATGTAAAAAAGTTGCATCTTGCCATGCCAAACAATGTTAGAGCTTATTTTAGACCACTAAGCCATGAAGCTATGTTGAATTTTTTTTAAAGAGATGAGAAACACAAATGAAGAACAAAAAAATTTAGAGGGTTTTGAAATTTTGCCCGCCACTAATAGATTATTGGGCTTGCATACAAATCTCGGCCCAACAGTTTTCTATATAAGGACAACCCTACCTCCCACCACATCCACTCTCTCCTCCCTGCCGCCGCCACGCACTCTCCCTGTCTCCCACGATATCTCTCAACCGGACTCTCTCCTCCCTTCTCTAGATCTGGCCGCGAGCGACTAACTCCGGCCGACTCCGGATCCACTCTCTCCTCCCTCCTCGATCTGCCCCCGCCCCTCTCCCCCATCCCCATCTCTCCTGCCCCAGCCGTCGCACTCTCTATCCCTCTCTCCTCCCTCCCCGAGTCAGCGCCCCTCCTTCTCCCTCGCATGCGCCACCTCCCTCCTCCCTGCCCCCCGCGATTCTCTTCCACTGCCGCAGCCGCACGCACATCTCCTCCTCTTCCTGCCTCCCGGTCCCCTCCACACCAGCCGCCTCCCTTCCTCCGTCTCGCAAGGCTCCCGGAGAAGCTGCAGTGTTCCATGGCGCCCGGATCTCTCGGTGAGTCTCCATCTCTCTCTAATCTCTCTATCCCTCTCTCTCTCTGACTTCTCTCTCACTCACTCTAGATCTGATTTTCGCTCTCTTTCTGCGGCCATGGAGCACCACCGTGGAGAGAAGACGGGTAAGTACTCTTTCGTTCCTCTCTTGTTTCTCTCCCTCTCTTCCTCTCTTGGTTTTTTCTAAAGTGCTCCGTCTCTCTCGCAGATCTCAACGATGTGTTTTTGCTGGAATTCAGGATTTGTTGACTGTGGATGTATTTGTGTTGTGAATGTATATTGCATGGATGTATTTGTGTATTGTTGTGTATTGCCGCTGGTTCTGGTGTGGGCCGGCCCGGAGGCCGTTCTATTTTTTATTTTGGCAAAAACACATCACTACTGCCGGGTGTAGCATGTGACCACCACTGATGATGGCATCATCACTAACAGTTGAAGCGACCGTTACTGATGATGCCCATCATTACTGGCAGGAAGTTAGTGGCGGGCGTCCTGCCCTTTACTGATGCGATTTCTTGACCATTACTAAAGACCTTTTCTGTAGTAGTGATTGCATTAGACACAAACGTGTTGACAGCAAGCAGCTGTAATTAACGACCTTCCTCATGAAATCATGAATCACCACGCCTCCACTCCCTTGGCCTTCATCAACACAAAACACATCATCAACATTGATTTTCATAGTACCTTTAGGGGGCTTAGTCCAGCCATAACAGAGCACAATGTCCTTGTCCCTCGATCACCAGTAGTTGGTTGCAGGAGCGCCAATCGTCCACCGTATATACGATCAAGCACCGATTAAATTCAACTCCGGTAAACCAATTCCCCCCAGAGGATCCCGTGTACCTTCATTACAGATGATATGTTCCAACCCAGTTGAGACTTTAGCTTATCCCTAAACTAGAGCAGAATGTTCTAAAAAAAAGGAAAACACTAGAGCAGTTGGTAAGTGTACAATAGCTCAATTTTGTACTGTTAGGGCCTGTTTGGTTGGGTTGTCTGCACCTGTGTTGCACCCGCAATGCACATGTATGTTAACTTGTTTGGTTTCATGGGCTGTGTTAGCTAGGTGTAGGTCCAGATGCAAAAAAGCCCCATGAGCCTGCAAGCAGGATACGCCCCAATCGAGCGTCTTTCTCGTGCAGCTCTAATCTCGTCTCCTCTCTCTCTCTCTCTCTCTCTCTCTCTCTCTCTCCCCCCCCCCCTTTTTTCTCTTCCTCCTCATCGACCTCCACCACTACCGCCCACCACTCCGCGGCCCACCTCCACCACCATTGCACACCACTCCGCAGCCCATCTCCATCGCTGCCGCACACTACACCGCGACCCATCTCCACTGCCACCCCCTCAATCTCCTCTGCGGCGCCTCCCTTCAATCTCCATCGTTGGTTCCCATCTTTCGTCTTTTCTGATAGACATGAGTTCCAGGTCCTTCCGTGCATTGGGTACATCTTTCGTCTTCTCTGGAATGTTCATCAGCAACCGCAGCACGCTGTCGCATACATTTTTCTCCACGTGCATGACATCTATGTTGTGGCGGCATTCTAAATGTGCCCAGTACTCCAGGTCCCAGAATACGGACCTCCTTTTCCACACGACGCCTTCAGGTTCCTTATATTTCTTCGCAGCAATCTTTCCGAGGACAACTTCAAGATCGTTCACAATTTCGAGGATTTGCATACCAGACTTCTCCTTCGGCGCTATCCCGTGCTCCGTCTTCCCATTGAACCTTTCCTTATCATCCCTCCAAGGGTCTTTAGCATCCAACCACTTTCGGTGGTCCATGTAAACAATTTTGGATGAAGCGGGCAACTTCTCCAATGTCATGTTTCCCCCGCACTTTGTACAGGCCTTGTAGCCATGTGTCACCTTGCATGAAGTATTTCCATTCGCGGGGTAGTCATGCACGCAGGTCAAAAGCGCTACTCTCATCGTGAAGTACTCCCTCTTGTTCGCGTCCCAAACCACTCTGCTAGGGTTCCAAAGCTGCTTCAGCTCATCCTTCACTAGCTACAGATACACATTTAGGTCAGCTTCCGGCTGCTTTGGACCCTGTATGAGCATGCACATGTGGATGTACTTTCTCTTCATGATTAACCATGGAGGAAGGTTGTATACAAACAAGATCACTGGCCATGTGCTGTGCTTGTTGTTCATGTTTCCGAAAGGATTTATCCCATCAGTGCTGAGACCGAGCCTCAGGTTTCTGGGCTCTGCCCCGAAATCTGGAAATGCCGTGTCAAAGTTCCTCCACTGAGTCCCATCGGCAGGGTGTCTTAGGACCCCAGCTTCCTCCATACGGTAGAGTCCGTCAGGATCGAATGCAGTCTGCGCCGGATCATGATAGACGAGATACCTCGCGTCCTTAACGTTTTGCATCCAACGCTCAACTCGGCCACCTGCCGTAAGATACCAGACAGTATTTGTCGGCCTGACCTTCATCACTTCTTCCCCATCATCTTTGCCAGCTCTGGCGTTTTCCTTCTTGTATCTCGATGCACCACATATGTGGCAGCTCTCATGGTTCTCGTATTCTCCAATGTATACCATGCAGTCGTTTGGACATGAATGATGTTTCGCGCAATATAATCCAAGCGGGCATGTAATCTTCTTCGCCTCATATGTGCTCTTGGGAAACTTGTTTGGCTGTGGAAAAACCGAATCAAGGTAACTCAATAAGTCTGTGAAGCCCTTGTCTAACCAGCATGATGCTGCCTTCAGCCTCAAAAGTTCGAGCGTTACTTCGAGCACGTTGTTTTCTTCGCCAGCTCCATCATACAAGGGTGTGTTTGCGTCCTCCAACAATTTTTTGAACTGAGCAGATTCTGCCTCATCTTCGGGGTCCTCCAGCTAGTCCCGTAGGTACAGGTCATCTAGCATTTCGGCAATCCTGTCACGTGGAGCTCCTTCACCTTCCACATTAGCCTCCTCATCGACCCTTGTTCTTCCTCGGAATCATTCGCCAGATCATACCGCAGGACATCATCATCTTCGCTACCGCTACCGACATCAACCACATCCTCCCTGTGACAAGTCCAACGTGAATAACCTTCCACAAAACCCCATGCCAGCACATGCATCTGAACATCTTCAGGCTTCATCATGCATGTGTTTTCACATTTGCGACATGGACAACACATCATCACAAGTCCTTTTCGTTCCATACCACCTTTCGCGACTCCAAAAAAGACCGTCCATTCGGTTATCCATCGAGCATTGGTTCTTTCCGTGACGTACATCCAAGAACGGTCCTTCGATCTACAACACAATACACAAGAAAACACAAAGCAAAATAGTTAGGCTAATCAATGACAAGGGGATTAAGGTGTTAATTAACCGGGGCTAACTAAAAATTTGAAATTAGAGACATTTGGAGAGAAATTGGAGGTTGGTGAGAAAGATCGGGGGGGAGAGAGAGCTCGCAAGGGAGAGGGAAGCTCCGGGCGACGATGAGGAGGCCGCATTTTGGCCGGCGGCCGGAGCTCAAAAATTTGAAATTGGAGGCCGACGAGATAGATCGGGAGGGAGAGAGAGCTCGCAAGGGAGAGGGAAGTTTCGGGCTCGAAGATCGGAGCTCGTCGGCCATGGAGATGGGGGCCGCCGGCGCGCGCGGGGGTGAGAGGAGGAAGGGAGAGGGAGGAGGGGTACCTGCGGGGCTCGCCGCCAGCCGATTTGGGCATGGCTTCGCCGTCGCCGGGGAAGAAGGGCCGCAGCTGGTCCGTTACGACGCGCAGTGCGACCAGCTGCGGTTCTGTTCTGCGTATTTAAACCGCGACCCTCATCAGTGGCGGTCGGGACTTGGGTGACCGTTACTGATACATCAGTAACGGTTGCTTTAACACGGCCCGTTACTGATGTAACACACATCAGTAACGGTCAGGCCGAGAGCGACAGTTACTGATATGTACCACACATCAGTGGCGGTCGCGTTAGGACGACCGTTACTGATGCGTGTTCATCAGTAACGGTCGTCTCTTAACCGACCGCCACTGATGTCTCTCGCGAGGTATGATGTATGGCTAGGCGGGGACGGGCAGACCCCGCTCTGTTCATCAGTAACAGTCGCGGCCGCGACCGACACTGATGTTGTTCATCAGTAACGGTTGTGCCGGACCCGTTACTGATGTGCCGTGACATATAGACCGTTTTGTAGTAGTGGGCCTCCCTTCAATCTCCATCGTTGGCTCCCATCGATCTCCTATGTGCCTTCTGTCGATCTCCTCCGCCATCCGCTCCTCCTCCCCTCTGACGCCGCCCCTCTTTCTTCCTCTCCTCCGGCCCTCCTCCTTCCCCTTCGATGCGCCGCCCCTCCTCCTTCCCCTCCGTCGGCATTGTTCCTGCATTGGCCCAGACGCCGTTGGCTTCATTGAATCCCCAAACACCTTGATGCAGTCATTGTTTGCATTGTAGATGCATGCTTGCAGACCCGATACTATATTGCGCGTGCGATGCAGTCCGACGCCCTGCGGTCACCCAAACACGCCCTTAGGTCACCAAGTAATCACGTTCTCCCGTATAGCGCATCGAGACCTAAGGAAGTCGTGTCGCCTCACTCCGACATGTGGGCAAAGATATCGGTCCAGTTGAAAAATTGGTTGAGGCTGCGGTCTCTAGTGAAAGAGTCTGGCGCATCCACAAAATCTGCAACATTAAGTGGATGGTGCGTAGAGTTGTGCGAACAAGATAAGTACCATCTGACTCTACTAAGTTGAACCGAATGAACTAAACTTTTAAAATCAGTTCACCTCTTGGTTTGGAAAACTAGTTCACTTGATGGAGGCTATCCTGATGATAACTTTTTCACACCGCCAGTGACGCGGGATCTCACAACACTCGATCGCCGACTGCGAACATGCTCCCGGAACGCTCGCCATCGAGTGTTGGTGCACAACATCTCCACCATAATCATGTATCGGAAACAGACGCACAGTTAAAAAGGACGAGCCATTGATGCGTCCGGAATATCTAAAGTAAAAACAAAATGCACAACGGCGTTCTGTGCGTTTGCCTCTTTGCTCGGCCCCTCCAGCTCGCCTTCTCCCTCCCCGGCACAGCGTCATCCCCCGCACCGCAAGCTCTCCCCTGCCGTCGAATCCCACCTAACCCATGGGCGCGCCCGGGTTTCGGCGCGACGACGGTAACGCTGCGGCGGTCGTGTCGCCGGAAGCCGTGCTGTGGAGTGGAGAGCTCCGACCGCCGCTTCCCCTTTGCCGCCGCCGGAGAGCTCTCCAACTCCAATCGAGCTCAACATGTCTGACCCTCTCTCTATCTCTCTCTTTAGTTAGTTAGATAGATAGGCTTTACGGATTGTTGTGTTTGGAATCAGAGCTTAAGAAACAATCCTCTCCGTGAAATTTGTAGCTGACATCGTTTGCTGACTAAAAAAAACAAATCTTCTTAGACCTAGGATGCTTCTGTGGTTGTACTTCCCTCGTTTTTTCTTACGGAGTACTCCCTCCGTTCCTAAATTGCGCTAAAACAGGACAAGTATTTAGGAACGGAGGGAGTAAGTTTTAGCACCTGCAGTTGTGCAATATAACTGTGCTAATTTCCCCTCTTTCTTCAGTAAACAACTGGGGTGATCTTTCATGGTAGTAACTGGGAAGAATGTATATATGTATTGCAGGAGAAGCCGCGGGTTTCTGTATTTGCATCCAAAGGCGCTGTGCAGTTACAAAATGGTACTGCGTAACTAAATAATGATTCAGGTTCTTTATCTTATAGCTTATTTTGCCAAAAAAAAGACTTGAATGCGGCCTTGAACCTTGCTAGTAACTAAGCATGTTACCATAAACATATATGCTCAGGTATTTCACTTCAGAATGAGTACGTTGTTCCTGAAGATGTTAAAGCTGCAGGATTTCGGATTGATCCCGATGAACTGACATCTATTGTTGAAAGTCGTGACACTAAAAGGTTGACTGCACAAGGCCAATCAGCTGGAATTGCAGATAAGTTAGCAACATCATTGACTGATGGGATTAGTACAGATGAGGACCTCTTGAATCGGAGGCAGGAAATATATGGAGTAAACAAGTTTGCTGAGAGTGAGGTCCGCGGCCTCTGGGAGTTCGTATCGGAAGCACTGCAAGATACTACTCTTATCATTCTTACTGCATGTGCTTTTGTCTCCTTGGCTGTTGGCACTGCCACAGAAGGTTGGCCAAATGGCTCCCATGATGGCATTGGAATTGTTGCGAGTATCCTGCTTGTCATTTCTGTTAGCGCAACAAGTGACTATCAGCAGTCTTTGCAATTCAGGGATCTGGACAGAGAGAAAAGGAAAATTCTTGTTCAAGTTACAAGGAACGAATTCAGACAAAGGATGTTGATAGATGATCTTCTTCCCGGTGATGTTGTTCATCTAGCAGTTGGAGATCAGGTTCCTGCGGACGGTCTCTTCATTTCTGGATTTTCTGTTTTGGTCGACGAGTCCAGTCTAACTGGAGAGAGTGAACCTGTTGATGTAAATGAAGGCAAACCTTTTCTTTTATCAGGGACCAAAGTCCTAGATGGGTCCTGCCAAATGCTGGTTACAGCGGTTGGGATGCGGACACAATGGGGCAAACTAATGGCTGCTCTCACCGAAGGTGGGAATGATGAAACTCCACTGCAAGTTAAACTAAATGGAGTTGCGAATATTATTGGGAAAATCGGTCTATTCTTTGCTGTCTTAACTTTCATTGTCCTCTCACAAGGGTTAATTGGTCAAAAATATCATGAAGGGCTTCTTTTAAGCTGGTCTGGAGATGATGTGCTAGAGATATTGAATCATTTTGCTGTTGCAGTTACAATTGTTGTTGTTGCGGTGCCTGAGGGATTGCCATTAGCAGTCACACTAAGCCTTGCATATGCAATGAAAAAAATGATGAACGACAAGGCACTGGTCCGGCAGTTGGCTGCTTGCGAAACTATGGGATCATCAACAGTCATTTGCAGTGACAAGACAGGAACACTGACAACCAATCGCATGACTGTTGTCAAGGCCTGCATATGTGGAAACACCGTGGAAGTTAATGATCTGCTGATTCCTTCTAGTTTGTCTCCAAAAATCCCAGGGATTGCTGCACAAACTCTTCTGGAGTCTATATTTAACAACACTGGTGGTGAAGTGGTGATTAACCAAGATGGGAAGCCTGATATACTTGGTACCCCCACTGAAGCAGCTTTGTTGGAATTTGCACTGTCATTAGATGGAAAATATAAACAAAAACGTCAGGAAACTAAGATTGTTAAAGTGGAGCCTTTCAATTCAACCAAGAAGAGGATGAGTGTTATTCTCGAGCTTCCTGGAGGAGGATACCGTGCACATTGTAAGGGTGCTTCAGAAATAGTATTGGCTGCCTGTGATAAGTTCATAGATGATAGAGGTAGTATTGTTCCCCTTGATAGAAAAACTGCTGACAAGTTCAACGGTATCATTGAAACCTTTTCTAGTGAAGCACTTAGGACACTCTGCCTTGCTTATAAGGCATTGGAACATGGTTTTAATCACGAGGAAATACCACTACAAGGATACACATTCATTGGCATTGTCGGTATTAAAGACCCTGTGCGTCCGGGTGTCAGGGAATCTGTGGCAAGTTGCCGGTCCGCTGGTATTGCAGTGAAAATGGTTACAGGAGACAATATTAATACAGCAAGGGCAATTGCTCGTGAATGTGGTATACTTACTGATGGTCTTGCCATTGAAGGTGCCGAGTTCAGAGAGAAAACCCCCAAAGAACTCCTTGAGCTGATTCCTAAAATCCAGGTTTTTCATGTCAAAACATTTTATCTTAGCTTCGCAAGTGTTTATCCATCAAGGGAATTCTCATGTGTCAATCCTGTGCGCTGAAGGTACTAGCCCGGTCGTCACCACTTGATAAGCATACACTTGTGAAGCACTTGCGTACAACGTTCAATGAAGTTGTTGCTGTGACTGGTGATGGCACTAATGACGCACCTGCACTACGTGAGGCAGATATTGGACTTGCCATGGGCATTGCAGGGACAGAGGTAATAACCCTGCTGAGTAATTTGTACAAACCTTGAAACATTTGTGGCCTATAATCAATATTAAGTTTTACATGAAATTGTACATAGCCTTGAAACATTTGAGGCCTATACATCAATATTAAGTTGTACATGAAATTATAAACAGAAAATTGGCTTTAAGATGGAATGGAACTGTGGAGTGTGTATTACCCATAAGGCTATAATAGTACGTTGGTTTAATTTACTATTATTTTACTGGTTGAGCTTTGGCTAGTACTGTTTTTTGCTGTTGAATTGGAAGTGAAGTGCATATATTTATCTGGTTAATAGTGGGTGTGTGTGTGGGGGGGGGGGGGGGGGGGGATATTAACTTATGTATTCTCCATAATTTGAATTTCTGGTGCCAGTCAAGCACTGTGTGGGTTTGTGGCAGAGATTCTCTCAGTATAAATTGCTTTATGCAGGTAGCGAAAGAGAGTGCCGATGTCGTAATTCTGGATGACAACTTCTCCACAATTGTTACTGTTGCAAAATGGGGACGCTCTGTTTACGTAAACATCCAAAAGTTTGTGCAGTTCCAGCTGACTGTTAATGTTGTTGCTTTACTAGTTAACTTCTCGTCTGCATGCTTTACAGGTATACCCTACTCATCATTTTGTTAGTTCCATCACATTTCTTTCTCACGGTTTACACAATCTTATGCCAGGAGATGCACCACTAACAGCTGTTCAACTCCTTTGGGTCAACATGATCATGGACACCCTAGGGGCGCTAGCACTTGCCACCGAACCACCTAATGATAACTTGATGAAGAAAGCACCAGTAGGAAGGACAGGGAAATTCATCACAAATGTGATGTGGAGGAATATTCTGGGGCAGTCATTATACCAATTCACCGTCATCTGGTATCTACAAACTCAAGGGAGATACATATTTGGGCTTGAAGGTTCCCAGTCTGATATCGTTGTAAATACAATCATATTCAACACTTTTGTCTTTTGCCAGGTAAGTCGGCAGTCACAAAATCCTCTCCTTTTTCACTATTGTTGCTCTGAAAAATATAATGGGGAAGAAAGGAGTAATAGACAGGACCAGATAGGGTTTGAAGGAGAATGTGATAACAATCCCAGTACGAGTTGAATTTATCTTCTTCTTTTTTTACAGAGAAAAGCGAAGATAGCATGACATTAGTTATAATTTGATGTGAAATGTCAGGGCAACAGGATAACCAACAGTAACAAATGATTTTCTTGATTTGGAGGTCTCCATTTCTTTTCTGTCCATGTAGAACAAAACAATTTTGTTATATTTTTCCTGTATACTTCAGTTCTGATCTATTGTATGCTCCGTAGGTGTTCAATGAGGTAAGCTCGAGAGAGATGGAGGAGGTCAATGTTCTGAAGGGCCTGTCGGAGAACTCTATTTTCATAGGCGTCCTCACTGGCACCATCATCTTCCAGTTCATCCTGGTCCAGTTCCTGGGCGACTTTGCAAACACCACACCTCTGACCCAGCAACAGTGGCTCCTTTGTGTCCTCTTTGGCTTCCTTGGAATGCCCATCGCTGCTGCGATCAAGTTGATTCCTGTGCAACCTCGTAAAGAAGATGACAAACATACAGCGTCATAGGCTACACCAGGAACTCTGGCAATGTATATAGGGTCCTGGTGAGCTGATGATGGTCAGTAAATTATCATTTTTCATGTAGTGTGTACAATAATGTTGGGCTGGCACAAGATTGGCAGCATATTGCAAAGAAACGTTCAGTTCAATGCACTTTCTGCATGCCCCAGATCAGCCATGCAGTACAGATTGCACAAGCACGATAATTTTCTAGATTTCGACGACCATACGCTAACTTTGTATTATGAGGATTCAACTGGTGTAGGGGTCCTCATACATAGGGCACACACAAGTACACAACACGAGCATTGATTTGTTCCAACAAGTCAGCAGTTTAGTGCTCGTGCATTCCACGTGTCACATCACCACAAATGGTTGCTCTTTAATGATGACATGGTGTTTAAGTTAATCAATCAGCTGCTCATTTGATTCAACTAACGATTTATGTTACCTAGATGCCATAGCACAGTTGCAAGGTACACAATGTACTACTCGTCGGTTAAACAAAGAATGTCTCAATTTTGACTAAATTTGAATGCATCTATACACCAAGTCACATCTAAATACATTCAAATTTTGACGAACTTGAGACATCTTTTGTTGGACGGAGGGAGTATTACAAAATACTTTGCCTACAACGCATTCCATGCTGCATTTCCAAACCGCAGTAAATTGAAAAGAGCTGCTTTTCGAATCAAGAAATAAACGACCATATATCTACATAGAAATTCTACACAAACGTAGGACGCACTGGCCATGGCCCAGGATGACTAACTTCCCACGGACAACATCAGTATATACATCAGAGGTCAGAGATAACTGATCTTATCAATTCTTTTGCACTCTCCAACTGCTGCCTTGAACCCTCATCATCAGCAAGGTCGTCCCTGGAATGCCTGTCGATGTCATAAAAATTCTCACGGAGGGAACCACGAGTGAGCGGCAGCTTCTCAGAGGCCAACGAGTTGCTTCCAAGCAACCTGGTACAAACAAAGCGTGTCAAGCCAAAGACCATGCCATACTCTGCTCTCTGCAATGCCAACTGGAGGATGGACAGCAAAATGCCACCCACAGAATCCAGGATCCTCGAGCTTCCTTTCTTCAGCAGGATCACCATCATTTCTGCTAGCTTTCTGGTTGATTGTGAGTCCTCATGCTCGCTGCCCTGCTCGCTCTGATCATCCTGCCTAGCTTCTTCAGCATCAAGCAGCTCGTTCTTTGCCAGAGCAGCAACCCATAGTGGCAAATCCAAGTCACGCAAGCTGCACAGGTTGTTAGTCATCTCATTCTGTGGTCCAATCAAGCAACAGCATCCAAGACCCAATATGAGGACTGGTAACCACTGCTTTACAACAGAGACTAAAGTGAGAGAAAATCTCGAGCCTGCAAAGGATTCAACAGAAGGCACAAGATCAAGAAGATTATTGGCAAGGAGGAAAGCCTCTTCAGGGGGACTTGATGACTCGGTTGAGTTTGCCAGCACCAAATGAAGCAGCTTGGCTGCGTATGAGAAGGAGCTTCGTATAAGTATCAGTATGTCTTTCAGATCATCCCCCATGAATGATGAGCTCTCATGATGTCTTTCCATGGCTGACACTGCATATTTTGTGTAAGATGATGCAAATTTGACACATCTTACTTTACTATCGTTAACAAGCTTGATGGTTGTTGTGTCGACAATAAACTTAAGAATTGAAGTGCCAAGCATGATAACGTTTATTGTGCCTTTCACTGCATTTCCTGCAAAAAGTGCATCACTCACTTATTTACGAGGTATTATGCAAAGTTCTGCAGGATTGATAATGATATGCACAGATCGCTAACATGAAATCTAGTTATTCACATTATTTGCATGCTTTCAGAATATCAGAAAAACTATTTAGTTGATGAATACAAGATTCAGTTCAAACTACAAACAGGTTTATCACATAAAAAAACTAGAATTTTGGTGTAGCCATACCTTCATGGACGTGCTGCTGCTGGTGTTTATGCTTTGCAGATTTCTTATTCGTGTTCAATGTTGACGACGAGTTGGCAGAAACAGAAACAGATCCATTTAGAAGTTTGTCATAACATTTCAGCAGATGATCCAACGACTGATTGACAGTTGTGGACTGACACAAGATGAAAATTACAATGAGACAAGACAAAATATTGACTTATAAAATGGAAGGACAATATTCACAAAAATCTGCAGAAAGCTCTCTAAGAACAGTAGTGCAATCAACAAATCTCAGTTCAGGCTTCCTATTGATCATGACTAGATGAGTACTGTTTATCAACAACATAATCACTGCAGTGGCTCAGTGTAAATCAACTCACCTCAGAGCAGCCAATATCGGATTGATCAATATCCTGAAGAGCACTATGTGTAGCCAGACTCAAATAAGCCAACACAGGAGTAAGGTCTAAAGAGTCTATGTGTAGGCACTGTTCGATGTACACTTGAGAAACGACCTTCAGAGACGATAATGCAATTTCTGCATAAGATTGTAGAAAGGCATTTCTCATTTCATCAGCTTTCAGTATTTCATTTATCTGCCATGATGTTCCTGCTACAGCAGCAAGTTCTTCATCATTCAAGATTACTGACGTGGATGATCCATTTCCATCCACACCATCAGACCTTGCTGGTGTCTTCTTAAGCGACTTCCCTTTCTTCCTCTTTGAAGATGCAACAGGGCACAATGGAGATTCGATTCCATAGATCCCAGCAAAACCAGAGGCTTTAGATTGCAAAATATTAATCAGTGCTTCAAACATTTCATCAGAACAGCCATTCAAATGTATCAACTTATGTGCTGCCAACAATGCTTCTTGACGTTCTTCTTGCTTGGAAGTCACAGCAGCACTCACAACTATATCCATGCACTCAACATGCAACAAAGATAGATCATCAGGCGATAGCACTGGAACGATACTGAGAAGAGCAGCCTGGGCACCATCAGAAACTGCAGTTTTCAAGAGCAACTTCAACTTGCCATTTGCAAACTCTCTCAAAGGAACCAAACTAGATCCCTCTTCAGATAAGCCTTTTATTAGTTTTGCCGAAGCAATTACAAGACCATCGATCTGGTCTGAGTTCATTCCTGATCCTGATGGTGACAATGCCAGAGTAATAGAGACTTTGATAAGCTCAACAAGAGACCTTGGGGATGATCCTTCTGAAAGAGCATATTCACAAAACCTTGCCCCAGCTGTCGGTGATCTCTTTATGAGTGCAATGCAGCGAGCACATGCTTCTTTCAAAGACAACTTTGATGGAAAATAAGAAGGAATAAGAAGCTTTGTGATTTTTCGAGCAACACGGGGATGATCATCTGCAAGTGAAGATAATAAAGTACCCAAACCTACAACCTGCAACAGAAAAGGGCGTATTAACAATCCCTACTGAAAGTATAAAAAATACTCTAGCCTATGTGCTGAAACTGGAAATTTTACATCGATGGTTACTCAGGCTACGGTGTAAATCAAAATATGTGTACAATGACTATGTACCATACCTTGTTGTATTGGAAGGATCGAAGATCACGAATAGCTAAAAGGAGATCAACAGCAGCAGCTCTGACAGATAAAGCAGTATCAGAGACTATGTCACTTAATCTAGGAAGTAAAACTTTCAGTACGTCATGACTTTGTGGATTATCAAGCAAGTATATCAGGCCATTCAATGTTGACAGACGAACATCATTGCAAGAATCTTTGGACGTATTGTCAACAATTTTCCTCAAAAACTTTGAAATAGTTGGTGACGGAATAACTTCCCAAAACTGGTTAAGAATACGGCAAAGCCCTTCAACTGCAACTGCTCGTATTTCTGGGCAGTCATCCGTGAGAAGTTTGTCTAGCAAGAAGAACTGCTTCTCTAATAGAGGATCATTGACATCCTTTGTCACATCTGGGTCTTCGAGGGGAAACAAATCTAATAGAAGATGTAAAGCATTATGTCGAACATTAGAGTTCGCAACCTGCAAAAAGTAGTTTATTGGGATCACCAAAAAAAATGTATTAGATGTAAGGGGTTCATATCTATCTTGTTTCCTGACAAAACAGGAACGCGACTACATCTTTTGGAGGGGAAAAAAATCCAACTTAAAGTATTCCACCCAAAAGAAATATAACTTGGCCAATGTTACTGTTCAATATTCACTGATCAAATGTTCAATCTATTGCTATTTCATTGTTTATTTGGATTGAAAGGAATATAACACACCAGGCACACTATTAATCTAGATTATCACCGTACTGACCAATTTCATTTTATAAGAACCTGATAATTGTTAAGGCTTAAGAATGAGCTCTCAGCTCTCTCTTGTGGGAAGTTCAACAACCTAAGATGATATAATAAAACAAAAGGAACAATAACTGGCATACTAAAATATCATCCGAAGAGGTTATGTGAAATACGGACACTTGTTGAAGTTTACAATTATGCAGCAAGTTAAATGTTTTTTTTGTCATGGCAGTAAGTACTTAAAAGTTCTGTTAACAATTGATTATGTTATATTTTTCAGACATCACTGTGAAAAATTGACTAATTATCCAAGAAACCAAAATAATGCTACTTCTAGAGTTCTAACAAAGTGGAGAGCAAGAACATGCTAGTTCCATGATTATGTTCAAGTAGCACCATGCTTGGATGTGAGAATAACCCTACTACAAGGACCAGGCATCTTAGCAAAGTCTGCTACCTGTCATTCTTACGCCTCTTCAAAACAACCCATTGAACTATCATAATTTATGGCCAATTCACTCAAAATTGTAATTTCATCTACCACAGAGCAAACAATTCCAAGTTATTATTACACCTCTTCAAAGCAAGCCATTGTACTCTCTCTGTTTCAGAACGTAAGGCATATTTTGATCCATAAAGACGGGCCTTTGACTGACATTTACACCGTTGATATATGGTTTGTGATAGAAATTCACAGTATTTTTCAATAAGAATCTAATGACAGCAATTTTACAGCATGTAAAACGCACATTAACAAAGTAATTGTTGGTTGAAGCTTTGTCTTAGGAAATCAATATTATATTGTATTCTCATGCCTCATTCACCACTTCCTATTGACAATAGCCACATACAGAGCCATCACAGAAGAACAAGACAAGCCATGTACCTGCAATGAGCGGAACAGCACAGGTTCAGACAGCCTGAACACCAAAGTTTCAACTCCAGCCACCACCTTCTGCTCCACAAACACCCAAAGCACCCTCCTGGCAGCCTTGGCGACCTCCTTGTTCGCAGCATGCACAGCTGCCTCGACCATCCCCTGCAGAAACCCTTCCCCAATTTCCCCCCTAACCCACCCTCCATCCTTCCACGCTCTGAAAACCACCTCCCCATAGGCAACTACAGCCGCCCGCCTCCCTCGCATCATCCCCACCTGTGCCCTCATGAGCTCCAGGCCCTCCCTAGCGAGCCCCTCACTGACGCCGAGCACCAGCGCCAAGAGTTTCCTCCCTTCCTCGGCCTTGAGGAACTGCGGGGACACAAAGCAGCGCAGCAGGAGCATCTTGAAGTCCGAAATGCTCTCATCCGTGTAGTCCAGCAGAGGCAGCGCTTCACGGAGCTCGAAGAGGCGGCGGAGGAGCGGCCTGGCATTGGAGCCGGACGTGAGCGCCTGGGACAGGAGGTAAGGCAGGGTCTGGGCAACAAGGGCTTCGCGCCCGGGCGCCGCAGCTCGCCAGGCTAGCTCGAAGCACGAGGCCGCGAGCGCGGCAAGGGGCGGGTCGTCCGTGGCGAGGATCGCTAGGCGGTCGTGGAGGAGCGCGAGCGGGCGGAGGAGGTCGTCCCAGCGCGGGGGGTGGGAGGGGTGGGTGAGGAGGAGGTGCAGGAGGACGGCGGCCGCGCGGGGCGAGCCGGGGTTCGATTCGGGAGAGAGGGCTGGCGCTAGGGTTTGTGGGAGGGAGAGCAGGACGGGGTGGGAGTCGGGGAGGGAATGGACGATGTGCTTGAGGTGAGGAGGAGCCCTGAGAGTTACAGCGTCGGTGGAGGTGGGGAGGAGGGTAGCGGCAAGGGCGAGGAGGTCGGAGGAGGAGGACGGGACGGACTCGTCGGCGCCGGTGGAGGGGGCGATGCGGCGGCGGCGGCGCGCGGGAGGCATTGCGGATGTGCGCTGAGGTTTTCTGGTGGGGGTTTGAAATGGAACGGAGGGAGGGAGGGCGATTTGGGGGGAAAGTTTGGGAGGGAAATATTGCTTTTATTTTTATTCTTTTGACAGCGGGACTGTGCGAGCCGGGAGGGAGATATTGCTAGTGTGCCTCGACGCCTCGTGCTTCCAAAGTCCCAATTCCAAAGCGCGACTGCGAAGACAAGAGAGCTAACGCTAAAAAAGATATTCCCATCTATTAATATCTGGTAGAACTATAGTGTCAATATCCGGTAGTAGTATAAGTATATGTGCGTTGTCACAGCCTTTTAATTTATTTCGTTTTCACGTACAAATCTAATGCACACGAAAATTCACGATTATGTTTTGTGAGATGATTATCTTAAGGTCACATACAAACCTAATGCACATGAAAATTCATGCTTATATTTTGTGAGATGATTATCTTAAAGTTGAGATAAACGAAAATATTAGGTTTGAATGTAATTACGTGGATAACACAACCACTTAACAAAAGACAGTTCAGGCATTTCACAAAAAGCTGCTTGGAGTCTATAACAAAAGACCACTCTTCGGGTCAACAAGATCAAGCTCGGCCAGTGCTTTCTTGGCCTCCAGGCCCTCCAGAGACGACATTCCTTCCATCCTCGGGCTCCTCAGCAGCTCCTTCACTTTCTTTCATTTTTGAACTATGCTAGAGTGGCGACTTACGTGCCTTAGCAAGGACCGTGTGTTTGTGTCGTAACACCTGGGCAAATAGGAGATGCAATGCAAAAATAACAACTGCTTGGACGGAGCGCAGCTCAAGGAAGAAATAATAGCACGTACTGTACTGATTGATCTGCACACCGCCACGAACAAGAGCTAGCAGCCTAGCACAACAGCTTCACTCCCTGCTGCAGTTGCCGGACGACAAAAACACAACGATGACGCTCAGGGAAGCAGCTCACTAACGCCGGAGACGAGGCACGACGCCTCACGAAGACGATGCTCCGGGCAGCAGCTCGTCGACGGCGGAGACGAGGCGCCGACAGACACCCAGACTACCGCCAAAAATCACGGCGACACAGCACCGCAGAAGCACAGATTGAAGCAAGATCAGCCAAAATCGGCCCGCTCTGATACCATGTTGGATTTGCAAGAACTGGATTCAGAAATTTCTGCTACGATTTGGAGATTTTTCCTTAGCAAGGGTTCAGGCACATTGGGGAAATTTCTGGGAAGAGCCGATGGTCCAGTGCCTTCCCCTGTTCCCCACTGTACAATTTACAAAATAATCAACATTTTACATTTACATCACTCAACAATTATATACGTTGGATTCCATAGTTGTAAGGCTCGAGTGTAAGTAATTAGACATGATAGTTTGTAATAACAATGTAGGTTTGCACATTAATCCACATTTATAATCTGCGTAAATGGCTTTTGTTTTCTTAATATAAACAATTTTTCTTATCCCCTATATATAGGGAAATTAAAGAAACTACAAATCAGAAAAAATCAACAGAAGTCATGAGCGAAGTACAAAATATACAGAGGTAGGATGAATTCATATAGCTGACATACACAACATTCAATTTATTTTATAACAACAAAAATGCATTTTAATGTGTCTGGTTTGTATTTTTTAATAATTTGTACAACATTTTATTGTTAACATTCAATATTTCAGCAAAAATGTTACTCCCTCCGTTTCATATTTCTTGTCTCAAATTTGCCACAAAATAAATGTATCTATTTCTAAAAAATGTCTAGATACATGTAAGATTTTGACAAGAATTATGAAACGGAGGGAATATGTTTTTTCTTTAAGGAATAAAAGTCTTGATTAACAAGTGGTCTTGTGAATTATGGTACCACTAAATTTTTTATTTATCATTATATGTGTTGAGCACAAATAGACAAATTAGTTCTCGCAAGCTTAGCACTGAATATCCTAGATGTTGAAAAATGCACAAGTTTACACTCACTCCGATCCATATTAATTGTTGAAATATTACCTGTATCTAGAAGATCCAAATTTGGACAAATTTGAGACAACTGATATAGATCGGAGAGAGTATTTTTTTAGCATAGCATATATTTATACTGCAGCACCATAATTACAAAAGATTGCATGTCCCCCATTTATGATTACAAATGACTGTAGCACCATATAATTACGATTATACGAAGGTTTGCATTGGATACGTCGCCATTTACAAGAGCATATTCATTAAAAAAAATCAATATGTACTTTTATACGAAAAGCTCTTCTTCCAGATCGCTCCTCTTCCCCTTTCCTCCAGACACAGGGGCCACTGGCGACCAGCAGTAGCGGACGGCTCTCTGCAGCGTGAACTGGCCGGAGACCGGTTGGGCGACGGGGACGACGAGAGTTGACGGTCAGTAATCTATATTTTCTCCCGTTGCCTATGGATCTGAAATCAGAGTTAGGAATCCTAGGGTTTTTAGGGGACTTAGTTGAATTGAGAGGTGATCAAGAAGAAGTGGAGGCATGGAGCGGATGGACCGATGAGCAGAACTGAAATCAACAGTGACCAGAAACTTAATTACTAATTTGCTGTAAGATGTTGTCTGCTTATGGTCTGAGATGAATACTCATCGATTTTTGGTTGCTTATGTTGTAAGACAGAAACTAACTAAATCCTGGCTTCAATTGCAGGGTTTCGTGAGGAGCGAGCTACAAGACGGTAGTATGGACGCGGAGGGAGGCAACGGGAAGGAAGAGGCCAGGAAGACAGGGCTGGGAGGCCTGCCGCTCCTAGGAGGCTCCCATGGCAGTGTACGCAGCGTCGGTAGTGACCTACAGCTGAGGCAGATGCTCGATTCCCTCAAATCCTTGAAAACTCCAGTAAGCATATCTGTTCCATGCACTTATTTTCAGACATGAAAAAAAAAACAAGTTGATATGCAATGCCAGACTACTCCATTCAGACTTCAGAGGTTTTGGAACTGAAGCAAATTTCCTCTTCAATGCAACTGGCATTGGCGATAACGAGATGATATGACCATGTTTCTTTTCTTTCAAGTTATAGCCAAAAAATAGGCATGAAAGGATTAAATGCATGAAACTAACAAAATGTAGATTCGTTGCTAGAGTATTGATGGACTTATGAATCGATAGAATGTTGTTGTCCAGATGATTATTTTGATTTAACTCTTTGTCTTTGTTCCATTGCAGGCTGTGATCAACTATGGTGCCTCATGGTAACGTAACCTTCTTGCATGTGTGTATCTTTATTTGTTATTGATGGCGAGAAGCTTACACCAGATAACTTGGTTTCCTATATGGTTTAATGTGTTTCGTTAAGACATGCATTTGACCAACAAATTACATCATTAATTAGTACCCAATTTATGGAACATAAAGTTCAAGCCATTACATTTGTGCCCGAAAACACTTTCGTGATGATTGTGATTTTGAATCATATCATATGAACCACATATTTATAGAGAACTCCCTCCTTCCCAATTTAAATGACATTTTAGGTTTTATTTTATTTTTTCCAGATTAAGTGTCGTCTCAGCGCTGCGTGGAAAATCTCCTCGGCTCTGCCAGCGCATTAATTTCTAACCGCTTACCGCTGCATCTTCTCTTGCGGAAAAAAAAGGAAAGGTGCAAAAGAAAACTGCACGCAGCCTGCTGGTTGGGCACCGAGGCTTCTGCACGCAGCGCTGGGCTGATTTTGCATCGAAACGCGGGCGGAGAGAGAGGAAAGAGAGCGAGCGCATCGCGGACGGTTGTGTGTGCTTAATTGGAAGGAGATAATTTCATATTTGTCATTGAGAATTTGTTCGTATGCTCAAATGTCACTGAGAATTTCCCTGTTCCAAATATGCCACTCAAATTTTGCACGGGGTACAAATATGCCACTACCGTTAGTTGACCGCTAGTTGACCGTTAAGTAGAAGATAAAAAGACAATGTTGCCCCTATGTAGTATGTTGATGTTCCGTTTACAACAAATTACTCATTTTTAGAAAACTTAGCTTTTCAAGGTTTTTAAGATGCCCGTAATACCATTTCGGAGTAAGTTTCAGCAATAATGATTTTAGCATGAAAAATTGGAAAATTTCAACGGCACTTTCCTTGATTTTATCACGAAAGTCATAATAGATTCAGCAAATTAATAGATTAAAACTCATCATAATTTGTGGAGAGAGGGAGAGAGAGACCGAGAGGGTATTTTAGTTTTCTTATTTCTTTTTGTTTTTTTCTGATCTGTGGACCAGGGGTATTTCGGTCTATATGAAATTGACTTAACAGTCAACTAGAGGTCAACTGACGGCAGTGACATATTTGTAACCCATGTAAAATTTGAGTGGCATATTTGGAACAGGTAAATTTTCAGTGGCATTTGGACATATGAGCAAATTCTTAGTGGCAAATATGGAATTCTCTCAATTGGAAGACGTTTCAGTCCCACAATTAACTCCAACTTTCCAGTGTTTTAACTCTTCCTTGGTATTAGAGATTTTTCTAAAACGTCATTTAAATTGGGAAGGAGGGAGTAACTTTTTGTCAAAGGATTGTCTGAAAGAAACAGATTATACCTAATATAAAGAAATAGAGGGAGTAAAGGATGATGCATCAGTCCCATGGCTTCTTGATGACTTGCACTTTATTCTGCTTATCTGTGTTCGGGTTCAATTGAGTAATAAACGGTTGCTACAGTACTATGTCCATGTTATGTGATGTGGCAGCCATTTTAGGATGTAGTTGTACTATATGCAGAGGATATAGACCCGTATAACTCATTGTTGAGATCGGTATCAGCTTAACTTTTTCTAAAGGTAGATTAATGTACTAGATTGGTTTGGACTCTAACTGATCTACTAGCTAAACAAGAAACTTGTTTCCTAAATTGCTGTGTAAATTAAGTATGAACACAAACTTGCAAAGCTTAGTAGTCGGCCTAACAGTTCTATTTGGCAATAGTCACAACCCATGATGTATAGGATAATACTATTTCCTGTTTCCTCATCATGTGATTAACTCAACTCATCCCTGTCAATGACGCAGGTGCAGTGTTTGTAGTCAGATTCTTCCACCTTTCTGCAGGTTCAGTAATGAATTCAAGAATTTTACTTTCATCTATACTGATATTGATGGATGCCCTGAAACAACTCAAAACATACGTTATACCCCAACCTTCCATTTTTACCGGGATGGAGAAAGGGTCGATGAGATGCTTGGTGCAGGAGAAGAGCGACTGCATGATCGATTGTGGTTGCATTCGTGATAACGTTACAGAAGACTTTGGTTTGAGTGGATGCTGTTGTTAGGTACTATCTATGCACAATAATTTCTGCTTTGCAGTCGATTTTTAGTTATCTAAAGCACTATATCAAAGTGACCTATATGTTTCGCTGTCCTGCTTACACCAAAACAGATGTAATCACGACAGATGCATATGAGGAAATAACATGCTACTTGACATTGCTTGAGAAAAGAGCAGTGGTTAATCGACACTATTTTTTGTCTGTCTAAAAATATATGCTTTGATTTGTTCAGAATTAATGCTGGAAAGGAACAAAGCAGACTGATGGGGAAGATATGTAGGCGCACATGTTGATCTCAAATTACATGAAGGTGCTTCAACCAAATGACATGAGCTTCTTCAAACAAATGAAAAGATATACACAGACCATACATGTTGATCTCAAAGCAAGACCAGGTTATGATGTGAGCAATCTGAAGTACCACATCTCGAATTGTACTCATCCTTACATTGTATGCAGCAGTACTCTTGTTGCCAGCAGCATGAACATGGCCTGTTCATTATGGCATTATAAATTCACTGCTATTGGTAGCCATGCCATGTTGAAGATCATTGGACCGAGGGTGCAGACCGCAGATTATCCAGACCACCGCGTACACTACAGCTTGCTCTAAGAATCAGTCGCATTGGACCGGGGGTACATCACATTCTATAGGAATCCAGTCTTGCCCAAAAGGATCCTCGTTGCATGAGTATCTGACAATAGTCGGTATGTTATCCAGTAAGCTATTGAAATTTTTCGATGGTAAGATCAATGTGATACACAAACATTTCTTTCATCAACATAATTCAAGTCCTAAACAGTACAGATGTCTATGTCATGGAATGGTGGAGCGTAGAGTTCTTTGAGCAAACGAACAATGTCGCTTGTAGGGCAACAACGGAACCAGCGTAACCAAAAGGGTGGATTATTACTGCTCTCAATTCTTCTGGCAGTGCAATAGCCTCGCCAAAAATACAGCCTGGCGAGCGTGCTGTGCAGGCCAAAGAACAACGGAGGATTAGTCACCCAAGATCATCGATCTGTTCCCGTTTCGATTGTCATGCCGCAACTATCAGACCGATTGTGGTAGTTGCACAATGACGATCAGAGAGGAACAGATGATTATTTGTGTGAGGAAGTTCAGAGTTGGCTACCACTTCCAAAAAAAATTCAAAAACTATGCGATGTTTGATTTTGCTAATATGTCAACACATGGCGTGAATATAATAATGTATATTTGGTCTGCATATATCTTCAGATACATTGTTTGGGGGATATATTTTGCCTTTCAATTATGTGTAAGTATATACGTAAAGAAAGAACTGGAAATTTAACTTGCAATTGCATGGAAAAAAAAATCCATTTAACTCTTGTTTGATACTCTCTCCGTCTCATATTAATTGATTTTCTATTCTAGACGTTTTTTAGGTATAGATACATCCATATTTGGGCAAATTTGAGTCAGTTAATATGGGACTGAGGGAGTACCTATTTCGATGTGTAGTAGTAACATTTGAGTAAATCCCATATCGATACATCGAATATACTAGCATAACATCGTTCACAATTATTTGTTCAACACAGACGACTTTTTCAGTAAAGAGCAGCGTACGCATGCAACTTAATAGAAACACTTAAGTGTCAGGTTCAGGTAACCTGCTTCCAAGCCACCTTATTCTAACCGGAAAGCATAGTTAGTAAACAGGATGGCCCAGGATGAGAATAGCAGAAGCGAAGCCTTTTCAACCGACCAAGCAAGCAAAAGTCACAAGACACACCACGAGTTTGCCCCTGTCCATCCCCATCTATAGCCAGCTTTCAAGAACTACACAGCTATGCACAAGAGACAGTTCATCATTCACAGGTGCTATTCAAGACACAAGTAAATAAATAGATAAAATTACACAGAAAGAGCAAGCCAATGATTCTTTGACCATGGTCAGAGAGTATGCATAGCATGCTACGTGTGTATACTGTGCAGTGCGTGTGATGAAAGCTAGGCTGGCTGGATATCTAATACTGTATCTGTGTATTTTTTGTTGGCTCCTTTGTCTGTGTGCAGCAGCTGGTCTTGCAGGCTTCAAGATCTTTAGACCTACTACTTGCTGCAAATCTTTTGCCAGCTAGTGCAGGCAGAGTGTGCTCGTTGCCAGGGCCACGCACCCTGCTGCAGTTGATGCAAGCAAGCCATCCTTTGCTTCAGGCTTTCACTTGGGGCTTGAGACCACAGCAGTATAAATTCCAACAGTCAATCTACCATATTCCCCATTTCCTCTCCCTCCCATTTCTACGCAAAGATTCTATTCATGTATTCACATGTACATAGTCATTTAACACGTAGCCATAAATTTCCCTGATAACCTTATCAGGAGGGAGGTAGAAACAAAGCGTGAAGAATTTATAATGATAATGTGCAATGTGATCATGTGCAGAACTAGAGCGCCTTCCGATCATGGCACTTGTGAGAGAAGCCTGCATTCTTTTGCCGTTGTTGCGAGGGATGCATTGTTTAACCCTGTGGCTCAGTCTCTTGCGCTGCTTTATTAGGGCCAGGCAGACCTGCAGGCCAGTGAGGTGGCCACTCACTTCTAGGTGGTATGGCACTCCCTTTGAACAAACTAATTTCAACAAACTTTGTCTCCAAGATTGGTTTTGACTGCATTGGTGACTGAGCAGCGGTATACATTTTATTTCTTGACAGCTAGGCCGGTTACATATGGTTCCACCATATGCAGCTCCCACGGCACCCACAATATTCAATCCTGGTCGTGGATGCAACAACACTACATTCCATCTGTACTTTAAGATGTACCTTATGTACTTTGATTAGTTCAATAAATATAAACTATTGACCTTTAGTTGATCTCGATCAAGTTAAAGATGTGTTCCGCACATCACATTTTTATTTGGCGGGGTGTTTTCATTTACATTAGATATTGTTTCTTTTCCACGCAAAAAGGAAAATATAATCTTCAATCTGATAATTAGTTAGGTTATACAGTACAGTACTTAGGACGCTTCTGAGTTTTCTCTTCTGCAGTACATTACTTTTAAAAATCAACCAACACAGTAAAACGAAGTTCATTTTCAGAAAAAAACGAAGTTGTTGCACTCACTCATTCCAATATGTTTGGATTCCAACGAGGAGTGATCTAGCTAGTCTGCCGTGGTTAGGAGCTTCGGATACTGCAACATTGGAAACTGTCAGCGTGTGTGAGTGAGAGCCAGGGAGAGATTGGTGTCAGGGGACCGACGCTGTGGTGCCGCAGAAAGTGGCTCACTCGATTGAGCATTTCTTTTTTCCGTTGCAAGCGGCAGCAGCAGTGCGCGCAGCCGTGCATCGCAGGAGAGAAAGGAAAAAAAGCCTCCTCCTTTTTACCAGCTGTGAACCTGCACTGCATCTGCCTGTATGGCTGCATACAGTTGTGTGGGTAAAGCCAGACCACGGAGGAGAGGGAGGGCCAACATCACGGCTTTAATCTTATCTTAGGGATAAACTGAAAGATAATATATTTTTGTTCATTTCCTTTTTGTAAGCAAGCTGACAAACTGAATAAAATAAATATATAGAAAGAGACGGATAACTAACATGAACCTGCTGGGAATATTGGCTGTTGGTCACGGTGATCAAGCTAGACATGGAAAACATGCACAAGCTAGCACTAATCTAGCATATTTGTCTCGTCTGCAGAAATAACATAGTTAAAACTCAATCCTAACAGAAAAGATAAATAATATGTAGTAAAATATATGGGATATTCACATAATTCTTAGGCGAAGCCGGCGGTGGAGTCAGGTCTGGCGGTGTTGGTATTATCGGTGTTATCGCCCATGGCGGGCGGTGAAGATCGAAAAGGATGCTCCCCAAAATAACTTGTCGGCTTTTACCTATAGCAGGTCCTCGTGGGACGAGGTTTTGTGGGTCTGCACACGGGGTGTCTATTGTTATTACCAAATACAGTTCTTTTCATTTTAATATAATTTACAGTAGATCATTGATCTATTGTTTTTCCTCAATAAAAGTAGTGCTCACGCAAATGTTGCTTAGCGAGTTGAGTGTTGAGTGTGTGTGCGTGTTCTTGTCCCATCTCATCTCCTCATGCCTCAAGGGGATTAATCACACAAATACTTATAAGGTGGTGCCTCTCATTCTCCTTCAACAATTTGGGACTAATTTTGGACACATGTCATGCAACCAAATGGGCATTTGAGTTTTTGTTTTAGAAATTAGTTTAATGGGTATAGTCCATAAATTCTCCTTTAAATTCTAACAATCTCCCATCTAATGTGAGAGGCACATTAAATTGTCTTTTGTTCCAAAGCATTGGTTGGTATAGAGATCTATTAAGGCTGAACATCTTCTTAGAACAAGAAGCTACTCTTAGCCGCAACCGAAAAATGTATAGTGAACTGTCAGTTTTGCATGTCAAAAATTCACTAAATATGTGGCCGGTACTAGGTTACCGTAGACTCCCTTGGTTTGGAACATATAAGTCATACCCACGGTCTTTCAGGAGAGCGTACGAGAAGCATATATTACATTAGCCAAAGCATCTTGGCATTGGTTAAACCGTCAGATGATCGGGCGAAGTTTCTCCACGTTCCAATTTAGATGGTTTTCATAGTATCACACTGAACTAGGTCAAACCAAGTTCATATATAGAGTGTTGGAAAGCGAACTTGTTTTTATGAATATGTAAGCTTACAATAGGAAGCACAATGCCTGGCCAAGCTAGGAATTTTGTCCACGGGCACACACTAAAAAACGTTAGGTCGTGTACAATAGTTGCAATTTTCCTTTTGATCCAACAAATCAGAAGAAAAACATTCATGTTACACTGACCCCTACCCATACCCTACCTAAATCTGACTCCATCGAATGGATCTAGTACATACATGCCCTGGCTATATATGCGATTTCCGAGTGGACCATGGTGTAGGCATCAAATGCACCAAACGCGGGGATCATAATCAGAAGTTCTTCCAGGAGTTGATCGTCATACGGTGCCCACAAATTAAAGCACACGTAGCAGACTTGTGGAGCCTCACCACAATCCTACACACATGGATGAACTTGCTCTAGCATGTGTCTTTAATTACTCCCAACACTCCACTTCCTTCGGTTGCTCAGTCCATCCAATCTTCAAGCTGAGCTGCGCCACTAGGATAGAGATCTCAACCTCACAGTGGAAAAAAGACTGGTCAAAAGCCATACCCACCGTCGGTAATTTATTGGCCATTATTGACCTAATATAATCTGCACCAAATTGTCAATGACTGTAATCATCCTGTCTTTCTTGGAGGAAGCTACCATGATACTAGATGTGATATCCATTTCTTTTAAACGTGGCATCCTGGACCGTCACAAGAGGAGGTGTGCTTATCTTTCAGTTCCGTTGTCGTCACTGTACAAGTACTTCAGTTATGCTAGATTCTAGATCGGTCAACCCAGTGAGTCAACTAGCATGATTGAGCCCAGTTTTAGTCTTAACTCTTATGCTACAACCCACAGAGGCACAGAGGCCCAGAGCAGCAGTCACACTGCAGCCCTAGTCCAGTTTAGCTAGTCTATAGCAGTTTTAAGTCCCACGTGAGCCCCTCTGCCCCTGCCCGGCCGTCCCCATGCATCCTAACCGAAAGTATGTTACTCCTGCCTCAGAAGTAAAGCGTTGCGTGGCAGTTCACTGTTTGGCTCTGAAGATGGAGTGTAGGCATAGGCACAGAAGAAGCTATAGCTGAGTTGTCAAGTACTCTGGCCATCGGGTCGCATCGCATGTAACAACAACATGTTGATACTGTCCCGAGGAGCAAAGCAAAGAAAGTCGCCTCGGATCCTGCCTGCCAAAGCTGGGAAGGAAAGGAAAGTAAAGGAAAGCATGCAGCCCGAGCCTCGGGCCTCGGCAACGTTACACTGGTCTGGTAGGGCCGGCCGGCGTTGCGTGCAGTGCAGCTAGCTTAGCTGCCCCTGCACCTGCACTTGTGCAGTGTAGCACGATCGATTTGATTCCAGGAACCCAAGAAAAGCGCGCCAAAGACCAGCAACGGATCACCTTCAAGCTACGCACGAGGAAAAAACACAATTAAGCGACGGAACCGGAACTAAAATCTGGGATCCTGTCATCCTGATACCCGTCCCTCCTCATGCATGTTGTACTAGCAAAGGTTACACGAGATTATTACAAAGAGTTTATATAGCAGCAGCAGCACACCAGCAAGAAGCCAAGGAAACAACTACTCCAGGCACTCGTATACATGTGAACTTTGCAGTGGGTGTGGTGGGGAATGCCTTTGATCAGGATGAGAATTCTTAAGGGCAACGGGACCACGGTACTTGCTTTGCATTGCACCCTGACCGGCCGGCCGGTATTCTGCATTCTCCTCATGAGATACTACTATTCGCAAGTGGAATCCAGCGTGCAACTTTGCAGTGCCCGAGCTTTCCGATCTCTGCTTTTTTTTACATCGAGCTTTTTCTGAGCGGAGCTCTCCTCTCCTTAGGAAACCTCACTCTACTCTCGATTCTCTTGTCTTATTTTTCAGCTCTCGATCTCACTCAGAACCAAAGGAAACCAAACCAATCCAATCTGGACGCACTGCCGATAACCATTTACTTCATCCGTCCCAATACATGAGACACGCACGCATTCCAAGATTACAAATTTAACCACCAAAATATAAATTATATTTCATAAAAACTATATCATTAGATTCGTAATCAAATGAACTTTCTAATGATATATTCTTTACGTCATATAATTTATATTTTGGTACTTCCTCTGTCCAACAAAAGATGTCTTAAGTTTGTCAAAATTCGGATGTATCTAGACATGACTCTAGATGCATTCAAGATCTTGGAAAGTGTGCCTCATGTAGTGGGACGGAGGGAGTATCTGGCGATGCGTCCATCAAATAACTGAAAAAACTAAAAAAAAAAGTTGTCAAGGAAATGGTCGCGGCTCGATCGAAGCTCCGGCCGCGCGGCTAGCTAGACACCTACGGAAAAAGATGTTGTGTCCTAGCGGCGAACTCGGACGATCACCGGTGGATGTCCGCCAGCGGCAGCTCCAGCCTCACTCTCTTATTGTTGTTCATCGCCGGCGCCACGGAGAAGGAGGCGGCGTCGAATGAGGAGTCGTATGTACTATCAGTAAGGACGATGGCCGCCGATCTCTTGCCGTTCTTGTTCTTGGACGCCGGTGGCGATGGATCGCCCAGCATCCTGGTGTAGCAGGCGTATACTTCCTCCTGAACACAACATCAGAAATAACATATGCATCAGGCTTGCAAACAGGTGTAATCCACTGTAATTTTTTTTATTTTTGATATATGATGGATGAGGCATCAATCGGACCTTCTCGGGGAGGCAAGACGGGGAGAGATGGATCATCTTGGAGCCCAGCGCCTCCTTGGTAAGCGTGCCGTGGGTTGCCGCCAACACGGCGGCCGCGGCCACGGTGGACGGCCGGTAGTCGAGCACGCTCGCCACTGCAACAACAGAGCACGGATCAATTGTTTGATAAAAAGCCTTGACAAGAAAACATGAACGGATTGAAGTGGTTGGTTGTCAAGAAGAAACCTTGGGCGGCGGAGAATATGAGAGCGGCGGCAGCCTTGACGAGGGCGCCGGCTCCGGCGCCGCCGTTGGCTGGGCGGAGGAGCCTGGAGGAGAGGCAGGGGAGGTAGTCGAAGGGCGTGACGGCGCCCATCCGCCAGTCGAGCGTGGAGAGCACGAGCAGCTCCATGCGGCGGATGGAGACGCTGCTGAACTCGTAGCCGCCGGCGCCGCAGAAGCAGAGCTCCGACAGCGCCGGCGCCCGGTACTCGTCCATCTTCGCCGCCAGCGACACGCACGCCATGGCCAGCAGTCGCGTCGCCCACGGCATCACAGACCTCTGCACGCACGCAAGCGAATCAGTACTCCCGTGCGGCGTCGTTTCAATCAAGAAGAGAAACAGAGGAACGAAGCCGAGAATGGGGATATATTCATGGTGGATGCCGATTGTGTTTTACTTACATCGACGCATCGGCGGAGGGAGAAGCGGTCGAAGTAGGCAACCGCCACGTACGCCGTGCGGTGGCAGAACCCAAAGTGCCCCCGCGTCTGCAATGGCGGTCGGCCGGCGACAAGGTAATATTCCGATCAATCAGGGGCTCTGTCTGTCCCATCAACAAATATCAATGGATAGAAGAAGCATCTGTTGGGTCGTTCACCTCGAGGATCCACTTGACGGTGGCGCGCCGCGTGCACTGGAGCCAGTCCTCGGAGCCGGCAATGGACGGCGCCGAGGACTCGGGCGAGGAGCAGAAACTCGTCTCCTTGGACACCAGGTGCTCCATGTACTCCTCTTCCTCGTTTTCGTTGGCGGCATTGTGCATAAAGAACATCTCGCCGCCGTCGTCGTCGCTGGTGAAGCCGTCGCCGAGGTCGGCGCCGTCCTCTTGGCACATGAGGGAGAAGGAACACCCGGCCGAGTAGTCCTCTGCTTCCATTCTCGATCCGTTATGAACACTTGGCCGAGTGGCAGCACTGGTCAAGTAGTTAAAGTGCCATGGGTGCTAGGATCCGGCTGGGGCGAGGCCGCCGGAGCTGGCAGTGGAAGGGAAAGGAGGTGGCTGCGGCTCAAGTGGGCAAGCCACTGCCCTCTATTTAAGTGGATCTCGCAGCCTCGACTCACTTCACTGCACAACACTCTGTTCCTCTTCTTATCTTTGTAGATTTTTCTTTCTCTTTTCAATGACCTTAAGCCTTTTGTTTGGTCAAGATGTATTGCTCAAGATTCGAGCAAATTGAATTGTATACTGTCACCGTAACATGTCTGGAGTCCCGGTCGAACATAACAACGGGGCTCCAAAGTTCAACGCCGTAAAATGGGCTTGACCCGCTATGGCATCTCTCACGTCACGTGGATCAAGAGCTCTTGATCTCGGATAGCTTGATTGTTGCGCCTTTTCTTTATCTAACACTTGTTAGCTTGGTGTTTGAACTCTGTACACTGGTTTGTCAAAAAAAAAAACTCTATAGACTGTAGTGAGTGTTGTTTCATTTCCCCAAAAAAAAAAGAGAGTGTTGTTTCATTACGCATCCGTGAGGTAATTGTCCAAGAATTTATACAGACGGGATTGCCTAAATTTAGTGAAACCAGGGTAAAATTTTACCAAAACGGGATGAAATATTGTTGAAACAGGGTGAAATCTGCTCATTCTAGTTTTACGGAGATTTCTTTTTGGTTACACTAAGATTTCCAAATTTTATTAATATTACATTTCGGACGTGACACCATAGTTGTGTTTTTAGCGAAACCAAAATAAAAATGTTTATTCAGGTTTCACAAAAAAATCACTTCAAATTTAAAATATTTAAGCAATTTGCTCTCGTCCCATAGAATTTCTATCTGATTGCTAAACATGAACACCATGTTTTGCTTTGATCCGAGCTGACTTATTCCTTCCTAAAACAAATCGTCAAAGCCTTTCCAAATGTTTAGTGTATTTTGGCACAACCGATCAATTTTTTTACGAAAAATTAGAGCTATGTGGCCTTGTACATAGTCATAATACTTCCCAGTCCAGAAATCTAGTCTTCCATGATGTTATATAGAAGTGGCTCCGGTGTTGTACAGTAGGTGGCGTGAGAGTTTTGAGCGAGGAGTGGTACCGCCGGTACGATAGGCGTTATGTGGAAGCACGGGTATTTTGTTGGATCAACTCATTTATCTTTGTTACTGTTTTCTTATTTGCAATGAGGCAAAACAGAAAGAAAGAAAAACTAGGTTACATCTCGCCGATATTGGGGGGACAAATATGTTAAAGAATTGTTACACGAAAATGAGAGATAACACGATCCAAACCACAATGACAAAGGGGCAACAAGAGCAAATGTGGCAGCCAGAATTTTTGGGCATTTGAAAACCAGCAAATAGGATGGGTGGGGGGGGGGGGGGTGTGTGGACAACTAGGGATTTAGTATAAATTGCAAACCAATAAAGATCTCATTCCGTGATATTACTATTGATGAGGTGAAAGATTTTCGTAGCAATAGTTGCTACATGAAACACTCGACTTCCAAACAATGTAATCGGAAGAGGTTTCTGACAGTTTTAGGACGATGCCAACATTTTCGTAGCAATGCATGCAGGATAGGTGGAAGGAGAGAAAAATGACTAATATCTATAATATCAGATAAATATACTATGAACATATATCAGAACAGATTTAACAAAACTAATTTAAAGTTATACATGTTAGATCGTTATATAAACTTAGTCAAAGGCCAAAATTAGAACATCTTATATTTTGGAACGGAGAAAGTAGCTCATTTTATAACATGTTTTATTAATATCTTTGGGCCACGTAGAAGATCAAGAGAAAATTACCTCATCAACCACCGTACGTAAATGCTTTTGGGGTCGAAGAACACCCGTAGGGCAATGAAATCTTCGAGCTGGTGGCTCGTTGGTGATCTCACCCCTTGGCAGTAGAGTTCCTTTTCCTAGTCCAGTAATTCCGATAAACGGAGTCTAGATACGAAAATACATGTTATATCACTAGAAAAATCTACGCACCATGGTTAGGTTATTCTAATGCGCAAGAGAGCGTGATCCAAAGCTGCATCAAGTTGCAGAAGACTGCAGGCGCACATACATATAAAAGGCGGTCAGTGAGAGTGTAATCTCAACCACTTTTTTGTAGCATCTCTCGCAGTCTTGTTCATTGGCGATGAGCGAATTCTTTGGTGCGGCCAAGCACGCCTTACGTTTCTTGTGCAAGCGTACTTAGCTTGAGACAAAACCACTAGGCTAACGTGTCATCTGCGTGGGCCCAGTGACAAAAATGTTTAGGAGTATAAGAAAACTTTGACCTGCCCCTGCTGACCAGACATAATACAGACAACGACCTAAAAATAATGCATCTCAACACATTGTGAATCTTCGAGAACCTGGCGCTGATGTGTTGTACCTGTACACGTAAGGTGTGACAGTAATTGTGCAAAATTGTATCGTACACTATGTACACATTGGATATAGATCATATCTAAAGCTTGTTTGGAACACCGGAATAGAAAGAAAAAAAAATATAGCAATGTAGGGAAGAAACAAAAGATTCAAAGTCAAAAAATATTCATATATGTTTGATGTGCGGGAAAAGAAAGACGGAAAAATCTAAAGTATTTATTAAATAAAAATGCATTTAAAATTTCTTGCAGGTTATTGTTCTTAAATAGAAATAAATTTAATCATTTATTCTCACTGACCAGTAAGTCTATCCGAATTGTGCTCGATGGATTTTGGCCCCCAAGCTCCATGGAGCTCTTTACTTAAAAATTCAAAAATAATATTTATAAGTTTTAAAAAATCTGAATTTTTTGTACTCCCTCCGTCCAATAAATGTCTAGACATGACTTAGTGCATAGATGCATTCAAATTTAGTCAAAGTTGAGACATCATTTGTTGGACAGAGGAAGTATAAGCATATGAAATGTTTACAATAGATTCTAAAATTTCACTAAGAAATAATGTGTTACGTGAGTTAACAAAAAAGACAAATGCATGGGCCTACAGTCGATAAATAGTACATATAAGTCTACAGTCGATGAATAGTGCATCCAGTGTAGATCCAAATTTTTTTTTTTGTAGCATACAACTCAGGATGACAACGGGGCGGGTCTGGACGGGTCGACCTAATTCATATCCATATCCATCGCCAAATCAATTATCCATACATGAAAATATCCGTGGATGCAAAACAATATCCACATCCATATCCATCGGATATCTAGGTATCCATGGATTATCCATATCCATGCAATATACATCATAAAGAACATATACAACAACATATACAGCAGTAGCAAACAACATAATCAGCATCATTAGACAACAACAAACAACAATTCAGGAGTGGTTAGTAGGTAGTGTGGGACTGAGGGAGAGGAGGAAGTTAGGGTTACGATTGAGTGGGAAGGAGAATATTTATGTGACTCATATAGCTAACTAATGGACTCACATGTCAGTAATTTATTTATTTTAATAAATACCGGGTATCCATGGATATCAATGGATCAAATGCGATATCCGTGCTCGCTCCATGAGTTGGCGGGTATCTATTCGTGGATATCGATGGATCGAAAATCCGTTCCATATTCGTGATCCATGGGCTGGATATCCATGGATATCCACATTTTGACTATCCATTGCCATCTTGACGTACAACAACGAAATTTTGCAGATATATATCATATATACATATGTAGATTTTGTTTCAGAAATGCTTGACATTTCTTAATATGGTTTTTGTAATTTCCAGGCTCCACGGAGTGTGTGACCTAAAATCATTTTCCACAAATGTATAAGGTTCCTTCCAAAGCATTCTGGCATCTTGGTGGAAGCTCATCCAAGATGAATATAGATTGTTATACAAATCCATGTCACTTATTTTGGGACGGAGGGAGTGGTAAAATTGAAATGGTGTTACCACTAACACCATGTAGTGAGGGGATCTGATTTTGTGCTTAACTCAGCTCTGCCACGCCTCCAATGCAACTCTTAGTTTTGACTGGTTGCATCTTGCAATATTTTAAGATGTAGAGGCCGAGAAATTGTTGATTCTTGTCTAAAAGAATGAGTTGTCAGTATCATAAATACAAATTGCTGCCCATAAGTATGTGCTCCTAGAAAATAACAATAACATTTCAACAGTCAATAAAATTCAAAAAAAAGTTTGCTGGGTAGATGCCCTGTCTTTTATATGCGTTAATTTTTTTCTGGAAAAACGTAAAATTTGTGTTCTACACGAAATAGATTTGATCAAACTCTAAGAATTCTGACTTAGGACAAAATAGGACATCTTATATTTAGGATCGTACATGAGATAGATTTGATCAAACTTTAAGAATTTTGACTTAGACAAAATTGAACGTCTTATATTTACAAACCGAGGTACTCCCTCAGATATACATAAAAAGTGTCGTCCACTTAGTACAAAATTTGTACTCATTTAGTAAAAAATAGGCATCCTTTTTATGTATCGGAGCGAGTAATAGTTTTGGCACACGAGATATTAACGATCTGAAAAGTTAGTCTTGGATCGCATCTGAGTGGTCAAAGGAGTACTATTAGTTTTAAATTGAGAATCTAGTGGCAGAAATGCGATCGCGCAAAACTATGCCCATTACTCATCCCACGGAAGCATTTTTCATTACTGATCTCCTGTCCAGATCTAGCGAACTGGAAATCTCCGTGAAAAGGCAACCTTACAAAATGAAATTGAAAGTGACACAGGAACAATCAATTTAACATTTATTCAACTAATAATAGATGATGGGCAGTGATAGACCATGTGATACTTGAGTTGTATCAGTAGTATGTGTATGTGACTATGTGTTGCTTTGATAGGGGTTCAGAATTTGCACTATTTTTGTGATGAGAGATTAACTACTAGCACTAAATTAGTAAGTTAGTTGCGATTGATGAATAGACGGACCGAGCTTCAACCTCTTTTGTCTGCAGAAGCAAATCTAAGAGGTCCAGATGAAGCATTCTGTGGTAAATCCGGGCCATTAATTTACGTACGCATTAAACACGTAGCCCGGCATCTACTTACAATAGAATATTGAACAGAGTGAATTCTTTTTTTTTACCTCTCTTTCTAATTTTTTTTGACACAATCTAGACCATTTAAGTGAATTTCTAAAATCCTACCCCGTTTAAACAAATTTGTGCCACTAATTACCTTTTTTAGTATTTTTCTAGTCTACCAAATTGTTGTTTGGTAAGGTGACACGCGGCAGCTCCTCCTACGCGTGGAATAGAATTAATGTGAAAGCTGTCATCGTATTGCCGACAATTGTATGTACGCAGTACTGGCGCTGTAGCGGAGTCAATCGATCAGGCAGTATACAGATAGTAATAACCGATCCTATTCAGTTTAAACATACAACTGTATACAAGTAGTACTCCGTATTTGGCACACTTTGAGGGGACAAAATACGGGGCATTGGCAATGCCTTGCTGCGGTGCGATGCAGAGGGAACAAGTGGCCACACAGCCACACGCTATGGCCAGTAGTCCAGTACCATGGATAGCTGCAGTACACACGAGGAATTCAGGATCGCAAAGGGACCAGCCTACGTTTGGATACGTGACCACATTGACTCGATCAGACAAACGGACAAAACGAGACAGAAATCGCGCCTGGAAAATATACCCGTTTCTTTGTTTTGTCTAGCTAAGCTAGTGGAAAAGAAGAGGGGAGAAAAACAGAGGACGTACGATGCCTTTGCCAACAGCAGTAAAATTCTGTACCGAGTTCTCCATGAGCAGAGCTGTCAACCTTGCAAGTAACGTCCGTTGCCGCATTCGACAGTTTTGGGGGCTCTGGAACCAGCACCCGATTCAAAATCTTTGTAGCAAAATGCAAATCCAACAAGATGGCCGCATTCGACAGTTTTTGGGCAAACTTGGGTCTCTTGGCAGCAAAAACTGCGGTTGCAGCAGGGCCGTGTGATGAATCATTGGACAGACTATCTTTTACGTTTCCCCGTCGCTGGAGGAAATTTTGCTGAGCCGAGAGTTGGGAGCGGTCATGTCGATGTCGTGGGGGATGCACTGTGGCCTACGACGAGCGCATTCAAGATGGACTGCAGGGCATGCAGAAAGCTCCGATCGGACGACGATCGCTAGCTGCCTCCCACTCCGGCACTCCCCCTATTTGACTCGTGCTCTTCCACGTATTCGGCATCCGGGTGACGAATCAGGTTCTTATTTTGCTTGGAATTCAGAATGGATACCACCCATCTCCATGTTTCCGACATTGAAGACATGTGTAGTGGTGACCTTGACTCTGCTGTGCCGCACAGCTGGCGCTACTGCTGCTGGCTGGATGGGCAACTTTACAACGTCAAATCGTAGGATGGTGCCGAAAGCTAAATTAACATGCTGCGTCGACCAGGCCGGCCCGTCATCATAAACTAGACATGGTTGGCAAAAACACGTGTCATCACAATTTATACACGACTTTTTGAGGATAACAATGTATTAAACAAATAGAGTGCCATTAGTACAAACACACGCGAAAACTGCTAGACCGACCAAGAGAAGATAAGAGTTTTTTCTTAGGGAAATACAGTAGGCCAAAACACCTACTCACGAGTCCGAGAAGCAACGCAGAAAAGAGTAAAAAAAAAGTAGAAAAGAGTAAAAAAAAAGTAGAGGTTTAGTACCTTTTGATACTAAAGGAAGGAATAAGTAGTAGAACGTCAATTAGCAGGGACATTTTTATTTTTATTTTACCGTGCAACCTGTTTTTTCCACGAGAAAATAATAATCTTGATTCTCGCAAAAAATAAATCTTGATCGGCTATCAGCATCACAGTAGATCGATAGCATCTCGTCCTATCGCCGTGAGAAAAAAACGCATCCTGTGATCCCGTCACCGTGACCGAGTTGGTCGGAAACGACTATATGGTTCATCGGATGAGGCAACAGAGTTCACTGAAAGTTGATTTTTAAAATCGTGAGTTATTTGAGAAATCCGAAACCATGACTAGGTTCGTCTCGCCGAGTTGGTCGGAAGCGATTATGACATCGATTGGATGAGCCGACATAGTTGGCCGTGAATCATGTGAGAAATCCGAGACACAAAAATATGGTTATGTGAAGTGTACTCTCATACATCTATACAAAATTGACTAAAATAATAATACTGAAATAGACAAATTGGGAGAACAAACTGTTCGTGCGAAGAACAGTAGATCGCGTATCCATAGCAAATCCACATATGTGATAATTTGGGTGTGCGTTCTTACCTCCCAAGGGAAGCAGCATGTATGTATTTGGCAAATGTTTTGTACATGGCAACACCACGAAGGTATAAAAGGAAGGCATGGTTTGGTTATATCATAAATGCTACACTTATTGACACTTTCCATCTAAGTGTCCTAACATCCATATTTTCACTGGACAATTTTGCCCTTCCACGTTTTGATACTCTTGTTTTGACCACGAGTATAAATCAATATGAGCCTTCAGATCCAATAAAATAGATGGCTCACAATGATTTATAGGTACCGTAGAAGACCTCAAAAAATAAAGTTACGTGTAATTCTTGAGAGTCCTTTCACATATCAAAACCAAAAGCCGACGGTAGCCTCAACAATGCAAGGCGCTCGCCGGAAGAAAAGCACGACCTCCAACTTTGTCCAATTCAAAACAGCGCCATTAATTACACATAGAGGATTAGGAGCCGATGACATGCCTGCTGCATGTAGCGAAATTCTTGAGAGTCCCTTCACATATCAAAACCAAAAGCCGACGGTAACCTCAACGATGCCAAGGCGCTCGAAGCACAACCTCAACTTTGTCCAATTCAAAACAGCACCATTACACATAGAGGATTAGGAGCCGATGACATGCCTGCAGCATGTAGCGAGGCACTTGTTGTCGTTATGTTACGTCGGCTGGAAAACATCCCCATGATGCCATGAACCTAAATCCTTCGCATCCCGTTGAAGAAGTCAAGACTTAAGAGAGCACACCTGGTTGGCAATAACATTTGCTTTTCTAAGGTGCGGTATGAAGTGCTAATTTAGCAAAGTATGGCAATTGGTAACTGGTTTGCAGACATCTTAGAGGATTGAGCCCGGAGAATGGCTCGAGATGGCCAGTGGTGGCTTCTCCCACTGCTGGGCGCATTCAAGATGCAGAGCTTGGAAGCGGTAAAATCCCGTTGTCTAAATAGATGACGGATTAGATTTGTATGATCAGGTTAATCTAATGTAAGAGGTTCACGTTTCGCGTTCTCGCGACAATCTTGTCATAATCTCAAGCCTTTAACTACCTTTTTCTATCTCATAGCTGAGAACTACACGCTCATTTTGTACTATATTTCGGTAGAAGATAGTCCCAATTAAAAGAAGATAGCCCCAAAGTAAATGCTGAGTAAGCTCCGATGTTTAAAAGTAGCTGTACTAAACACTACAGATAGACCTGGCTCTGAAGCAAGACTTTTTGGCTTGTCAATCCGGAGGTGTAATCGACCAAGCTTGCCAGGAAACAAAAAACCGGGGTCACATACACACAACTTTTAAAAACTCTGCTCATTTGGTGTCTTAATAATTGTTTCATTTCCTCCCATTTTCTTTGACAACGTCATCACGGGAGCTAACTTTTCTAAGACAAATAGGAAGAGGTTAATTTTGCTAGAAGCAATCAAGATAACTCAAGTTAGCTTTCTCGCCAGGAGATTCATGCATTTGCCGTTGGTCGTGGAGAGCGACTGCAAGAACCTTATCTTGCTCCTCTTAGACGATTCTGAAACAAGATCAACGCTGAGACCGATTATCAAGGAGATTCGTCACCTCGTTCCTTTTGATCCAGGCATCAAGTTTACTTTCTCTAGTCGTCTTAACAATGTGGTTGCTCATGAGTTAGCAAGATTAGGTTTGAATGCTTTACAGGGTGGTGTGTTGAGTGAAGTTGTTCCTCCCTGTGTGGAGCGTTTGTTACAGCTTGATTGTAAAAACTGTTTTGATTGAGTAATTTACCACCAGTTCAAAAAAAAAAAACTCTTCCAACCTGATCCACACTAAAATAAACGAACCCAATAATATTAGTACTTCTAGAAATAGAGCCATCTTAGCAAAGGAATTAAAGCCTTGTTCTAAAAGAGTCCGTTTGGAACACAAGATCTTAGCCGGGGTTTTTTAAGGGACTACCCGGATTTCGTCATTGACTTCTTTCAGAAAAATTCTACACCATTCTCACATCTGTCGTTAATCTACCATCGAAGTGACTAACATCTATCGTAATTAAAATTCGTACGCCTGTTGTTTTGTTGAACCTAAGCTCATCTGCAAGCCTGCAGCAACGAGTATATGGAGTACTCTCTCCGTCCAACAAAAGATGTCTTAAGTTTGTTAAAATTTAGATGTATCTAGACATGACTTAGTGTATAGATGCATTTAAATTTAGTCAAAGTTGAGACATCTTTTGTTGGACAGAGGAATTAGATGCACTCTGCACTCTCGCGGGCCGCCGATGCTTTTCTGAGCTCATATAGGAGTAATTCTTTCTCTCACATGTAAAGAAGAGAGCACACGAAGCTCATCTTAGAAACCATCCTCATGGCTTGATTTAGGTAGCATAAAACGTGTCAACGTCAGGTGATACCATCAACCAAAAACACTGAGTAAATGAAGCTTGGGTTATTGGTGCCTGTGCCTTTCCCCAACTTGAATGCGCTACCAAAGCTCCTCCAATGGCGCCGAGATACACAACGGGGCCCCCTGACGTACGTATATATGAGAATGGAGCAAAGCAGGGGTGGCGCGCTGGCACCGGAAGGCAGCTCAGGCAGGTCATGAGACCCTGTCCACCGTCGTCGTCGTCTCCGTCTCTCACAAGTCGTTGGCAGAATATAGCTCCAACCTCCAAGCTTCCAAGCGTCAGCCAGACACCAGCTTCTCTGATCTGCTTCGCTTTGCACCGGCCCCGATCACGACCGGTGTCATGACCATTTGATCGGAACGTCGATAGAGACCATGGAAAGATTTGAACGAGACTGATTGGAGCTGAGAGCTTTAAACGTGGGAGTTAATTGGGACGCGTTGTACGTGGGCCTGTGGCTGAAGGCTTCGGCCCGGTTCACAAGTTGAAAAGTTGAAAAGTCATCGGGGATTGATCATACCCACCAAGAATTGCGATAACCTGACAATTAACCGTGAACCATTTCCTTGCCCTTGCACATTTTGTTCAGTGTGGCGGTCTAGTACTGCAGCAAATTGTAGCCACGACTTCGTTTGAATATCTTGGAGTAGACACCTTGGCGATATGTTTAGAAATATATCCGCAAGTGTCGACCCTATGGACTATGGCAGGCTGGCTGGCGCGGTTGCTGACTTGCTGAGTTGCTGGGAAGGGTCAGCACGTCGGAACTCGGATGACCGAAGATTGCACGCAGCACAGCAGGCCAGATTTTACTGGAGTACGGAGTACGTCTTTCATGCATGCATGCATAGGCAGGACGCAATCATAAATTTTTACCTACACGCAACCCCGGGGGCGGGGGCTATGCGGTATGCGCGCGACTGCATCCAGGGCAGGAGAGCACATGCAAATATGCACTGCCACCATCCTCTCGCCTGACTTTTCCCCCTGAGCTGCAATTTGAGTTCGAGGTATCCTTTGAACCTTTTTAGTTTAATCAAATGAATTAAAATTTTAAAATGACACAACTTCTTAAAAATTTAGTTCATTTGTTTGAACTAAAAAGTGTCAAAAGGTACCCGAAGGGTCACCATGTTGGCATGTTGCACCTCTACCACAAGCTATCCTGGAGGCTAGAGCACGATCCTATGTACTCTATGTATACCTACTTGGCATGAAGGTTGGCAGCGGCTTTGCAGCCTTGCAGGTGCACAATGCAAAACCAAATTAATCGACAATCTTTCTTCTATAATGGAATCCTAGCAGTTCTCATGCTAGCTTTAAAAAAAGAGCTATTTTACAGTACTCTGAAATAAATACGAGCCATCCATTTTTGCCGATCTAATGGACAATCTTAGATGATACTCCAATAGAGACATTAAGGAGTACCACCTCCAAAAGCTATGGAGTACTATGGATTTAGGGGTAAAATGGTAATCAAGAGGATTATTACCCTGTCAACTTGTAACTTAAAAAAATGTTTATCCGTTCGGTTTCCATTCTCTGATGAAGGAACTAATGGCGACCATGGTGGCTTGGCCTGCCGGCAAGGAGGCTCGAGGATGAAATCGTGGCATCATTAATAACGAAAATATGGCAAACCAGTCTCAAGAACTAGGATCACCATGTAGAGTAAGAGAAACGTCTTTGATTGTATTAGGCATTCAGACGTTGCAATCACAGCTATGCTACGCGTAGCAATTTTCTTGTATAAAATCTGGAATTCATGGAGATAAATAGTCTCCTTCTTCTTGGCAGCAACATCACGTTCATGTTCACGTGGATCCTGGGTGGCACGCCGCCGTTGGCAACGATGATGATTACACCAAATTTGGAAAATCAATGGCAGCGACAGGATCCGCTCGATTTGGTCCGGTCGATGATGGAAAGTTTAGATTAGATATCTCTGAATTAGCAGGGGAAATGACTAATATACCCTGTTAAATCAACGCTTAGAAATGATTGGTACTCCCATCTCTGCTTGTGGAGTACCTGGGTACCGTAAAAGTTCTCTAAAAAAAAAGGTTAATCGACAATGCTGCATTATAATGTAGTAAACACTTGCTGGTACGATAGTTAATCGACCATGTAGATGCACTATGTTTTAGTACATTGTTTGATTAGGAGTGGCGGTACTTGTCAGTTCTCACGACAAAGGGATCAAATGAAGAGGACCGCTTCTCTCCTGCATCATTTGGGACAGCAGGTGCCAGAGTTAAAACAAGTACTATTAATATCTTTGTTACTCGGTCCGACTCATAAGTTGTACTAAATCAGTGACAAGTAATTCTGGTCGGAGTGATTACATGTTTTTGATGTAGAAGCCAAGCTTTGTAGACAGTAGACGGACCAGAAGTGTGCAAATGATATGGGTCCGTACAGCAAGTTTGCGCCTTAGCACTTGAATGTTTCCCTAAAGAAATCATGCATGCATGGATTCCACTCTTTCCTAACCGTCTTTGGAAAGAATATTTTTCAAGGATGTCAGAACTTAATACTGAGTCGAGAGGATACGATCGATGTCAGCAGTTCAAAGGAAGTACTACGAGGCTGACCGCTGACGTTTGAACAACCCAGTACGTGTGTATGCTATCAATGGAGTATATCCTGACAGAGACCAGCTTTATGCCTGACATCGTTTGTAACAGAAATCATGGTTTTGTACATCTGAAGATGTAGAAATCGCAAGGTTTTGACCTTCCGTGTTGTGAAAGATTTTTTTTTTCTGCGAAATTGTGACAGAAAAAGTTACATGTTGCAATCTCTTCTTAAAGGAGGCATTGTCTTCCTGTACGTGTGCTTCATTCAGTTCCACGTTGTTGTGTTGATGGACTGATTCTCGGCACAGGGCTAAATCTTCAATAAAAAGTCGCTTGTTCCGTAGAAGAAATAAAAGGCCCCCAAGAAAAGCCTTGGGCAAAGCCTCTTGCCTATGGAAAAGATGTTTTTTTTTTGTAGTGCAAGTAATGTTTTCGAGTTTGTATATCCTTTTTTCTTTTCTTTCGGGCTGTTTGTTGTGATCAGACTTTTGAGCCGTTTCAACATGCAAAATTTTGTTGGTGCGCGTGGAAACGCAGAATCCCGAGTCACGAACGATAGGATATCTGCTCCTTTCTTCTTCTTTCACGAATGATGAAACTAGATCTTGGTTTATGTTACATTTTTTGAAATACACCCCTCACTATTTGGTAATACAACCATAAATTGTTCTGAATTTTGCAGTACTATAGGCACGTTGTAACGAGATACCGCGGAGAGGAACCTAATCCCTGTCTATTTTGTATACGACAATCATTATTTTGCAGTACTCCTTTCGACCGGTATTACTTGTCTCAAATTTGTCCAAATACGGATGTATCTACGTGTAAATGCGTTTAGTTACATGTAATATTTCGACAAGTAATTCCGACGGGAGGGAGTACTATATATTGCAGATTGTACACGAGATGCCGTGGAAACAAACCTCTTTTGGATCTACGGGGAAAAAGGCATGCTCTTGTTGCTGTCGGAATGCTCCATCTTGCCCATCGGCCAAATATACGTTTTCTTTTTTGGCAGGCAAACGTGAGACTTTATTGATTACTCAAAAATTATTGCGAGTGTATAACTTATCTTTTTTCTGGATTTTGTCTCTTGCTTTTCTAGTAAGATCATTAATTTACAACTCCAACACAAAGATCATGGCCTATCAAAGCATGGTTAAAATGACAGGGGACTCAATGGAATATAAAAACATGAACCCCAGCCTGACTAAACAATGTTGGATCAACGATTCGATGAATGATAATGGAATTGTTACTAGTATACAAGTGCCCCACTAACATGCAACGATGAAAAAAATATGTCAAGGCATTCCACGATTTGTCATGACAGCAGCAGGAACTGAGGTTTCAACACAAAGTAATAGCAGAAAAATGATATGAATATCACACAATCATCGCAGATCCAGTACATGCCAACTGCCGTGTTCCAGCTAACCACACAACAATTTATTTATTTACTGTATTTCAGTGAAGACGCAAATTCGCTACTAGAGCAAACTTGACCCAAAAAAGGAATTAAAAAAAGAAAGGAACGAGACAGCCTTTTTATGCAAAGTTGCATCTGAAGGAGAAAAATAACAGTTTGCCCATTCCTTGTCTTTACAAGTTGCAGAGCCTCTTCCAGTATTCAGTATCTATGTATTTTGCGTATCCTTTCAGCCATACATGCCACTCCTTCAGTAAACAAAAAGCTACTGGAGAACATAGTATTCAGCCTCTACGCCTGAGAATTACACGGCCTGGGATAGCTTATTGATCAGAAACCAGTTGCATGTTAGTAATATACCCTTTTGAGATAATTAACCGACATCATAGTGTAAGTAGAACAGCTGTTTTTCTTTTCAGAAACTTGAGACTGTTGAGGTGTCTTGTCAATTATGAGAGAGGTTCAAATCGACGCCAATGTTCATTCCATTGTACGCAATTGGCGCGTACATCCACATATCATCAGAGCTGAGGAGCTGCAAATAGTTGCAACCAACAACTGTTAAATAACGCTCACACGCCATTGGGATTGATCTGAACTTCTGAACTAAACTGTGAAAATCTCACCTTAATTTGGAGCTGCAAGAACTTCACATACTGCACTGCCTCTTCAAGCATAGTGCTGATATCTACCTGCAAGAAAACACAGGTGTAGCTGTTTGAGTTGTTGCACTTTTTTGTCATTTGTAGTTACTACTTACTCCCTCCGATCCTTTTGAGAATTTGAACTAAAACTACGACAAGAATTTAGGATCGGAGGGAGTAGTATGGATGACGTTTTTGTTGAGATGCTTACTTTGGTTCCATTCGGAACAAGGTTCTGCAGTACCTTGAGCCTCTCGTTGATCCTTTCTCTTCGTTTCTGTATCCAACCAACAAGAGCATAAGTATTGGTTTATATTAACGATAATACCTTCCTCAATAAGAAAATCAGAGCATCATCTGTAGTTTACCCTTGCATAAAGGCTCTGGGGATCAGTTGTCGACTGACGGCCCTTGCCACTTGGATTAGCAGCGACAGGAGATTCCTGAGAACCATTTGAGTCATTTTCAGAAGTGCAGCAACTCATGCTTTGCCCCTTCGTGGCAGCAATGGTGCCATCCTCGCCTTCATGATGCGTGACCTTCTTTGCGCGCTTTGGTTCAGCCTTCCTCGAGCATTTCCGGCCCTGCATTTCATCAAAGTTCAATCAGTAAGCACTCACATGCTGGCACCTAAAACAACTCTTCTACAAAACAGAACAAATCTTCGACCACTTACTCTTGTTTGGTCAGCTATTTTGCCTTGCTCCTGGCAGTTCCTCTTGTTAGAAGTGCCAATGCTGTCAAGCAGGTTCATGCTTGAGTCCCCAAGATCTTCACAGCTTGAATCGCCATTCCCGTAGGAAGGGTTCAGGATGGTATCCATGAACTGAGCTGCACCTTGCTCCTGGACTGTGTTCAAGTCCAACGCAGAGCCGATCCCATTTGAGTCGCTCACATAGAAGCTACCATACTCAGACGGCAAATCGAGGATGAGACTACCAACACTGTTGCTACTAGTGGAGCTATACGCATTAGAGCTGCCATAACAATGGACATAGTTGTATGCAGCATTTGAGGAGGGGACAGACCAAGGCAGCTCCTGTTGATTTTCCTCTCCAGGGAAGGTGCCAAGCAGCTGCTCCATCATCTCCGACTCCTCGGCTTGAGACGAAATGTCAAGCGAGCCCCAGCCTGCCTCAGCGATCACTCCTCCAGTCTCCATTATGGTTTAAGGTTAGGGTGTGAGAGGAAGGTGATTTGAGGACCGGCTATTTGAGACACATTTGCTTGATGAAGGAATAATGTGGGTTACAACAGCAGGCATATTTATACTGATCAGAATGCTCAAGGAGAGCACAGTTAAGAAATGCTTAGAGAAATGGACGCCCGCGGCTTGGGTATGAACTGTGCTGACAGCGACCATTCTAGGTATGGCCTGGGGATGCCCAAATAATGAGATTACTTAGAAAACTTCAACTGCTAGTTGGTAGACAAGATAGTGAATTATCCAAGATCACATCTTCACAAGTCAAGCCAATCAGAGTTCAAGTGGCAAGTGTCTGAAGGCCGGTCCCAATGATCGCAGGGAACTCTCCCTCAGCGTTGATGCATCAATAAGACAAACAGAACAAACATGGGCTTATCTTAGCAATTAATATGGGATCGGGCATTATGAGATTGTAGAGAATGTTGTTGGAATGAAATAATAATCTAATAAATAAACTGGAGAGCTGCAGAGAGAGGCTTGCACGACTATGGTGGAGGGAATCAAAACATTCTTAAAAGATAAAAAAAAAGGATTGGACAGTGCCTCCGGCTCTCCGCATATCCGCATGCTTGTCAAAATGTACAGCTCTCCATCCACCCGTAGTTCCAACAGCATCTGCCTGCAACCTCGTCGCTGTTTCATACTTGTAATACCACATAACCCTGTCGAAAGATAGGCCACTGACACACAGAAATTATAATTAAGAGATGAGCTGTACTTAAGTTCAAACAAAAATCATGACCTTTTCTGAGCTAAGTTTACAGAATTATAGATACACACGAAATTTGGAGAAATATGTTCCCTAGTGTAACTACCATAACTATACCAGATAATATGACATCTGTGTGATGGTCAACCAGATTAACAGTTTCAGATTACCATAGACTCACAGGTGGGCACTTCCAACCTTAGCTTCACATTATGGTATATATAAAAAATTAGAAAACATGTACAATCAAAATGGCTCTGCATAATATGGGCAATGATCCAACAAATCTGACTCATTTAATGATCTGATGCTGATATCCTTATCGATTGGAACAAATTTGTGTATGTGTTCAGTAAATTAAGAGATGCACATGGACAGAATCTACCAGTCGTGCAAGGAATGAGCTGTACTTAAAAAAAGGGACTTATTCTTCATGCCTCTAGGCCCCCTGTTGATCCAAAAAAAGTTCTTCATGCCTCTTTGTTTCACACAGAGGATCAAGGAGGGAATACAAAATAATGATAGGCGGGGTGATGTGCTTTGTTTATACTACCCCTGTTTATCATTGCCCTTTGAGCCATATGAAAGAATCAGGAAGTTACAAATATCAGGCAGCTATATGAAATACCTAAATAGCAATCATATGTCATTGGTAGGCATATAAATGAAGAATCTGGAGTAAATAGAACATACCAAAATGCAAAGGCACTTTGTATATGTTTCTGACTTCTAGAAGTTCCAATACTCCAATTGCATGAGGAGAAGCCATTTACGCAACATTATTTCCCTTGAACCCGCTTAAATTCTGAAGGGACAAACAAGATATCCTCCTTAGCTCATAAACTAAATATGTATGGACAAATAACCTTGCTTTTGTATTATTAAGATTAAAAATGCAACATAAATCTACTGATCTGTGGAGGCTGTGCTCGAATATTGTTCATGTGCACTAATATTACTATTTCCTTTTTGGTTCTACATATTTAGGGCGAATTTGATTCAAAATATTAGCATATTTACATAAATGGGTATTTTTTAACACTTTATCATGCAATTTTAGCAAATGGGGGTGCCAGCTCTGTTGTCACCAAATATCGATTCTTTGCTCAATGTTTACCATGTTATATTTTCCATTGTGTCATTTTCAGTTTTTGAAAATGACATAACACTTTCAATTGGAAAAAAAAGTAATGGCAAGTTTGATTCAAGAGTGGAACATTATTGGTTGACTTTAACACAAATTTCAATATGATAGAATGCCCAGGAGCACAAATCTCCATACAATATATTTGAAAACTATTCACTTAACAGTTTGGTGTTTTCATTGTCAACGATCTTCTAATCAACTAGTAAGACAACAGGATCTAAATTTTTTTATGCATGGCAATTTATGGTTTTATTACTAAATACTAACTTAACAAGCTCTATACATCGAAATAATAAGGCATGGTGAAGAAAAGTACATCGAACATGTGAAACTACATCCTAAACAAAGACCTTTGCTGCAGATTTACTGCTACAAGAAATATTTTATCCAGCAATGCAACAGGAAAGTTAACTAGTATAGAAAATTAGTAATATAGCTAGAAGGAAACTGAGGTGGGGAAAAAAGGTATACTATCATCAGTTCCAAACATTCCAGTAGGTTCTGCTGCAGAAGCAAACATGGAAATCTGTCTGGATCCCTTGGAAATACAGATATTATCAATGAATATACCTTAAAGTCACTGCATAAAACATTCTACACCTATTTAAGCTCGACTGGGGAAAACGACCTCCTGATATTTTATGAATGACAATAAAAATTTGGATGTGTTGCAGTTAGATTATTTTTATCTCCACAGGTATGCTATTATCATGAATAAAACCAAAATAAACAGGTAATCAGTTTCTTTTTATCTTGGAGTTAGTTAAAAATCTGTGGGAAACACATTATCAAAAGTTAGAATGATCTTTGCCATCCTAAAGCCCATATACAATTTCAGCACTACCTAAATCCCCAAACAAGAACACTAATAACAGAAGAACATGTATCACTCTTTAAAGAATTCATATACATCAATAAGCACAAGAACTAAGTCAAACTAAAAACAAATTAGAGAATGAGCTACAAGTCAGAGAATATACATAAATAACTGAAGGTCAAAGGTTAATAGAAAATGGCAAAAGCATGTCCAACATACAGAGATTTCAAGTCAACTAGCATATAGCATCTTCGGTTAGCACAATCAGAAAGACTCCAAGAATAACTGATTCTAACTCAAAAACCTGCTAGAGGCTAGGTAGATAGCCAAAACAAGACTCGGTAGCAAATTGGTAAGAAATAGTACTGAAGATTCTCATTTCATTATCCGCCAAAACAGCGGGCACATTTGACTTCTCATTAGAGCCTTCTCATAGCCATATATTTAGAACTTGATGTACCTATGTCTTTAACAGGCTTGTACAGTTACATCCAATTATTAAGTTTTGCTCAGATTTTGCAATATTAACATCAGATTGGCCAGTAAGAATAAAATGACAAACAAAGACCCAAACATGATTGAAAATTTATAGCACTTTGAGCTGTATTTGTTGTCACAACTCCAAAAAATGGATGAAAATAATTATACCTTATGACTGAAGAACTATTACAACCTTTTTTTGACAATAATAACTGGTACAACCTAATCGTACATTTGTGGAATAAATTTATAATTTCAGAGTCCATGAAAGATTTACAGCCCCTAACATATGTCCCAATATCAATGATCTGCTATGTAGAATATATATATATAGCACCCAACAACATAAGAAGAACCATCCGCACATCATAAGAACAATGGGAACTAAAAGATGAGGCTCAAGCTTGTCCTTCGATCTATACATGTTTACCATGCTGATATGGAATTAAAGGAATGCAAGTAATTCCCCAAACGTTTTGCTGATGCCAGGCTTCTCTTTAGTGACAACTGCCATAAGAGCCACACTAAGCCAACCCTACTGTTAGCCAATTGAAATTAACCAAACCAACCGCTGTAGCTCTATCAAAGCATTCCCAAAAAAACGATGGGTCCAAATTTAGGGAAATTCAAAGTTCACTCAGAAAATATATCATGGTAATTAATATGCTAGAAAAGACAGAAATACTATAATCAGTCAGTTACAACTTTTGTTGCAAAGTTTCTGATCTGGGCATGCCACAAGATAAAATTTGACGAAAAACTGAACTAATAAATGCTTCAATCTTAATTAATAAGACAGCCCTAACTACTATATATAGTATAACAATGAGGCAATGCAGGTGGTTGATGTCCCTGAATTGAGTTTTACACTGTTTTATTTGATCGCATAACAACAAGGCAATGCAGGACTATATTAGACCAAGCAACTCAGTTCATCCTCTTATTGCATTTCCCATTGCTGCCCATATCTAAAAACTACACCAGCACAAACCATCTTTTGAGCAAGTTTGGTTACAAGTCTGATTTTTTGCTCTTTGCCTCTCAACAGAAAACAGGACGGGCAGTTGGGCCCAAAGCCTCATCCAAATAGAACACATCAAATACTGACACAACATATCAAGGGAATAGGGGCTGATATTGCAGGCCCATGTTCTCAGGCAATCCCATCATCAGATTGAGGTTCTGCACGGCCTGGCCAGATGCTCCCTTCACAAGATTGTCTATCTGCAGCATTGAAAAACAAGAAATAAGGACTCTGCATCTTAAGTCTGTCACATTATCCGTAAATGAGTAGGCAACTTATAGATTGATTCGAGACACTTACAACCGAGATGATAATAGCCCTTCCAGGGATTCTGTCCTCAAAGACATTCATGAAGCAGTAGTTTGATCCAACAACATGGCGTGTGTGAGGAACGTTGCTGCCATTTAACAGCTTGACAAATTCTTCAACCTGAAAAGATGCACATGTAGAATGATGCGAAGAGTAGAGAAATTTCCCGCAGATAAAATCGCAAGACATTTTGACGGATCCACTTCAGTCAAAAATTATAGCTCTATTCAACTCTGCAGATAGATAATTTAGCCCATGGGCAAACAAGCAGACCTCATAAGTAGACTTGAGATGCTGGTACAAATCACTGGCAGTCACTCCAGGTGCCATTTCAACAAACATAGTTGATTGCATCCCACGTTTCTGTTCAACGTACAGATAAAGCATTTGATTTAGCAACTGAATTCTACACACTCCTGATGCCTTTAAAGCACAGAAAAACTGCAGAACCTGGAGTTATTTTTAAGTGAATACGTTCTTACCATGCAGATAAGATTTGGAGTAAAGCTGATAGTAACTTTAGAATCAGCAGCATCTGAAAGCCCTTGTTCAATCTCGGGAACTGACATTTTTTAATTTCATTATCAGTAAAGCCACTACCAAGGTGATATAAGCAAATATTCTGTAATCAGACTATACATTACGAAAAGCAGAATAAATATGTTTGTTAAATACTGATATCTAGTTATACATTAATGTTGATTTGAAATGCACAATAAGGATTACCATGACGGTGGCCTTTTATCCCATAAGCATGGATACCTTCAGCTATCTCAGTGTACAGATTTGCTTCCTTAGCGCCACGCCCTAAAGGAAAGCATGTGGTAGCGAGCAGATTAGCTATCAATTCAGCAATGGCAAACTTATATATTGAAGTCCTAGTGCCTTCAACAAAGACAAACCTGCCCCAGTAACCCCAGATTTTGCATCAATTATAATGTTGCTCAGTTTGATCAGTTTTGCCTGCAACGTAAAATTAAATATGCTGAGAAAAAACTACATACTAAGACCATTAATAAACTGATGCCATTTTTTAAATTCACATAAAGGAGCATGGCTCAGAAACAAAATATATTGACAAATGTACTTCCTCTGCTACAGAAATGCAGATTCATTGTGCATCTGTAAATATCTTGCACAACTGAGGGCTATTTTTTCTAAATTCCGGTTGCTTTGATCAGACAGTAGGAGGATTAAGAACTTTGACCCCCACCTTTATTAGAGGAACAAGAGGAAGCTGAATAGACGTGGGGTAACATCCTGGATTTGCAACAAGCCGTGCATTTCTTATTTCATCTCGAAGAACTTCTGTCAGACCGTACACAGCCTCTTCCTGTATAAACAGAGAAACATACCAAAAAGGAATTGAGTTCACCAAAAACAGAGATAATGACATAATGAGTATAATCAAACCCCAAATGTATAATCAAATGCGAAAATCTTCTTAATTACTAGTCGTTCAATGGGAGTTAGTGATCATGATGGTTCATCCACACATATTACATCCCTTCCCCCCTCTCAAGAAAATCTCTAATAAAAAATTAACAAATTGACTAACGAAATATAGCAGAATGTGTATAGCTATTGAGGTTTGACCCAGTGGTGATGTCTTGATATGATTTGCTATATATTCTTTATCCGTAGCAAAGAGCAGGTGTTTTGCCAGTTGCAACATAAGAACTGAGCAACAGCAAAATTACATAACCAATGGGAGTTACTAAATTGTAGAGCAAACCTGAAGTTCCGGTGCCCTATGAGAATGGCCATACCACTCAGCGTACTCATTGATGTCATGCAATCGAAAATCCTGTAAACATAGCAAGTGATTTGTAAGAATGATTGGCTGGTCAAAAGAACATACATACCACAGAGAGATCAACAATGAGTTTGTGTGGAGCATACCGCAGAGAGATCAACAATCTTCAGTTGCTGGGGTAAATCTTTAATAATTTCCTGGTAAAGAACTTGCAATCAAACATTGCTCTGAATGTTTTCAGAATAGAATCTTATCCTCCAATAGGGAAGGCAGAGTATAACTGAATTCCTTTATAAATTCAGCAACTGAAAAACATTTTAGAGAAGGCATGATTAAGATAAACAACCTGTGTTGTTCCATGTGGCAAGCAACAGAAAACAGCATCAACATCTGAAAAGTCTGCATCTTTAATAGCAACCAGATTTGGCAATTCCTGCAAATTAAAGGGGTATAAACATAAGGCAACAATGCAACACTAGCTCAGTGGTTCAACTAATTCTTGATATGTCAGGAAGCATCACATGGTGGAGGTAAAGAGGAGAAATTCTTACTTGTGTTATCAAGTGAGGAAATACAGATCCAAACTGTTCACCAGCTTTTCTATCTGCGGTCATCACTTTGATATGAAATTGAGGGTGGTTCGCTAGAAGACGGACAATCTGTTATCGAAAGTGTACCTTAACACATTAGCAAACTGAACCAAAACAAGATCAAAATATTGGGATCATAGCACAGGAATGATGAACCAGGAAACAGAAAAAAAAATGCATGGGGCAAGATATCAAACAGAAATGGAAAATGGCAGGGAAAAAGATAACAACCTCCGCTCCAGTATAACCGCTGGCCCCTAGTACTGCGATGCGCACCTCCTCCCCTGATTTAACTGTTACTGTCTTAGAAGAGTAGTTTTTTTGTGGTGAAGAAGCAATGGATGCCCTCACACGGAGTGATGAGCATCCAACCTACAACGTAGAAACTTTTAATTAGCATGCGGAGTACAACAGTCAGCAAATAATAAATCTATTTAAAAAAGAAGAGGAAATAAAATTCACCTTAGTCGATGTTTTGACATTGAGACTACTGCATGGCTTGAAACTGGATCCAGGGACTCCATTCTACACATAAAAAATGCATGTTTGAAACAATTTCTCAAAGGAACAGGTTGCTGTTGTTAGAACAATCCCGCAATTTGATTAAAGGACCACACATTATGACCAATTCACTCCAGGATACAATTCGCGGTCCCATTTAAGATGCCACCATATAGTTCCCAGGAATCAAACCTAGCGAGTAATACGAAGAAACCAACTTCACTAAAATCTTGTTTCGATTGGACCAGGCCTATCGCACCAACAGCTGGTCAGGTTCAGCTGACAGGTAGCGAAATGTGCATAAGAGAGGCGAAAACCGGAATCTTTTGACTCATTACCAAATCAAAGGACCAATCTACATAGCCAGAGCAGACCAGGCACCGATCATATCAAATCAGCCACGCCTCCAAGCCAAAGCTTGTCGTAGGATAGAAAGAAGAAGATAGAAGGAGGTATCAGCACCTTGGGGGCCAACCGAGTGCCCGCGGGAACCGCACCACCGAGCGCCGTCGACGCCATGGCCGTTACGAGGAGCAGTCGGCCGGTGTCGCGGGGGGGCTGCCAAATCAAGATTGATCAGAGAGAGCTGAAAACGGGAGTTGCAGGAAGTGTGAGGACAGTGTGTGAGCGTATAAATAACCTCCAAGGGAAAGGGGAGAGCCCCGGTCGATTCCCTGTCGGCGGCGGCGGTGGCGGCTACGGGGTGGGTTGGTTGGTGGTCGCGGGACCTCTGACCGCCGTTTCTCGCTGTCGTGGATTAGGTGAAGGGGTGATTTGGTGAGTTTGGAGATGGAGAGGGCGACCGGTCTGGAATGGGCTGTGGCCTGGGCTTCCGTTCAGTTATTCGGTTTCCTGGTTTTGTTGACCGATCGGCCCGCCGGGGTCGAACGCCACCATCGCCCGGATACCGAACGCCGGCCAAACTTCCTGCGACGGCGTCGAGTTCCACGTCGACAGATCCCCTCGTATGTAACCCCCCTCCCTGGCGGCTTGCCCCCTGCGTCGTTTTTTTTTTCTTTTTCGCGCATACTGCTGAGGCATTGTGATGAAGATTACGTAAATTTAATTTTCTTTTTCTTCTTTCCGCTACGCTACAGAATGTTAACTTTTAAATCACCAAACATAACACAGAGGCGGAGCCGGAAACTGAGAAATGATGGTGCTAAAATAAGACTAATAGCGCTATGCTTGGGTATTTTCCATACTCATGAACTAAATACTTAACAAATCTTCTTCTGAGCATCCTTGCCAGGTTGGTGGTACAGCACAGGTAGCATGAGCCAGACTCCGCCTTGCCTAACGTCAGTCTAGCATAAATTTTGCCTTTAATATTACCAATCTCTGAAACATCATCTGAACTACAATACATTATATTTTCGAAAGGGCATGAAAACCTCAGGAAAGAAAGATTGAGAACGGGATAATCAGTGTATTTATGGAAGGACTGGACTATGTGCCAGCCATATGGCATTTACCATAGCCAGCGTACACTTTCCGCGCGCGTGATCCTTCGCTGGTCCGTTTGGTCAGTCCAAGCACGTGGCACCCGCGCACCTCCTGTTTCTCTTTTTCCCACCCGTTTAAACAAAGAGTTGATTGCATTCGTGCATGCACATAGAAGTGAGAAGGGGCTGCAGCATCAGCACGTGCATTCAAAATTATCTAGAAAATTTAAAAGGTTGTGTAGCTCAAACCGTGTACCCAATCAATAATCTGTTTTCATAGTTGACTTTGTGTCAACGTCTCAGCGAGGGATTCAAAACAAGATCCCAGTTGGATATGTTTCGTTGACTTTTTTTCAGCTCAAAGTTATCAACCATAAGCATGTGAGTTACCAGACCTATTCACGATAAGTTACCAAATTTCAAGCTACACTAGGGTTTGCTATTAATGTTTTTTCTAGAGTTCCAAAGTTACCAACCAGCAGTAGCTGAGTTATCAGCGTATTCATGATCAATGCTAAATCTATCTAGACATGTTTTGGCTTTTTTTTCAATATTAAAAGTTACCAACCAATATTATGTGAATTACCGCGTCATTCATGATTCTTTCAACGCTGCATCTAACTAGACATGTTTTGGTTCTTTTTTTAGTTTAAAAGCTAACCACCAATGCTATGTGAGTTACCGAACTATTCGCAATAGAGTTATCAGCTTGGAAACCCATCTCACTTTATTAGTTTCTGATATCTTTTTTCAAAATCAAGTTACCAATTAGTAACAGTATGAGTTATCATACTATGCACAAGTAGTTATCAACATCAAGATTAGAACTGAATAGATGTCAATTGGTTATGTTTTGATGACGTTTTCTTAAGCTTAAAAGTTATTAGACAACTGATACATGAGTTACCGTACTATTCAAAAAAATAGTTACCAACTACAAACCTACCACTCACTTGAAAAGGTTACCAAGCAGTAAGATGTAGAGTTAATGGGTTAGAGTATTCACAAGTAGCATCAGCTTCAACACTAAGATAAAACTTATGTATTTCTGGGCAAATACTATGTCGGGGAACTACATCAGCCTCAACTAGATTTTATCTCGAACAACGGGGTAAGTATATCGATATTGAGATGGTGAACGGTGACTTGGACAGCCGGGTAACTACATTGGCGTCGTGATAATAATTTAACATGAGCAATTGTATAACTACATGGTGCAATGATGATAATTTTAACATGAACAACCGGATAACTACATTGGAGCCATCATGATAACTTTAACATTAACAGCCGGGTAACTGCATTGGTGCCATGGTGAACTACACCGGTGCCACGACGAACTCAAACATAAACAACCAGAAAACTACATCGGTGACATGATGATAACTTTAATATGAAGATCTAGATAACTACATTGGCGTCATGATGATAACTTAACATGAACAACTGGATAACTACATCGGTGCCATGATGACAACTTTAAGATGAACAACCGGATAACTACATTGATGCCCTGATCATAACTTTGACATGAACAACCGGATAAGTACATTTGTGCCATGATCATAACTTTGGCATGAACAACCGGATAACTACATTGGTGTCATGATGATAACTTTCACATTAACAGTCAGGTAACTGCATCGGTGCCATGGTGAACTACACGGGTGCCACGGCGAACTCAAACATTGACAACCGATCGAGTAACTACATTGGCCTCATGGTGATAACCTTAACATGGATAGGTCGGTAAATACACTGGTCCCATGGTGAGAATTTTAACATGGAAGTTGAATAAATGTTTCAGTACTACTATGAGTACTAGGATGCATGTGGTAATTATAGTCCGAGCAGGTGGGTAATTCCATCAATGTCATGGTGGTGGTCACTGTGACTTGGACACCTGGATAACTACATCAGTGACATGGTAATGACTATAACCTAAACTGTTGGGTAATTACGTCAATGTCATGGCGGTAACTATAACTATTCGTCTCAAAATAGAGTAGCATAAGTCAATGCATCAAACAAAATGTATCTCATTGAATATTCATCATAGAGACTGGAAGTGCATGGTTGATGAGTAAGGCAATGAAGAGGAGATGCCACGGATCAACCACTCACTGCAACTACAAGAATAAATCTGAGCCACCATTTCATCGAACACCTCAAGTGCTTAGAACACATTTTGAATCCCCCTTCAGATTTCTCTAGTGGCCCTCCGTCAAAATGAATTTAGGCTCACCATAGAACATTTTGGCCTAGCAGCAGCTAGCCACAGCGGCAGCCGGCGGCACACAACAAGCAAGCAACAACTAGCGGGCAGCACAGGCGCATATCAGTGGCGGCAACACACAACAAGCAAGAGCAGCAACTAGCTAGTTGGACGAGGCGCTCGAGCTGGTGGGCGGATTTTGCCTCGTCGACGTCTTCTTCTGCCGTACCCGCGGCTGGTGCAGAGGCTCAGCGATGGCGAGCGCCGCATGAGGAGGAGCCATGGCCACATCGAGCCCATCATCGCCGGCGTTGTCGACGAGCGCAAGGCGTCACAATCTACAGCCTGCAAGGTGCGCGGCTCGCGAGCAGCGGCCGGTGCGTGACGACGGCCTCGGGCTCGGGGGAGATGTGGGGGGATGGTAGTGGTAGGAACGGGGGAGAGGAAGAAACAACTGTGAGCAAGATCCCCTCAGAGTGTCCGTATGCATCATAGGGAAGGGGATGAAGTAGAAGGTTGTTCGTTCATGTAGATCGGACGCAGCGCGCGCGTAAGGAAGTTTTCCAGCCGGCTGGAAAATAGATTTTCCGTTTATCGAATATCAATAAGGATATCAACACTTGTCGTAGTAGCAAAGTATAGTAATTTCTTAAACAACAACAGACTCAAAGTAGAGTGTCAGCCGTAGGAATAGAAAGTGACTTAAATTGGCTTTCGGTTATTCGGTTTCCTGGTTTTGTTGACCGATCGGCTCGCCGGGGTGAAACGCCACCATCGCCCGGATACGGAACGCTTGCCAAACTTCCTGTGACGGCGAGATGTTCGTCCTCGCCTACGACGGTAGCGAGTTCCACGTCGACAGATCCCCTCGCATGTAAACCCCTCCATAATTTTTCTTCTGCTGCGCCGAAGCGGCGGATCGATTAGGTGCTGCACCTACTGCTAAGGCATGCTCAGGGGCGGAGTCATGAAAAAAATCACAAGGAGGGCGACTAAAGAAGACAACACTTTTATTTATTCTCAAAATTTGCCAAAATTGAATTTAATGTAGTACCAAAAAAATTTTGTGTGGCCATATCTTTGTTGCCTATTGAGGCCAGGAAGTGGTTAGGGGGAGTCAGAAAGAGCTGATGCTGGGTCTTATGGAAAAAAAAAGGGACTGCCTAAGCCTCAGTCGACGGAGAAATGTGAATTCTCAGTCAACCAGCTTAGACCGGCCACATTTCCCGATTCGTACATGCATGCAGCCTAGTTTTTTTTTTGTTTTTTGGTTTTCTTCTTGAATTCATTAATGACAGCAGGTTTCAGATTACTAAACTTTAGAAATTGCACGCGAAATTTTATGCGTGATTAAAAAAATTATGCATGATTCTAAAAATTGCACATGAAATTTTATGCGCGCTTCTAATTACACGTGAAATTTTGCGCGCGATTCTAAAAATTGCACATGAAGTTTTGTGCTCGATTTTAAAAATTGCACGTGAAATTTTAGCCGTCCGAAGGGCAATATCCAATTGCAAGTTTCAAAATCCAAATTTGCACACAAAAAACATGTGCAATTTTAGCCGTGTGAAGGTGCAATATCCAATTCCACATTTCAAAATCCAAATTTGCACACAAAATTTCACGTGCAATTTTAGCCGTCCGATGATGCAATATCCAATTGTATATTTCAAAATCCAATTTTGCACACAAAATCTCACATGCAATTTTGGCCGTCCAAAGGTGAAATATCCAATTGTGCATTTCAAAATCCAAATTTGTACCCAAAAAACATGTGCAATTTTAGCCGTCCGAAGATGCAATATCTAATTGCACATTTCAAAATCCAAATTTGCACACAAAATTTCACGTGCAATTTTAGTCGTCCGATGGTGCAATAAATCTTTGTGTCACATCGAACGGGGAGTCAACCAAGATATAAATCTCGTTCTTAAAATTGGAACTACAAGTAAGAAAAAATAAGAAGAAAGAAAATCAAGAGAGTGAAAAAACTAAAAACGAAGGAATGTATAAATATCCTATATAAATAATAAAACAAAAAAGAAAAGAAAAAAGACAAATGAAGAAAAAGGGAACTAAAAACCAGACACCCAGGAGTCAAACGTCCGCAAGTGTCGTGAGGTACTAACCACAAGGCCAAGTAGAACATCATAATTTTATTCAGTCGTCAGTCTATGTATCCTATCTTTGTAACTGAACCAATTGAGAAACAATATTTCTCATGCGACTGAGTTGTAGCAGATGTGTTACATATCGGTGTGTATGAATTGAAAAATGAAGAAAAACTAACAATGTTGTATTGGATGAGGCGTAAAAACATAATAGTTGAATGTAAATAAGTAATGTATTAATAAGTGCAATTAAACACCCATACAACCAATAAACAAAAATCAGAGAACTACATGTGCACCCTGAAACGCTCGAGCGTTGGTATGAAAATAAAAATAATAGAACAAGAACCAAAAAATTTGGTCAAAAGAAAAATAACCAGCTTAGAAAAGCAAGCGGACACAACACGTACAAAGAATTGAGAAAAGGAAAATCTGCACACATCTCCAAGCCTATTCAATGGTCTAGACAAGTCGACTGAGAAATATAGATTCTCAGTCGCCTAAGACAAAGCAAATCCAAAAACACACGCACCCCCTGTACCTCCGCCATTGGGCATGGTGATGAAGATTTATGTAAATGTAATTTTTGTTCTCTTTTCGCTACAGAATGATAACTTTTAAATCACTTGACATGACTGGTGAGCCAAAAACTGGAAAACGATTGTGCTAAAATGAGACTAAATGCTACTCCCTCCGTTCGGCGTACAATTTTTCCGTCGACGTTCCGAAAAGCAAGGCGCGCACCCGAGCGGACGGAGACACCCCGCTTTCCAACTCTGCCCACCAGTCCACTCAACTAATTTTGGTGTATATTTTCAAATGCATACAAACAATTTTGCCCCCTCTCAATTACTTTCCTGGGTCCGCCCATGCCCACAGCTCGTCTCACGACTGGCCTGGCCACGCATGGCGGCCACTTCAACGATGGCGAATCCCAAAACTTTCAATGTGGGGAGTATAGAGCCAGGATGATGGCGTCGATGAGCTCTTCGTGTAGCCAGGAGGTGGATGGCGCCGCATGCATTGCGGCAGGCTCGGCGACGAGCCGCACGGGCTCGGGGACACGCGCAGCAAGCTCGACGATGACGGGCCCGGGCAGAGCGTGGACATGCACGACTTCGCGAGGGGCATGCTCGACGGCGACGAGTGCGGGCTCGGCGTGGACATGATGCGGCTAGGTCGACAACGGCATGGACATGCACAACGACGAAGTCCCCATGCTGCTCGCTGGCGTGCCCCGTCGGGCTCGACCTGCTGGCTGCTGCTCCTCCACATGGTAGTCGCCACCGGCATGCTCCTCGTCTGCATGGCTGTGTTCGCTAGGGTGCCGTTCGTCATGCTGGAACTGCTCCTCCTCGACATGGCCGCTGCATGGCGTCCAACTCTGCATGAACCGCGATTCTCATGGTGGCTGGCCCGACCATTTCCTTTCCGAGCCGAGTGCGCCCACGCCCGGCGAAACAGAGCACAAAGTTGTCGCGGCCGCCGGCGCCGACCATTTCCTTTCCCGTGGCTAGCACTCGGCTTGGACTCGCAGATCACGGCCGCCGGTGCCGACCATTTCCTTTCGCGCGCTCAACGGAGGGCTCTCTGCTAGTTACTAGTATTATACTCTCTATATAAGTAGATCATGGTAATATATATCTTTGTCACATTGTACCATTTTATACAGCAATTTTAGCCACATTAACAACCATATTGAAATAGGCACATGACAATAACATCCGCATTATTATTTTATATATCACAAAGGGGCGGCATCGCCATGTTTGTAACTTGCACACAGAAGATATATAGCAACAGGATGGACCGCGCGATCCATCGATCAGGACGAAAATTAATCATTCTAGGCGACGGGCAGGTCCTTCCTGAAATGCGCGATCTGGACGTTCTCCACGTCGAGCTTCCTGAAGTTGCTGTTCTTTCTGGTACTGAAGAAGTTCCCCCAATTGTAGGCGCGGTACCTGGCCGGGCTCTCATCGCTGACCAGCTCCTCCAACGGCTCCACCATGGCGCTGCTGCCCGGATTGAAGAAGTAAGGCATGGAGAACCTCTCCTTGTCCGAATTAACCGACACCCGGTGCTCGGCGCTCTCGTACCTGTCGTTGCTCCAGACCTGGATGATGTCCCCCACGTTGACGATGAAGGAGTCCTGGACGGGCTTGACACGCACCCACTCGCCGTCGGAGCGCCTCTTCACGTCGAGCCCGCCGACGTCGTCCTGGTAGAGGATTGTGAGCGCGCCCGCGTCCTTGTGGCGGCCCACGCCCAGGGCCAGGTCGGGGCTCGGGCAAGGAGGGTAGTGGTTCAGCCGGATGAAGGTGGTCTGGTCGTCTCCGAAGAAGCCGTGCATCCGGTCGGGCCTCAGCCCCAGGCTCCGCGCGATCAGCTCCAGCAGCTTGAACGCCAGCTCCTCCATCGCTTCCGCGTACTCCTCAAATGCCGCTCTGCATACACGTGCAGATCGTACTAAATCAACAACACTTATTATGAATTAGAGAGAGTAATAATTAAGGTTGCATAATTAATTACTACCTGAAGCCCGGAAGATCGTCCTCGGGCCATTTGTTCTGGAACACGAGCTCGCCGTCGGCAACCGCAGCGGGCGGCGGGGGCTCGCGCGGGACAAGGTCGAAGACCTCCTTCCAGTCCCTGACGTTCTTGGTGTGCTCCGACTCGTAGTAGCCCAGAGGCGCGCCCTCGTCCCTCCGCAGGGCCGCCTTGCGGTCCGCCGGCAGGGCGAAGAACGCCCTCTGGGCCTCCAGCGCGCGCGCAACCTTCTCTTCCGGCACCCCGTGGCGCACCACCACGAAGAAGCCCCAGTCCTTACTCGCCTTACCCACCTCGGCCGCGAGGGCCTCCAGGCCGGCGGCATCGTCGTCGGCCGCTGCGAGAGGGGAGAGGTCGATGAGCGGGACGCCGGCCGCCTCCGCGAGGACCGCCTTGGGACGGTGCTCGGGGGCCTGCACGAAGGCCTGGTCCATGGAGAGCCCACCCATGGCGCTCGCGCGTGATCGATGTATGCCGCGACGATGATCGAGTTCCTCAATTAGTGGTTTTCACTTGATCGCGAGTGTTGCGTGGGCAAAACCGTGCGGGTGACGGGATGATTTAAAAAGGGGATTTCAGTTAGTTGGGTTCACTGAATCTGGACGGGGTTTTGGGTGCATTTGTCTGCATCTTTGGACAAGGACGATTGAGTGATGCACACATACCTGCTTGTTCGGTTTGTTCTATGCTTGTGTGTTGTGTCGTCAGGGGTGATCTATACCTACCGCCTACGGCGTTGGCTGCAAATAAAGCACTTAAGGCCACCGTGTTGGATACCATTTCCTACATTACATACACGAGAGCTCACCATCAGCAAAACACGAGGTAACCACTAAACCAGACCACAAGTGATCCCGGTGATCGATCGAGATCAAATGGCCCCAAGCCAAATGATCGCACCGTCCGTTTCGAGGGCCCCATCTACGACGTGGCTGAGATGCCACGCAGCCAGTGCAAACCGATAAACAGCACTTTTTTTTTGAGCGAAGATAAACAGCACTTAATCAGGCAGGGCCTCTCCTTTTCCGTGGCCGGCCGAGCGTGTCACGCAGATCGCCACCAAACAGCAAAGTCGATCAGGGCCGGCCGAGCGTGTCTTGCCCCGAGAAAGCTTGGGCTGGGCACAGGGGATTTAGCCCGCCTTGTTCTTGCTGTTTGTACTAGAGAGTAGCAACGGCCCAGTTCATTGCCTCGTCAGGCCTTGTACCGGTCCATCAAAAAAGTAAATCGATCAGGCCCTTGTAGCTGCTATATGTGTTTCTCCGCGAGGAAATAGTGTGTGAATTTTTTGGACAGATTCGCCAGTAGAAAAAATGAACTTTCACGTGCAATATCTTCATCCTCGTCGGATAGTCGCATCGAGATTGTGTGAACTATTCTGTTCCCAGGAGGGTCATTCCCTTCAATTTTACCCGCAAACAAGGAATTTCACAGGAAATACACGAAAGATTCTATCTTTAAGGAATTTTTCGTCTATATCTCGTTTGATTTGCAGGGAATTTTCCTGTGAACTAATTTGCATGAAATTTTAAAGAAAAAATTGCTCATGAGGTCGTCCAAATTTCATTTGTTTCTACGACCACTAAGACCAGTATGTAACCCTTCAAACAAACTCTTTTACAATTGGAGTAGTTTTTTTTTATGTGTTGCAATCAAATAACGTTAACTTCTATGAAAAATCAAACGCTATGAGAAATTAAGGAGGGCGGGAGAGGAGGTATGAGAGCTTGAGAGCGGGGTGGCTATGGCGGTCTGATCGCCCCCGACGGCACCTTGCTGACTGCCTACATGGCGGCGTTCCTTGACCTTTCCACCATGGAACGGCGTCCTCCGGCGCCTCACACGCCAGGGGCACCGAATGGAACGGATAGGATGCGCCCTATGGAGTCACTAGACCTCTCCATCATGGAACGCCGGCCAAGCTCGCTGGCCGTCTCGGGTCATCACAGGTCTGATGACCCTCACCCTGCTCAAGGTATGGATCCTCACCATCTTGATCGGTCCTCGGGTATTCAACTGCGCCAAGAACTTTGGCGCCGGTGGCGCATGCCCATTACTGTTCCGGCCACCTCGTGACCTGACTTCTTCATGGTTGCATCCTTTGGCCGGTGCAAGTACCGGCTTTCCGACATCTCTGTGGCCAACCTCCTTAATGCCTGTTTGGGTGGCGTTCCCGAGGAGTTTAGAGTGATCAATCTTCGTGATCGCACCTTCCGATTCTCGGTCACCAGTAGATTCATTGGCTTCCATATTGCCAAGCTTCTCTCCTTCACCTGCTCGGCTTTTGTGGTCTTCTTTCATCTTTGGGGCTTTGGTGGACCCAATTATGTGAGGGAATTCGAGGACTGGTGCTTGGAAGAGAGGAACTCCTGGACTACTCCTAAGCCTGACGCCAAGATCATTGGTACAGATGTGCTCACGGGAACGAATCAAGTGCTGATTGGAAGAAAATCTGTTTTTCAGAGACTTGAATCACCTCTGATGTCACCTTGGTCTGCCACCAAGGAGCAGGATTTGACAGATTGTGGTTATTCTCCTGCTGCCATCGAGGCCACTAAGCTTGACTACCTGAGAAGATGGCGGGCTAAGCAGGGAATTCAAGACACTATCCCATGCTCCACGGTTTTTGGAAGGCTCCGTTTCCCGTGCTCCACATCCTCGCAGGGTCAGAATTCAGTTTTCCGGTGGATCACTTTCCCGCCGGCGCCAGAGAAGAACGCCGACATCTCCAACGGTCTGCAGAGTAATGGCGTGGTCAGTAATGAGCCGAATATTACTGCCCCTAACTTACGGCCCAATACTGCACACATTGATGAGCCGGATTACTCCCTAGGGGCGGAATCAGCGCTACGGGCCACTGATGGGCCGAGGCCCAGTTGTACGAGATGCTTGCTATCTGGTCACACTTTCAAGGAGTGCAGGCGCGCCATTCACTGCCAGTATTGTCTCCGACCTAGGCACATTTATAGGTATTGCCATCGACGTGTCCTAGACGAGAGTTGCAATTGCACTGATAGCGCACGTGTTACTGGGTTTTCCATTCGACCTAAATTCTCGGCACCTGCTATTTCTGACTGGCCGGATGGATCTGTTTCCACGTGGTTCAGATCGACGACTGGAGTGCACCGAGTGAATGCTGCCCCGGTTTTTACCACCTTTGCAGCTTGCTCTGATTTTATTAATGGGAATAAACCCAGCTCCCCTCTGGTCATATCACCGAAACCCCCTCCCTCCGCGACCACCGGTGACTCCAGCGAAGCTCTGAAGCGATCCCCCTTCACCAAGGGTTCGATCTCTGTGCTTACTTGTGCTAGCCCCTGAATCGACTCACTAGCACACACAGTTCAAGATGTAATACCAAGATACAAAGGTCAAAAGTGCTTTATTACATCGTATCATCCAGAACTTAAATTGTACTTACAAACTTGCATGACCTCTGGGCCAGCATAAAACAAATACTGTTCAACATCATAAAACAATATTTCAAAATACTGCAGTGGAAAAGGGTAGAACATAAGGGCCACACTATTCCAAGGTGAGAGCATGTTGGAATGTAAGCACATGACCCATGACAAAACGACGAACCTCACTCATCGTCGGACCCACCTGCATTATTAATTGCAGCCATTACGTGGTCAATACATTTGAATGTATTGGCAAGCTCACTAGATTATAAAGGACCTACCAAGTACATGCATAGTTTGGCTAAGTGGGGTTTGGCTATTTTGCATAAAGGCATCATTATTCAAATCCTATCATTTTTAGATAAATAGCTTTGAATTCTATTGGACACGGGGTAGAAACACCCATGCTCCTATTAACCTAGGCACATTGAGTAGAAACATCAATGCTCCTACCCAGTTCAAACCATTCATTTTATTAGGAAATTTGAATGAGTGAGACTTTCCTTACAGCTCCGATGTCTAGTTGCTCATAATTGTCCGTAACCGGGGACACGGCTAAGTACTTAGTTTGACACTCTCGAGAGGTGGTACACTTTACCCACAAGAATTCGACGTGTTAATCCCTTGCTGTCCTCCGGGTGGAGTAGCAACGGCATCGACTTCAAGAATTTTCAGAACATGTTCACCCAAACCACCTGAGGGACCCGCGCTCCCACCTACACAACTACCTCAGTACAATCCCTCGGATCTGGGTAAACATTTCTTACTCCATCCAGGCAGAGCCCATATTACCATGTGGTTGTACTGGAAGCTACTAAACAGGAAACTAGTCCAGACTCTGGTTATCCCGAGTGGCATCCCACATTGTGACGCAGGCGCTCTCCGAATCCACGGGAGAGACGTCCATGGACGATCCATTCCTGAATCCACAGGAACTCGACTCAGAGGGACCCATAGAAATGGATCTAACGTCACGACATCCGAATACTCAAAGCAGCCCACCCAAGACGGTTCATTGAATTACTTGTTTTGCCATACACTAGGAAAACTATGTTTGTAATTCAATAGTATCACATTGTACTAATACCACCCCCGTATATTATCATAGCATAGCATTTTAGTACTACGATGGCAATTGGTGGTGAAGGTCATGACAAAGGTATCATATACTACTAGGACAGATCATAGTTAGCATAGATACAATAATAATCCTAACAATGCAACTACTAAAATCTAGTGCATAATAAAATAATGGGTAAATGATCAAAGTAAACTTGCCTTGATAGTAGTTGGTATTCAAACACTCTTCGCAATCACAAAGTTCGCTCTCCGAGAAAACTATACAATCAGGCAAACATACACATACATAAACACACCATACAAACAAAGAATATGTATGCCATGATGCAATCCGAATCATGTGACATGAGTTTTGATTTATTTTATTTGGGTGATCTACTGATCCAAAGCATAAATAATTTAAGCATATGCAATTAGGGTTTTAAACAAAATGCAAAAGCTAGGGTTTAAACCCTGAAATGAGGTTTTATTTGCATCTACAAAATAATTTAATTCAAAATATTTATTTATCTGTCCCATTGGACAGAGGACAATAAAAAAATAATTTGGGCACTGGTTTCGTTCAAAAAGGACTTCTAGATAATTAGTTATGATTTAAACGGCATAAAACCCTAATCTGTAATTTGAATGTGATTCAAATAATAAAATTTGAAATTGGACAGCGTCAAAAGATTCTAAACTTCCTAAGGATTCCAAAAAGGTGTGGATCACTAAATTTGGCCAAACAGATTTAAAGTTATGATCATTTGAAGTTACAGGGGCCTATCTGCAAAAAGACCATTTAATTATTCCGGGGGTTTAAAATTACATTCTCATTTTATAAACCAGGGCCACGTGGCGCGTTATTATTGGACGGTACCGGTTCGGTTTATAAATATATCCGAGCCGTTAGATCTAACTTATAAAGATCGGACGCTCCACAGTGCGTACCGGTTCGTTTTATAAGTGATCTAATCCTAGCCATCGATCTAGATCGGACGGACGAGGGGCTAGGGTTTCTTACCGGGCGGCGGCGGGCTGCCAGAGTTGGAGGAGACGGCGGCGCGGGGCGCTCCGGCGAGGCTGGCGACGCGGGGGTGGCCGGGAACGGCGCGGCGCAGCACGACGGAGATGGGGGTGCGGTCGGCGACGCTCGGGGACGGCACGGTCGGCGCCTAGGACGAGGAAGACGCGACGGCACGGGGCGGCTCTGGCGAAGCTTCGGGCGGCGGTGCGGGCGGCGCTGCAAGGCACAAAGATGGAGAAGGAGCGCGTCAAACGAACCGCGAGGAGGAGAGAAAGAATATGGGGGAGGTCCGGTCGTTCTTGGCGTACCGTGTAGGTGACGGCGAGCTCGGGACGGCGGCGGGCGCGGAGCTACTCCGGCGAGCGATTCCGGCGGCCTGGCGGCGTGCGAGCAGGGGCGAGCAGAGGGGAAAGGAGCGCGGAGGCGAGAGCTTTAAAGGGATGTGAGAGGAGCACTTCGGGAAGGTCCGAGCAGACGGGGCGGCAGAGATTGCGCGCGGCGGCGTCCATGGCAGGCGTCGCGGGGATTGCGGGAGCTTTCCCCGCGAGGACGAAGCCCCCCTGACAGGTGGGCCCCACTTGTCAGCAGGTGCGGGGCACGCGCGCGCGGACCGGGCGGTCTGGGCCGGTCGGGCACGGTCGGACTAGGCCGGTTCGGCCCATTTTGGCCGGGCCGGTCCGGTTTACCCTTTTTTTTTTTTCTTTTAGGCCTTTTCTTTTTCCGTTTTTCTCAATTCTTTGATATCTTTTGTGTTTGAACTCCAAATTGGTCCAAATAAATTCCAGAAAATTTGTAAAATCATGTTCTACCAAGATACAACTTTTGGAAGTAGTTTCCTCTCAAAATAAAATATATAAAAATACATTTGCCCTATAAATGCCTTTAGGGCTATATATCCATTTAAATAAAACACTTTTTCAACTCCAAATAATTATCCAAAAATTATGGGATAGCTTATATATGCAATAAACCCCTTTTATACTTGAACCTTAATGGTTTGAAGATCCAAAGCTCAAATGGGTGTAAACCAAATCTTTTAAAGACTTTTGAGATTCAAATTTGAATTCAAACATGCAATTGTGGCATGATGCTCATGGATGCAATGCACATGTAAAGGTTTGAAATTTTGGGATGTTACAAGCTCGCGCTTCACCGGCCATGGCGAACTTCCCCGTCAACTCCGCGCGCTTCATTCATGGGCTCTATGATGTTATCGATGTCGCGGGCCGTCCTCAGCAGAGCAGGTTTCACCTCTCCAGTCGCACGGTGGACAAGAACGAAGACCTCGCCATTGCGACCATCGAGTCACCCCTCCCTCTGGACGAGCCCTTCCTTAACATCGAAGGTATCATCAACGCTCTTCTCGACCACCTGGGTGTGCATGCAAGATGCTATTGAAAAATGCCCACTTGGTGATGCCTATGTCAGGCTGATGTCTGCTAGCATTAGGGATTGGTTAGTCCTTCATAGTCCACATCAGCATAATAACCAATTGATTTGCTTCTGTGAGCATAACAAAGGAATCAATTGGAGAGCATTTAACTTTAATCAGGAAGTTTGGCTCATGTTGCTTGCTTTTCCTTTTGATAATTGGACATATGAGAACATCAGTTATGCTGTTGCTGATTGGGGGAGATTAGTTCACTGGGACAAGGCTGCTAGCACATTAGCCAGAGTGATAATTAAAGTTAAGATTGCTGACCTCAGTCACATCCCATTTAGCATTGTGGTCACTAATGGGGAGGACATGCAAGGGGAATCTTGGATTGTCCCTGTCTTTATAGTTAGTCAGAGACTACTTGATGGGCAGCCACAGGATGATGATTTGCCACCTCCTAATGGTGCTACCCCACACCCTTTACCTACATTAGAGTGGCATGAACAGCCTCAGCAGCCTAATTTACCTGAGTTCAATGCTGACTGGCACCTCCAGCTCCCCCCAAATTTGCATAATGTGCTTATGCAAGGGTAGAACATTGATATGTTTCCTGATGATAATGGCCCTATGCAAGCTGATAATGCTCAGATGGTGGAACATGCTGTTGCACTAGCTCCTCAGATCCATATCTTTGATGTTGATGCTGTTGATAATCATATGCAAGCTGATAATGCACAGATGTTGGCTGACTTGGATGACCTGAATGATGACAGTGAAGTCACTCTTTCTCTGAGTCTTAATGCCCCTGCTATCAGCTCTGAAGGCTTCACCAGTGTTAACCTGCATAACCACCAGGCTAATCAGAACGTGATAGTGGGAAGGGTGGAAATTCCTGAATTCTCCCACTCACCTGATGTGTTCACATGCCTCCAGGGCCCCCACCTGACCTATCCACAAATGGAAAAGCTCCATATTTCAGGTGAAGGTACTGAGATCTAGAAGAAGCACTTTTACAAGGAGCATCCCGATGATTACTCTGTCACCATTCCAGGGCCATGGATTAACTTCTTTACTGCCATGTTGATGTCACCTGAGGAATTTGAGTGGGCCAGGAAAGTTCTTAGATCTAATATGTGTCAGGCATTTTCAGCTGGACAAGAATGCTTTAGAGCTTTTTCTATTCCCGAGAGATGCCTAGCTGACACTCCTATTTCCTGCAAGCTTCCGAACAGAGTGACTGCTAATTGCCAGGGTTTCACCACTCCACAGGCATACAAGCACTTGGCTCTCTCTAATAAACCACATGCATCTGCTTCTACTCTTAGGGTCAGGAAAGCCAGAAAGCCACCCAATGTGGTCACAGAAGTGAGAAGGAGCCCTAGGCTCAGCAAAAAGCAGGTTAGATTTAAGCACAAAAGCTGCATTGATAGAGATTGCTTAACATGCTCTGCTATCCCACCCAAAGTGTCCAAGAAAATTGTCAGAAGCGTCGGTGAGAGATTTGGTCTGGTGACTGAAGAGGATTCACACACTGATGAATCCATCCCAAATAACTTAGCATTGCCCAATGATAAAGCTGCCCCCAAGAAGAAGAAGCAGAGGAAGTGAATCAGGTCAGAGAGAAGGGAGATGCTGGAACCTGTGTTTGTGGTTTTAATAATAGCTTTTGTTTGCATTATGCTTTTACCTGTAAGCATTCCTGCTATGCTACTTGGTACATTAGTAGACCTTTGTGGTGGTCTTTATACACTAAAGCAGCTGAACCTCAGTCTGCTATATTTTGGGTGCAATATGCACCATCCCTATCTGTTTCTTTATGAGTACACAGGACTGGAAAATTCTCACATGGAACATTAGGGGACTTAATGGGCAGGACAAATGGGTGCAGGTCCAGAGGAAGATTAAGGAAAGTGGATGTTCCATCATTTGTTTGCAGGAAACTAAGAGAACCGTTGTGGATAATCACTTTATCCATAACTTCTGTCCTAAAAGGTTTAACAAATTTGACTACTTACCATCCAATGGTAGGTCTGGTGGTCTCCTTACCATTTGAAATGGTAATAGATTCTCTGAAACACCTGTAGATGTTACAGATTTCTCTTTATCTGTGGAATTTAAATATACCACTTCCAATAAAACTTGGATCCTCACTAATATATATGGCCCTTGCTCTGATGATAGAAAGGTACAGTTTGCCCACTGGCTCCAGAATAATATTATCCCTGATCATGTTGAGGGACTCATTGTTGGGGATTTTAACTAATTACATCATGGAGCTCAAGAGGCATCTGGATGTCCCGTTACATATGGAAATTGTTGCCCTGGTTTGTTGGAGCATTTGGAGGACCAGGAATGATTGCATCTTCAATAATCTTAGGCCGTCCCTTTATCGGTGCCGGCATATCTTCAATGGAGAGCTTAATCTTGTCTTCCATAGAGCCAAAAGAAAGACTTACTCTAATTTCAAAGCTTGGATTGATAGATTTGGATGACATTTCAATGCTGGCTCGATAATTTTTCATTGTTGGCCTTGTAAATATTTTATTTGCATATATAATATACTTGCAGTGGATCATTGATCCACTGTTTTCCCTATAAAAAAAAACTTCTATTGCATTGTTCTGCGTTTCGAATTCATGTAGGTATTTAACAAGACAAGGCGTGTTTTTCTTGTATTCCTATATTTTGAACTCTTTCGAATCAAAGGGTCCTTGCGTCTTTCACTTCACATCCGATTGATTTTTAAGAAAAATGTCTTAGATCTTAACCGACACATTGAAACCGTTGCATTAAGATCTGGACATCATTCTCATTTTCTCATCTTCCACACACTGCCATTGGATAACGGTCAACACATCAACTTATCTGTAGGTAAAAATCAGTCTTCTATGTAGCAAGACCGTAAAAAGAGTTATCTTTTTCTCGATAGAGAGATTAAGAGATCGAGTCAATCCATTCACTTATACCGGTAAAGTAGTCCTTTTAGTCCTCGAGGACGAACTATCTAGTGATGAAATGCGTTGAAAACAGATTGACAAAGTGAAACTCTACCGACATTATAGGTGTTGTAAATTGTACCATCAACCTACGTGTAACCCCACGATCCAACATACGAAGAATCATTCAACCGTTTGGAACCAAAACTGAAGACGACCGGCCAGCCTTCCGCTTGTAGTTGTACGTAAACAGGACAAGACACGGGCCAACGGCAAAGTATCCGGCGAATACAAACTGCGAAAACTCCATCAAATAGATTTCAAAAAATTCTTAAAAGAATCACATATGTTAGAAAAGTGATGTTTTATATATGTGTAAAATTTCAAGTCCAAATTCAATTTCGTTTGGTAGCAGCAAAAAAAACAAATTCTGACACTATGCATTGTAATTTTCTCATTTTAATTCCTTTCAAATGCTTTTGATTTTGAACTTGAAATTTTGCAGGTTTGTAGAACATCGCACTCCCAACATATGGTATTTTTGTAGAAATTTTTGTAAAATTTTTAAACATGACTTTTATAAAATTTGCATGATTTATACCGAACTAGAGTTTTCACCGGATACTTCGCCCAACAACGACCCTCTGACAGGCAAACAGAGGACACACGCGCCCACACTGGTACCTACGATTACGACGTAACGTATACAGATCAAGTGACGTCACAGCATCTGGGCCCCGCCATGGAACACGCCGCCCACCTGTGGCACCGTCGCGGCGGAAGAGAACTCCGGAGCCGGCGCCCACATGGCAGTGGCAGCCGCCCCACCGCCGGAGACCTTCCACGTCTCCACATTATTACCGCCGTTGTTCTCGAACAGGGAACTCGGCCAGAGCAGCGGCGCCGATAAGGACGACGTCGGCCCAGGCCCAGCGGACTGGCCGCCGCCCCTGAGCCCGAGGGAATGCAGGCCCACTTCACCAGCGCCGCCGCCGCCGCTGCCGGTGAGGCCCCCTAGCTGGCCCGCCAGTCCTGGCAGGCCGAGGCCCAGGTCGAACCCGACGCGGCCCTCGAGCAGCAGCGGCGCTCCCCCGAGCGCGAACAGCGAGCCGAGGAGTCCTTGCTGAGACTGGGCGGACTGCTGCGGGATTGGAGGCGGTGAGGCGAAGTGGACGGGCGGGCGATGGCGGAGCGGCTGCTGCGGCGCCGGGCGGAGGCGCTTGCGTGTGGAGCCGCCGATGGGGACGTTGCGGAGGGATCCCCCGAGCGTCCAGTAGCGGCGGCAGGCGCGGCAGAAGTGCCGAGGCTGCGACGTGTTGTAGTTGTTGTAGTAGCAGAACTTGGTGTCGTGCGACGCGCAACGCGGGCACTGCTCCCGCGCCGTGTTCGCGTTCGGGTTCTGGTTCGTCGGCTGCACGAGCTGCTGCTGCTGCTGGAGGAAGCGCGCCATGTCGGCCATCGTCGACGCGGCCGTGGCGTCCTGCTTGCAGTAATTGGGATGGGCCGTCTGGGTCGTCAGCTGGGGCAGCTGGTGCAGAGGAGCTTCCATGACCTGTCCTGGCATTAATCCCAACGAGCTTGTCCTCTGCGAGTCCAAGTTATTGCAATGGCAAATTGGTAATGGCAATGGAACTAGAGGTAACTAAATCAGTGTGTGCGCTTTGCTGTTTTGGGATTCATCAAGCGCGACCATGTCTATATATATAGACACGCGTGAACGAGAGACGGAGGAGAGTGAGATATGGCATGTGGAACTGTGGAGTGTGTTTGGATAGGCGTTGCATTCTAGGTGACGGTACGATAGGTGACACAAGGCTGAGGACATAGGGACGTAGCTAGGGCGCAGGGCCTGCCTATGTGGAGTTGCTTTCGATCCTTGCAGGGCAAAGGAATCCTGCCGAATTCTGATGTATGTGTCCGTCGCGCCTGACATGTTTCAAACCCCACATTTCTTGCTTGCTTGTGTTTGTCTGCGATTTTCAAAAACTGGCTTTTTATTAATTTTAGTTACACGTCAGGCCTTCTCTAACAAAAAGTTTCCACTTCGGGCCCATCACTCGGTACCAGATTTCTACGGCTAGCCACCAAATACACACGACGGCTGACGGCGCCTGAGCTATGTGTCCTATGTAGACGCCGACTGTGTCGGCACCAAGGTGCTCGGCTGCTAGCGTGTTTGCGCCGGCGATCCCAGCGCCCCAAGTGTATTAATTCAAGGCGATCAATAGCAGTGACAAAAATTGGAAATGTTCAACACAGGAATACCATACGTGTAATTAGGACTAATAAAAGGCTATTTCATATTTTAGTGGACTTGGAAATAATTATTTCACGGTCAACGATCTGATTAAAAATTTTCTCACCATTTGGTTGTTAGTATCGACTTAGAAACGGTTATTTCTTAATCATCTAAGAAAATATCAAAACAATACTTAAAAATTTCACCTTGTTTGTTTTAGAACGGTGATATGACTTTAATGATTCATAAAACCAAATGCAATAGATCAATTCAACCAAACGAACATAAGCAACGAGAATCCACTATAGAAATAAAAGCCCTATCATGGTCCTTCGAAATCAGCATCTATAAATTCATTGTTAGCATCTTGACATTTCTCCATGTGTTTGGTAACAAAACTGTAGACCATCATGCTTGCACAAGCTGGGCTAACATCATAGGCTTTGGAAAGCCGCATGAGTCACCGCCTCGAATAGTGGAAATCTAATATCATTGAATGCACCATGGACCAGCAACCCGTGAAATTGTTACTCCATTGATGAATTGTCAAGGAAAAAGATCGAAAACACCAAAAGACGAGTCATGAGAACCATTGATTCCATGTAGTAGTCCGTGACGCCGATGACGATGGAACATGACATAAATTTTCTAGACGACATCGTCCACCGTCAAGACTCAAGATATAACACGGAAATCTAATTAAAAAAAATAATACAAAACTAGAAGTCAGACGCTAATCGTATTCAGTGTCAAAGATGAGGGGAATCGTCGGATCCAAATTTTCTTGGACAACAACGGCGGGGTCTTGTCCCCGCAGCTAGGATTCTTGGGTTACAAAAATACACCTGGTTTGTATCCGGTATACGGCATCTGTCATTATCCGTGAGGCATAGAATTGCTCCGACAAGATAGAAAGCCTAATTCAAATCATGTCGAGCCACAAAATGCATAGCATAATGAAAGGACCGTCGTCTATCTGATGGAAAATAGAGCTAGTCGCAGTTAGTATCACGACAGAGCACTGCTGCCATTTGGTGCTAGAATTACGTTTACCATGACAGAGTGTACTCAACAGCGTTTTAATCAAGCCGAGACGGGGAGGGAAGGAAGCAAAGATGCATGTGAGAGAAGCTGGGCAAGAGAGAGGACAAAAGGTTCCCGGACCGAGGCGGCGGCGAACAGGCGCCTACCCTATAGATCCATAGCCCTGTGGCCCTGGCTAGGCTGATGTGTTCTTGTCGATGCCATGCCTTGCACCCCGGCGACCACGACCAGGCCGGACTCGATCCCACTCCTCGCATACTAGTAGCCCATAGTGTCACATCGCATGCAGCCCCAGCATTGTGCAGCCTTTGACGCGCCCAATCACATCTGCACATCGACGACTCGTCCCTCTCCCCCACTAGTCTCTCTCACGCCACGCCACGCCGTGACAAGCCCAGCATACGTACGTTACGCCCGACGGGCCGGCCGGCGCCGACTCCGATGTTCTTCCCAGGCCAGTGTCCCGATCGCGTCTGACCGCGCAGACAAGTATTCCGGCTCGTGGCCCCCGCCTCCACAAACCTCAGGCTCTGTCTGATCCCCCTGCATACGGACCGGACGACGGTCGGCATGCGGCCGGGCTGCTAGCTCGTCTTGGCACCTTCCGCTTGGAACGGCATGCACCGTTGTATATTTTGCGCAGGATGTTCGTGCCGTATACATATGCCCACCCCGGCCACGCTGCATGCGGCCGTGAACAGTAGTCCCTGTACAGCGTCGGAGGATGTCATGTACACTGGATCGGAGTAGGAGTAGCTACCTAGCTAGGTCATGCAGCACATGTCTCGCTGTTGCTGCTACGCTATCCATTATGCCTAAGAACAAGACAAGATTAATAGCTACGGCTGCTGCTGCCGGTAATCATTGCCATGTCATTTTTAAATAATATAATAACTAGTATGTATAATAAGTTGGTTATAAGAAACACTAATTTATTAATAGCAGGTCCACATTACAGTCTCACAGGGTGTTTAGGAGCACCTATTGCAGCTGGTTACTAGTTAACAATCCATTTCTCTCCTCTCTCCTCTTCTCTTTCCTCCAACTAAACATCAAAATAATATTTAATTCTTGTAGCCAGTTTATAGTCCATTATTATTCTTGCTCTAAGTTGAAACCCAACTGCAGTTAATTTAGTAAGCCCGCAGCCTGTCCACGTCAGCATCTCATCTTTTAATTTTCCACGTCAGTCTTCTGCCACTACGATTCTATCCTTCCGTCTTCAGCTTCCTGGGCACATTTGAGTACATCGATTCCCCTTCTCCTTCCTATGCTTCAATACGACGACACCCTCTGCTCTTCCTCTCCTTCCCGCACTTGCGACCATAAAAAGGAGAGAGAAGGACCAGCCCGCCTCCGCCATCCACTGCTGCCGCGCGCCGCACCGGCCCTCACCTCCCGCCTTCATCCGCCGCGCTCGTGTTCCCGCCGCCGCCCAACACTCCCGCCAGCCCTCGCCCAACCAGTGTTGGGTATGCGCAAAGATCAATCACATGAAGACGCGCACGCACACGCACACGACGATCACAAAATTATTTGGCCAAAGGCGCGTATCGTGCCTTCTATTTTTTTCTCTTTAGAGGCCTAATTCAATACACCCCCCTCTTCAAACTCAGAAGGATAGGATGGTCTTTTCACCTTTTTCTTTCCTCTTCCTACTCTTTACTTAATCCTGCCTCTTTTCTCTCGCGAGATATGCGTTGCCTCAAGAACTTTTTTGACGATCCCTCCGGTGAGAATGTTCGGAATTGTGTCTTCTACGACGCTGTGAAATGTCATCGCGATCCAATGGTGAAATCTCTAGCCAATACCAAAATATCGAGTGTTGTTCGGATTTCTTGAAGCCGTGCGTGATAGTATGATGTTCACATGTTTCCCACTGATTTGTACAATGTTTCAACGGTCCCTTCGGTGGGATCGTGTGGAATTTTGTCTACTATTACAATATGAAATTTCATCGTGATCCAACGGTGAAATCTCCAAAAAAAAATTGAAACACCGTGTGTTGTTCGGAATTCTCGCGACCGTGCGGGTCAGCAAGAACATCCAACTTATTCGCATGTGTCCTGATGCCTCGAGAAGAGTTTCGCCGATCCCTTTGTTGGGATTGTGCGAAATTTTATATACTACTACAATTGAAATTTCATCGCGATCCAACGGTGCAATCTCCGGAAAATTTCGAAACACCGAGTGATGTTTGGATTTCTTGTGTCCGTGCGGGACAACACAAACATCTGACTTGTTCGCATGTTTCCCGCTGGCTTAAGAAACGTTTCGTCGATCCCTTCGATGGGATTGTGTGGAATTTTGTCTATTATTATCTTGTGAAATTTCGTGAAGATCCAACGGTGAAATATACGGAAAAATTGAAAACATCGAGTGCTGTTCGGAGCCCGGCGGAAAAGAGAGAAGGAAATATTGTTTAATGCCCATCATGCCCTTTTTTATGAAGGGATACGGAGTGATCTGAACCATCCTTGTGTTTTTCGTAAGAGAAGGGGGTGTATTGAATCAGAGGTGTTCTCTTTAATCCTTACTCAAACACCCACGGCCTTATACAAGCTACGCGACCTGTGTATTTATAAACGCACGGCTGGAGACTCGCTAACACACAGACTAGTATCCTACTCGAACACAAACTCAATCTAATCCATACATGCATACATACACCAGCTCACTCACGCACGCGGACACATACTCGGACACAAACACATAGCTAGACTCAAACTCAAGATTATCCTAACAACCAGGCCCTGCTCCCCGCCCTCCCACGCCCAAGAAGGTGATGGAGCGTCTGCACGTCCTCGCGGCGCGACCCTAACCTGCGGAATCCCTGTCCATACTACCTTCTCGAGTCGCGCTCTCTCTCACCGGCCTTCGCTTAGGTAGGTGACCTCTCCTGCTCTTCGGTCTTTTTTTTCTTTAAATCCTCAAGTTCATATTTCTCAATCTGATGTTTCTAAATATGTGATATTGACTTCTGCCTACAACCTGTTGATGTTTTGTCGGCCCAGGGTTTGCTTCGGTTCTTAGCGTTGCCCACTGGAATTAGGAGGAGGAGGAGGCTGTCGTCGGTACACAAGGGGCCCAGTATTTGATTCGATTTTGCATGCGTCACATTGTCCAACACAACCTTCTTGCATCGGTACAGAAGGCTCTCACCTATAATTTCTTTTGTTACTTTTGCTGCTGTTACTGCTGTACCATCTGATTGCATTGGATGAGCACATGCATTGTTTGTTGAATATAAATTAATTTGGCCTATGATTTTCCATACTTTCTCATAAATATTGTAGGGAACATAAATATACAGGTAACAGAGAGTAACAGAGATGGAAGGAGACACTACAGTTAAAAGTGACAATACTCACACTAAACGCTATATACCTTTAGATATTATGCTATTTGATTTCTTTCTGTATGCAAACAACGAAGGATATATATGACTATGGTACATTTTTTGACGGGCTATGACTATGGTACATGGAGGGCTAGAGTTTCATCATTTTGTTTGGCCTCTAATCTGATGGCTATTATTGATGGAGAAGAAAAAAGGTGTCCTTGAGCTATTGTGCCCAATTTTGAATGGACAAATCGCTGATAATTTACCACGATACACTATTGTGTAAGAATATTTATGTGGCCAATGTAAATTATGGAGTGATTCTGATAAGAAAAGATTAGTGTGATGGATGCTAATATGACTGATTAGAATTATGGATTTTAATTCCCTCTTTTCTTCCTCTATTAATCTTCACAATTGGTGGTGTGTAAGTGTATGTGTTAAAGAAATGGCTGCATGTAATCAATCAAGTGCGTGTGATTAAGGTGAGCATGTTCGGCTGCATGCAGAAGCCCGACTGCGGCTGCATGCAGGCTGCCAAGCATCGCGTCTGTATTTTGGGCGATACCGCACGAGGAAATTGTACGTTAGCGCCAAGCGACGGATCCGCGTGATGCATCGCGTACGCGCAGGCAGACGCGACAGCTCGGAGAGACGCCTCTCGTGTGCTGTAAAAGCTACGCCATCTGGTTGATTCTTTGGCCAGACAATTACAGCGACGCTCGCCGTATTACCTGCGGAAGCATACTTAGGAAGGTTGTTCTTCGTCCATTGGAGGAACACGTGAAGGGAAGAGGTAGAGAGAAGAAGAACGTACGACGACGATGACGTTAATCTCGCAAGGCCACGCAATGGAGCAAGGTACACTCGGATCATCATTGTTAAAATCTCTAGGATGTTTTTGTTGAATCATTTGTCTTGCAAAGATCCGCAAATAAAAGTCTATTCCGCTTACATATTGTCTTCATCTAGTTTTGATTGAAGTAATGGCTAATAATGTACCATTGATCTTCAAATCAAACCATTTAAATCCTGCAACGAGGAGGGAGGTGAGGATGGTGGGGATCGATGGCGAGAAAAAAAACAGGTTGGCTCGAAGAAGATAACGATTCAGCATGTTTCGCTCTCGGAAGGATAGCGCGTTGGCCAGGATGAATTTGGGGCCCTTGCCATCATCATCTCATGGTCTGCTGCTGCTACGCGTGCTGGACGGGACGAATCTGCAGCCATCGTTGGCGGCCCACTTCAGTTACCTCGCAATACCAAGGTAGTCCAGATTTTTCCTAATCTAAATCTTCCAGTATTGTTTTACTGCTTTATCGCCACACTATTTTCTACATCTTTCAACTATTTTTCATGTCTCTGCTGAGTAGTTGATTGAGTAACAAAGGATAAAATTTGGCAGAGATGCAGCTACGCTAGATGCAGATTAGAAGTGCAGTTGCTGGATTTACAACATGCATTCAGTTATCTCCCGTGTAACGTGTTGCCATTTTTCCCAGGTTGCTAATGCATAAGTGATTTTATTGAATCCAACAACCATCCATGTCTCCATTTACTGAAATCAGAAACGATAGTATTCAGGTTGATTACCACAAACACGGACCATCTTTCATCACAGCTTTCTAACAAAGACTAATAATATATCTATGCTGCCGTAGTTCATTCAGATCCATGCATCTAATTTTGTCGAGAAAAGCTTTCATCTATACTTTTGTTATTTCTTTACCTGTTCATTGTGCAGATTTTTTTCTCTAAAGTCTGTAGACAAGTTGTTTGATGAACATTGAAGCACCCTAGTGATCTAACTTAAGAACTGCTATTTTAAGCCGGCATTATTTTCTCAAGTCTGATTGCATACGGCCAGCAAAGCATGTTTCAGTTATAAATGTACCAAACACACTGCCATATGTCTTATGCCCATAGTTTTATTCATGCTAAACTATGGTTAGATTTTCAGAAGTGCTCACACGGTCTGCCAAAAATGGTGTATTATTATGTACAACTACCAAAAAGGCCTGTAAAATATTTAGAGGGTTCTGGTTGTTTGTTGTAGATAAAATTATGTCCTAAGATCCGGAGCAATACCAATATGCAAAAAAATAATTCATAGTAAACTGATTTGTATGTATGGTATTACTTATCCCATAAAGTTTAATTATCTTCTTTTTTTGTACAAGTGTTACTCCAAGAGAAGTAAATTATCTTCTTTGGGTCTACTTCTACTTTGTATAATATATAAAAAGTTGTGAACTCCGGGAATCATGTTTAGTTAAATTGATGCCATGGTTTATAGATACGTTTAAAGTTATGCAGGGTTTCTACAAAGTTGCGTTGTGAGTGTGCTTGCATGGCCAAGAAGTTATGTTCCTTTCAAGGTTATACAGCACGGTCCATGAACCATGTATGTGAGATGCTTCCTAACAAGAACATAGCGTTAGACCATCACAATGTTGGTTCCGAATGGAGTTTCTTACTACACATTTGCAACTGTGCATCGCAAGAGCTTACAAACATGCGGATCGAGTGGTCAAATGACTTTTCCTTTCTTATCTTTTATGTATTCTTTAAGAGTTTCACTGTTGCCCAGTTAAGTAGGAGAAACCGGGCAAAAACCAGATACAAGAAGACAAGGCCCGAAACAGGCAATATAAAAACTGACACAACGAACAAATGCTCCTCTTACAAACCAACGGATGCAACTGAAGAAGAACCCCGCCATATCGAAGAGCATATCACCCCTCCATTGAGCAAGCTAGATCCAGCATGACTCCCCAGAGAGAGCCGAAGGTCCTTGGCAGGCCCCAAAGGAGCATGGAAGAAGTTTCGCCATAGCACCGCACTCGCCGCCACCCTATGAAGGAGAGAGAAACCAAAACTGCGAAAAGAGGAGCAGTTGGGCCGCCCCGACACAGGTGGACGTGAGGTGCGCTTCAAGAACACATCATTTCCCATCACATCCGACCGCCTGAGGACCAACGCTGCCCGGGGCCGCCGCCCCGGCATCCGGAACACGACCACTTTTACTAATTTGCCCGGAAAACCACACAATTCCAATCACAATGTAACAACAAGCCCATAAGGACGTGATTCGTGAGTTGACAATTTTCCTTACAAGTCGGGCCCACATGTCAGATGACATGTTGGACGAACCCGACCCGACCCGATTGCCCGACACACCCCGTTCATCTCCTTCTCTCACTGCGTCACATGTCAGCCGCTACAGTCGCCGCCTCTTCCCCTCCATCGGTCTCCTGCGCCGCCTCCTATCCGCGAAGCACTGCCCTCGCACCGCTGCTGGAGGGCCTAGCTAGCAAGCCGCAAGCGGCGGACTAGGCGGACACACGAGCGGGTGGACGATGAGCAAGCAGCGCGCAGCAGCGGCAGGGCGGGCAGGCATGGGCGCTCGCACCACGGCGGCACGAGCATGGGCCATCAAGGAGATCAGGATTTGGGGGAGAATGGGCATTGACGAAGGTTGGAGAAGAATAGAGGAAAAAGAAAAAGGAAAAAATAAAACTTATGACACCGACGAGGGGGTCCCGCATGTTGCGGTCGCGAGTGGGTCCCGCATGTGGCTGCCGAGTTGGGTCGGGTTCATCCGACGTGTCAACTGACATGTGTGCCCGACTTGTCAGGAAAACTGTCAACTCTCTTAATCACGTCATTACGGGATTGTTGTTATATTGTTACCGGAAAAATGTGGTTTTCTGGGCAAATTAGCAAAAGTGGTGCCTGCGTGAGAAGACTGTTTCAATATGTGTGGTTTTGTGAAATTTACCCCTAAGGTTTCCCTCGTGTCGCCAGAAGAGGGCGATACGGAGGAGGGAGAATAGGAATCACAGGAACAACAAGTTTCCTAATGGCCCAGATTAACTAAGTATCCTGCCATTAATGTATAAAACACAATTTTTTTTGGGTAATAAAACAGGACATTTTCTTCATCCTTTACTACACTTAGGCTCCTTTGGTTCAAAAGAAATTTATATATTTTGGAGGACTTTTTTAAGTAGGAGTTCTTTTTGTTGGTCGTTTGATTTACAAGAATATAATCCTTAATAATTTTTCGTAATAATTTAATTACACTGTGTTTTGGAGGGTTATTTCTGTTTACTCAAACATCTTTTTACAATTCTTTTATTTTTCTACGGTGTGTCGAACATATTTAGGCTAATTCCCATAGAGCTCTTATAGGATTCAAGAGTACATGTTACTCTAGTTTCATGTTTTTTTTTCTATTACCATGTTTAAAAAATCCTGCGAATCAAAAAAACCATTACCAGCGTGAAAATACAAGGTGGTTGTGCATTAGTAAGAAATGTGCCATCCAAGATTTTAAATCACGCTTGAAAGCGTTTCGCGGAGGCTTTCGAAAACCTATAAATCCTATAAAGCGCTAGATTGCGGACCTTTAAGGAATTTCGCGTTTTGAATATGAAATGAGATATATGCCTCGTTTAGTAGGAAAATTCTACATAGTTTTGGCACAAACAATTATAGAATAATATCATATAACCATAATAAGTTGAGGACCAAGACATGTAACAAGTTCACATGAAAATTAACCATGACAGCTGCAGCCTGCAGTGCATGAGCAGCATAACAATTAGCAAGTTCAGAATTCAGTAAGAAACAAACCATGACACAATTCATGACAAGTTCAGAACTAAGTTCCTAACAGCAAAAGGTAATACCATCGCAAAATGTAGAACGCGAGAAGAGGAGTTACGGTTCCATACGCTTTATCTATACCAATATATTAAATTGGAGTTGGTGGTGATGGTACGGTCGTCGCGGTACGTCACTTCACCGAAATTATCTGCCAACGCTGTCCCCACACGCCTTTTAATCTCGGCTCCCTGTTCGGGCGGCCGCGCAATGTTCGGTCACAGGATGAATCGGGACGGGGAGAGGACGAGTTTGCACTCAGGGGGGATGGAGAGGATAGTCAGAGGGAAAGCGAGAGAAATTGGGAGAAGTGATTTGAGAAATAAAATAAGGAGTAGGAGTAATAGGAGAGCAGGAAGGCTGCTTTATACTGCCGCTTGCTTTATATGATGGCTGCTGCTGCTTGCTGTCTTGATCGATATACCGATGCTTGTTGTTTAAATCATCACCACACGGGAGGTCGAGCGGCTTGGACGGATGGAAGTGATCAACGTTATCATTGCTACATGTTCTTCATTATTCATGATTATATTGAGAATCACTTCATGAATTCAGCAAAAAAGTTAAAAAACGCTCACACATGACTTTTCAAGTGTTGTGTATGTGAGAACAGTGATAATCTGGAGGTAGAGAGCAAAAAAGTTGAGCATGCGTCACTTTCTTTTTACACGAGATATAGAAATAAGACATGTGCAAAAGAGAAAGAGACCAGAGTATAGTTTAGAAAATAAACATATCATAATTGTTATATACATATGTGTCCATAAAACACATCAACATTTGATTTGACGTTTTGGTATAATTTTCAGTTGTTCCGTAACAACGCATGGGTCTTTTGCTAGTTCCTATTAATACCATACTTGCCCGACGGTTGGTATTTGGGCCGAAATTTGTTCCTAATTTACCTTAGGCGTTGATTCCAATCCAGTCGAGACCCATAGCGTCGTTGTGGACGAGATTGCGGAAACGGTTTCGCGCGAAATAGCGGCAAAATAGCTTTCTTATCGCGGAATTGCGGGGGTTGCGGCAAAATTCGTCGTCGTGCCGCGGAAGCACATCTAAATCTTGATAGCGCCCCAAAAGTGCTTGAATAGCGCTAGATTAAAAATCTTGGTCCCATCTGAGCAGCTGGGGAGAGGAGCCAGAGAGGATAGGACATCATAATGGCGTGTACATCTATGTCGTCCGGTTCTTGCGGTCTTGCCCCTCTCTTGGGTCTCTACGGGAAGAACAAACGTCTCAGCACTGCAGGCCAGGTGCCCCCTCTCTTCTCCTCCGTCTTCAACTTCTTGTTTCCACCACTTGCAGGATCTGGGCGCTGAGCTCTACCTCTGTGTTCTACTTTTGCCAAGTTTGAACTGCGGCCGTTAATCGACCGTGCCTTCTTTTTCCCTTCGTGTTCATTCGCTGTCAAAAAAGCAGTGCTTCTTTTGTTGCAGTTCTTTATCTCGAGAAGGTTCGGAGGACACTTCTTGAACTCCCTACTGGAAGGTACGTACTCCTCCGTACATATTTTAGTACTCCCGCTGCAACTCGTATAACTGGACGAATAGTTTCAGAGTAAATCAAATCAAGTTTGTTAAAATTGGTGCAGAGGTGGCGCGAGATGAGTAATACTTGCGAGTGCTGCAAGAAATGTGGGAAGGCCAAGCGTTTCGTCAGGCGGATGGACAAAAATTCAAGGCATAGCATGGTAAGCTAGTAAAATCGATTTCCTAATCATTTTCATCAGTAGGAATACTACATGTTTCAAAAGCCAGCTCACAATTTGCGCTCCTAATTTTGGACATGTATTTGATTTAGACAAACGGATTTGCTATTTCCAAGTCGCCTATCTAAGTCTGACCAAGCTGCATAAATTTATAAAAATGTGTAGAACGCTCAAGATCCTTTTTTGGAAAGATCAACGCTCAAGATAGTCGTCTTACTAATATAAATAAAAAAAAGAAAATCAGGGATCCTTCCCGGGCTCCATTTTATTGAAAATGAAACCAACCCACCGAGTTCAATGTCAAAAGCAGATACAAGTTTGTGCCAACCGGCAACTGCAAAATATCCATACAAGCTAACAACAAAAGCAGAAACCATCTCCTGAATGCCTCCACAACTAGTTAATGCATTCCCCACCAGTATAGCGATGGCACCTCCACCACTTGCGTTTGCATTTCCCCGTCTTCTCCCCAGGTGTGTGCCGGGACAGAGAACAGTGTAGGCTTGACATCCTTGGCCACCTCAAGAAGATGACCCTCGGCAGAGTCCCAGGTCAAGGTATTGGAGGGAGCAGTGAAGGAGCTCTCAGCTCTTGCACAATCCAGCAGATATGTGCACTGAGAGCTACCTGTGCCTCCCCCTGTAGTAACTGTAGCCAATCCTTCAGATTTCTCAGAATCTTTCCCCAAACCTGATTCATGTTCAACCAGATGCAATGAGTGAAAATCATATCATTTCTACATTTCCATAATCCCCACAGGATAGCAGTAGTAAATACATTTAAAACTTCCTGTTTCTTCCCCTACAACCAGTGTTGTGCAAGATCCAGGAAGCTACCGATTTTAAAACCAGTGGTGTATTCAAATTTATCCCACACCACTCTAGCTACTACACAATCAAACATGAGGTGCTGGATAGACTCATCTTCACTGCAGAAACACAGTCTTTTGGTTTCTTCATTTTCCTTTTCAACATATTATCCCTCGTCATGATCTTATTCTGTGCCAACAGCCAGAGGAAAATGTGCAGCCTGGGGGGCACCTTGAGTTTCCTAATGACAGGCAGGAAAACAGGTGTAATCCCCCTAAAATTAACTATCTTAATACAAAGAACTAGAAGAGTATTTCCCTTTGCTTTCATATTGCCAGATCACCGAGTCTTCCTCTGCATTAAACACAATACTACTGGCAAGGCCTACCAACTCCTCCCATTGATGATACATCTCGGGAGAGAAATTTCGTCTAAAAGTGAATTTTAGCTGTGCACCATCCCAGGCGTTGTCCACAGTCTTATTAACCTCATTCACTATAGTATAAATATCCCAGAACTGTGTGGCTAAACGTGCAGAGCCAAACCACAGATCCTCCCAAACCTAATTCTATTTCCTTTTCCTACTTTCCATCTATATCCCAGCTTCACTGCACCCGCAGCCCACCTAAAACCTTTCCAGAAATAAGAAGTATTACTATCCTGTCCACAAAAGATATTTGGACTGTTAGTGTGGTATTTCCTATCTATTACTTGCTTCCACAACTTCCTTCCGACTCCATGTATCTCTTTATCCAGGATCCTACTAGACATATGTTTAAATCTTGAAGATTAGGGACCCCCAGCCCCCCATATTCTTTCCTAATACAGATGGATGGCCAATTAGCTAGATGAACCTTATGATGACCATCATAGTCATTCCATAAACAATTGGACATCTGACTATTAATCAAAGCTAATGCCCATTTTGGAAATTTGAGAAAAGACATTAAGTAAATGGGGATGCTTGCTAGGCAGGCTCTAATCAGAATAAGCCTGCCCCCATGTGACAAAAGTTTCCCCCTCCACCCAGCAATTCTACTAATCATCTTATCCACTACAGTTTGCAAGTCTTCTCTTCTCAGTTTTTCAAAATGTAGAGGTATACCTAATACTTAATGGGGAAATTCCCCTGCACACACTGGAAGATATCCAGAAACTTTACATCCTCAGAATCCTCTAATCCTAAAGTAATTAACTCACTTTTATGATAATTAATTCTCATACCTGACAGCTGTTCAAAACAGGTCAGGATCCACCTCATGTTAATACTATTTCTTTCCTCAGCCTCTAAAAACAAAAGAGTATCATCTGCATATTGCAGACTGATAATCCCTCCCTCACATAATTCAGGGCATAGGCCTTTGATCAGGCCAGCAGCCCTTCCTCTATCTAACATTCTAGCAAGTACATCTACCACTAAATTAAAGAGGAGGGGAGAAATTCCCTTCCACCCCATTGACCTTGACCCCCACAGAGCCAGCTCTAACAATCGACACAATCCATTTGATCCCTTTATCTCCAAACCCTCTCTTTATAAGAATCTCAATCAGGAAGTCAATGTTAACCTTATCATACGCTTTTTTCGTAATCTAGTTTAAGAATTAAACCAGGAGCTTGAGAACTATGAACTGAATGCAACACCTCATGTGCTATAACTACACTTTCCAAAATGTATCTGCCCTTAATGAAGGCAGATTGGTTTAAAGCAATTAACCTATCTAAAATTGTGGCTAATCTGATAGCCAATACTTTAGTAAAGACCTTGAAAATGCAGTTCAGCAAGCTAATAGGTCTAAATTTCTCATCTCCCTAGCATCATTTTCCTTAGGAATAAGGGAGGTCATTGCAAAATTTAATCTATAGAGGTCTAGTTTATCCTCCCACCAGCAGTGAAACATGTTCATGATATCTACTTTTAAGATAGCCCAGAATTTTTGTAAGAACAAAAAAGAGAGGTCATCAGGTCCTGGGGCCCCCTCGGCATAGGAACTATCAATAGCAGCCCTAACTTCTTCTTCAGAGAAAGGATGTTGCAAAAAACAATTTTCCTCCTCAGTGATTTCTCTCCTTCAGAGAGCTCAATGTCAGGTCTATCTTCAAATCGAAAAAGATTCTTGTTGTAACCAGTGGCCACTTTTAAAAGATCACTAGTTTCATGAACAGGCCCATCAGGCCCATCTAATACATGTATCGAGACACTTCCTCCTTCTTTGGTTTGCTACAGCATGAAGTATTTGGTATTCCTATCTCCCTCTAGCACATTCCTATCCCTAGACCTCTGTCTAGCCTTAATTTCCTCTTTACACCAAATTTCATCTAACTCTTTTGTGATGGTATCAAGCCTACAGCTATCACCATCTGAAAGTGGCTCTATTTCAGCTTTTTTATCTAGAGAATCATACTCCTCCATCAGGGCTTTTTTGCACCTTCTCAGATATCCCTCTACATTTGCACTCCATCCTTTAGCCAGTTTCCTAAAGTATCTAGATTTCTGTTGCCAGACCTCAACTGGGTCTGTACTATTGCATCTAATAGACCAAGCTTTTAGCACGACCTGATTAAAATCTTCTATTCCTAACCACCACTTTTCAAACTTAAAGACACCCCTTTTTTGGACGACCTGCCCAGTGTCCAACACAACGGGAGCATGGTCACTACCAAGTCTTGGTAGAGCTCTTGCATTTGCAAGAGGGAAAATACTGTCTATTTCAGTAGAGCAGAAAATTCTATCAATCCTAGATCTAATCATTTCAGCTTGGTTATTTGCCCATGTAAAGGCTCTACCAGCTAAAGGAATCTCCAACAGAGACCAAATCTCCACCCATTCATTAAACCTATCACACCATTTAAAATCTATCCTACCATTGTTGTTATCTTCTTGAGATCTAACCAGATTGAAATCTCCACCTATAATGGTAGGTCCTTCCCACTCAACAAACAGAAACGTAACTCAGAAATGAATTCCTGTTTCCTTTCTTCATATGCAGAGCCATACACACAAATTATCCTAAATTTCACATCTTTGCATCTATTTCTGACTAGGCAACTAACTGAAAAAGTATTAATGGTCCAAGTGACGACCTCATATACATCAAGATTAACGTCTTACTAATATAAATTTCTGAGCCAGCTAAGAAATAGGCAATGCCTTAGACTTATACTCCTTCCAAGTTAATATTGGTTGCTGCAGGTCATACCAGAGAGGTTTGTGAACCATTTCACAAGGAGGATGCCAGGAAATATCAAACTGGAAGCCCCTGATGGTAATGTGTATGATGTTGGAGTTACCAAGCACAGGAATAGAACAATCTTCCAATCTGGATGGGAGACGTTTCTTGATGCCAATAACATAGTACATAACAACTCGTTGATGTTCCGATACCTTGGGGGTTCTTACTTCAAGGTTGCACTCTTTGATTCTAGTGGTTGCGAGAAAGTGGTGCCCTGTCCTCGCATAAAGAGCATTGGTCAAGAACCAATCACAAGTTCTGTAGGCATGTCAAGCAGTTCCAGCTACCATAATACTCAGTTGTCAGTAAGTCGATCAGATGGATGCCATAGTGGAAGACGAGGCAATGGTGCAAAACGAGCAAAGACATATGCAGCATCCTCTCCATCTGAGGATTTGTCAGGTTAACTTGTCGATTGACCTGTACTTATAATGTGCCGTTTCACTGCAGTTCTTCGTACTCATGAAAACTCTGATACAGGAGAAGATAATCCTTATGAGCATGACTCATCCGAGTCGGATGATCACATAGTCCCAAAGCCTCTTTATATCTTATCAGTGCAATGCTATTTAACAGAAGAGCAGGTGGCACGAATAGTTACACTTGTCGACGAAATTCAACCTGACATGCCTCTGCTTGTTACTTTGATTAGGAAGCCCAACGTGAAACCATATCCTGACCTGGTACGTTAATTTAGTTATTTGAAATCAATATGAACTGCTTATTGCGTGCCGCCATATACGTTTGTCATTTGAATATTGTTTAGGAAAGCCTGTACTGGTTCTGGTTCTAATGAAACAATGGAAGACACTTTTCGAATAAAAGATGGAAAGATACAAAATCATTCTGTGTACTTGGTGACTTTTTCCGGTCATAAACTTCATGCTTACCTGCATAATTTGTTAAAACTTACAACAGTGTCACATGCTGCACCTTTTGTAATTATGTTATTTCTAAGGATTACGCAACACGCTTTGTGGAGCCATGTGACAGTCATTTTCCCCTGAAACAATCAGATTTTCTATCCAATACATTTTATATCTACATGTTAATTATTGTAAACAAATATCAAATCTGAGCTGTGGGCGGAGAATCTATTTCCATTAACTTACAAGTGTCACATGATGTTCCTTTTGTTATTAGGTTATTCCTAAGGATTATGCAACCGCATACTTTCCACACAGAAGCCAAATCATCACATTCCAATTGGCTGGGCAGACAAAGACGTGGCACTGCAAATTCCGTGCCAGACCAGATGGAGGTCGGTGCAATCTTTATGGGTGTTATTTTGTCCGAGACAACCATTTACTGCAGGGAGATCTCTGCCTCTTTCAACCAATGACGAATGACGAGGGAACAACATTCACAGTGATGACCCATGTGCTTCCGAAAGCGAGTATTGATCACCCCTCAGATATAATTCCTAGTTCTGCAAGCACAAAGATGACCTCACAAGTGTGTGTTAAGGAGGAGCAGTCTGACGGTATGGCAATATGACAAAAGTATTTCCAATCGAAGAGTTCATAGTTTTGTCTTATTTATGCGAGAACCTATTTATATGTACAGCGAGCAGAAGACCAGTTGGATGCGAAAGTGGAAGCTCAAGCCATAGTAGAAATACTACAAACAAGACTGTGATATCCTCTCCATCTGAGGAATCAGGTATATTGTCAAATTTACATGCACATATGCATCAAACATTAAATTACTTATTAATTATTCTTTTACTACGAAATTTTGTATAGGAGAAGATAATCCTTCAGGATGCAATTTTTTTGATTCAGATGATGTTTGCACACCTCCAGGGCATGATTATGTGTTGTCGCGTTGGAGTTATTTAGCTGAAGCACAAAAGGAGAAAGTGGTTATGCTTATCCGGAAAGTTCAACCCAGAAGTCGTGTATTCGTGGCTATTATGAGGAAGTCCAATGTTCAACCATTGTATCCCTGTCTGGTACACTTCTTGAGTTCTTTCTCAGTACACCAAAATCCTCCATAGAATTAGAGAGGTATTTATATTTTCAATATTATAGGATAGCCATGTCATCTTCATGTCCTAATAGCTCTTTGTAAAACTTAAAATGATTTTTCTTTCTTGACAATTGGAAGTATAGTTGGCCTGAGTTTCCTATTTTTGTTTGTTTGCTTGTTAATGGCATCACATCCTGTCCCATTTGTAATCAGATCATCTGCAAGGAATATGCAACTGTATACTTTCCCCGTGAAAGTGCCTCTGTCACACTTCAGAGGCCAGGCAAGAGCAAGAAGTGGCACCCCAGATTCTACAAGAGGAAGGATGGAAGTATGCACAAGATTAGGGGCCAGTGGTCAGACTTTGTGTGTGACAACCGCGTGGAGGAGGGAGATATCTGCATCTTCGTACCAGCGAAGGGTGGGAGAAGGTCCACATTTACCGTTCATCTACTTCGTGTGGAAAACGACATGCATGCAGGTCCTTCTGATGAGCAGGAGAAACCCTACATACTATCACAAACGAGCAGTCTATCACCATTGCAACAGAGCTTAGTTGAAGATAAAACGCAAGCCATCCAATCGGAAGCACCCCTATATGTGGCAATCATGAACAACACAAGTGTTGGTGTCAATCAGCGTTACACCATGGTACGCTAAATTCTTTTTGGTATTTTATTTTTACCAGTGGAAGATGACCCATGTTGTCATCTTCCTTGAACGAACTAATTTTAACAATGTAGATATCCAAGGACGTCGGTTTGGGTAAGTTTTCTTTGTTAGCAGCTTTATGTCTGATATGGACCAAGGAACTGGATAGTGATGGAATAGGTTTTATAATAGTAGAAAACTGGAGATTATAGGTTCCCTATCTTGCCTGCTTGACCCCTTCTTTGCTGAAATGCACATAATCAGGGTGTCTCCAATTTACCGTACTATTTGATCTGAATTTACTTTCGCAATCAAATAAAAGAAAAACCATATTTTTCTGAACCAGATAACTACTCCTAATCTCAAAGTAGTTTTATTTTATCAACATAGTTGGTTGATCTGCGATCTTAATGCGTTTATATATGTAACCTGCTAGGAATTTGGTGCACAATTTGCTGCTGTATATTTGCCAAAGGGAGGGCAAACTATGTTGCTCCAGCATACGGGGAAGATATGGCACACTAAGATGCGTGTTCGGCACGGCACGAGGTGGGTTCTTGGTGAAGGTTGGCGCAAATTCGTCATTGACAACCGTCTGCAAGTCGGAGATATCTGTCTGTTCGAACTAAAGAAGAACCGGAGGAAACTTACAATGGTGGTCCATATCATTTTCAGTCATCAGTGTTAGGTTGCAGTAAAGGAGAATAGTGTCCCCTGATATTTCTGCTGGAACTATGTTTGGTACTTTAAAACTAAACCATGGATACTTTTTGCACGCCTTAAATTCTGAATTTCTAGAAGTATAGTAATTCCTGTTCAGGTGATGACTTTCTGCTTCAGACCCTTTTGAAGTGTGCTTCTCAGCGAAGGATTCTTTTGTAGTTGTACTCCATGTTTGTTGCATTAAGAATTGTGGAACAGCAGGTTCAGGAGAGCCGTTTCTCATTTCTCCATTGGAAAGGGAAAAACATGCATTGGTAGACGTCTCCAATCTCTGTGCCCAAAGAAATGCTACAATGTTCATTTCCAAGTTACCGCCTCGGTCTTGGTGTACAATGTTTGTATTTTAAGGTTAACTTTGACCATCAATATACTTGATTAATAGTACTATATGGTTATATGCCATAAAAATTACATGATTAAATTTGTATTCAAAATAAGTCCCTAGTAGAATAATTTTCACAGCACTGCTACACATACGATGATTTCAGTACGATTCATGTACGATGATCAGATCAAACCGTGAGTCTGCTTTGCAAAGAACAGGAGACCTGTCAGATTCACTGTGGTACGAAAGTCGTACACACCATTGTCGGACGTGCAGTAGTTCCGTAATTTTCATGGAAAATAACTAATATATTGATCTAATTAATGGTCAAACTTATTTTTCGAAACAATAACCTCCTTGTAAACTGAGGAAAAGTTTCCAGAGAGAGAAATTTGTGGGATGAAACATTAAATTTGTGTGGGGGTTAGGCCACTCCAACGGTGGTTGATACTAAATTTTTTTTTTCTCTTTTTAAATATGTTTTCTTTTTTCTTATTTTTTTTCTTTCATGATGGATCCACATATCATCTTCTTCTTTTTCTTGTTACCGTGTAGTAGTGGGAAGGAAAGAAGAGAAGAAAGAAAAAAAGGCAGTGGTAAAGATGGACAAGTGGATGACTATTCACATGGGTGGGTGTGTGTGGGGGGTGGGTGGGGGGGGGGGGGTTTGAATCCGGCCAAGTTTGTGCATCCGATTGAGATCAAGTGGTAATTGTTTTACTGCTGTGATTTTACATTAAAACGCCCCTTTCTAGCTTAATATAGCCTTTTTCTTTTGCACAAACCCCCCTGCGCTCTGGATTGCATTGAGCAACCGACCATGCCCGCTTGCCTCCTTATAGCGATCGACACTTCATGCAGAACTGTAGATTGATCTACGGCGACGGAGTCTCGACGTCCATGCGCGGACGCAGTGCCCCCCTCGCGATTGCAAGCCAAGGTGCAGGATCAACCCAGGAAGGACGTGATGCGTGCCTCTACTTCGACACTGACGGGCTGCCGAGGTCGACTTGCGGATGCTCCCTAATATCCCAAGATCAATTTCTTTCGTCTGTACTTTAGGAGGACGATCAGTAGATGCTACAGAATCAACAAGTTTCAGTCTGTTAGCAACATCAGGATTTTCATATTTTGATGCTTCAGAAATTAATATGGGAACCAAATTTGAATTTTATTAGCCCCAAATCCCAATCATACAAATGTAGAGGATTGCATTCTTTTGTTCCAAGGAAATTAAGGAGGGCAGCGACAACACTTTCCGATGATGCCTGAGCTTTATCACCTATTCAGTGATCGATATGGTACAGGCAAGTAGGCAAAGGGACCTTGTTTCAATGCAGCAGTAAACCCTTTCATTTGAACATCCGAATAGCAAATATAACACCGAGAGAGTGAAATTCTTCTTCACGAAATCCAAGCAAATTATATTTGAATATCTCACCCAACAATTATTCTGAAGTTGACAAGCAGACATCTAGAAGCAAAAACTTCAGAAATGAAGATAATCACTCCAACAGTCCAACTCAGTTGGGACAATTCCATTAGCTATGCTGCAAACACCAGTACTTTGCTACAATTCATGTAACACTGTCTAATGATTGATTTGATGCAGCTTCCTCCGGATGGATTGCCGGCGTCCTGTCCTCTGATGCTGATGATTTGGGAGCCACATCTAGAATGGGTTGTCTTGGTTGCCGTCGACGAGATTGAGATCGGAGTGAGGCCATGAACCACCCAGGAGAGGAATTCAGCGGCAAGACAGGAGGATTAGAGTTTTGGGGTTACTGCAAAAGAAGAAAACTGGTTTAGTTCCAGGCGGGCGGCTAATTGTAAATTTCTGCCGTTTTGAACATGAGACGCACGATTTCAAACTGACGACCCACGACGACGGGATACACAGATGCACGGACCTGACCGGATGCATTAGATACGTTGCCAAAACTAATTATATTAATCCGATTATATATGTTCTCATCAAGTTAGTGTGATGTAAACATGATCCGCAAGAAAAAGGTGTGATGTAAACACAGATATTTTTAAGTTTTAACCCTGGGTAGCCGTTTACCATGTCGGGGCTGGCGGGTGCAGGGAATTTTTTTTGCGTCGACCGAGTGAAAAAGAAAAAGCCCAGACTATATCCGTTTGCACCCGGTCAATTTATACAAGGCGATCCAATCAGATAAGATGCCTTCCATCGCGTTACATATAAATCCCAATCAGCGAGGGCGGGGAGGTTAGGTCGATTCAACGGCAGCACCGGCCAAAGTGTAAATCAATCCACCTATGTTCAGTAGAATAAGTTTATGAGCAAGGTTTCTAATCAAGCTGTAAATCTCTGGGGACAAAAAACTAGAGCATCAAGTCTAGTTTTGCCTCAACTGAAAAGAAAAGAAAAACCTCACAAGAAAAATAGAATTAGCAAGACTCGGAACAAGTAACTTTGTTCATATAAGCATCCATAACCAGTTATTCCGTAGACAAACATAATACTCCATCCGTCTAACAAAGGATGTCTCAGTTTTGACTAAATTTGAATGCATCTATACACTAAGTCACATCTAGATACATCCAAATTTTCACAAACTCGAGACATCTTTTATAGGACGGAGGGAGTACATTAGTCCTCCTTTGACCGGTGGCATCGGTCCTCCTTTTATAGACAAGGGAATACCACAGGTGACATGCATGCAGCGTGACTTCTAGACGCGTGTCACAGCCACAAGAATTACGTTGTTTTTGATCCACGCTGGGCGCCATGCAGCGCCCGGTTCACTGTACACAGTAGAAAAAATGACTTGTAGAGTAGACGTCCTAGCCTTGCTGAGCAAGACTAGGCCTGTTGATAGGTCTCCTGTCGGTGCATTAAATGCACTGTGTCCGCCATCTTGTCCTGTCTTCACTTTTCTGCGGGCCCTGCCTACATGCCCGAGCGTGGGTTGCTAGGGTGCCCCTTCCTGGCTAGCGCACCCGGCCAGTTGCCGGGGAGACATTTCCTCCACTTCTCGGGACCAGGGTTCCCGGGCACTTCTCCCATTCCGGCCCTTAGCTTTACCCTCACCAAGGACCGTCTCCCTAAGGCAGGCTTCCCGGACCTATTGCTTCCCGGGAGGCCTTCCTGACGAGGCTTCGTCACTAGCGACCCACGCGTCCCATATCAGTGGTACCCCATGGACCACTGGAACGACAGATGTTACGAACACCATAGCTTTATGTGTCAATGCATAATATCAATAAAAAACCTGCATGTTTTCAATTTTTGGTATACTGTCAACGAGGTAAACAAGTGTTTTTTTTTCCTTGTACCTTAAGATCTCTGATTTGTCTTGAATGTAGTGTGTCTTGCATGATTCATTTGGTAGCAGGTTTTTCTTTATGTTGGTGATCTTTCCAGGGAACTGGATCAGTTTAGGATATGAACATTCATATTAATTTTTCAGGTCCTAAAACAATAATTCAGCAGACATGTTGTTTCAGGACAGAGAGCACAGTCGACTAATTAATTATGAGATAATAACGATCAGTCATGGATTTGACCTAAATGGTAGATTGCTCCCAGTTTTTCCATTAACGAACTTGTTGCAAGTCCATACCTACATCTAATTTACTTGCAAGGTGACTGTTTGAGATTGCTCTAGCTAGCATAGGTTAGGCCTTCTTTCTTCATACAGATTCAAAGACGTATTGCAATGTTCCAACATGATCTAACAAATATCTAAAGATCTCTCAAGCCATGCTCTTTTTTTTTTCTTGATTTCAACAGTCATGCTCTGATTTAGTGATTTCTCCCCTACCCTGTGTAGATATGTCAAGTTTAGAGGAACAGTGAACAAGAACAACGAGGTGTCAAGGAAAACGATGTACTCTGCTCCAACCATGTTCTTCCATGCCAATCTTTCACATGTATTTAGTAGAGTGCTTCAATCTGTAAAGTTCGTGAACTTTTGGTATGAATAAGAGATACTCCCTCCATCCCATAATTCTTGTCAAAATATTACATGTATCTAGACATTTTTTTATAATAGATACATCCATTTTGGGGCAAATTTGAGACAAGAATTATGGAACGGAGGTAGTACATCACAAAATACTGGCCAACTTTTATTTTATTTTCTGGTGTGGAAATCATTGTTCTCTTAAGTATTCAAGTCATGAAGGATGTTGTAAAAAAGGCCTCTTTTGAATCTTCAAGATCAATGAGCGGCAGTTCAGATATCTCAATAGTTAATGATTTGAAGTTCCACTGGGAAGCACTAGCTGAGTTCCCGTAATTGATTAACATCTATAATTAGGAAATATCAAGAAGCACAACTATGGCCACTTTCTGTTTATTTGTCAGTTTGTCTACTCAGGTGAGTCTCAACACCACTAGACCGGTGTGCACTTTTTTTTTGCACGTAGAAACTGCATATGGTAAGTCATTTCGTCCTTAAAACCTATTATATAAAAATTTATTATAGGTATTTTACGGAGAAATACTGATTTGGAACAATGATGAGATGTCGTGCATCGCAAATCGCAAGTTGCAACAACAGTGGGTATAAGAATTAATACCACTACATACTTGCTCATTTGAGAATTGTGACAGCAACGTTTATTCCGTCGCAACGCACGGGCACCCTGCTAGTCAGGGTACAAATATCCACACTTCCAGCAACTAAAACAAACCACACGCATTCCAAATTACTTCCAGCACAGGGATTAGAAAAGGACCATGCGACAGTAACTTCCAACCATAAGCTGAATTTCTTCACACGCATGTGATGTGTGATTCTTTGAGATTTTTCAGCTGCAAACCATATAGCACCTAAATCACCAACACCATTTTCAAGGAGAGACTCCCAGCCTCCCATCATCTTCAACACAAACAACGCGCCTTGATAGCTTGATAAAACCATCAAAATCAACAGGCAATTCATCATCATTAAGATCCAGCAATGAAATCTGGATGTCGCTTTCAGCAGCTGTACAAGCAATAAGTCCACCTCGAAAACCATGTGGCCACTTCCCTTCAGAGACTCTTAACACTAATTGTGGCCTCCGCAGAAAAACGAACGGTGTAGTGCTGCATCTCCAGTGAGCAAAGCTTGCTAGTGTACTCAATAGGATGGGTGAAGCCCACGCACAATCTGCAAGTCGTGGCGAACTTGCTCAAATCTTTATCTTCTGATTCAGTAAGACCCTTCACTTTGAGCACAAACTCTAAAAATGAAGGATCATCACCGATGACAACACCCCGGGTAGGACATGTCAGTCTTAGATATGAATCCTGCATGCATCAGTTAACTAATTAAGTAAACAACAATAATGTTTCTTTCATGAAAAATAATAAAGTCTGCAGTGGTGTATTCAATTCATCCAATGTTGATAAAAAATTCATGTATCAATTAATTGTGCAAGAATAGCAACAATGTTTCTTTCATCAATAGTAAGAAGAATGCAGTGGAATATATTCAATTCATCCGGCATTGAAAAAAAAGGCGTAAAAGTGTACTTTTTTTTTTGCGGGTAGTGTAAAAGTGTACTTTTGAAACATGATTTCACGTGTCAAGAGGACCTTCATTACAGTAATTTGAATAACAAACCTGTGAGTGGCAAACATAGAAAACGTAACCAGCAAAATTTGAGACTGGAAGTGAACATGTCGAAATCACTAAAAAAATCTTTAGCGTGCAGGAACCAATTAGAACAAGTAATAACTAAACTCAAGCCAAGAGATAAACATAGCATGGCATAATGCGAACACAAAACAAAGAGGGGGCAAGTGTGTACGGAGAGTTGCATAACACAAACAATGTCAGGAAACATTAGCCTATTTCTAGTGACTGAAAATAATAATTATAAAATAATCATCTTCAACATAACAGTAATAATGATGCAGTCATCATAACAATAACAATATCTCAAACAAAGGAGAACACATCTAATTTGAAGACCTGGAAATGCATTGCAAACAGTGACATTACACATTTTCACAAAAACTGGAACATATGGGTCATGTAAAAGTGTCCCTCTGGAACTTCTGCCAACTTATTCATGTAAAGCTTTGAGATGAGATTGGTTATTTGGCATGTAGTTTTCTTTGAAATCATTGGCAAAGGCAACAAGCAGATTTTTTTTTATGATCCCTCTGTACCATATTAAGTGTCGCAACTTTGTCTAGATATGCATGCATCTAGACGGGCTTTAGTGTGTAGGTTCGTATATGCGTATCAAGACAAAGTTGTGACACTTAATGTGGGACGGAGGGAGTATATAACTAACTCGAGTTGAAATCAGGACAGTCACAACTTTGTTCAGAAACACCTGTTTGTAGGCATGATAATTTTTACCACGGATTTGTAAAAACTTAGTATGACTAACTATTGCAGTAGCACATAAAACTAGCTTGATAAGGGATGTCTGTTGAAGCACAAATGATTGGGATTTTCTCCCTTGCTACTATTATATTCTAATCCTAATTGCAGTTTTCACGAACCTGCTCCTTTATAGTCTGTCAGTCCTTCCTTTCGCGGTTGAAAATCGTTTGCGATCCAACACATCACGTATTGCGATGAAACCATAGACATCCAGGGGCCACTGTAAACCTTCAGTTAATGCTTTGATTTGGACTGAAACGATCTGCATAGAATCCATCTGGCTGATCAAGGACCGATAAGGATGATGCTCGAGGTCAGCATCAGTGAAACGCATGCAGGGGATTTCCGCTGCATCAATCAATCACGTGAAAACTGTTATTAGGTGCAAGAGTAGTCATGGATGTATGAACATAAAACCAGATCAATCAAATTCCTTTTTGCATTTGAAGCACACGACTCTATGTTCCGTATCAAAATACCGTATCAAAATAACAGGACATATTTTGCTAGAGAAACAAAAGGAAAGACAAACAGGGAGCAGGGCTTCCTGGCTTCATTACATTTAACCGAACCAGGTTCAGGCATTTATAGATCCCGTTCTCCATACAGGAAACCTACTGTACCAATACAAAACGGTACTAGGGAGGAAACCGCAGGGCCATCACAGACAAAGCGAAAAATGAATGTATCAACCGAAACAGGGGATTTTCGCTGCATCGATCCTAGGAATTAGGAAATTAAAGATGCAGCAGAATAATAGTTTGGGATAACAACTTACTGATGGCTTTTTAGGGAATAAGTTCCTCGCAAGGCCAGTTATCGCGAAGCCTTTCCCAAGATTCGCTGATGAACTTCTCCTGGGCTTCCTTACGTCGTCGCAATTCCTCGTCCGTGACAGGTTCTGCAATTCTTTTCCGCCACTCTTCCTCCATCTTCCTAGTCTTCTTTTCTCGTGACGCCCTTGCCGCCGCCAGTCTAGCAGACTTAGCCGTCGCCTCCGCCGCCGCTATAGCAGCTTCTCCCTCCGCTTTCCTAGGCTTTTTCGCGGGTAGCCTCTCCACATCCATCTCCTCCAATGAATTGATGTAACCTCGCCGCCCTCGCCGATTGGATTTCTCTAACGCAATCGAAGGAAACCTTAAATCCGATTGGGGTCGCCTTGTATAAATAGTCCGGGGGGCAAAACGACATAGGCTGGGCTTCTTCTGTTCTACAGTACTGTATAAGGGCTGGGCTTCTTTCATGGGCTTCTTCAACATAGAAATGGAAAGAAAATACGAGAACGGATCATTTGCACCGGTGACACCTCCCGTTACCTCAACCTTCTCGACTCCTCGTCCTGCGCCTCCTTGACTCGTCTTCCACAACACGACCCGCTGCCGCCGAGGCAAGGAGGAAAGAGATTGGTGATGGCGGCCGTGGGATGCTCCAAGGCGATCGGCGAGTTCACCCGGAGGAACATCCCGACTTCGAGCCGGCGACTCTCCCAACGACGGACACCGGCGCGGCTTATGGTCTTGTGGTGGATTCCCTTGCCACTAGGGTGTTCACGGTTGGGGGATAAAAAGGGGCGGTGGAGCCAGGGGAGCGCCGCCCCGACGGCGAGCCACCGTCGAGCCCCGCGGCGCCTGCACATACCCACACTCCCAAGCCACCGCGCTGAGCCGGCAGCGCACTGCGCCTTGCCCCCGCGTCACGTGCCCTCCGAATCGTAGTCGTCCTCTCCAGCGCTGCCACGTCTCGTCCTTGGAACTCCGGCACGGCAGCGTACGGCTCCTCCACGTCTCCAACGACCCGACCACCGCAACGTGAGTTCTTCATTTTGCTCAACTCTTCAATTTTTCCCCCAATTCAGATGATCCTTAATTTGTGTTGATTTATTAGTTGCAGCATATCATTCAATCCGGATTTAAACAACAATTTACTGATCTATATTCTTGAGTTTTAGGTGTGAAAATTGAAGAAAGTGTTGACAAGATCGTGGTGATTTGAAACGTTTATGGGATAGAGCTTCAAAGGTTGTGGTCAGGGTCTGTACATGCTTTGTTGCCTTGCTCTCCCTATTCCCCTCCGGCAGTAGATCCTGGAGCAGCTATGGTTCTCTCCTAGGTTGCCCCTCTCTTAGCTCTCTACGACTATACATTCGTCTTCTTTTTAAAAATTTCTCTGCAATCCCCTCTTCTGGCCAACGATTCTATTGTGTTCGAGCTGTAATTTATTATGTCTCCCCCGTCTTCATTTTGTGCAGGCAGTGTTCATCCTGGTTCCAATCTATTTCTTCAAGCAAATCTTTGAGGCTGGGAGGGACGGTTAGTTTTATCTTTTCATGCTTTACTGCTTTAGCATCCATGTATATGTATGTATGATAACTTAAATTATGTACGCTATCATTCGTGGCATGTCACTGTCAGTTGTTGTTATGGAGTATTCAGACTGTCGAGGGGGCAAAACCTCACATCGCACTATGTTATATCCATATAAGTGAGCCAAGATCAATAATTTTCATGGTTTATTATATTGAGAAACTTCTAACTCCCGGTTACATTTTCATTTATAATCTAGATTTTATTTTCGGAACAAAGATTGTTGAAGTGCTTCCGTATGAATGCAATTGGGAATATGTCTGTTTGTTCATTTACCAACATTTATTCGCATTATTTGCATGCTGTTAGATGTTCATGCCTTTGATTACCTATTAGTGGTCTATACTTTAGGAGGTTCTCATTGCGGATACAACCTTCAAGGTTATTAGGCATGAGCTCCATCTACGTCCTTTACAGATTCTTTGCTTTGGTAAGGTCTTGGTACTATGTACGATTAAATAGCTCTTGGTTTTGTTTTCTGTTCCATCCAGTGCTATTAGCTGTTCAAAATCCTGTGAACCAAAGCTAAATCAGTAGCTAAATGGAGCTGGGATGGCCTCAGTTTGCACGCTCATCGATCCATCATCTCAAGCATCATTTTTTCCCCAGCTGATCCTCTTCAGTATGTTGTCTTTTGTCTTGGTCTTTATCTAATTGGATTGGTACCGCTGGAATAAACCCACGCTTCTCATGGATTTGATGATGCAGCTCCAGCTTATAATCCAGAAAGTGCATCTGGTTCTATTTTCCAATAGACATATGTGCTCTTATATCAACAATTTTCTGGTCTAGGTGCAATACAGCTTAGGAGTTATTCATGGGCTTGGCCATTATAAGCTTCTCCTCTAATACATTGTTTTATAGGTTCTCAAGCCAAGGAAACAGTCTTATGATGCGAGTATGTCATGTAATTTCTGCCACTTTGCACAAGTGGATTGTACATGTTTTAAAAGACTACTCTCTCTTACTCCCTCCGATCAATATTAATTGTCTCAAATTTGCCCAAATATAGATGTATCTATGCCTAAAAAGCATCTAGATACACGTAACATTTTGACAATTATCTGAAACATTTTGACAATTAATATGGATCGGAGGGAGTACTACTTTTCATTCATAAACATGATGAAGAAGAATTTGAGCTATGTTGCAGACGAAGAATTTCCATCTGCACACCTATGAATGTGTGTTGTGCCAAGGTTTGCAAATCGAGACCAGGGATCATCTTTTTTTTCCAATGCCCATTTGCCCTAACTTTCACTGCTCACAATTGTGTTCATCATAACATCAAATCCTTGAAGCAGCAACAGAAAAGTTCCTTTTCGTATGGAGTCACCGACAGAATCCGAACACTTAGACGAGACTGACAAGACTTATTTAGGTATTCATGGAATGAGTGTCAGTCTCGTCTAAGTGTTCGGATTCTGTCGGTGACTCGATGATGATGTGGATCTGAGATGACATGAGTGGACTGGTGAAGTGACTTGTGAGGTGACTTGTGAGGTGACTTGTGAGGTGAGCTGTGAGGTGACTGTTGAGTCTGTGTTGTTGAGCATGACAGCTGGATGTAGGGCAGACAAGAGGTCTACCTGCGAGAGCCGAGTTATACCTGAGCAGTTCGATTATGATTACAACTGAAACCTGAACTGAATCCACCACAAGACCATAAGCCGCGCCGGTGTCCGTCGTTGGGAGAGTCGCCGGCTCGAAGTCGGGATGTTCCTCCAGGTGAACTCGCCGATCGCCTTGGAGCATCCCACGGCCGCCATCACCAATCTCTTTCCTCCTTGCCTCGGCGGCAGCGGGTCGTGTTGTGGAAGACGAGTCAAGGAGGCGCAGGACGAGGAGTCGAGAAGGTTGAGGTAACGGGAGGTGTCACCGGTGCAAATGATCCGTTCTCGTATTCTCTTTCCATTTCTATGTTGAAGAAGCCCATGAAAGAAGCCCAGCCCTTATACAGTACTGTAGAATAGAAGAAGCCCAGCCTATGTCGTTTTGCCCCCCGAACTATTTATACAAGGCGACCCCCCGGACTATGTAGAACAGAAGAAGCAACGGCTTCTAGGACCATTGTTGGTACTCCATAATCACCGCGGGTGAATTGCCCCCTCCATACTAAAGGACACAACTCCCATCGCCAATGCATGCAATCGATACTTCCTATTTCCAGGAAAACCACGAGACTCGTTAACATGAAGTGTACGCTCGACATCCTCTCGTGTGGGGCGTCGCAAGTACTCCCCATCGAACACCCGAATCACCCCTTGTGCAAACTTGTCCAAACACTGCAATGCAGTGCTCTTCCCAATCTTCAAGTACTCATCAAGGGCATCAGCAGGGGTCCCGTATGCTAGCATGCGCATGGCTGCCGTACACTTTTGCAATGGTGAGAGCTCTATTCGACCAGAACAATCGGCCCTATAAGTGAAATAGGGAGACCACTGACCAAGGGCATTCACGATGCGTAGGAAGAGGTCTCTATTCATACGGAATCTTGTACGGAACATACTCTCGGGGTAGAGTGGTTGTGCAGCGAAGTAGTCCTCCACCAGACGCTGATGAGCACCTCCATGATCCCTCCGAATGGTTTTCCTTGGACCGTGTCGTCGCTTAGAGGATCTAGCCCCGAGCCTAGCCTCGATTTTCATCACGAGCCTCTTAGCAAAGGAGTATAGTACATTCTGCTCGGTACCATAGACTTCCATGATTTTGGATGGGGCTAGCTCATCAGAATCCGACATGGTGGGAGAGGAAGCTGGGCTGGTAGGCTGAATGGGAAGATGAGAGGTAGAAGAAGGAAGAGTCTGGACTGGTAGGCTGAAGAGAGGATAGAGCATTATATAGATGTGTCATGTTTTCTTGGGTGTATAATTATGTTACATGGTTATCTGAGCTGCATTGTAGTTAAGTGTGGTTGGACCATGACTACATGATTTTTTTCACTTCTTGCATGGTTATCCGGACTGCACTTAAGTGAGGTTTGTTGACTATAATTTTAGCATATTAAAATCTTATATTTCAGCCTCACATTCACAGATTCAGTACTAAAAAAAAGACCATAACCCTATAATCAAGCATGCTGTCAAGCCAAATATAATTTATTAAGCAATGGTACATTTTAGCATATTAAAATCTTATATTTCAGCACAGAATAATGTGAAATAAAATCGATTTTAACTAAGATAGTGGATAGTAGGAAATACCTCAATCAGTTTTGCCAAATAACTTCTCCCTAAAACACTTCAGTGCCAACACGTGCTCGGATCTCACATCTTCGGGCATCCCACTTGTGTCTTGCATCATCAACGATCGGTACGTTTCTAGCATGACTGACTCCTTGTGATCTTTTGCTGCAAGGCACACAAGCTTCCGAGCTTCAAGATTCTCACTAGACACACGCCTTTGTGTTTCTAGCATCTCTTTGCGGCCTTCATTTGCTGCATTCTGAGCATCTACAAACTTGGTAAGCTCAACTTCAAGATCTACAATACAATCCTGATCCTTTATTTTGCGTTTTCGCTGCTCCTTAGCTTGCTTGCCACCTGGTGGCCGTTCATCACGAGCATCATCTAGAGTGAAATGCTGCCCCACTTCATCATCAACACTAAACTTCCTCTTGTCCAGCTCTAGATCTTCTAGGCGTTCCAAATAGGCATCCCATTTTGGTTCCTTTTTGAGAAACTCCCAACAATGCTCAAACATAAATGGACCATCTTCTTTATGGTCTGTCTCATAAGTTCTCATTGCCCTCTCCTTTAAATCCACATCAGACTCACCACTGGCATACAAAGCATTAGCCTCCTTCCAGCTCGCACAAAACCATGCAACCCTTTTCTTAACTCTCGCAAAGCGATCCTTCACTTGCTTGACTAGCCTTGCCCTGTTTTTTGGGGTGGTACTGTTGTAAACAGCAGCAACATCTTTCCAATACTGGTCGTTCTTCTTGTAATTTGATTGGATTGGATCATTTGAATTATTCAACCAAGCACTAACCTATAATATTATAAAGAGTTTATTGTTGTGCTAGTAATTTAATACATGGAGCCAGCATGCAAAGAAACAAGCTTACCAATCTACGATCCTACTCTTTTGTCCACAACAAGCGTTTCTCAGTCCTTGGACAGTTGCCACCATTGTTGTCATCGCCAACATTGATTGGCTGTTGTGGAGTCCCATTGCTAATGGCTTGTGCTTGGCTTGATGTGTTCTGAAAGAGACTAAGGAAGCCACCGGGCGGGTAAGAATCCATTCCCCTCCTCAAGCAATAGATGATCAAACAATTAACCTCATATTATTTACTTTACTCACTACTGTAGGGAATCCGCAAGACTAGTAGACATGTTGGTATGTACCATTTTAAAAATTGACAAATAGATTGTTGGAATTAGCATACTCCTTCACCAAAAGATACACATGTTAACATGCTGCATTAAAAAAGTTTATATACAGGTTGTTGGAATTAGAAAACTCCAGCTTTACCAAAAGAAACACATGTTGGTAACATTGAAGAAAATTATGCACAGGTTACTGGAATTAGATTACGCTAGTTTCTGTCAAATCCTATTAGTTAGATTCACAATAGATTATTTTATTGTCAGCAAATTTGCTCTCCTTTGCAGGACCAGGAATCTGATGTAACATTATCTAAAACCAGACCCTTGTTAATTTACCAGTTGTCAATATTCCCTGTCGTGTACCAAGGAGATGCAGAACCACCAATGTCGGCAGGTGGTGCCCAGCAAGGGCCTTGAGCCGAATTTCCTACTACACTCTGTTGCTGCAGCCCGGCGAGCCAACTTGATGCAGAGGAGGGCGCCATGGACTGCGGTGGTCGTGAAGGGATCCAATGACCTGGTCCGTGCGTGGAAGTGAAGGCCGATGGCAAGAAAGGATGGGGCGGACGCTGGACAAGATGAGGCGGCCGCGGCGGGACGGACTGAGGCGCCAACGGAGGGACAGACGGGGGCACCGACGGAGGGACGGGCTGAGGCGCCGGCGCGCGCGTCCTCTTGGAGTGCTGACCCATCTCGTGGTGCCGGTGGCAATTCTAGGGTTCGGCGATTTGGGGATATTCGATTTGGCACAAAATACACGATTTGGGGCGAGGCAAAGGGCGCGGCAGTGGAGGAGAAGTGCGGGGGGCGAGGGAGAAGCGCGGGAGGAGCACCGGATCGGGAGCGCCGGCCCTAGCGCTCGCTCTGGGCTGCAAGCCGGCTATTCTTTTTCGTTTGTTGCGATTTCGCCGGGCGTTTCATGAGTCGCCCGCTACCTCCCTTCTCTCCTCGTTATGTGGAATTTTGGTGACGTGTACTGCGTTATAGCCTGATGAGTGGGACTATTGTACCTGCTCTAAGAAGCAGTCTGGGCTGGTGGGGGTTAGCATCTATCCCGATGCGTGTATCCGACGGCTGCATGCGGGTGGAGCAGCGGATCCACCAAGCCGTCGGACTTTTTCGGGGCAAGCCGCGTCCATGCTGCTGAAGGCTGTGTCTCCTCGTGATTCTATTGTAGCCTCTCCATATTCCAAGACCAATAACGGCAGAGGAGAAGCCGAGGAGAACCCTTCGAAGACCAATAAAGGTTCATCTTCCTCCCGTGGGCAAGTGCCTTTTTCGCCAAGTGTGTGCGCGCGCGCGTGCTCCTCTTGGTCACAGCAAACAAAGAGTGCTACGGTTTATAGTCCCAGCGGAGAGACGAAGATTAAAGGGCAAATCTCCCTTCCACCTGCGCCTTCCCCCCTGGGTCTTCGCGGGACCGTAGACCAGCAGATGTACTCTAGGAACACCTTGCCTTCGTTCTGATCCATCCTCGGCTCTAGGTTTGGTTCTTCCAGGACACGGTGATTGCAGGATTTGGGATTCCAACCAAGACCTAAGGGTTCTGGGCATTCAGTTCCTTTCGACCGGTACTGCAGTAAGTCTTTCGTTTTTGTTTGCTGCTTAGCCTTGCGTACATTTTCCATTCACGTACATTTTGCTTGTTTTGTTTCAGTTCCTTTGTTCGGGCCAAGAAGACTTGCTGCAGCTAGCTTAGACAAAGGAGTGACACTTCTATAATTAATTTCCTACAGGAATAAGCTGCAGTTTTCCCCCTCTTACTGTAAGTCTTTTAACTTGATGAGTAGTTGCAGAGTAGAGTTGATTTTGTCAAAGTTGGTGCAGGAATACAACAAGATTTTGTTTCTGTGCCATCTGGCATGATATATATTTTTCTCCAAATAGGACATTACTAGGCACGAGATGAGCAAATCTTGTGAGTGCTGCAAGAGATACTGGACTCATTTACATGGCAAGGTCAAGTGTTTCGTTGGCAAGATGAACAGGAATTCTAGACATGTCATGGTAAGTTCAGTGGGTTGCCTGGTCATTGAATTAGTAGCAGTAGTTTTCGCAAAAGAAATGAATTAGTAGCAACAAGACCTGTTGTGCTTTTGGTCTCAGTTTTTCTTCAAGGCACTATTTAAGCTATACTTACTTCTTACAAAGTTGCAATGGTTGCTGTAGGTCATACCAGAGAGCTTTGTGAACTACTCCCCACGGAAGATCTCAGGAGCCATCAAACTAGAAGCGCCTAATGGTAGTGTATACGATGTTGGAATTACTGAGCACCAGAATAAAACGTTACTCAGATCTGGATGGGAGGCGTTTGTCGATGCCAATCACATAGTAGAGAATGACTTATTGATGTTCCAATACCGTGGAAATTCTCGCTTTAAGGTTATTGTCTTTGATTCTAGTGGTTGTGAGAAAGTGGTGTCATGTGCTCACATAGAGAGCAATATTAGTGATCAAGAACCAAGCACAAATTCTACAGACATGTCAAGCAGTTCCAGTGATCACAATATTCAGTCGTCAGCATGTGGAAGATCAGATGGAGGCCAGAGTGGAAGCTCAGGCCATTGTAGAAAACGTGCAAGGAAAGATGCGATATCTTCTCCATCTAAGGATTTGTCAGGTTAACTTGACAACTAACTTGTAACTTTTTATCACGTTATAAGGTTTTTTTTTTACTGCAGTTTCTCTTACTCTTGAAATTATTTTACAGGAGAAGAAAGTCCTTGTGAGCATGAGTCTTCTGAGTCAGACGATGACACACTCTCAAAGTCTTATGTCTTATCAGGCCAGTGCTATTTAACAAAAGAGCAGGATGCAGAAATAGTTGCACTTGTCCAGGAAATTCAACCTGAAAGGCCTCCTCTTGTGGCTATGATGAAGCCCAATATGAAACCATATCCTGACCTGGTACGTTAAGTTAATCAATTGTACTATTATATATGGACGGCTTATTGCTTGCCACTAGGAAAATAAGAGAACAAAGCACTCAAAGGCGCATAATAATTGTAGTTCTGTGTACTTGGTGAATTTAGCTTTCATTATGGTCATACTTTGTCTTGCTATACAGTTGAAATTCATGTTATTGGGTGAAGTTCTGTTTATTTCTGTGTACTTGGTGAAGTTCTGTTTATTTAAGTTCTGCATGAGCAGTGTCACATTCTGCACCTTTTCTTTGATCAGGTGATTCCTAAGGATTATGCACTCGCACACTTTCCACACAAAAATCAGACAATCACACTCCAGATTCCTGGACAGACCAAGAAGTGGCACTGTCAGTTCCGTGTCAGATCTGATGGAGGTCGTTGCAATCTTTTTGGTTGTGACTTCGCAGGTGACAACCATTTACTAGAGGGCGATCTGTGCCTCTTTCAACCGACAACACGAGCCAATGGAAGAACATTCAAAGTGGCAGTCCATCTGCTCCGCAAAGCGAGTAATGATCACACCTCTAGAAATCTTGTTATTGGCTCAAACCGTGGTTTGGCAAACTCAAAGTTGGCTTCAACCATGCGTGTTAAGGAGGAACCGGATGTCGGTATGGTTTTCTTACGTAAGTATTTCCACCAAAGTATTCATATTTTTCTGTTTGTTTATGTGAAAAATTTGCTCAGGAGAAGCAACCTTATATTCGGAACATGGATTTAGTGAGAATTCTCTCGAGCATGATGGTTCAGAAAGCTCTGAGCTCCCCTACATGATGCCAATGGGTCCCCGTCTAACAAAATCGCAGGAGAAGAAAGTTTTGGAGAAACTTGGAACAATTCGGTCAGAATTGCCCATTTACGTCGCAGTCATGAAGAAGACCAATCTCACTGGCCAGAGCTTTGCCTCGTCGCTAGTAAGTTCAGAAAAATTTCTTCTGATTTTTAATTGACAGTTATGTTCTTTAGAGAAATCAGACTAGAAGAAGATCTGTGGTGCCCATTTGCCCATTTACGTTCTAACCATGAACAAGATCCACATCAGCAAAAAAAAAAGGATGTGCAGTAGTCCCTTCATTCATTATGTTTCGTCGGAAAACTATATTAGTGATAGCTACGTGTCAAAACAACCACCCACTGTATCAAGATTCAAGAGAGACTTGGTTATTACACAATTTTGTTGTATCAGCTATCTCTCTGCATAATTACAAGGCTTCTTTGTTTATCGTCCTTGTGTATATATGAACAGACCTTTGGCAAGCAATACTCTGCTACATACCTTCGAAAGGGGAGCCGTAATTTAGTACTTCAGCGCAAGGGGAAGAGCCAGACATGGCATGCTGAGATGCGTGACAGGGACGGCGGCGGCTTGCGGATATTTGGAGGCTGGACTTCTTTCGCTTGCGACAACCGCCTGCGGGAGGGGGACCTCTGCCTCTTCCAGCTGATGAAACACAAGGAGCAACTGACGATGATAGTCGACATCATTCTCCGCGAGCATTGTTAGTTCCTCGAATTGTATTGACAACTGACAGACAGGTATCTCTTTTTGTTGTACTGAGATTTTACATATCGATGGTGCTCTGCTGCTTCTATGGTCGGAAGTGGAAACTATGGGAGCATGGCCAGGCTCTGTGAGTGATGAAGAATTTTATCTGTATGGTCAACTAGTAACGAAAGTTTAAACAACTTGTTATTTCTTAACTTCAGCGTGGTAGCGTTATTTTGTATACTGAAATTTAAACAAGCTGTGATTAGGAAATCTTTTTTTTTACAGCAGTTGCGATTGTGATTATGCTGTTTGTATGTGGAGGAAACTACTTTATTATTTGTACGAGGAGTGACACAGTCCCAGCTTCCTTTTTTTTCTCATTGAGATCGACAGTCCGAGCTAGATATGGTACATGAGTTAACGGAAGTTCCTGTTTCCTGACGCCCACATCAAACTTCTAGGATCTGTGCTTGGTCAAAAGAAAAGAAACAACTACTAGGATATGTCCACCTATTACTTTTTAAAACGAAATTCCATCAAAAATAAAAAAAAATTATTATTTTTTCTGAAAAGGAGGATAACCCCGGCCTCTGTATCGACTGATGTGCACAACCATAAAATGAAAAATATAGTTTAACAGAGATGTATGTAAGAGAACTTCCTATATTTTCTACAAAACAGGAAAAAGAATATTCCATCAGTTATTAGAATCTGCGTCTACATCTACAAAAAAATTATAGATGTGCTAGTTGTGGGGAAGAAAATGTAGGAAGTTCTCTTATATGTATCTTTTTGCCTACATCTATGGTTTTCGATAGTACAAAAAGTCTCCGGATCTAGGCCTCCTCCTTTCATTCAAATGATTTTTATAGGAATTTTGGAGGGTTGAAATGTTTGGAATTTTTTCTGTGCTGGTCATTTGATTTGTAGGACACAATCTTATTTTTCTAAGGATTTATTTGTATTATATTTATAGGAAACTTTTTTTTTCAAGATTGAAGGAATGGGGGGAGGGGGGATTTCTCCCCACCGGTTGTTGAATATAACTCGAAAGACGGCAAGCGCACAACCATCCTGGGAGGGGTTACAAAGTAGGGAGAGGAGAGTGTGAAGAGAAAAAAATTAGATACAAGTTACAAGGTAAGTCCTAATAGTAAGGGAATTTTCTTCGTCCTCTGGAGCGAAGCGGTGGCTCTAGATACCTATGTCAGCAACTGCTCGACAGAGGTTGCGCTGGGGAGGAAGTGGGAGGCATCAAGACGATGCCGTTCCTCGCTTTCCAAACAAAGAAGGATGCAAACGCAGACTGTCCATTTGTGTTGGGGAGCTCAACACACGAGGTGATATCCCATAGTGCGTGAAGTCGCGAATGTCGTGCGTGACGCCGACCCTCGCCAATGTCGTTTTTGACGCCGACCCTTGTCCAGAGCGGCCAGAGGGTTGTAGAAGAAGAGATGCAGTCCACTTTCGATGTCGTTGCTGGAAGCACAGTTGCGGCAGGGGTGCGGTTTTTGTAGTGAAGATTTTTCCTTGTGTTTAGCATGTCCTCGGTAACAAGCGCGCGGAAATCTTGATCTTGGAAGGGCAACTGGATTTCCATAGCTTCGAGGCTGCGGGGTCAATTTGCCCGTTGTCGGTGAGCATCCTATAGATCGCACTTGAACTGAATTTTCTACACATCCCCTACGCAAGTGCACGTTGATTCTCTTCTTGGAGGAGAGTGAGGGCATCAATGAGTCATTGAGTTTCGATGAGCTCCATGGAGGCCACCACGGTCAGTCTTGAGCGAAGAGAAAGACCATGGCACATATTGGGGCGGGTGCAGTGGGAGAAGAGAGCCGCAACCATGGGCGGATCCAGCTCATAGGCTATGGGGGCCAATGCCCCCATTCAATTTTAATATACCAATGTAAATGTTAGAATTTCACCATTGATGCCCCCTCTAATTTAAGTTATACCCTAAGAATGTCTAAGTGCCTCCTCTCAACTTTGCTCCAGGCTCCGCCCCTGGCCGCAACTGTGTTCACAAGTCTATTTCCATTGTTCTACCAAACATCCTTCCAAAACGCCGTGGTTATGCCGTCACCGAGACGAACCATTGTACAGTTGGTACAACGGAAGCTCTTCCTCAATGATTTTGTCGAGGAAAGAGGGGGAGGGTTGGGTGTCTTCAAAGTCCCCTATACGGTATCGAGCTTACCAATTCTTCTAGGGCAGCGCCTCGCGTTGGTGAAGTTTGTGGATGAACGTCAGCAAAAGGCAGGAGTTTTGTCGCCGCAGATCCTTGATGCCTAGGGCACCCTCTTGTTTAGGAAGCACAACACGATCCCAAGCCATTAGATAGCCAGAGCGGTCGGTCCAAAAGAAAGCTCGCCTTCTCTTATCTAATGCTTTACCACTCCAGGGGAAAGAGGAAAAGAGCACATGAAAAGGTTGTGGTGAGTGTTGAGGACCGCTAGTAAGGACTAACGGCCGCTGGAGGAGAGGAGGGCTCGCCACCCTGAGATGTAGGGGTCGAATATTTGGATAGGGGAAGCGAAAGCTGAGGGGGGTGGGGAAGTTTCCATGGTGAGAGAGGTAGTCTGTGGTAGGGTTGAGGGAAGAAAGAGATGGGCCGGCCGAAGGGAAGGCTAGGTCAGTAGCCGTATCGGCTCAATGTGAATGGGGAGAAGGCATGACTTTTGGCAATTAATGAGAGTCCGGTGGCAGCAGGAAAGGAGTCAATGAAGGATGGACTTTAGAAGGGTGGTGGAGTGTCGGTGCAGGGGCAAAGTATGAGCGTGTTAGTCCGCATATTGAAGTACGGGGCATGGGAGCTCGGAATCCAGGGGTGGTTGAGGTTACCCTTTAGCCAGGCATTGCGAAATAGGCGTTGCAGGACGTCATCGACAATGATAAAGAGGTACGGGAATGGAATCCTCGAGGGCGAATGATGAGAAGCAGACTAGAAAGTTTTAATCTACTCCAACCTCTTTGATGGAATCTTTTGTGTTTCAGTTGTGCAATGAAAACCAACAAACTTTGGGGCACGCAAACAAAATCTATGGATGAAGTGGATAGTGGAGCAGTAGACATGACATTGCTATACAGTATTTGTCATATTCGTGCGTTCTTTCTAATCCCGTGAATAAAAAAAGGCCCTAATACGTGGTAGGAGCAGGCGGTGCGTTGTGTCGAGGGAGTAGGAGCGTTTTGCCGTAAATAAAATTAAGTAAGCTACGTGAAACATTCCCATGCCCCGGCCGGACGGTTCTCCCTCCGTTTAAGAGTTTCTCACGTACGCCGCTGCTGAGGGATAAAGCCATGTCGGGAACCACCGGCCGAGCGGCGACGCAGTCCTCCTGGCCGGTGGCAACCGGCTAATAATCTTGCGGTCCCTCACGCTGTACACGCCGGCGTCGCGGAAAGGGTCATCGGCAGCCGACTTCCACCACGTGGTTGCCAGGTCGTGGAAGACGTAGACGCAGTCCTCCTGCGCCCCGACGCACCACCACGCCGGGACAGACACGGACCCGCGTTTGCCCACGAGCAGCGCCTCGCCGTCCAGGCCCTGCTTGGCCAACTCCGTCCACGCCCCGGCCCCGCCATCGTACTCGTCGAGCCTGAAAACCTTGAGGTTATACGTCACGTCGCCGCTCGCCCCGACGAGCAGACGCCTCACCATGAGCAGCCGGCCTCGGGACTCCACGAGGTACCACCGGCGACGGCACGAGTACACGGCGTTGTTTGAACCGTGCTGCAGCCTGAAGTTTGGCGAGAAGGAGGTGTCGTCTATGAGCCGCGTAACGGACGACACCGCCGGCTGCTGGCGCTCGCGCTCGTCGTCGATGGCAATGGCGAAGAGGCCTTCGTCCTTGGTGAGCGCGTAGAACTTGCCTTGAGAAAACGCGATGCCGCGGATGTCGGCCGGCAAGCTGGCCTGGCAGGAGCTGCCCCTGCTGCCCGGGCCCGGCCGGCAGAACGTGATCGACCGGTCCTTGCCGTGGATCAACACGGCCAGGATGCAGCCTGGCGCGTCCGGGGCCGAGGAAGCGGCCATCTTGTCGATGAAGATCGACCCCTGGATCGCGTGCTGGTGGTGCAATTCCGCAAGCTCCGGCAGCAGTACCGCGGCCTTGGAGAACGGGTCGAGGAGGAAGCAACAGCACGGGGCGCCGCAGCATCCGCTGAAGCGCGGCACGTGGTGGCCGCAGATCCGGCGGACGGAGACGGGGCAGTCGCGGACGAGTACGAGCCAGGCGCCGCCCACGGAGCCGCAGCAGCGCGCGTCGGCGGGGAGCGTTGTTGTCAGGCGCTGCACGGCCGCCGTCTCGGAGGACGAGCCGCGGCATCATCTGGTAGCTGCGCACCGCGGCGTGCCAGTGGCGGCGAAGGCGCCTCTGTCGGCGGAGGACGAGGTGGGAGAAGTCGTGGGGAAGGTCCTTCCATGATGGTTTACGGGTTTCGTGCGCCATACTGATCGATCGACGAACAGGATTTGCGTTAATTTGGGCGTCGATCGATGAAAATGTTTTATAATGCGGGTATATTTGAGAGATAAAGTCTGCATTGGTAACCTAATGCAATCCCATCCTTGTCAAATACGGCCGGGATCGAGAAAATTGATGATTGTTTGTGCGAGCGGCCGGGCATGCAGATGATTTGGAAGTTGCATGCTTTGCATACAAGTATTCTCGTTCGGAACAAGGACTTGTATGCGTGACATGCGTCAATACTATCAGGTCACAAGGGAGCTACTGCCATCGATCGAGATACTTAATTGGCGTTGAAATTTTGCCTCAAAAAAAATAATTGGCATGGAAATCAAAGAAAAAAATTACTACAAGTGCAACGGAAGAGTGTAAACCACCGAATGAGCTAATACTTGGTATAATTCTCGCTGTGCTATGTGGATAAAGGTTCTTTACCAAAAGAAACAAAATTAAGGAAAACAATGCTTTGCATATATGCATGTACCTATACCTTAAAGCGTCTAGATACATTAATATTTCGTCACTTAATATGGGACGGAGGGAGTAGTACTTTGGGTTCATGGAGTTAATTGTGACAAGATGTTAATAACCATTTCATGAAGTATCAATGTGGGCAGTTGCTTATAGACAATGGGAGTACATGATTTTACTTTCTCCCAAGAATCCTCCTGTTGGTACCAATTGTGCACCTTTGCTAATTAAACATACTCAATGTCTCAGTTAGTCCAATATCGGAGAACTGATTATGAACATCCTATCCCAAAAAAACAAACGAATGAACACCATACAAAAAAAAATACAGATATTATCAAATAGAATATGAGGGGACCATCAAGTCCTTGATGAATTCATTATACTTGACCTATTTGCATTTAGTCTCACTCAAGGTGTCAATCGGGTCGGGTTTTGCCAAGTGGACTATTACTATACTCATAGCCGCCATACCTATGAGCATACATGTTATCTACTCATGACTTTGCCTACATGTATATATTGATATCACATCGAGTCTAACCTAGTTGAACTGACTGTGCATTAATAATTGATATGAGAACATAATACACATGAAATGAATTGATAATAGATCGATTTGACATATTAAAGTGATTATACATGAATAGAACAAATGAAATAATTGATATTTTGACATCACAAAAATATTGATCGGGCAGACGAGGTGGCCTATGGGAAACCCGTGGGTATGAACTTATATCCATATCCTATCCATGACTAATTAAGTTATCAATGGACAACACCGATGAATGAAAACGACAACCCATGCTCTACCATTCCGGTCAGAGATCCATGGATGGCCTTACCCATGGATGCATTTGCACGCAGACGATCCATAGTGTAGGCCTAACTATACTTGGCCACCTGGGCTGGGCCCTTTAAAAGCAGCCCTAAGGCCCGCGCCCCGCCTTAGGCCGTGCATGTGTCTCAACCTCGAGCCCATGGGCGGGCCGACCCGTTTAGCACTTTTTTACATTTCCTTTTGTATTTTCCTTGTGGCCTGCTAGGCTAAACGGGTCTAGCGGGCCGGTACGATCCGTTTATTACGGGCCTGGGAGGTCTGGGCTGGGCTTAAGGCCAGGCTAAGCCCGTTAGCAGCAGAGTAGGCCGTACCGGTCCGGTCCGGCCCGTTGGCCAGCTATAGGCCCACACCTTATTCCAGTTAGAACTTCTTCTTGCACATCGCCCTTCGCTCTGCCGGTCTCCCCAGTTCCCTGCATACAAATCCAGCACTCGGCAGTCGGCGCCGTGGACGTCAGCCGCCACGGAACCAATGACCACCGCCGCAGCAGCACGTATCACCCCTTCCATCCTGCCCCGTCCACGCAGGAGGGTCTCCGTGACGCGCGCTTCAGCTAGTGGCACCACCGGGCGCGGCCGGCGGCTGCCGCTGTGAGTTTGTCGCCAGCGTCGGGAACGGCGGGCTCTCCGGGGAGGATGAACCTCGCCTCATAGACCGAGTAATAAGCTTCCGCATTTCTTTGTTCTTCTCGCCCTTTCATTTTTCGTCTCATCTCGCCATTTGGTCGAACAAATGATAAACGCTCCGCGAGTACGGTTCGTTGCCTCATTGCCGTTTCCGTGGCGTCGAGAACCGGAGTGTGGAATGGTGAATACGTGCAACTTGGTAACAATGTCAACTTTGTTTTTCTGCGACGGGGTGTTGCATATATTTCTGTTCTTGAGTTGTGCATTGTGTCGAACATATGACCTGCGAAATTGCATTGCGCCAACGGGAGTGTAGTTTCACGCCATGCTTTAGTAAAATAATTACTCCCTCCGTCCAACGAAGGATGTCTCAACTTTGACTAAATTTGAATGCATTTATACACTAAGTCATGTCTAGATACATTCAATTTTTTACAAACTTGAGACATCTTTCGTTGGACGGAGGGAGTATGTCATAGTTATGCATTTGCTTGAAATTCTGCTGCTCTCTCTTATTGACTTTTCTGTTATGCTAAGTTTGACATGAAAAGAATTGTGATGTATGGACTTCGTAAAGTTTCAAATAGAGAGAGGCAAACATGCATATTTGTACTGCCTACCAAATTGGTTCACGTCAGTTGTTGTAATGCCACTATGTCGATAGCCTTTGAAGCCAATATAAGATGATACTAATCAAGTGAACTGTAGTTCAGGCAGTGGTAGCGCTGCACACTGCAACATGAAGGATCTTCTCTGGGTAAATACAATATTTCATCACCCATAAGCTAACCCTCTTCTGCATAATTAACTGGATACAAAACTTTCTGCACTACACTACTGTAGTAGGTTACAATTCTATATAACATCTTAGTTCTGTATGGAACTTTGGATGCTTTATTAAAAAATATATATGTTGCCTTAAGAGAGGCATCATGCTCAAGTTTACATAATTAAAGGCATGTCATATGACTTTGCTTTTTCCTAACCCATATTTTTTGCTATGCTACTTTCCTTTCATCTTGATGCAAAGAAATAGGTTATAGCTTATTACTTTGTTTCTTACTAAGACATACTCTTTACAATATCATCTACAGCAGAAAAGCTCTTGATGCAGCATGAATGACATAAATAACTTGGTTGCAGAAGGGAGCGTTACAAGATTAGGCAGTGCTGGTAGTGCTTTTGTTATGTTTCCTATTGCTTAAATGTATCAAACTTCTGTCATAAGTTTCATTCATCCTATTCATGAATGTTACTGTGTATATCCAGCGAGTCTTTTCCAAGTGGCTGCTTAACACTAGTTTTTGCTTTGTGCGGCGGCCTTCCACAAGGAAGAGTAGTAGAGGCAACTCTTTTTTCTGTGCTTCCTTGCAGCAATTAGATAGATATAGTTTATTCTTACTTTGATTATGGCCATTTAGTCTGATTTTTGCATCTTGATAATGTCGTACCAACTGCTTAATTCATTTAAAATGTAACAACTTGAAGGCGTATGCAGGGGCGGAGGCAGGAAAAAAAATATAGGGAGGCCCAGAATAAAAGGGATGATTTATTAGGGGGGCCAAAGCATAAAAATATGAAGCTCATATGATGAAATTGCAGGGACTAAGTAGAAATACGAAATCTTAGGGGGCCAGGGCCAGTGCTGGCCTGGTCCCTGCCTCCGCCCCTGGGCGTATGGCCCAGAAAGCAGTGGAAAAACTACTTGAGCTCTGCATGCCATTGCTGAAATACAGGTTTGTTTGTTTTGAAGAACAATGTGACAGCATTATACATTTCACAATTGCAGTGAGAACTTAATGATGCTAAAAGATGTTCAACATCCTATATGCAGAAGCTAGGAGAAAATGCCATGCTTGTTGATGCAGGGCATGCTTTTGATCCAGCTTATTCAAAAGCGCTCAGGGTAGATATTGAGAATCTGATTGTATGCCAGCCTGACAATGGAGAGACAGCACTAGAAAGTAATACATTTTCCACTCATGACCGCTCAGTACCTGCCTTTGTTTACTTCAAATTTTTTTGCGTCTAACCTATGTTGTTCTACTTTTTAAGAAGGTTGCATAGTGAATGATTTGGATTTTTTTTTCACAGGAACTTTCCGTTTCAATCCATGTTTGTGATGATTCATTTGATGTACTAAATCTGAATAATGTTTTTCATGTAATATTAGTTAATGACGCTTCAACCTTTAATATCCTTTCCCAATTGCCTTTCTTTGCCATTTGAGGGGTTAATTATGTTTTAGCATCCTGTGACTTCCTTTAGCAATTCTGAAGTTAATTGTATTTCTGTTATTCAGAGCTGTTACTTTGATTCGATAACCAGAAGTTCTAGGATTATATCTATTTTCATTTGAGAAAAACACATACTATTTCAATCACCTGCTACGCTTGAAGGCATAGCTGGGTATATGGGTATATAGATTCACATATAGCTCAAAGTTTCCAACTGATAAAGATCTTTTTTTTGAGGGCCAACTGATAAAGATCACATCCCTATCTGAGGTACAGTGAAAAAGCATTTGTTGTTCAAAGATAGTTTCTAAAATGTCTTTTCCATTTCAGAAATTTTAAACATATAGTATTGATATTTCATCAGCAGCCAGTACGTCGGTTATTTATGAACCATATTAGGTTGATAAAATGATCAGACAAATTCAAAGGTAACACCATATACATATTCTGCAAGACACATTATTTTGTCTTTACTTATTGGCAGTAAAAGTCGCTATGACCTGGTTTTTGTGAATTTGACATGTATGTCCTTTTTCTCTATCAGTTGCTGACCGCATGTGTAGATCTGGAGCAATAGATCTCATCTGTATTGATGCAGTTTCAGCTCTCACTCCACGTGCAGAAATTGAAGTACGATTGTCCCTTTTTGTTCCTTCCCTGATTTATATTCAAAATGATGCATAAATAATATGATTAATCTATTTGCTAGGGTGAGATAGGGAGCAGATGGGTTTACAAACTTGTCTGATGAGTCGAGCATTGAGAAAGATGTCCAGGCAACGCCTCAAAGGCTGGTTGTACTCTTATGTTCTTGAATCAAATACTCCCTCCGTCCCACTATATGAGGCACGCACGTGCTCCAAGATCGTCAAATTAACTACCAAAATACAAATTAATATGGCGTAAAAAATATATCATTAAAAAGTTAATATGACGTAAAAAATATATCATTAAATTCGTAGTCAAATTAACTTTTTAATGATATATTTTTATGAAATATAATTTATATTTTGCTAGTTAAATTTGTGATCTTGGGACGCATGCGTGCCTCATAAAAAGGGTCGGAGGTAGTAAGACACAAGGTGTTCAACATTAGCTTTCTGCTGACGCTTACTGTTCATTTCCATCTTATTCTGTCGCTTGATAATTTCCATTTGTTCTAGATTGGAATATTCTACTGAAGTTACTAGCGGAGGTATTGCTCTGAAATTCTTTGCATCTCTCCGCCTAGAGATACGGCACATTGGGAAGATAAAATCTGTAAGTCAGTGAAGTAAATTTCACCTTCCTAAGGCCTGACTTGAGAAAATTTATCTCATTTTGCCAAGGCCAAGGGAGATGAAGATGTTGGTGTCGAGGTCCGTGTCAAAGTGCAGAAGAGTAAAGTATGTCGAGAATATGCCTAGTTGTTGCTTTGTATTATGCTCCACTATTTGAACAGTGGGCATGAATATCTTTTCTCTTGTTCTTTGCAAGGTCTCCAGGCCCTACAAGCAAGCTGAATTCGAAATCATGTTTGGGGAGGTCGTTAGTAAATTGGTCAGTGTACACATTTTTAAGCTCTTGTCATGGGATCTCATAGATCTTGCCTGAAATATTTTCATACAGGGACGCATTCTTGATTGTGCTGAGCTGATGGAAGTTGTTGCAAAGAAGGATTCATGCGGTACAGTTACAAAGATAGTATCAGGTATGCCAGCCACTTTAGAAATTAGAAGAACTTACATTACGGCTTGTGAATATGTTGCGGAACTTAACCTTGCAGCAGGCAGGCAGCAGCTATCCTTTCATGCCTGGAATCGGAAGTAGTTGTACAAATATAAGTATGTTATGGTCGCTAGATCATTGGATAGATGGGACTAGACTTGAGATAGGAACTAAACTATGAAAAGTTTCTCAGATGATCCAGAAATATATGAGCAATAATCATAAAATTTAAGTTTTTGTGCGGTATCAAGTTTTACATCAGTTTCCAATTTGTTGGGGAAAATGGAAGGGGCTTAATTTGCGCTTACTAAATAAGATAGAAACAACTAAAAAATTTCGAAGGTACCCACAAAAATTCAACATCAATTGCATTTATAACAAGACATAATGATATAAAAAAATCAGATCGAAGATCCATACATATGTATTGGACATTGTTCATAAATTCTAGAATAATCACAAGCTTCCCCCTTTCAGACCTTGGTGAACGAGAAATATGAGTATTTCACAAATAACATGTTCAAGAATAAAAAAACTAATAGTTTCATTCACGTGAAAAATAATTTGAATGTTGTGATTAAGCAGCAAGACCAGTAAGTCCAATGCATGCATGTGCTGTAGCAATGAATTTCAGTATTTAGAACCAATTTATGCGTGTGCCAACATAGGACAAAGGCACGTTGACCAATAAAAAATGCCAAGCATCACCATTTGCAGACAAATTTACCAATTTGCGGTAGATTCTGGACCTGAGGTGGATCCTCAAGGCAGGCCAAGCCGGCCGGTGCTACTCTACCTTTTAAAGGAATTTCCCTAATAAAGTAGGGGATGACCCATGAATTAATCTAACCATCAATTAAAAAAACCCTATGAAAACATAAGAGCAAAGTAGCAAAAATTATTTGCTTTGGATCTTGCTATCCTCTTCGATTATATTGACAATTCCAAAAAATTACTCATGCTATGATTATAGTGGGTTCTCTCGGGATGCCCGAGACCCTCCCGCTCCCGTGTCCCGTCCTGTCCATCGGGGACGCTAGGGTCACTTCAGTAGGAAATGTTGCCAACACATCGTGGTGGCACATGTTCGGTTTGCCCAAAAAGATCAATCACATGAAGACTCACATAGCCAGAATTTTTTTAGCTGCATGCACGTGCCTCTTTTTTTTTATTTCTCTTCTCAATATCTGGTTTCACGTTACAACAAGGTGGTGTCTTGGTCTATATAAACACACAGATCCAATCTTGCCACTCCTACACGGACATGATCAGTATTAGGCAAGAACTACAACACCTAAACATACTAGTACTCCCTAATACAAGTTGTCAACTAATCAACTAGGAAACCCCAATTATACTAATTTTACTAGGACTCGGACTGACTCAAACACATGGCAAGGAAAGATTATTTCCAACTGCACACACCCATCTTCGACCGTAGCAGCATGATCTGAGTCCAGATGGAAAATGCTCTGTGTCTCCGATCTCCGGGCTTGTTTGGTTTGTAGGAATTTTGAATCATAGGAATAAGAAAAGTTGAGGGTTGAAATGTCATGCACATCCCAATTAATCCTTAGGAATTTTCCATGAGGTCTCACCTAATATTTAGAAAACTTAGGAATTAGGTCAATTTGGCAACAATCCTTAAGAATCAAAGGTTTGAAACAAATGCTACACATAGGAAAAAATCCTAAGGTTTGAAATCCTGTAAAACCGAATGAGCCCTCCGTGTGATAATAATCTTCGGGCAGCAGGACTAATTGATGCTTGCACATGTAGTACCAGTAAAGTAAGTCCAATAATGCATGCATGTGCTGTAGGCATTTCAGTATTTAGAACCAATTTATGTGTAGCAAGTGGCACATAGGACAGAGGTACATTGACTAATAAATAATGCCAAGCAACACCATTTGCAGACGAAATTACCAATTTGCGGGTAGATTATGGACCTGAGCTAGCTGAGCCATGTGCGGGTTGTGATGAACTGCATATATAGATTCCGAGACATACATCCTGCAGCCGGGGAATCGTCTGGCAGTTGGAACCATACATGCATGGAGTGGAGTGAACGGAATTAAGAAAACTGCGGTGCACATGGACAGACATGGCTGCAGGTTGGTCTATATATAACAGGAGCGACAAGGCTGTGCGCTTCTTTGTTCCATCAGCTCATCTCTGCCATTAACTCTGCGTTTGTATTTAGCTAGTCCACTCCACTCCGTTAGTACACTTGGGCGAGAGGAGCATGGAAGCATCATGGGTCGTACCTTGCGACTTGGGTTGGTCCATGGAAGAGTCAGCTGCGTGGAGTGATGATAGTAGTAGTTTGCAAACATCCTTCCCTAGCCATAGCCATAGCGAAGTGCAGCTGCAGGTGGTTGAGTATGCAGGCCCAGCCACACACGGTAATTGTAATCCGGTTCAGGTGTTCGAGAAAGCAGCGCAAGTGTTCTGTGATGACTATCTGCGCAGTATGGAATGGAAGATGCACAAGTTTCCTCCAAGCCTGATAGGTGTCCGCTCATGGTACACCCGCCCGCTGACTGTGGCCATCGGCCCTTATCACCACGCGGTTCATCCCAGCGTGCTCGAGGCGGAGAAGGTGAAGCATGTGGCTGCCAACAATTGCATCAGTGACTGTGGCATCTCAGTCCAGGAGATGTACGATGCGGTCTTCTCCGTGTCGCACGTCGCCCGCAGCCTCTACCACCAGGAAGCGGTGGCTCGTATCGGCGACGATGTCTTTTTGCCCATGATGTTCTTTGATGCTTGCTTCTTGGTGCAGTTCATGCGTATTTACAAGCGTGCGCAACACATGGATACGGCGCTTTTCACCTATTTCATCTCCAACGAGGACAGCATCTGCACCGACATCATGAAGCTTGAGAACCAGATCCCTTGGGTGGTGGTTAAAACCATCTTGAGCTTCATGCCAGCGCCCTCACCCTTGGAGAAGTTCGTCACTGCGATGAAACGCCGTCTGAAGAGCAAGATTTCTGTCATTGAAGACATCGTCCTAGATCCCAAGTATGAACCGCCGCATCTCCTCGGTCTCGTCCGGTTCTACATCGTCGGAAACAACAACACCAACAAACACCTCCGGCTTCCTGACGGAGGAGACAAGGACATGTCATTATCTATCAGCGTCGCCGAGCTTGCCAACGTCGGTGTCAACCTCGTACCCAAGGAAGATGCAGCTGGGCTAGTGGACATGTGCCTCCAAGACAACAAGAAATGGCGCATGTTCGGCGATCTCGTCGTGCCGCCCCTGTCCCTGACCGAGGCGAATGCGACCTGGCTCATCAACATGGCGGCCTTTGAGTTATGCAAGACCCCAGACTTCGTAGGTGATCGTATTGATGATGAAGATTCCGCTGTCTGCTCCTACCTCCACCTCTTCGCCATGCTGCTGGACCAGGAGCAGCACGTGCATGAGCTGCGGGAAAACAAAGTCATCGAAGGAGGAGGGCTCACCAGCAAGGAGGCGCTCGAATTCTTCACCTGCATTGGCAAGAACATGCGCCTCGGAAAGTGCTACCTCGACATAATAATAAAGATCGAGAAGTTCAAGCTCAAGAGGTCAGTTTTGCTCAAGTTGTACCTCTTCATTACGAGGAACAGGAATAAAATCATTACCGTGCTCTCGGTCTTCGCTGCAGTTGTTGGCGTCTTGTCGTCGCTCCAAGCTTTGAAGCCAGCTCGCTAAGACTTACTGGTAGTACTTTTTTTTCTAAATACACCAAAGCCGGTGTATTATTTATTTATAGCTAGACAGAAAGTGTGATGCAGTAAAAAGCTCGATTTGGTGCTGGCGCTCCGTCGCCTTCAGATTGTGTCACTTCATTTTTTTTTTGCTTCACTTGTTTTTCAAATGGTGTTTTCATCACTTCGTTGATGAATAATTGTCTCCATTTCTCAAAACATGTATTTTTGTGAGTCTGGCAAGGCACAGGTATTGTGCGTATATCCTAACGAGCGATATAATATGGTTGGTGTTATATTAACTCTTGTCGTCAGTGAGGCAGCTAGCTAGACAACCAGCTGAACCTGGCAATGCTAGACGCCAGCTGTACATTCCATGTATCCGGTAACACATTGATAATATAGGAATCACTATTTGGGCAAGTATGGTGCAGTGCTCCATCTGGTTTTTCTTACACCTGTACGTTGTATTTTGATTTAGGAAAGTCTTCGAAAGCAGATTTTGACTTCACTTTTCCTACAGTATGTTGATAGTTGCCACAAAATCAACATCATATTAAACAAGTTTGAATTACGAATCTATTGGTACAACTTTTGTATACTAACATATGCATATGTACTTTGACTAATTGTTTGTCAAATATTAATAAGTTTCACTTCAGCAAATCAAAATATGACGTCTATTCTATACTAAAAGTATAATGAGGTGTCCCGAGGGGAATCACTATCGCAGAACATAGTATACTACACTAGCACAAAATAAAATTTTCTGCCGCACGCCGTTGAGGAACATGCATGATGTAGCTAATGGGTCATGAGATTATCACTGGACCGCAAACACATAGAGGAAGTAGAGTCGTTCGGTGCAGCATGTTGATGCTGAGTACATGTGCTGCATGCCAGCTTATGCTCGCGGATTCATCTCGTATGGTTTGTCCTAACGGCGAAGGTGCAGCACATCCAAGGTATCCACACGTAAACGGAGGAACGTCATGCAACCCTAACATGGGTTGAGGCCATCCTACACTTATATAGGCATCCCTATAGGGGCTCAACAATTGAGGTCCATTAGGACTATATTCCCAATTCCACTTAGATCCTATCCGATTGGGTTCCAGGCTTCCGGCCCCTTAAGTGTGTGACCCTTTAGGTCCATGAGCACTCAGACGCGGATCAGGGTTTCTTTTGAATTCCTACCTGTGGCCCCAAGTACTCTTGCTTGGTACCGAGTTACACTTACTCGCCCACGAGATCTCAGACTCGAGTCAATAGTTGATAGAAGCTCCTAGCAAAATGTGCTGACTCTTGAGTGTTCACAAAGGCCCAATAACGGTTAGTAGTAAGCCATTATTAATTTATTTGTTCGATTTCAAAATCAAGCTACAACCTATTAAAGTTATTTTTCCTTGGTTTTCTTACTGAATTTTAGGAATATTAAGATGTAGTAAGCCTAGTTTCATTATTCATTAAGATCTCTATTTTTCCAAGGGTGCGTTATTAACTGTATTTTTGAAAAACTATTACTATGTATACCAATAATTGTTAGTATGATAAATGCGGGTTATACATGAGCTCAAGTTTCCATACCTCATAATATACAATTTTGCAACGATGAGTTACACTAACGGTATTTGGAGAATTATTACTCCACATACCAATATAAAGTGGCTAAGAAATATGGATTGCATTACACATGGCCTCAATTTTAACGATGAACTAATTTAACATCACATATGAGAAGCGAACCAAATATGTCCCTATCAAATCTTGTGAGTACCGTAGAAAACAAACAACTAGTTCAAATGATCTAAACTTTAATTTGTATCGATAGAATAATCAAGTGAGACTTTAATCTTGCATTATGCTTTATTATCACGGAAAATATTACCTATTTAAATAACTTGGCATACACATGACTGCCAATGCAAATAACTGGTTTACCAATTCCATATGTGAAATTCAATTATTATTTTTACAAATGTTATATATATCATGCGTGATCAACCATCTCAGGTTCAATTGGTAGGTGATCTGAACTTTAATTATAAATACTAAGATAATTTCACCTACAAACATTCAAACAGTGTGATGCAAAAGTTGATCAACCAGCTGACACACAATCTAGCCTTTAGTTCTAGATTCTGATATAACATCACATACAAATAAAATATTATCTCATGTTTAAATTATGATTTAACTCAATATATTTATATATTGAGTTAACTCAATATATGTTTAAACAGCAGTAACATTTATATATACACTTTTGTGCTTCTAGATATTACGTTGACTAATTTTATTTTTCTAGATATATACTACGGTTTTTAACTTGTCTTTTTTAGGTAATAACTTTGTCGTGTAAATAGTATAACACTACATGTCTATGTCAAGTTGTCAACTAGGAAGTAAAAAAATGATAAAAGATTTCCGCTGGACACCGTGCTAGTGTAATAAAAAGCAGAGGGGATCCTTCTTTTAAAACAAGGCACAAAAGAAATATAAATGCAAAGAACGGTAGATGAAACCTTAAGTAAATTTCAGAGATTCAGTTTTACCATGCGAAAATTTCTCTGGTGTTTTTAGTTAACTCGTTTAGTCCCATTATTTCTCTCTGGAGAACATCATCGAATCTATTCAAATCACATCTTCATGGATCAAGATAAATGAGTGCACTCCCCTCTTCCCACATAAACGAAGGAACCCGCTGCTTTATATAGTTCACTAGATTTCAACAAATGAAAGACCTTTCCCGTAATCTTATCATTAATGTATCTATATAGGCAGATGGCTCTTTTGCTCCTAAATATTTTCTGTGCTCCTACCCGTACTTGTACTACCGGTTTTTTTAATGATCGATGGAGTGGTTGTTTTCTTGGTAAGCTAGGCAACATCTGTTAGAGTGTATGAACTTCTACATGTGTTTATTGTCAAAATGACAGTTTGGCTATGTCACACACTCCCTGCGTTTCACCTCGTGGCATACGAGGTTAGCTATTCTCTCAAACAAACATACTCCCTGCATTTCGGTTTATGGGCCCCAATGCATACTAGGTTAAAGATTTAACTATTCTAACATGATTTTTATATCACAAAAGTTATATCATTACTATTTTCTAATGATATAACTTTTGTGATATAAAACTCATGTTAGAATAGTTAAATCTTTTAAGCTATGGATGCGTTGGGGCTCCATATACCGGAACGGAGGTAGTACAATTTTAGAGATGTCTAGTCTTTGCGAAACCTGCTAGGTAGGAAGATGCGACTGTTCACATGCCAGCAGTCGGCAGGATGCTTTGAAAAGGAAAAACAGCCGCCATCTAATTGTTCATGTCTTGAAACATGATTGTTGGCCACGACACGAGTGACAAAAGCTAGCACAGCTCGCTCAAGCAAGTATAACCATACAATATATCAAATGGCAGCCATTCGTAACATGTCTCGTCGATCAACCAACCATACTATATGGAACCTAGAGCATCAAATTTGGCTGGTTTCCAGAAACGTCACACCAACCGGACGCAACCTTTAGTGGGGTCTCGAAGATGCAACATAATTTATATAGCTGGCCGTCACATGCCTTTGCCATTCCATGGACACGTGCACAAGGACTTTCCGGCTATTATCGATAAAGTCATGCCGGTTTTGGTAGCAGTGCGGCGACAGCTTATCATCGGCTCATTCTGACGGCGGTAGTGATCGTTAGGTCATTCAGAGACCCCAATATAAGTTTTATTATGTTTTATGTGCTTTGTACTACTCATGGACCTTTATAATAAATCCATGTCCTTTTTGCGACAAAAAAAAAACTAAATCCTGCATGTTCTCCTGACCCTGTTCTCTTCGTGTCGAAAAAAAATGCATCGGTTTTTTTTTCTAATGAGTTAAATGAGTCAAGTCGTAGTTGAATGAATCGACATTACGGTCACTTTTGAATTTATTATGTTAACGAGTGGGCTTGACCTACCTCATTATGCAGCCCATACGCACGTCTCTCTAGTCCCGTTGCGTCAAACGCAGGTAGGTACCATCGATTCCCTACTCATCCGTACAAAGATGCAGATCATACGGGCACGAGGCGTTTACCCACTAGAACCATAGAGCAGACGCTAGCTCTCCATATACATTTTCCGTTTATATCATCTTCTGGTTCAGGGAATCTTTCCCCCTTCGCGGTACACTCGACATCGCCCCACGCGATGTCGCGTGCTCGCTGCCCTGACGCAGTTGCGTCATGCGGTTAAGAAACCGGCAACGACCGAGGGACGGCGAGGGATCATTTCCTTTGTTTTCGTACTTTAAGGTAGTGCTTGGTTGGTACTCCCTCCGTATTGTCGTGGTTTTAGTTCAAACATATTGTGAAACCATTTCAATCCACTCTATTCCATGAACTAAACAAAATATATAAGCATTTCATCTCCCTACCAAACAACAAACTAGAACAATTACGTTCCAATCGTTTCATCACATTCCAGCTTAGTCTACAACCAAACACTAATAGCGACCCTATCGTGGGATTTTCCACGCACGCCGCGTCAAGGGCTCAAGGCTGGGTTTGGTTGGAACATTGCCTTGGATGGATGGACTTGGTATGCTGAATGCGAAGGGATTTCAACAAGAAAATTTGGTACCCGGGAATCGGGATTTCTGTGCCTAACTGAACTTGTTCTATGCTAACGTACTGAATTAACCCCATAGATTTACATGAGGCTTCATTCAGTTATGAGAACTAAAACTGAACACGCACCCAGCGATCTCAAAGTTTAGTGGTTTGGCTTGCCACCCCGCCAATACGTAGTACAGAACCGCAACGTTAAGGTGACTGTTTTCCTTTCATTGAAGTCAAGTTGGTCTTCTGGAATTAATTCATCCTTTGACTAGCTTGCCTATTAGGAGTAGGAAGTCGTTATTAAGGAAGATTCCTGACATTTCGAAAAAAAATTGAGTTGCCTCGCTGCCTGACACGTTTGCGTTTATTCAAAGAAAGAAAGAAAGAAAGAAAGAAAGAAAGAAAGAAAGAAAGAAAGAAAGAAAGAAAGAAAGAAAGAAACTGGACGTTCAAATGCTGGGTGCATTTGCATAAGCTCATCAATGCTGGTTGACTCCTTGGAAACTGGCTGTTGAATTGCTGCTGACTGTTGGCCTGGGCTCCTTTTATTCTCCACAGGCGATACTGCTCGGATTGACTGGACACAACTCTGGCAGCCATCTGAAGGCATCTCTGCAAAGGTAAGAAGCGTCATCTCTGTTGCGCCACAGTATATATGCTGCATCTTAGACGTGCTATAGTTGCTTTAGGAGAGAACGAGAATATCATGATAGGTTCTGCAGATACACTGCCAGATCTGAGTGAAAAAGGTAGTACCATTTTCATAAACTGCTGCCAATATCTGCATCTACTGAACCGTCTCTCCATGAGGTTTCTTTTCAAGAAAGATATGCTTTTGAATACCGTTTTCAAGAAAAATATGGTAACCTGCATCCCGTGTCTTCTCCTGTTTTGGCAAAGAGGCTTGTAAAAGAAAAGATGGTCAAGGGAAAAATATGGTTATCTGCATCACGTGTCTCTTATTTTCAAGGGTAAGGTGTCTCTTCTCCCCTACGTCCAACCATCAGCAAGGCAAAGAGAGCGTCAAGTGCAGCTGTTCACTTAAATTTGAGTTGTTGGATATCAGTCTATGAGCAACATCTGTCCTTGCTTTGATTTGTTCCACCATTTATTGGATAGTTCTGCTATATTTGCATCTTTTCTTCCTCAGTGCAGAAATATAATCTAGGGTGGTAACATTCATCTTTTCTGTGTTTTCACACTTTTCAAAAGGAAGACTCTGTGCATATCTTTTTTTTTTAAGTCATATCTTTTGTTTTTGAAGGTAGACGAAACACGAACACAACCTCTAGGGAATAGACATGAAGAGCCTCATATACTATGATTACAACTGGCATATATAACAAAGACAATCTCTACTCTTATGCTAACGTTTAGGTTTTGATTGTATATTGCTTTGTTGAATCTGCAACTGACATAAGCTACAAATTTCAGTTCACATGGCTCGACTAGAATCCCAAGTACAGAAATCCTGTGACTGCTGCAAGACATATGTGGGCCATTTGGAGGGAAAGATGAAGTGTTTCCAGAGGCACATGACTGCTGATTTTAGACATGGCATGGTAAGCCCGTAATAGTTTCAGTGTCTCAAGTGTTCCATTTCCCAGATATCTTTTGTTCATGTCGTTTCGCATGGAGGATTGGCTGGAATATGTTAAGGATAGTTTTTCTTTCTTAGATGTGTTATGGATAGTTATCTAATAGCTAGTTTGAAGAACCTATTTGGTTGGTATTAAACAAACACATAGAAGCTAGTACGTAGTAGATTCCAAACATCATTGCTACAGAGCTCAGGATGATGCTTAACATAACATTGCGTGTTAAATTCTTGGGTTCCAGACCAACAGTTAATCTTGTCAGTCTAAAACATTGTAGCCGAAGAACTTCTCAGCTCAGGATGATGATTAACATTCTTTTGTTCTAATGTCTAAGTTAAACATACGTTGTGTCATTGTGAACTTCTCAGCTCAGGATGATGATTAACATTGTGTGTTCTGATTTCTAAGTTAATATGAATACCAATCACGTAACTGAGCTCCATTCATCAACCCATTTCCTGATTAGTCTCTTTAGAAAATGATTTCCTGAATCTTGATTAGTCTATGGAACATAGTTTTTACATTGCATCTACATCATATTTTTGCTTGCTGTCATTATTGACGGAAACTAGAAAATTGCCACGTTTGTACCAATATTTTTCTTTGTCCTTTCTACAGATCATACCAAACAAGTTCATGGATCATTTTGGAGGAAAGATCTCAAGAACCATTGAACTAGAATCCCCTGATGGTAATACATACGTTGTTGAAGTTTCCAAGAATTTGAGCAAGAAAAGCCCGTGTCATGGATGGGAGGCATTTCTAGATGCACATCACATAGAAGAGAATGATTCCTTGTTGTTTCGTCACATCAAGAACTCACGTTTTGAGGTTCTGGTCCTCGATTCTGATGACTGCGAAAAAGTGTTTTCCTGTGTTGGCATCAAAGTTACCTGTAATGTTCAAGAAAGAAGTTCGGATTATGATGATATTTCAAATAGCTCCTATGCTGATACCACAAAATCATCAGGAAGTAAAGAATTTGCTAGTTGTGAAAGGGTTCACTCAAGCCATCCTAGAAAAACTGCCAAGACACCTGCAAAATACTCCTCATCTGAGGATTCAGGTAAGATATTGATTCTCTGCTGCATTAGCATTATTATCCGAGTTATGTGTTCACAATACATTTATATTAGATTTACTGTTGTCATTTTACCTGTTTAGATGCAGGAGAAGACACTGAAGACATTTGTTCTGAATACGAATCATCTTTTCAGCTAGATGATCTTCAGACACCCTTAGGGTGTGATTATGTCTTATGTCATAGAAGTGCTCAGCCTGGAGTACATGAGGAGAAAGTAACTAGGCTTCTCCAGGATAAGGATATTCGAGCTGAAGCTCCTCTATTAGTGGCTATCATTAGACAGAGCAACCTCAAGTCCCGAAGTTCTGGTCTTGTAAGTTGTACTGTTCTTTCTCGACAGTTTCTCAGTCCACATTTGATTTGCTATAGCCATGTTTTTGTACTCATTGCATGATTATAACTAGGTTCATAGAGAACGACGTTTCCTTGAGAGTCTAGATTAGAAATAACCACATTAAGATGAACAAAACTGGTATGAATCATGTCTACTTATTTAAAGATATATATAAATATTTTTTCAAATATCAAAATATACATTGTATATTCAATATACTATAGGGTAGGCTGGAGCATGGTCCATTTTAAGGATAGTTGTACATGAAAGGCAGTTGCCGATGTTTTCTCGACTTGTTAGTTACAAACTATATTAAACAATGTGCTAAATGTTTTTACAAATTTTTGGCATCAGAAACCATAAACTATGTTGGTTCAATCCGCTCAGATCATCTTGTAATGTTGACACTTTGTTAGTAGCATCACATTCTCTCAAGTGGCTCATGCGCGCTAGGATGCATGGGTCGTGAATACTCCTTTAATAAACCCAAGAACTTTTTCTTGAAAAAAGACTTTACATTACTCTGGAGTTACTCTCTGCATGAACCCCAGCATAGTCATATTTCTTTATCTACTACTGATGCTATGTCATCTGGAATTAGGTAATTCCTAAGGGCTATGCAGCCGAACACTTGCCACATAAAAGTCAAACTGTCATACTGCAGCGCCCAGGCAAGAACAAGAAGTGGTATCACAGATTTCACATTCGGAAAGATGGATGTGCATTCCTTCGTTTGTTAGGCTTTCTCCGGGACAACCAAGTGCAGGAGGGAGATATCTGTGTCTTTGAACCAATGAAGGGCACTGGGAAAAAATTCTCTCTCAAGGTCCATCTACTTCGTGAATCAATACATGGTGGAAGTGGAACTGGACCTAAAAGAGTAAGCTCACCTCATGGTAAATCAAGGGTAAGTTCGGCTACCCATATAAGAATAAGCACAACTCATGGCAGAACAAGGGCAAATGCAACTCCAAAAACCCGTGTGAAGGAGGAACTAGATCATGGTATGTCAAGAAACCTTTGGTAGACTAAAATAATCTGGTACATTTGAATTTCTCTGTTTCTAATAGTAATTCATGTAATATTTTGCACAGGAAGAAGTCATCCATATTCGGGTAGCAACCATGGTCATAGAGCACATAAACAACCTCTCGAGTCTGATGAATATGAAGAACCTGTGGAGCGTCCCTACATGTTATCAGACATTGCATGTCTGACTTGGGAGCAGGAGAAGAAAGTTAAGCGGCGAGTTGACGCCATTCAGTCTGAAGTTCCCATTTATGTGTCAATAATGAACAACAGCTCTGTTGGTGCCAACAGGCTCTACCATCTAGTAAGTCGAAATCTTTTCTGGACACATTAAAGCTGTCAATAGGATGTAATATTTTCTCTCCATTTTGTTTTCTTAAACATGTAAGATTTCAGCTAACCTGTTGTTATAATGCAACACTTTGCATCTGGAAACAGACCATTCCCAAGAAGTATGCTGCTAAGTATCTTCCAGCCGGAGGGCACACTCTGAGACTCCTGAGGCCAGAGAGGAGCAAGACATGGGATGTCGAGATGCACCCAAGGGTTGGCGGCGCGAAAATGCTCAGGGGAGGTTGGCATGAGTTTGCCAATGAGAACCGTCTGCAAGTCCAGGATCTCTGCCTGTTCCAGCTGATGAAGAACGAGAGGAGACTTACCATGATGGTCTACATCATTCGTCACAATGATAAGCGTTAGTTTCTAGTTTCCAGCACAGGAGAGTGATCTGGTGTCTGTTCTGTTGGTATTTCACTATTTTGTGTGTGCCTTTAGTGGTTTTTAAATCTGAAAACTGTTTGGAGTTTATGGCTACTATCCAAAATAAGGGAGAAACCTATGTTTATGATGGCTAACTAGCTCTCTCACATACTATTAATCAAGGGAGAATCCTAGGATTTTATAACGGCTAATAATTAGCTCTCTGATGCACAACATCCAGCACCTTGTAGTAATTTCAGTAAGTTAGCTACTGGTGGCTGCTGGGTATTGCAATTTCCTAATTGGAGCCAAGGTTGAGTCTATATGAGAATCAAGTAAACTTGCTTGCCAGCCCAAATCAAACAACAAATCAAGTAGGGAACCCAAACTATCTTACCTTTCTGAATTTGATAATTGCAAATGGCCTTTTCAATTTCTGAAGTTGATCATCAGCAAAAAAAAAAAAGGAAAAACAAATCGAGGATGAGAACGTTTTTCAGAACAGAGAAAAACAGAAGCACATCTTTTCAATTTCTCACCAGCCTGCTTATTATAACCGATGCTTCATATGTCAGTACTACAAAAACCTACAGAAAAAAACTGGAATATTTGCTGCCAACCGCAAATATGTCAGTACTACAAAAACCTACAGAAAAAAACTGGAATATTTGCTGCCAATCATAAAAAAACTTCATATGATTTCACCCGACCGCAAATCAAATGGCATAGGTCAAGCTGATGAAAATACTGAAACACTTGGCATTTGTTTACCTGAAAGAACACCCTGTAGATCACCAACAGCTGAGGTGATGTATAGTCAATTACCTTGTTCGTTTTCAGTACTTTTCTTGTGCTGCTTTAGCACCTCATAACTTCGTGACAGATCAACTTCTGGTTCTACATTACGAAGCCTCGCATTCTTCCTAATAACAGAAACCAACTGAACGACAGGAGCTGCTTGGAGAATGGAGCTATCCTCATCATCCATAGCCTGCAGTGGTCCCTCCTGTGCAGCAATTCTATCACAAAAGGACACCAAAGATGGGTTCATCTGTGACAACATACCTTGCACCTGAACAAGAGATCCATTAGTTAGGCGAATAAAAACCTAGTCAACGACTACCTATAGGCACACATGATAGAACAAGAAAAAAAACACATCTCGGAGTTCACAGGCTCTACTGACGATCATAGAGCCGTTGTAGTCATCACCATTATAAGTCTGCACAAATAGTAAAATGGTTAGCAGCAAACCTATAAATACAGCAGTCAGTCGAGTTTGATCAGCATTTCAGTTACCATCTTCAGAAATATCACAACCATCTATAGCTACACAGTAGTGGTGGAAGTTTGGTCATTTTTTCAGTTGCCATCACCAGAAAGATCAGTATTAAATTGCAATGTGCTTGCTATGTAACAAGAGTGGAAAAACAAAATGCCCCAGAAATCAAAATCACCTTCGCATTTGAAACTATAAGATCAATATCCTACATAAATGCTTCCCGAGTGAAGTACTGTCCAGAGTACACCCGCTGCAAGACAGTCGACAGAAGCCATATCCATGGGGTTGTGGGCTATTACTCTATAGTCGGGTACTTCCTCTTCTGATACTGGGAAGTGAAATTCATTGAACCTTTTGTTGAACAGAATGCTGAAAAGAAATCATGCGTTTAGTTATTCCTTCTGGTCTGAATATCAAGTGAACAATACTGTCTGACAAGATAGATGCTTTTTGCGTATGCAACAGAATATTATATTTAAATGTACTTATAAATCATATATTAAACAAATTCTACCTTGAAATATGTCTCAAAAGAATGTTCTTTCAGCTATCTGAAGTTCAAATGTGTAGAATTTAAGTTTTACTACATCTTATTAAGTTAAAATTATAACTTCCTAGCTGATAGTATTTCTTCACTCTTAAGTAAGAGCACTGAAGATAACAGAAATATCAGCTCATCAGCAGCATAAAGGGCATCTTATTATTAGCTTAGCTTAACGGTTTTCACCACCCTTTATGATGAACCAGGTCCTTCTTTAGTAGTGGAGATAATATTAGAACCAAGAGCGGTACTCGACCATACATAATTATGATTTTCAACTATCCTACCAGGAACAGCTTTATTCATCTAGAACGGAACTGCCCAGGCAAATTCATGCTAGCATTCTTTTGATCAACTAAATGTATCCCAAGGTTTAAATAAGCATGGGCATCGGCCAAAGGCCGGATTACTGTAGAGCACAGAGGCAATGTTTTACTATTCTCTAACAGAAGCATAAGACCTCAAGAGTTATTTGGCAAGAACAAATTAACAGAACTGGAAATATATGCAACTCTGAAGGAGTAAATGGCAGACCGGTTACAAATGTGTTGGAGACACATTCTCATCCGACGAACAGCGTGTTGCTCAGCTTCTGCCTTAGCTTTCAGCTCGGAAAACCTTAGGACCATCTACATCCTTTGGTGCTTTTGGAAGATCAATAGAAGCTTTCTTGTCTTTCGACTTACGTCTTCAGTCTTCCATTTGACGTGAGAACAATGACTCAAACAATATACTGAAGTATCTTAATCTATCATCATCACTCGGCCGATCCACTTGATATCTACTATCAAACAGAAGATTTTTCATTGTGAAAATATGATAAGTAGGAGGAAATGCACTGAACTGATATGAAACGTGCAACACTGATCGGACCATAAAGTGTTATACGGTGAAGTATAGTTAGTTAGAAAGCATATCAACAGAAAGAAACAAATCTTGTTCCCATTGATGTGCCTGTTGAGCACACCTTTCCTATGCAAGGAGATAGTTTCCAAGTTTCTTGGTCAAAGAACAATGATGGGATAGTCTATGACATATTTCGAGCACTCACATAGCTCAAAAGATCAAGAGGAAAAAACCCAACCAATCAACCAGTAATAAATAATTTAAACAAATCAGTGCAGAAGGCAAAAATCCATATAACTTGGACAGTGACAAGAACTAAGTCAAAGAAACCCAGGCAAAATGGAATAAACATTGTCCAGGAACATACACACTACGGGAAGAAAACGGAAGCACACTCTTCTTCGAGGTCATCAAAGGCCACTGAGGATGTTCGTAGCAACAAAACTGGAAGGTTGGATGCCAACTCATTCAACAGGGTCAGTAACACACACAGCCCTAAGCTGTTCATGTGCCTGTTAAATCAAGGACCGATTAATTAGGTAAATAATCGATTATTCATCATGTACAGGAAAATAATTTCTTAGTGCCAAATTTTATTTGCATTGGACATCATATACTAACCGTATCCCACCAAAGATGGAACTGAGGCAGGTGGAGTATGGACGGTGTTGTCCTCCTTACTTCCCCAAAAATATGCACAAGAGCTTCTTCATGTGTCTTTGGACTTGGATCGGAGAGAAGAGATGGCAGGCCCAAGGAGTGAAAAAAAAAATTCAAGCTCATGCAGAACAGCTGGCCCAACATGATCCTGATAAGCCCAAAACACATTAGTAAGAAGAAAGAATGGCATGATAACACATATACTATGTATAAGAGGAGAATCTTCCATGTATGCCACAGAACCTCCATGGCGCCGCTTATCCACGTACAAGGGTAGAGAAAGTTGAAACGATGTGCGGATGAGGAATGATATAGAATGTGACGGCTCAGGTCGAACAATGCAAGTCAATTATTTTCTGCTAATTTTATTTATTAAAACGCATCAATACATCCAAACTTATCGGCCACAGTCTCTAATAACTTCTTTCTACAGCCTACAGGAATTGGACCTTGTCTAGCTACAAGAAGTTTCTATAAGAGATCTGTGCCGATTAGACTCAAAGATAACAAGACAGAGGAAATCTTTCTAAAGATCAGACTAGAGGACGACAATAAGCCTCATCTTTCCTGCTTCTAGTGCATCCTAGTCTGCATCTTCTACTTCTACTCTGATGAACTTCCAATACTTCCTCGTCACCACGAGAGTTCTGCACCTCGCCATCGACGACACACCGTCTTTCACTAATTTATACCATAGTATATGCTCCAAAATTAACAAAAAAAACAGAGAAAAATGCAGTTATAGAAATAGGACAGTACACATATATAATATATAAACACAAACTAAGCTTCTATGTGTATGTGTCCCATGACTGAAAAGGAGGAGGCAAGTACTCTTGCATCATGGATGGAACAAATATACTATGGACTCTAATTAAGTGTGTTCAGAATGTAATTATGAATGGAACACAATTCAAACTAAGTCATATCTATTAAAATACTTATCTACGAACAAATTTAAAATTGGGTAAAACTTACCGAAAACTTTTTTTTAGATGATTTTATCAGCTGAAAGAAACACATCAAGGGAAAATAACGAACAAATATACTATGGATTCCAATTAAGTGTGTCCAGTATTAGAATGTAATTCTGAATGAAACACAATTCAAACTAATACTTATCTACGAACAAATTTAAAATTGGGTAAAACTTACCGTAAACTTTTTGTAGATTCTGAAAGAAACACATCAAGGGAAAAGAATGAACCTGGGCCTGTGCTGATTGATCGGATCAGCTAGATGAAGAACAAAAAAAAACCTGTTTTTTGAATGATTTGATCGGTCGGAAGCCCATGAGCAAACATTAGAGGATGGTGATATAGAAGAATTCCTCCCCTTTAGGTGCCTCGTCTCCATTGCCTTCCACAATATTCTGATCCAAAACCTTGATTCCTCCCTTTACTGCCCTCTCCTCCCCGCCACGGCAGTACTGCGAGTCCGTGTCAATAACACAACCCCGTTGACAAGAATAGGAAGCCGAACCTCGCCGACGGCGCAACGCCAGGCTGCGATCTTGAACTGACGAGGACCACCCACGAGCCTCAGATTCGTCAACAAGAAAACTGTCACCGCGGCTTCGCTTCTTTCTCTCGGCGGGGCCGCTGCTCTGCGCCGGCTGGACGGGATACACGAAGTTGAAGGCGCCATCGACAACGAATAAGACTTCCGAACCGTGGAACGGGATCCCGACGGCTGCCATGCCCAGCGAGGAATCGAGATCGAGTCGCGGAGCAGAGAAGAGAGAGCGCGAGGATGGAAGACTCAGGCGGAGGCAGACTTGAGTTATGGTTGGACAGATGTTTGTTGGAGTCCGATATCGGCTCGAACTAGTGTTCGATAATGTGGTGTCACTCGGCTGTCAATCGTGGGGAATATCAGCTGACAGTTTTATTTAGGGTTCTACAATATCAGAATTCTTTTTTTCGTTTTACGATAGGGCTAGTCTTCTGGCGCGTACGAGCACAACGACTCGTTGAGTACAAGTGTGTATCATGCATGCGTATAACTCGATAAAAATCCATGTGTTTAAAATGTTTTAATTCATAAACCGTATACTCGATTTACAATTCGTCTTCACCGTTAGCTTTGTCTCGGAAAGATATTCAAAACTAGGTGTCATGTTGATATGTTTCGACAAACTTTTTTTTTCATCTTAAAAGTTACCATCCAATAATATGTCAAGTTGCCATCCTTGTCATTAACAAATTGCCACATGGGATTTATGCATTAAATTTGCCATCTCATAATATATAAAGTTATCATCTAATAATATATCAAGTGGCCACCCTGTTAGTAACATACTACCACATGCTAACTTCGTACAACGACATAGGATGGCGATTTATGCATTAAAATTACCATCTCATAATATATGAAATTTCCGCCTGTTAACTATAAACATGTGGTAATTTATTCTAAAATAAGATGATAACTCATACATTCCCGTTGGTAGATTCGATGACTTTTTTATCTTAAAAGTTACCATCCAACAATATAGTATCAATTTGCCACCCATATTAGTAACAAAATTATCATGTGGTAATTTCATAAAAATTAGGTTGGTCATTTATGCATTAGAGTAACCTCTTAATGATATTAGAAGTTACTACGTGGTAACTTATTTCAGAGTAATATAGTAATTTGTGTATTATCGCCTAACGTGTGATATGCTAAAAAAATGTTGGAGTACTGAAGACATGTATGCATGTTATATTAAACAAACGCCGAGTGCTAGAGTGAAGCTCCACACTAGACCATTCATGCCCAAACACTAGAATGACTGGTACATAATCACAATTTCCAAAGCCAATAGCACGGGAACGGTGGCATGCATGTATGATAGAGGCAAAAGACGTTGGCAGAGTTAAAATGTTCTAACTTTTATATTGTGTATTTGATTTGCGATCGATCCATCCTTATGGCTAGTTTTGTCTCGACGAGATATTCAAACTAGAATCATGTTGGTATGTCTCGATTAACTTTCTTCGTCTTAGAAGTTATCACCGCTAATATATCAAGTTGCCACCTAGCTTGTTAGTTACAAATTACCACGTGCTACTTTCATACAAAATAGGTGGGCACAATGAAAGTTGCCGTCCAATAACATATAAAGTTGTCACCGTGGTAGTAACAAGTTACCACGTAGTACGTTCTATCAAACTAAGATGGTAGCTCGTGCATTATCATCCGGTAACAAAAGGGTCACAAAAAAATTGTACCGAAACATGTTCAAAGGGGATCTAATTTTGAAGGCCTCGTCGATATGAACACATTTGTGAAAACGGATTGTGAATTAGACAAGTAATTTGAGCTACAAAATATTTTGAATCTTCAGAATCAACTAGTGCTCTTTTGTATTCATATCTAGCCATGCATCGCATGGCATGCACGTACAAGGCCTGACAGCATGCAGCTCCTCCGTTCAGCAGCAGCACCCAACACGCAGGCACACATCACGCGAGGGAGGCCGAACGGACGGAGATGCGTCGCGCGCGGAGACTCCCGCGCACACGTTCACTCCATATAACTCCTGATGAAAATCTTTTTTAAATGTTTTCAAATACGTAACACTATTATTATCATGTAGTTACTGTTAAAAAATTGTTATCATGTAATTTGATTTATTTAAGTTACATGTCCAGAAAATTTATTTATTTTTCGAAGAGGATCATCTATCTTTTACTCGTAATAATCATCAACAACAGTACAAACAACTTTAAAATAATAAAATTACAAATAGATCTTTAGACCATCTAGTGACGGCAACAAACACTGGAACGAGCCGAAGGGCGGCCACCGTCCATCTGAAAAGCAGGACATAGCTTGCCAAAAGTGAGCATGTGATAATAGATGGTGGGATAGTACATAGTACTCGTGCTAACGCTCCAAGCCTCCAAAGATCCAGAGCAGAAACCTGAGAATCATAGGTCAGAAGAGCCATACATGAACACGAAATGAGCACGAAAGCCGATCGAAACCCAAGGGATTCGTCAGAAACCCAAAAAACCGGCCGAATCCTAAGAGATTTGCCAGACACACCGCTCCACACGCCTTCACCGGCGCTAGGCGCACCACCGGAGCGAGGACAAAGCAAAGAGGACCTTATTCTAGTTGCAAGATGTTCCCGCCGCTTCGCCATCTCAAAAAAGACTTTAAAAAAACCAAAAACTAGAAACTGGAGATCCTTTCGCCGGCAAGCGGCTAGGATCCGCGGCAATTTCAAGGCCAAGAAGGCCATCGGAGACGGGACAGGCCAGCGGCGACGCCGGCGAAGGGCTTGGAAACCGTGGCTGCTGCTTGTCGCCTGCAGATAGCCACCAGTTTAGAGCATGATAATTGGTACATGTGTGAAGGTTTTTCTTTTTAGAAGAGAACCAAATTGACAAATTGTGGATCAGATTATTGTTTCTGTTTTTGGTTATTTATAGTATGTCCGTGCATTTGTGCGAACGGTTATATAGCGTGTGCATGTGTGCAACACACATAGTGCATAGTAGGAAGAAATAATTATGAGCAACTATGTGTGTTATTCAAGCAAGTACATGAATAAACATGTCAATTATGAAAGACAATTGCGTTCGCTTGTGTGCAACCGAGAGAGAGAGTAATTCAAATCTTTAAAATGTTGATCTTAATTTTTTTTAGTTTTTGCTCTTCATATGTCACAAAATGTGTATCACTAGCTAATAAAACCCCGTACCGATAGCTAGAAAAATCATTCTAGCTAATATGTCACCTCACTAATAAAACCTCGCATGCTCGGTCACACATTGAAATCCAATACATATGTGCTAGTGGTGAACCTTGAAGAATTTATTCATCTAGCACGCCAAAAACCAACTTGGATTGTAGGGTAATGTGTGCGATCCGCCATGTGATACTAAATGCGTTACGGTAAAATTTGAAGGTCATGTCACACGCATTGAAATCTGATTATGATATGTGCTACTTGTGAACCTTGGAGTAGTAATTCACATATGCGTGTATGCTACCTACAAGCGGTTGAATTTATTCATCTAGTACGCCAAAAGCCAGTTGTAGAATATCGTAGGCGATCCACCATGCGTTACTACAATAAGTACTCATGTGTCATTTATGGTTATTATGACGTTTCAATTTTATAAATTTCAAACTTCTCAAATGTGCCAGATCCAGATGGAGGTTGGAGGAATGGAGGGTGCCTGCCACCTGTGGTAAGACTAGGGATGGCACCCGGAGGGTAGGGGTACGGGTTGAACCTTCCCATACCATTACCCGTCCTCTTTGAGCTTACCCGTACCCATACCCGGCAACGGATATAACTTTTCCCAATACCCGTCACCCGTCAGGGTAGATGGGTACCCGCGGATAAAAATATCCTTAATAAAATTTGATCAATAAGAACATGTTCCTTAGAAACTACATCATATTTCTCAAAACCACAACAATTTTGTCATCAGCAATAGTATATTAACACATTATAAATAACAACAACACATAAAAAGATAATACTATATCGTTTAAAACTGTAAATGGCAACACATCGCACATGTATGAGTTTATTATACGGGTAAATGCGTATAAGGGTATGGGTTATGCATTCCCATATCCGTACCCGCTCTACCCGATGGGTATGAAGTATTTTCCATTTGCATAACCGCGGATTAAAATTCTGTTTCAAACCCGTACCTAATGTGGATTTACCCGCCAGGTGCGCGGTACCCATTGCCATCGTAAGGTCACCGACCGTGGCTCTTTGGACGGTCGATCACACAAATGCTTCCCGAACAAAACAAAAAAAGTGGAGGGGCTGCAGCCAGACCCAGTCTGCAGGCTGCAGCAAGGCAGGCAAAGGCAAAACGTCTCAGCTGCAAGGGGGTGCGATTAGGGTCGGCACTCGGCACGGCACCCATCAGCCCGACGCCGGCGGCCGCCGGCGGCTCCCACCCTACGCCACGCCTCCTCGCCGTATCCCCATCCTCGCCGCGCGACTGTCTTCCTCACCCCTCTAGGTAACCCCCACCTCACGCCCCCATCCATCGTACCAAAAATTAATCCGATGTCGATTCGACTACTGATGGATGATGGATAATTACTCTGAATTAGACTCGGTGTTTTGCACAAGTGGTCATGAGGTTGTTGTTTAAGCTGTAGTGGATGATGGATAATTACTCTGAATTAGACTCGGTGTTTTGCACAAGTGCGTCCTGGTGTGTCCCGGTTATGGGTTGTGGGTAGCTTCAAATTGCAACAGGACATGAATATCTATCTGGTTGTGGGATTGCATTTTCTCGGATAGCTCACCACGTTTGCCACGTGGCAATATCTAGCTTGTTGTGAATGCTGAAATGGATGCATTTCGTATGTGTCACCTTCCTGACGTGTTGACGCTAGAAAAAATAACCTGTCATTTATGTCATACTTTTATTAAAGTTACTCCCTCCGTTCCATAATTCTTGACACAACTTTGTCTAGATACGGATGTATTTTGTCTGGATACAGATGTATCTAGACGTGTTTTAGCATGTAGGTTTGCTCATTTTAGAAAGAACTTGCGTCAAGAATTATGGAACGGAGGGAGTTGATGATAAGCCCGACGGATTTGGGTTACATGCTTTTCTTTATACATGATCTGTGTAACATGAATGGATAATTCTTTTGCATAACTTCTTAGTCTTTTGTCAACAATGAAGTATTCAATTTGTGACATGGCAGATGGAGAAAGGTCGTAAAACCAAGGCAAGTTGGGATTCGTTTGCCCACAAAGTTTTTTGTGAGATCTGTAAGGAAGAGGTTAGCGCCGGGAACAGGCCAGTGGCATCTCTGAGTGCGACTGGATACAAGAACCTCCATCAGAAGTTTTTAGCTAGGACAGGAAGAAATTACGAGAGGAAGCAGTTCAAAAATCGATGGGATTTTTTGAAGAAAGAATATGGGCATTGGGTGGCCTTCACAAAGGCTGCAACTGGACAGCGATGGAATAGTGAATTGGGAACGGTAGATGCTGACAACGAATGGTGGGTGAAGCACATAGAGGTATGCACCAAATGTAGTGTATGCATATCTCCTTTCCTGTAATTTCCAAATCGTTCTTCTGCTAAATTTGAGCCAATTTATTTGGTTTTTTCTAGGTCCACCCAGAATCTGTAAAGTTTCGTAACGGACCACCAGAAAACCTTGCTTACCTTGTTGGTATGTTTGATGAGGCTCATGTGACGGTTGGAACTTCTGCCATCCCTGGTGAACATATAGAAGACCTAACTAATCTTATTGAGGTCGAGGATGGCGATGATGATGTGGAAACTAACATCGTGGCCAGCCAAAAATCAAAGGAAGCTGAAAAGCGGAGGGATGCTATTGTTTCTGCTGGCCCAAAGAAGAAACAAAAGAACCCTACTTCCCAGGAGTTCAGGTATGTGCCAAACATAGTTGCTGGTAGCACTTCAGGGACATCTTCTAGTGCTGTTCCAACTGGTCATCGGATTAAAGACGTCATCAAATTGGCTGTGCAATCTGGGGCAAAGGAGTGCAGCGATCTGTTTTTCACGGCCACCAAGCTGTTCATGAATGCAGATTATAGAGAGCTATTCAGTGCTCTGGAAACCAACGAAGGAAGGCTCGATTGGCTGAACAGGATGCATGAAGAGGCAAAGAAGAACTAACGTTTTTGCTTCTCCCTAGCCTCAGGACGATAGGTAGATAGATAAATCCATGCTTGTGTGAACTATTAATCTTTTTAGAGACTTGAGGGATAAGGCTTATTCCCCATGCTTTCCAATTTGACTTGAACAAGGGTGGGTGGACTCGGATTGAGCTTCACCCCATAAGGGCTCTCATGTCATGTGACTACTAATTTATAGGTTTTACAGTATACTAGCTTTTATATGTCTTGAGCATATATTAACTCTTGAGCTGAAGGCAAGCTACGGTTTTCACTTGTTCTTTGTGCTGTCTTGGCTTGAGGTAACTACAGTTTGTTTCCTCCATCTGAGCTCCTTTTTCGTAATTTGAAAATGATTTTTTATTTCTTCATTCTTTTAGTTTGAGAAGCAACTTTCAAATAATGAAAAATTGCGAGTTGAAACACTAGTTTGATGGTCCAAAAGAATTCTTATTGTATATTTATCATTTCTTTTGTTGGAATTTGAACTCCTCTCTTTTGAGCCTCACTTCAAGTATTAGTACCGCATCACAAATATCTAAGAATATGCTTGTTACCAGAATTTAAAAAATCTTTATATTTGTTTTAGCTCTCACGATTGACAATGGTTACAGCTGTATTGAGTCTAGGAGAGATTTGAAGAGGAAACCTTACAAGGAACTTGAGATTGGAACTCTTTTAAGATGATCTTCCATTCTGCTTTATTTCATTTTCAGATCAAGGTAGAGAATGTTACTCCCTCCTTCACATAATTCTTGTCTCAAATTTGCCCAAATATGGATGTATCTATTTTTAAAAAACGTTTAGATACATGTAATATTTCAACAAGAAATATGGAACGGAAGGAGCAGGAGATAACTATCACGAGTTACAGGCCAAAATGTCCATCGTTCTGGCGGGCTGGACATCTTTTGGTCTCCTAGTAAATAAAGCGCACACATAATCCACTGTGTCTGTTTACACCTAATGATCACTGAGATTTCCTGCGACAAACTGACATTACTGGTTTTTTTTTCTTTTCCAACCAGGTTATCCCCATTTCCATTTCAAAGAAACGGAAACAATGGAGTCCAAGCAGTGGGAAAAAGCTACTCCCTCCCAATCCATATTAATTGTCGAAATATTACATGTGTCTGACGCTTTTTAAACATAGATACATCCATATTTGAACAAACGAGACAAGTAATATGGATGGGAGGGAATAGTTCAGACTTTCGCACCAACAGAAAACCCACTATGACTCAAGCCGGCTCGACTAGGCCACCCTGGGATGAAAACCTGCTGCCACCATTAACTAACATTATTGATTCAGTACAGTATCCAAACAGTATACATGTTCCAGTAATCATCTGCATTATTACACAAACAGCTAATTAACCTGAAGGTGCTAGCAAATTAACTAAAGATAAGCATAAACTAAGTAACCCAACAGCTTAGCAACACACCAAAATCATTAGCGATGACAGGAATGGCGTATTGATCAACTGACATTCTTTGCGCGGATGATATGGACTTTCATCGTGCATGAAACCCGATTCTTCAGCAGCTCGAAGAGGCAAATATCACCCACCTCCACCTCATGGTCTCTCACAAACTTTGCCCATCCACCTACAACCCTTGTGTCTTGAGGCCGACGTCCTAAATTCACTTGACACCTCTCGCCAAGCCGCTCAAGCCAGATTCTCTGCACTTCACCTCCCAGATATTTCTCAGCATATTTCTTGGAGATGCTCTAGTTACAGATTTGCCAAAGAAAATGAATGTTAGTGGGTCTTATTCGAGCAAATTAAGGAAGCGAAGTATCTCTAGAATTGTTTATTATATCCTTCATTGTCATTGATCATAGGAATGTAAACTCACATGACCAGGTCATAAATCTTTGCGCAAAAAAATAAGACCAGGTCATAAATCTATAGCATTTGTAGATACTGTTTTCATCTGAGAAAAGTTTAGATGACTAATGCACGGTCGTTGTACTAGGAGAACAAGCATTACTAATAAAATATGGAACTCACTAGAGTGAATCTTCTAGTAACATTGGTCTTGTGCATAACGACCACAAAGATAGGAATTTCTGAATCAATGGATTGGACCATCTTCTTCACTTCTCTCTTCTGAATTGGAGTTAGGCGTTTCTTATGCACAGCAATGTAATCAGTCAAAGTGTCTACATCGCCATTGCTATCTTCTGAGAACAAAGAATCTCCTGCACAAACAAAACAACTACTCAATGTAACCATAAAAGATGACAATACCAGATATGATTTACAAGGAACTGTATCTCTAGTAGCATGAATAGCAACTGCAACCAAATGACTAGTGAGAAAGAAAACATCATACTTTCTCTGCCTAGGGTCTTAACCCTTTGAAGTGGCATCTTTCTTTTAATTGGAGGTGATTGTGTTTGTGTGGACTGAGGGCGAACCATAGAATGCTTCATAGTTTGAGTAGGCACGAGCTCAGGACGAGAATGAGAACATGCCACAATTTTAGAAGAGCGCTTGACTTTGTTGCAACCATTTTGGGAGGAGCTATCTAAATCCTTTATGTGGATGATATGGACTTCAATTGTGCACATCATGTAATTCTTCAACAATTCAAAGATACAGATATCACCAATCTCAAGATCATTGTCCTTTACAAACTTTCGCCAGCCAGCTACAATCCTTTTTTCGCCAGGCCTACCACCAAAATGCACTTCCCACTTCTTACCACATCGCTGAAGACATATGCACCGCACCTTATTTCCCATATATCTCTTGACATATTGTTTGGAGACACTCTAGTTACAGATTTGGAGGCAAAATAAATTAGCTTGCAGCATTGTAGCAAAGTGCAAAACAACCAAACATCATTATCAATAGTAGAAAATATATGATTTGTAAATTTACTCATTGAAGCATTAACAATTTAAAGAATTCAAAATAGCATTTTCAACAGAGAGCTAAAATTGAAACAGCTTGATGCAGAAATGTATTAGAATGTGACTTTTTTTTATGGGCATTAGAATGTGACTTCAACAGTAAAAACTTGACACTCACTAGATGAAATGATCCTGTAACATTGCACTTGCTCATCACGGCCACGAAGATTGGGTTCTCGTGATGAATATGTTGGACCATCTCATCAACTTCCTTCACCTGTGCAGAACTTAACCGGTTCTTCCTCCCAAGCATGTATCTAGGTTCCTCACACACTTCAATATCATCTTCTGGGGGCAAAGAATCTCCTGTGTGCAAAAACAAAATAACTACTGAGCATAATAATAAAAGTTGGCAACATCAAGTGTGATTTGAAAGGAAATATATCTCTACGATCAAAAATTGCAAGAAGTAATTCAGAGGGAGTGCCTGAAGGACTCGTTGCTGTCTTGTTACCCTGATTTGAGTAATCATTTTGAAGCTTTGACTGTCTCTCGGTGTGGCTACATGATAATTGCATCTGCACGGTTTGAGGATGATAACTACAGTGATTCATAGTGTCAGTAGGCGGTTGCATTTGCGTCGGCTCGCTATGGCCAACAAAACTGTTCACATTTTCAGTAGGCGATTGCACTTCCATGTGACGACTTAAACCAACAAAACCGTCCACATTTCCAGTTGGTGATTGCATATGCATGGGCTGAGGATGTCGCTGAGAACGGTCCATATTTTCAGTAGGTGGTGGCATTTGCATTGGCTGAGGATGCTCTTGAGAGAGGTTCACATTTTCAGTAGGTGATGGCATTTGCATCGCCTGAGGATGCCCTTGAGAGCGGTTCACATTTTCAGTTGGTGACTGCACTTCCATGCGCTGAGGATAACTATGAGAACGGTTCAAACTTTCAGTAGAAACTCTGTTCTTTTCCTGCTCATGTGGGGACAGAGGATCATTGTCCGCAACCGCAACAACAGATGATGCTTTCTCACGGCCAAATCGATCGAAAACTATGACATTAAACTGAGAGTCTCCATCGTATCTAAATACCACAGAGTCGCCTATCTGTAGGTCATAGGTTTTGACGAATGCCCCCCATCCTGCTGTAAGGACTAGTTTATCTGGATACTTGGAAACTCCAACAGTGTAAGTCTGACCATTTCGTGTTTCTAGCTCGATCTCTCCTGGGATCTCACCGCTGAAACGTCTCACAAATTCATTTGGAACAATCTGCAGAAACAAGAATCAGAAAGGAAAACATGGTTTGAACCTTAAGAGTACAGATAGTTCACCATCAAACAGCAATGGATGAGTATGGTGGAAAATAGATATTTGACATCAAACTTGACAACAAGCTGAGAGTAAGTTCTCTAGTGTCATTGACGCAGCATTTAGGGTGCACCTATCATGTTAATGACTTTTATTCGGGCATCAAATCAATGCACATGAATAAAAAGTTCCAGAGGCAATACAAAGACGTTACTATCACAAAAATAATACAGTGCCACTTAACAATTTCTAGTGTTATCCCCAAGTAAATTCTTTGTTATGTTACCATTTTGGCATTTTCTATACCTTCCAGCAAAACAAAAAAGAATACTATACCTAATTTGCAGCAGTAATACATCAAATGCATTTGGATTGAATTCTATTCCATCCTCAGATATGTAGTAGTAGTGGTAGTGTTCTAATGAGGTTGTTTGAATTTCTAAAATAGTGATCTTATTTAAAACTTGCCATGTAACAGATATGCAGCAATTTGTAGCTCACGTTTCACAGTTGTATGTGTAGCTCACATCTCACAACAATATTTGTAACCGACATATAAGCAGCAATATGTAGCCCACGTATGACATATGCAGCTCACATATCACAAACAATATATGCAGCTCACACTTCACGGCAGTATGTGCAGCTCACATTTCACAGCAATATGTACAACTGACATATATGCAAGAATATGTAGCTCACATTTCACAACAATATGCATGTGACATATATACAACAATATGTAGCTCACATATGTAAATCTTAGCACTAATATTTCTAAAACACATTAACAAATCACATATATGTTGTTTGCCGTCCTACTTCCCCTCCATCTAATGTCACTGAAAGGGGGGGCAATCTCATTATGGTTTCCACCATCTTGTTTAAGGCTTACAACATAGTTCATGCTATTTTTCTTACTCCAAGTCAGTTTTTGAGATGATGGATTTCAGGATTTAATAGTATCAGTATAGGTTTGTGGGCTTGTGGCTTTGTGCGTCAATCAATGCCGGTGTTACTGCCTTCTCGAAAAGAAGAAAAAAGGATTTGAATGGAGACTCACGCATCATGTCACTGGATTTATTCTTTTGTAGTTCCGTGACAATGCGTGGGTATTGAGCTAGTGTCTGAAAAAGTAGTGGGTGTTGAACTAATTGACCTGGTTTCCATACAATACAAGAATGCGACAAGAAAAAAAAGGGAATTTGTTGTATACTTGAATACGTATTTCTTAGTGGCTTACCATCTCATGAGCACAACCATCCTCCATAAAAATCAAGAAATATTTCTCCCGATCATCCAAACTGCAGTAGTCGCGTTCATCCCTCCGTTTGCATCTTTCACAGCACATCTTTTACGCAGACCTACAGGCTACAGCCGTGAAATTAATCTGTAACCAGAACTAAGCAAGGATATGATTAGAAAAAAAATTCCGTATTTGGGGAACAATCTAACGAAACCAATTTGGTCCGCAGTTCGGGACAGGGATTTACCTTGAGCAAGTCGATCCAGCTGAGCTGAGAGATCTCTGCGAACGGGAAACCTTGGAACACCAATCCTAGACAAAGCGTGAAAGAAACGGAAAATCGTGAGGAAAAATGTGTGGAGTCCAGTCTGATGCTGCTAGCATTCGACCCCGCCGCGTGTTACAGACTTACAGCCTAGCCGTCGACCGGCCGGACAAAGGCAGATGGAGAAATCTTAAAACGAAGAAGAGGACGGGAGACGAAACCTGGCACGCGCAGCCGCGCCGCACCGCAGAGACGGCTGCCTCCTGCCTCCGTGAATGAGAAGCCGAGAAGGAGAAGAGAGGAGTCAAGAGGAGGACCCGGCTGACGAGGGCATGGCGCCTTAAAGATCGTTGGCTCCCGCGCCGATCTGATGAGCCTGCCATCGGACCAGCGGTTACTTGCATGCGCACCGGCACCGCCCAGACGCCGCACTCCACCTACTGTTACGGTGTTACGTCCAATCGGCACAGGTGTCCAACCAAGGCTGTACCGCATTTACCCTCGGCGCAGTTCTAGGCCGTGTCCGTTATCAAGTTTTCTTTTTCTTAATTAACTTGTTCAAAAGAACGCAAAACTTGTTTTGATTTTTTTTCCTATACTTTTTGCTCCTCCAATCGTTGAAATGGAACATAATTGCTCCCTCTCACAGCTCGAGCAATTTCCTCTCCTAGCCGAGAGCAAGGACCTGCAATGTCATCTATAGCCAGTATTCACTCCTTTTAGGTTTATAAGACGCATGCGAAATTTTATGCCAAATTTTGATCAACAAGTGCATTAATAATACGAGATTATTGCAGCTGAATTCGTATTGAAAAACTCTGTCTAATGATAAAACTTTTATATACATATACAAATGTAATTTGAATAATCGTTGGTCAAATTGTGACACAAATTTCAATAGGAACCTTATATACCCAAACGGAGGGAGTACAATAGTGACGCGTATATTATTTAGTTTTAAATATGTACCACGCTACTAATACTTGGTCTATATCTTACTCTCGCAAATTTTCTATGAGCTCGTATCTTGCTCTTACTTTACAGTTTGCTTTTCATCTCTCTCATCTTGTCTCTCTTGCAACTAAGCAAAAATATGATATTTAATCTCTTATAGCTGTTTACGTCATCTTATTGTACTTGCTCTAAAGCATTTTCAGTGCCATCGTGTCACAATTTTGTCCTTACAATCGCCACGTCGGCATCATGTTGACTAACCGCGCGCTTGGACCCGTCCCCACTCCCCCAACCCGACCTTGAGTTCATTCCCCCCCCCCCTCCCGTTGGACCCGAACCCTAGCGAGCGGCGGCAACCAAATTGAAAGCTCGAAGGTGTTGGAGGCGCTCGCAGTGGAGATGAAGACCTGTTGTCTGCTTGTTGTAGGGGTGTCTCTAGCTGGTCACGGCAATCTTGGCAACCCATGAGGGCTATAGGGGAACTTGGCCCTGTTCAAAATCAGAGCTCAATCTCAACCATAATACATGCCCCAAAATCCCCAAATCAGAGAGCTATAGGGAACACATACCTCACCACAGGGAAAGCCACTTGATTCTTCCTCAGCCAACATGACCATCAACTCGTCATCTTCGGCTTCACTAGACATGGCGGCGACTGACGCACGATCAAGACGAAGCAAGGTAGGGGAGGACATTGAATATGGCGACATATGGTGTTGATGAGATGCAGCGGCCGCTCACCCACCGTCCAAGCTGTCGCTGGTAAGGTCAACCACCGGTGGTGCTGCCTTTCCTATCGTCGGCCAGGGTTTTGGTCAAGGGGGTGAAGGGAAATGAACCCAAGGTCATGTCAGGGGAGGGGGGAGGAGTCTAAGCTTTTAGTAAACAATACGCCAACGTGGAATGCCAACATCACCAGTGGAAGGGCAAAAATGTGACAAAATGGCGCCGGAACCGCTTCAGCCAGGATAGGGACCAATTGTGTCTGGAAACAACAGTTGTAGGACCAAAAATATGTGAAAATAGTTTAGAACATTTTGCGTATTTTAGGCAGGGATCATATTCCTATTCTTTATACTAATACAACATTTTCTCTCTTTTTTTGACAAAAAAGCATGACGTGCTCTTTATATATCAATGGAGGTCGACCATAGATCGACCACGGGAGTAAACAGAGTTATCAAGAAACACAAAGCGGAAAACAAAGAAAAAACATGAAAAGTAAAGGCACAAATCACGGAACGTCATCCGATCAAGAAAGCAAGGCACCAATGTCAATCATGCGCCAAAGAGCTGCCTCGCTCCTAATCACCAGCACAAACCCAGCAGCCGGGCTGCTCTTGGCCTTGAAAATTTTGTTGTTGCGCTCCTTCCAAATCGACCAAAGAGACAGCAAGAAAAGGGAGGTATCCCCGCTGGCGACGAACTTGTTTAAAGTGTGCTTTGCGACGACAATTCTGCCTCAAAGTTTTTTTTAGGAAAAACAATAGATCAATTATCCACTGCAAATTTTATTTAAAAAAAGGTGAGCAAATACACTGTACAATAGCCGATAACTGAGGCCAGGGGGTTTCCCTCCTTTTCGAAAAAAATAGCCTATAACCAAAAGTTATCATGGCTATCTATCTAAATGAATGAATCCAGTTCTGAAAGTGATGATACTCCATTCTCTTAGCCTTATGAAATACAAGGTTTAGCTCTTCCTTAAAGATCTGCCGACACCTAAAGAGTGAGGGGCTTATATTATTGAAGATATATTCATTCCACACTCTCCAAATGCTCCAACAAATAAGTGCGGAAATCTCCGTGTGAAATGGCAGGTGGAGCAGTCGCTTGAGTTCTCTGAACTTCTGATGAACATTCTGCTTTGGAGCAAACTGAGGGCATATGTATCTTCAGCAGGCAAGAGCAAAAGTGCAGGTGAAAAATATGTGATCCCTAGTCTCCATATATATCCCCTGATAGAGGACACACTCATACGAGGGGAGATGGAAATTTTTCTGATGCAGCATAGCTTTGGTATTGAGTCTGTTAATCAGTAACAGCCAGATGAAGATTTTGTGTTTAAGGTGACAACATGAGTCCCATACCCACCCAAAGGTAAAAGGGATTTGAATATGATCAATGAGGTGATCATAAACCAGACTGCGGCTTCTCGATAATAAATCTCTTCAGTTTGTTAATCCCCATATGCACCGAAGCTAATCTGCCTCCCTATTCTTGTGCTATCGAATCTCTTCAGTTTGTTAACTCCCATATGCACCGGATTAGCTTTCTGCCTCCTTTCTGTGCTATCGGTGACCAAACAAATAACTAAGACGACAACAGCACTACAGAAATGAAACAGTGGAAACAGCAGATATCCGACACATCTGTACAGTACCGATTGTTCCACTTTTCAATAGCTGTGACGTTCTAAAAACATGGCCACCCCTGACAGCCTATTACTCATGGCGGACATGCCTCCGGGACGTCCGGGCGACTCGTTTCAAAGAAACAGGAGTCCAACAATACAAGGCAAGCAAACGAATTGAAATTCATGGCAGAAGAGACATTTCTAGTTCAACATTGCATCGACAGTATGTTTCAGTAACTTGCATCATTATGCAGGTGAAGTAGCCATCTACTAATTAACCAGGAATCTACTAGCCAACACATACTTGAGACTGGAATCGTGGAATTCATTTTGGATTGCAGAAACCAACTTGTTTTGCCGACACAAAATTGGGTATATGAATTCAATATCAATTTCCATGAAATCATACCTACACCTAACCTCAATTTCTTTCTAGGAAGACATCATTTCTTTGAATCTGTCGCTCATTCTACAGATTCATGTGACAGACAAATATGATTTTGAATCAAATTCAACCAAATGAAATCTTATAAAAGAATTAATAATCTTATAAAAGAATTAATAATGAAACGAGGATACCAAATGAGCTGTTGCAGATTTTGTTCTTGCTTCAAAGTTAACAGCAACTTGACTAATAAATAGTTTGTCAATTCCCATATGTACCCGATTAGCTTGATTTCTGCCAGTACACCTTCAATATTCGGCAACGTCTTCTGCCTACTCATTCTTGTGTTCTTCGAGAACATGCAAATACTAAGAACCACGACAACAGCAGTACAGAAATGAAACAGTACGGCCCCGCTTGGGAGCTTTGTAAAAATTTCCAGCCGTGAATGCTTACAGGTGTAAATCTCCGGTACCAATAAAACTCCTGTAATTTCAATCCCCGTGTAACTGATGTTTGGGAGATAATGGTAGAACAGGAGCTGCGCGCCGCGCGGCCGTATCGCGTCGATTAGCTTCGGCCTTCGTCAAGCACCAGCAGGAGCTCTACGGATCCGCACGGCAGCAGCAGGAAGCTCCAGCGGAGGAGCTTCCACGCAGCATTTGAAGAACCCACCAGCCGGCGGCGGACAGCTCTGCCGGCGCACATGGCGTGCGGCGGCGATGGCAGGCATCGCTAGCGGGGGAGCACAGGAAGGGGACAGAACTAGCTAGGCAAGGAGAGCAGCGGCTCCCGACGGAGGCGGGGGCAGATCTGCCTCGCCGACGACGCGCGCCGCCGCCTCGCACAAGCCTCCATGATTTCTAGGGTTCTTCCGTATTTCTTTCCGGGCCTGAGGAGGTTTTTGTAATCTTTCTCGTGCATCTCAGGGCAATACGAGCGGAAAAGGATTCTTGAAACAACTAACCAATCCGTTTTGGATCACGATCGGAAATTTTCTGGGCTCTGTAAGTTACACCGGTAATGAGCCCAAAAACGGCCATCCAAGCAGGCCCGTAAGTTACACCACATCTGTACATTACCAGTTGTTCTGGCCGCCTTTAAAGTTTTCTTTTCTCCCCTTTTCAAATTGCAATAGCTGTGACGTTCTAAAAACATGCCACCCCTGACAGCCTATTACGGCAGCCGGGCTGACATGCCTCTGGGACGTCCCAGCGACTCGTTTCAAGGAAAGGGGAGTCCAAAAATACAATGAAACAGAGAGACATTTCGAATTCAACATTGCATCAACAATATGTTACAGCAAGTTCCATCATCATGCAGGTGAAGTAGTCATCTAGGAGTACTAATTAACTAGGAATCTACTAGCCAACACAAAAGCACCATCACCATTACCAGGAATGTACGTACTAGCCAATACGAAAGCACTATCAGCATTACCAGGAATTCACTGACAACACAAAAGCATTAGGGCCTGATTGGAAGCCTGGTTTCGAGCGAAAATACCGGCATATTAGTGGGGGCTGGAAAAAAATTCGCCCCAAGCCCAAAATCCCGCTTGGATGGGCGTTTTCGTTTTTCTTTCCGAAAACAACCACGGAGGTGGGCAGGTCCGAAAAACTTTCATGGACTTATCGAGAGACGACGGGCGCCGCCAGCGACGGGAAAGAACCCTAGAAAGCGCGCACCGGCGGGGTCTGCTCGCGATGTCTGCCGCAATCGCCGCACGGCCGCGGAGCCCTCCGCCGCCGGCGGGGTCTTCGAGTGGTGCGCACCTAGCGTCGCTCTCCTTCGACCCTAGCTTGCCGGTGCCTCGTCCGCTCCTCCGTGGATCCGTCCAGCTCCTGCTGGTGCTCGACGACAGTGCGGCCACATTCATCAAGCTGGCTTCTTCAAGTACTTCATGGATACAGTAGCTCAACTTCTGCTCCATCGTTTTCTTCCAAACATCAGGTTTACAAGGAAAATAAATTACAGGAGTTTCATTCGTACACACAGATTTGCGCCCGTAAGCATCTACGGGTGGAAGTTTTTACAATGCTCCCAAGCGGGGCCTTAATGGTGCGGCGTACCGACATCACGGAATTCAGCAACAACTGCCATCCTTTGCACTGATGATATGGACTTTCAGCGTGCACCTCTGATTGTTCAACCGTTCAAATAGGCATATATCACCAATCTTAATATCGTTTTCTTCGACAAACTTTTGCCATCCATTTTCAAACCTTCTGTCGATGAGCAATCCAGGACTTCTGCCACGAAGATTTACTGGCCAGTTCTCACCAAGTCGCTGAAGCCACACGCTCTGCTCATCTCCAAGATATTTCTGACCATACCAGTTGGGGACAGTCTATTTACATATTTGAGCAAAAGAGTCAGTACAAAATATCATTGAAGCGTGTTGTGAGTAAAATAACATGCAACTGCTTCACATATGACAGGGGAACAACTTTATACCATTGAGACTAGTGTTTTTCTCAATAAACAGCAGTTTAAACATATCTGCGCATAATCGAAGCATGAGCATGACACACGTTCAAAAATAAAATATGGAACTCACCAGGCGGAACCCTGAAACAACATTGACTCTGCTCATCACGGCAACAAAGATGGGGATGTCTGAGTGCAAACATTGGACCTCCTTCTTCACCTGCTCCGCCTGAATTGGAGTTAGTTTGGTCACACGTGTGGCAATGTAACCATCCTTCAACTGCTCCTTCTGAACTCGATGCATTTTATCCTTTTTCTCGACAGCGTAATTGTAACAAGGCACAGCAGCATGACCCTCTTCAGATGAGAAAGAATCTCCTGTGCCTAGAAAAGAGAACAACTACTAAATATAGCTATAAAAGATAAGTAACAGATATAATTTGCAAGGAAACATATATGTATGAAGAAAAACTGAGACCAGATGACTCAGAGGAAGAAGATTTCAACGCGGTCTTGTTGCCCTGATTTGACTTATTCCTTTGAAGCCGTCGTTGTCTTTTCATCGGTGGCATCTGCATTGGTGAACGGTTCACAGTTTTGCTAGAGGGCTGCATTTGCATAGGCTGAGGATGAACTTGAGATTGAGTCACCGTTTCAGTGAGCGACTGCATTTTCTTGGTCTTATGACGACCATGAGAACGGTCCATGGTTTCAGCATGTGGTTGCATTTGCATTGGCTGGCAATGAACACAAAAGCGGTTCATGGCATCGTTAGGCAATTGCATTTGCATGGCCTGAGGATAACCATGAGAGCGGCTCACATTTTCAGTCGCATCTGTGTGCCTTTCTAGTACATGAGGCGGCAAAGCATCCTCAATGACAGATAATGCTTTCTCACGGCCAAGTTTGTCAAAGATTGTGACACTAAACTGCGAGCTTCCATTGTATCTGAATATTATGGATTCACCCATCTGAAGATCAAAGTTTTCAACGAATTTCCCCCATCCTGCCATGAAGACAAGCTCTTCTTGGTCCTTGGAAACTCCAATAGTATAACTGTATCCATTGCGTGTTTCCAGTTTGATCTCTCCTCGAATCTCGCCCTTCAAACGCTGCACAAATTCTTGTGGGACGATCTGCAGAAACAAGTTTCGAAAGATTTTGCAAAGCATAGTTTATGAACAAGATTCAAAAGAAACTCACTATAATCATAGTGTATCTTTGTCTCTTTGATGTCTGAATACATAGAAAATCACAGAAAATGAAACAAAAAACATAGCATCTTTGGAAGAAAGAAAACTAAGAACGTTGAGAAAAACATGATATATTTAGTTTCAATTGTGACCAAATGGTCTCATGCTAGTGGCTTGAATTTTTGCACCAAATTACCATGAGAGATGACCATAAATTATGAAGACCTATAAAGTAGAAATTACAAATGTAACTGGTCCTTAGAAAGCCAAAAAAACATATATGTACTATACTTATAAATAGGAGTTGGTTAGTCACAGTTCAACCATGTCTTCCACATTTTTTCCCCACCTTGCTAAAAGATCTCTTAACGAAATAACTAACAGAGATGGGATGAAGCTTCCGACAACTTTTTAATTTGCGAAAGACCGACAAACTAATTTGACAAAATCCTACAGGTATATATATAACGAGAACGCATGGAGCATGACGTGTAGCACGATGGAACTTGGATGAGTTGGGTGGCATAGAAAGGAGTGACAACAATGGGTAAACACAATCGGTTTTGTAAATTTGATCCACAGCAAGGCAAGGGTATTTAGCTAGTGTTATAACATAAGGGAGTGGTACTTTAATTGAATCTGAATATACTATGGGTTATCACTTACCATCTCATGCTGAAAATCACCCATCATAAACATCAAGAAATGTTTTTCTCGATCATCCAACCCCCGGTAGTCCAGTTCATCCCGCCATTTGCATCTTCCACAAGGTGCACCCATGTTTTTGCCTTTGTTGTGCACGGTTTCAGTAGCATCTGTGTGCCTTTCTTGTATACGAGGCGGCAAAGCATCCGCAATGACAGATAATGCTTTCTCACGGCCAAGTTTGTCAAACATTACGACACTAAACTGAGAGCTTCCATTGTATCTGAATATTATGGATTCACCCATCTGAAGATCAAAGTTTTCAACGAATTGACCCCATCCTGCCATGAAGACAACCTTTTCTTGGTTCTTGGAAACTCCAACAGTATAACTGTATCCATTGCGCGTTTCCAGTTTGATCTCTCCTCGAATCTCGCCCTTCAAACGCTGCACAAATTCTTCTGGGACGATCTGCAGAAACAAGTTTTGAAAGTCTTTATTTGCAAAAGGGTAGCTTATGAACAATATCCAAAAGAAACTCGCTGTAACCGTAGCGTGTCATTGTCTCTTTGATGTCTGAATACATAGCAAATTAAAGAAAATGGTAAAAAAGCATAGCATCTTTGGAAGAAAGATGAGAAAAACATGATATATTTACTTTAAAATATGACCAAATGGTTTCATGCCAGTGGCTTGAATTCTTTCACCAAATTACCATGAGAAATGACCATAAATTGTGAAGACCGTGCTTAGAAAGCCAACAAAATCATATATGTATACTACTTATAAATAGGAGTTGGTGAGCCACAGCCCCACAGTTCATCCATGCCTCCCACAATTTTCCCCACCTTGCTAGAAGATCTCTAACAAAATATAAGTAACAAACTGATACGGGATGAAGCTCCCCACAAACTAATTTGACAGCATCCTAAATGGGTAAACACAATTGCTTTTGTAAGTTCGATCCATAGTGGCAGGGGTATTTAGCTAGCGTTATAACATAAGTCATAAGGGAGTGGTACTTTAATTGAATATATATTGGTCATCAGTTACCATCTCATGTTGAAAATCACCCATCAAAAACATCAAGAAATGTTTTTCTCGATCATCCAAATCCCGGTAATCCTGTTCATCATGCCATTTGCATCTTTCACAAGGTGCGCCCATGTTTTTGCCGACCTGCAGTGCAAATAATAATTCTAGTCAAATTTGTGGCTGGATATGAAGTCATGAACAATACGTAGACGTGTAGCTGGCCTGATTTATGCGATCTAATATGCATTTTTACTTCTCTTGTTAACCTGTAAGATGATCTGACCGGATACAATGAGAGGATTTGCGATTGAAACTGATGCAATCTACCATACATACGAACTACATAATCAGATTCAGATGAGAATTTGCAATGCAGAACATGAGATGGACAAGGAACCCAGCCGGCACAGCTATCTAGACCAGCCGACCCGATTTCATCCCCAGTTCGCCGGCGACATCACGCCGCCTCTTCCTAGTCTCCCGAAGCCTCATTGACAACAACGCCGCCCCGCCCCTCTGCGAACGGACAGCTCGGCATGGGATTCCCTGCCTCGTCTGCGCTCGAGCCTCGATAAATCCGATGCCCGATTTATTCACCGCGGGCCTCGCCGAGCACGCGTGCAACAACGGTGTGGCATCCATGGCCGTCGCCGATGTCCCACTCCTGTATCGACCTTAAGACGGATCTGTCCCTAGCCACTTCCCCACTCCACTTGTATAGATGTGCTCGTCCTGCCACTCCTCATCAGGCGCCACACAAGAATTCCAGGTGAAAACAAATTACTAGCTCGGTACGAGCGCATCCAAGAACCCAAAAGGTAGCCCCCGAAAAATATTTACAGTGCAGTGAAATCAAACAGGGGGAGTTGTTGAAGAATCTTTTTAACGCGCAACAAACTAGAGAATGGCAAGTTCTTCTATTACCGAGAAAAGCTGTACACAGGAATCGACCTCATCATGGTTGTGATCGGACTGTGCTAGCATGAAATTTTATCTAGCTTTCCTTACCTTGCTTGTTGATCCACCAACTTTGCTTTCCTCGCGGTCGAGAGAGCCAGTTTGAGGGCTGCACCAACGTAGTACTAGTATTGTTTTGGGTCAGTTCATATGAAAACGAGTCGTTCCAACAATATCGATGCGTTGTGTGAGTGTGTCCGAGCCGGAACTGCTCTACAGCCAGGACGACATCATCACGGTCAAAATGAATCCAGCAGGGCAATGTGTAGAGTAGTTGCCGCCTGCTGCGACTCATCACACAGTCGCGGGGTTGGCCTCCACGTAGTCGTCTGACATGCATCTACAGCCTACCGATTAGGACATGCATCCCTTCGTATTTCGCCGTGCAGGGTGTAGTCATGTCCGGTCACTTCCACCTGAAAAAGGCGCATACGCAAGGGAGTAAATTCCGGTGAACGGAACAGCGGCGCAAGGCGAGAGAGCATCTCCGGATCCTCAGATTTTGCCGTAAAATGTCTTTGTTTTTTTCAGTTTGGGAAGCAAGCGGACATGTGTTCATCCGCTATCCGTCCTCGTCACCCAATGGCGTCCCAAAATTCCTCCTCCAAATTTTTTTCGTTTTTTTTTTTTCTCCCTCAGTCCCAAATTTTAAACAATGTGTTAGAATATTTTTATATCAGCGCTTATAATTTGTATTTTGGTACAAGAAAACATCGAGTTGTGACGTCAGAATTTTGTCTCCATCTCCCCAAAATAAAAGCAAAATTTATCCACATCGACCTATATTCTATTCAACATGAACATAGCACAAGCCCATATATTCAGTGAGCTGCTGTCCACTCTGCAACATTCTAGATTCCATGAATCAATCAACGCAGCCAGGAAGAAACCTACAAGATTAACACCCATGTAAAGCGATTTTATTCCAGTGAGATGAGGTAGAGTTGTGCACACACACGTAATCGTGAACCGCACGAGAAGTTGTTGAGGAACCTGATCCGTTGGGGATTCCTCGACCATGAGTCACTAGTGCTGCTCGGTGCTGTGTCGTGGAGCCGGAGGAGGGACCGGAGGAGGCGCGCGAGGGAGGAACCAGAGGGAGGCGAGCGGCGCGGCGCGGTGAAGCTGGCTGGCGGCGAGGCTCGAGTAGAGGTGGCCAACAAGGAGGTCGACCCGCCCCCTCCGCGAGCCGGGCACTGCATCGATCTGGAGCTGAGGAGGACGCCGCCGAGACGGTCGAGGCATGGGGCGCGGTCTCCGGCGAGGCAGGCACCGATCCATGGCCGAGGTAGGCCGTGGCGGCTCGCGCGGAGGGAGATCGAGGCTGCTGCTCGTCGGCGGGAGCTGCGAGGGGCTCCTGTGGGCCACCGCGCACGCGAGACGAGAGAGAAGGGAAAGGTGCGCACGAGCGGAAAAAACAGTGGGCCAGGCCCGGACAAACGGACAAACGGACAGGGATCTGTCCAGACAAAAAAACCAATTTGTCTATTTGAGGTATTCCATTGGGATCTGTTTTTTGAGCCAATATTTCCATTTGGGATAACTTTGGTGTATCCCATTGGAGATGGTTGACATGTGGAGAAGAGGCCCAGTCCCAGCCCACCATGCTGTTGACCGGAATTGTGTCATGCTATGCACATCACCATTCTTTTAACCGTACGCCCAAGACATATTCATACATCAAGGAAAAAAAACAAAGTGCGGACTTAAATGCAAACGTACGAAAATGAATACTCGTACATGCATTAATTCGTCTGATCAGACCAAGTTCAAGTTTTAATAAATTCTGAAAAAATCTCAAATTCTATTCATGAAGTGGGGATGAAAATAGTCTCACCTTGCTAATTTAGAGTGAGAGAGACCAACATATAAGTGATGTTGCTTCTCACCTAATAAGCAAGTGAGTAAAGAAAATCCCCACGCGCGCTCCTCCTCCTCCTCCTCCTCCGCTCACCTCGCCTCGCCTCCTCCTCCTCCTCCTCCTCCTCCTCCTCCTCCTCCTCCGATCGAGTTCGAGCCGTGTCGTGTCGTGTCTCCGGTCGGTACACCACACAACCGAGTTAGGGTTTCTCCTGTCTCTCGCTTTTGCGCTGTTGTCGTATTCTACTCCATCCCGAGCGCCGCCGTGCACTAGCAATCGGGAGAGCAGGTCTCCGGAACTTTTCGCCTTTGTGATCCTGTACGGGAGAGGGCGAATAAAGTTTTTGGGAAGCGCTCCGCACGACTGCTCGCTTCCTTGCAACAACGGGTCGTCTACCTCCTCGAGCCGGAGGGTGCGCGACGCGCCGCCGTCTTCTTCGTCAACAACTTCGTCAAGCTAACGCAACATCAACGGCTTCTCCACCTCGACAGTACGTAATCCGTGATCCAATCTACAGTTTAGCTATGATCTGCGAGTTCATATTGCTGATCTTTGGGTTGTTTAATACTTCTAGTTTTTTAGATGCATCTGTTAGTTGCTACTGTCGTCATGATCTATATTCTGGAATTATTCATTGAATTGTTATTCTCGAAATTGCTTAATTTTCAACAATCCAAAAACCTTATTGTAGGCAATTTCCTGATTTAACTATATATGGGTTTAGCCAATGCATTGAAGCCGGATAAATTTTCGGGATGTACTTCAAGATATGGCAATTAAAGGCCATGCTCTGGTGGCAGACTCTAAAAGTACTCTGGGTGACAGACGGCAAACCTGAGGGAGATTTATCTGAGGAAGCTCAGAAAAATTTCTAGGATGCCAATGTTGCCTTCAGAGGGTGCATTATGAGTGTTCTTTCTGACCGTCTTTGTGATGTGTATATGCACATAGAAGACGGGAAGGAGCTGTGGGATGCACTGGATGCTAAATTCGGTGCAACCGATGCAGGCAGTGAACTGTATACCATGGAGTCGCTGAATGACTACAAGATGGTGGATAACCGTTCTGTAGTTGAACAGGCGCATGTGTCGTGGTGGTGTCACGGCAGATGCCATAGGATGGCTTAACTTGGGGCCGATGGACGAAGGAGGAACCGGAGGAGGGAGGACGTGAAGGGAAACACACACAAATCACACAAGCACACACGGATCTACCTAGGTTCGGAGCCCTCTTGCAGAGGCAAGACTCCTACTCCTGCTTGGTTGTATTAACCGAGATAGGCAAGCTCAACAATGTCGCTCCTTGAGCTGTATCCTTGAGGAAGAAGAAGAAGAAGGGGAAACCCTAGTTGTATAAGTGCACCGTCCCTTCCTACAGAGGGGCAAGGTTCTATTTATAGGCCGCCCATGTCACACTGCCATGTGGGCTGAGTCTAACGCCATCTTCCTTGAGCCCCGCCAGGCACGCGGCTTGGTTCCCTCCCGGTAGCACCGCAAGGGACAAGACAACTTAACTTTTCCCTGTCACCCTGCAGAAAGTACCGCTATCCTCTGCCGGCTTTCGTCAGAGATTCTCTTTCGGTGCTTCCTCTCTGCAGTCGCCTGACGCCGGTACGCAGGCGCTGACTGCTTTTCTAAGATGATGATGGCTCTGCTTTACTTTGCACCGTGTGGTCAGGATAAGACTGTTGAGAGATCTCGGCAATCACTGAGATCAAGGTGCTCGTCCTTATCCTGCAAACTCATAAGACAAAATAGTTATGCCGGCATACGCCCGGGATGCCGGCTTAGTTTTAGTTTTGACTTTACGATTCCGGCATATATAACTATGCCAGCATTGCTTCCGTCATCTCGGCTAGACTTGTGTCGCCATGACCCTACCCGGGGTCATCCCCCCGATAGCATGAGATACAGATCATTTTGAGAGAGCTCAAACTTCTCAACTGTGAATTGCCCGACAAGTACGTGGCTGGGTGCATTATTGCAAAGTTAGCTCCTGCGTGGAGGAACTTCGCCACGTCTCTGAAACACAAGAGACAGGATATATCAGTTGAAAAACTGATAGCATCCCTTGATATTGAAGAGAAAGCTCGGGCTAAGGACACCACTGAGAAGGCTGCTGATTTTCTGTCTAACGCCAATATGGTACAGAGGAATTTCGCGGCAACAGAAAGAACAAAGGGAAGAAGTCCGCTGTTGTTAACAACAACAAGCCTGCGTAGACCACTACCTTCAAGAAGAAGAAGAAAGTAAACAAAGGCGAGTTGAATTGTTTCGCCTGTGGAGAGCTCGACCACTTTTCCAGAGACTGTCCTGATCGTGCAGATCGGAGAGGGAAAAAGTGGCAGAAGACTGTCAACATCTTGACCGCTAGCAACACTGACACGTACGGTATTTTACCTACTGTTATTTCAGTATTTCAATCTCCATGTTGGTGGATTGATACGGGCGCTAATGTTCATGTATGTTCTGACATCTCTTTGTTAACTTCTTACCAGCATGGAAGGAATTCAACCGTCTTGATGGGGAACGGGTCGCATGCAGCTGTTCGTGGTGTTGGTACGCTCGATCTGAAGTTTACTTCGGGGAAGATCATGCGGCTAAGGAACGTGATGCATGTCCCCTCCAAGAACAAGAATCTCGTTAGCGGTTCCCTTTTATGCGGAGATGGTTTTAAGGTAGTTTTAGAGTCTAATAAAGTAGTTGTCTCCAAACAAGGACAATTATTGGTAAAGGCTATGAGTGTGGAGGCTTGTTCCATTTTTCTCTTCCTGATTTTAGTGACATGTCAGTGAACCATATTTGTGACAGTGTTAATGATGATGCAAGTATTTGGCACTCTCGTTTATGTCATATTAATTTTGTTTTAATTTCTCGGCTATCCACTATGAGTTTAATTTTTACTTTCACCATTGCCAAAGGTTCTAAGTGCCATAGTTGTGTGCAATCAAAGCAACCTCAAAAGCCCCTCACGGCGGCCGAGGAGAGAAATCTGGCACCTCTAGAACTCATACATTCTGATCTTTGTGAGATAAATGGTGTGTTGACAAAAGGTGGAAAGAGATATTTCATGACATTAATTCATGATACTACTAGATTCTGCTATGTCTATTTGTTGCGAACTAAAGATGAGGTTTTAGACTACTTTAAAATCTATAAGGCTGAAGTTGAAAATCAATTGGAGAGAAAGATCAAACGTTTTAGGTCGGATCGTGGTGGCGAGTATTTCTCCAATGTATTTGATGAGTTTTGTGCGGAACATGGTATTATTCATGAGAGGACGCCTCCCTATTCTCCCCAATCAAACAGCGGGTTGCCGAGAGGAAAAACCGCACGTTGACTGACTTGGTGATTTCCATGTTAGCCACTGCCGGTTTATCTAAGGCATGGTGGGGGGAGGCGCTACTGACTTCATGTCATGTCCTGAATAAATTTCCAAACAAAAATAAAGAGAATACCCCCTACGAGGAGTGGATTGGAAGAAAACCATCACTTTCTTACTTGCGCACTTGGGGATGTTTGGCGAAAGTCAACGTTCCAATTCCCAAGAAACGCAAGCTCGGACCGAAGACAACGGATTGTATCTTTCTAGGCTATGCTCAGCGGAGCATGGGCTATAGATTCATAGTAGTTAAATCCGAAGTACCTGATATGCATGTTGATACTATTATGAAATCTCGTGATGCAACATTCTTTGAGAATATTTTTCTTATGAAAGATATGCATAGCATTGCTAGAGTTTCTTCTGAAATATTTCCTGAGTCTAGCATACCTGAATCTAATACATTTGATAGTGAATCTAAACATCCCAAGGATGATGCTGAGAAGGATGACAATGTAGCTGCTTCCAGGAGTAAGAGACGAAGGATTGCAAAATCCTTCGGTGATGACTTCATTGTGTACCTTGTGGAGGATACTCCCAAAACCATTGCAGAGGCATATGCATCTCTGGATGCAGATGACTGTAAAGAAGCTGTCCAGAGTGAGATGGACTCCATTCTTTCTAATGGGACTTGGAAGCTATCTGAACGACCCCACGGTTGTAATCCAGTAGGCTGCAAATGGGTGTTCAAGAAGAAGCCAAGGCCTGATGGTACTATTGAAAAGTATAAGGCATGGCTTGTGGCGAAAGGCTACACTCAGAAAAAAGGCGAAGATTACTTCGATAGCTATTCACCCGTTGCTAGGCTTACTACCATTCGAGTACTACTATCCCTGGCTGCCTCCTATGGTCTTATCGTTCATCAAATGGACGCAAAGACAGCTTTCCTTAACGGAGAGTTAGAAGAGGAAATTTACATGGATCAGCCAGATGGATTTGTGGTAAAGGGTGAAGAGAGAAAGGTGTGCAAGTTACTAAACTCTTTGTATGGACTAAATCAAGCACCTAAGCAATGGCACGAGAAGTTTGACATAACTTTAACTTCCGCAGGCTTTGTCATTAATGAGGCTGATAGATGTGTGTACTATCGCCATGGTGGGGCCGAACGTGTTATTTTGTGTTTGTACGTGGATGATATTCCGATTTTTGGTACAAACATAAAAGTGATAAATGAGGTCAAGTTGTTTCTATCAAATTTCTTTGATATGAAAGATCTGGAAGAGGCTGATGTTATTCTTAACATTAAGCCAGTTAAGGATGAGAGTGTAATTACTTTGTTGCAATCCTACTATGTTGAGAAGGTCTTGAGTCGCTTTGGTTTTACTGACAGCAAACCTTCACCAACACCGTATGACCCCAGCGTGATACTCAGAAAGAACAATGGAGAAGGGAAAGATAAATTGAGATACTCTCAAATGATCGGTCCCTTATGTACTTAGCTAGCGCTACGAGGCCTGATATTTCTTTTGCTATGAGCAAATTGAGTAGGTTCATGTCAAACCCCGGTATAGATCATTGGTGTGCACTAGAAAAGATATTGCGCTATCTAAAAGGTACGGTGAGTTATGGAATACATTATTTAGGGCATCCAGCTGTGCTTGAGGGATATTGTGATTCGAACTGGATCTCTGAAGCAGATGACCTCTACGTCACAACCGGGTATGTCTTCATACTTGGTGGTGGTGTAGTATCATGAAGATCTTGCAAACAGACCATACCGACGAGGTCAACTATGGAAGCAGAGCTTGCTACTTTAGATACAGCCACCTTTGAGGCAGAGTGACTGAGAGATCTTTTGATGGATTTGCCGGTGGTTGAAAAACCAGTACCGGCCATTCTGATGAACTGCGATAATCAAACGGTTATTACTAAAGTTTAAAGTTCAAAGGATAATGCGAAGTCATCAAAATACGTGAGGAGACGTGTGCAGTCTGTCAGAAAATTGAAAAACTCGAGAGTGATAACTGTTACATACATTCAAACAGAGAAAAACCTGGCAGATCCTTTACCAAGGGACTATCACGTAATGTGATAGATTGCATCGAGGGAGATGGGGTTGAGACCCATGAACGTTGTGCCATAGTGGTAACCCAACCTATGTGATCGGAGATCCCGTGAAGTAGGATCTGGGAAGAACGAAGCTATCGGTATAACAGAGGAGAGTATGTTATAACCCTCTCTATGTGAAGATGTGCGACTCTCAAATTGTTGTAAGGCAGGTTGGTGACGTGCCTTAATTTGTTCATTGCAGCTATGAGTAGCGAAAGATGATGTCCTACAGAGTATTCTTGAAAGAACACAACTATATGAGTCCGACTATCTAACGTTGTAGTCTATGAGATTTGGGTGATCTCTAGTAACTCATGAAGAGACCACGGAGTACGACGCATATGCTCCACCCGCGGGGTAGACTACTGATAGCCCAGTATTGGTTAACTTTGAGTGAAATCTATTTCACGCCAGCTTGCAATTCAAGGCTTAGTCCATTGTGAGTGTGTATGGATGTAACTTAAAAGTCTAGGCAGAAGTTTAATTTAATATTCTCTGCTGAAACACTAGTATATAAACAAGTAGCGAGAACAGGCAAATCTCTAAATGGGTATTTGAGATCTGGTGGGGGATTGTTAGAAATTTGGTGGGCCTGATCAGCCCAAGTCCAAGTTTTAATAAATTCTGAAAAAAATCTCAAAGTTCATTCATGAAGTGGGATGAGGGGAGTGGGAATGAGAATAGTCTCACCTTGCTAGTTTAGAATGAGTGAGACCAACATATAAGGGATGTTGTTTCTCACCTAGTAAGCAAGTGAGCAAGGGAAATCCCCACGCGCGCTCCTCCTCCTCCTCCTCCGCTCGCCTCGACACGATGCGCGCGCACGTCGCGTTTTGTGGATCGTGTTCGAGCCGTAACGTGTCGACGTGTCGGTGCGGGGCCGGGCTTGTGACGTGTTGTGTCGTGTCGGTGCGGGGCCGGGCTTTTTATCTTTTTCTCACGCGCGCGAGGTATTTTTGGAATTTGTTACGGACGTGTGCAGATTTTGTGGAGTCGGTTCAGGTTTCTTAAACCGAACCGACCTATACCTGCGTGACTATATATACAGCCGTTCCGTCCCTCCGATCGGTACGCAACACAACCGAGCTAGGGTATCGCCAGTCTCTCGCTTTTGCATCGTCGTCGTAGTCTACTCCATCCCGAGCGCCGGCGTGCACCAGCGATCGGGAGAGCAGGTCTCCGAAACCTTTCGCCTTTGTGATCCTGTACAGGAGAGGGCGAATAAGGTTTTTGGGAAGCGCTCCACGCGACTGCTCGCTTCCTTGCAACAACGGGTCGTCTACCTCCTCGAGCCCGCGGGTGCGCGACGCGACGCCGTCTTCTTCGTCAACAACTTCGTCAAGCTAACGCAACAGCAACGGCTTCTCCACCTTGACAATACGTAATCCGTGATCCAATCTATAGGTTAGTTATGATCTGCGAGTTCATATTGTTGTTCGTTGAGTTGTTTCATACTTCTACTATTTTTGAGATGCATCTATTAGTTGCTATTGTCGTCATGATCTATATTCTGAATTATTCATTTAATTGTTATTCTCGAAATTTCTTAATTTTCCAACTGGCACGTCCCAACAACGAAGAAGAAACCAATAAATAAATAAACAAGAGAAAACACTCGATGTCATGATCTTCTTCAAAGCTGACTCCCGACTCCCCTACCCACGTCCGATTCACTCACCGACGTGCGCTCTCTCGACCTCACCGCGGCCCGACAGCGCTTGCCAGAGCACACGTGCACAAAAATGGCGTGGCATCCATGGCCGTCGTCGATGTATGGGTATGTTTGGTTGATGCCCACCATAGCCTTACCAAATCAGGGCAAAAATTGGCAAGCCAAATTTTTGGCCAACAATTCTTGAGCCCACACTTGACCAAAAAATTGGTAAGAATCTGTGAGAGAAGTTGGTGGATACTCACCAAAGTGTGCAGCTGGACTACTAAGTTAGATTTTCCAGTGTACAATTACACTAGATTTCATATAATGTGCAATCAACAGTCTAAAAATGTGCACCTTATCTCCTATAGACCGACAAAACAAACCAACAAAACAAAGAAGATAAGAAAAAACTTTATTAATTATTATCTAGTAGATAGGCCACAAAAAATATAAACACACATATATAGATGTGTATGAATTAACATAATGAGAATTTTTTTGAACACATTGGGTGAGGTGGGAGAATGCACCATACATTGTTGAATGTAAATGTGTACTCCCTCCGTCCCATAATTCTTGTCTCAAATTTGCCTAAAAATGGATGTATTTATTCGTAAAAAGCGTCTAGATACATGTAATATTTCACAAGAATTATGAGACGTAAGGAGTATGATATATAAACATGCAATTAACTTACCTACAGATTTTTGTTTCTGCGAGTGTAAACAGGTCCTGAAAACACACACACAAAACTAGATCGACGGATGTGAAAATACACCGCAGCTAGGATCACCTCATCACAGTCAAAATGAATCCACTAGGCAACATACAGTTTTCGCCGCGAGTCTGCGGCTGACGGGGTGGGCCTTCATGGCACGGCATCTGAACTAACTTAGTCCAGAGTAGGCCACTCTCAATGTTGGTCTCTTAGCACAATATTTTAGGCATTTTGTTTACATGGCATGTTAATTAATGAAAAAAGAGAGGGATGTTGTCTCTTGTTGGAGATACTACTCTTGCACGTAGACATAGGCAAAATCATTAATTCCTCCAATCATATGCAAACACAACTACTAAATTAATTAATACAACCTTGTTTAGAGACAAACAACTAAGAGAAAATACATTGTGGAGTTAGTCTCTTAGGCTGGCCATAGTGGGAGTAACATAGCTAGTATCACGCATTGCCACCTAGGCATTGAGATGGTGTGGCATATCCTTAAACGAAGAAAGAGATGGTAGTGGTATCATAATATGATATCAGTAGCATAGTGTTTCCCAAGATATAGTGTGTCTTGCAAACCAATAAATGAATGCACAATGATACCACACTTATGATACTATGCACTATGATGCTAGTAACATAGAGTAGTATCATATCCATGATACTACAACTGTGTTATTCCCACTATGACCATCCTTACAAAATATCATCACTTAAGATAACGTGCTAAGAGATAATGCATTGTGAGCCGTACAATCTTGCATTGTGTGCTGTAATAATCTATTTATTGTTTGATAATTGCCCTTTCTTCTTAGGGGCCCTTTGATTCAAAGGAATTTCAAAGTATTTTTAGGTCCTCTTTGAATCACAGGAATCCTAAAACGCAGGGTCAAGAAAAATGTGCCATGACATAGTGAATCCAATGGGAATTGAAAACACGGGATTTGGCAGTAGATGTTGTTTGGTTGTACCACAGGAAAAATGCAGTAATTTGCCCTAGCGAGTAGTAGATGTCATTGTTGTCATATAGACAAAGAAATTTTACAAGAGGTCTAGCCTCTTGCTAGAATTCATATAGGATTGGGGTCTAGGAAAGCAATCCATAGGAATTTTAGAGGACCAATTCATTTGAACCAAAGAGACTATTTAGGAAAAAAATCCTATGGGTTGTAACCCTATAAAATTCCTTTGGAGTTCCTTCAATCCAAAGAGGGCAAATTCCTATATTTCAATCCTCGGGAATTTTCTTGTGTGGATCATTTGATTCAGGGCTTATTCGGTTCATAAGATTTTGAAACCATAGGGATAGGAAAAGTAAAGGATTGGAATGTCATGCACACTGAGGTCCTACCTAATGCTTAGAATCGTTAGGAATTAGGCCAATTTGGACACAATTATTAGGAATCTGACATCCTCATTCCTATAAAACGAATGCTACACATAGAAAAAAATTCTAAGAGTTGAAATCATGTAAAAACCCTATGAGATTTCTACAAACCGAACAGGGCCTCAAAGGATTGCAAACAAAAGGAATTTTTCCTATACATCAAGTCCAACCTCTTTGTAAGAATCCTTTTGTGCACAATCAAACATCATCATATTACTGTAGTATTGAAAATGACATGCCACTTTGACCCTGTAATCTTGTGAATCAAAGAGGCCCTTAGAAAACTAGCCCTTGAAGAGAAGATAGAGGAATCTAAGAGAAAAATGAGAGAAGTCACGAGCATTTTGCTTGGAGAGAGGTGTGAGTGTCTGGTATGTATAGACCTAGAATAGAGCCGTCGTGAAAATAAGCGTTGGAAATTTAGGTTGAAACGGTGGTTTAGATGGTAGTTAAAAGATATTATTAAAATAATTGAGAGAAAATATAAACAACCTGTATATAAACAAGCTAGTCGAAAACTAGAAGATGTTAAAAAGAAATCTTTTTGGGCTATAGTTTATATGAAGATATACACAACCACGCTAATGCTACTCTTAGGGTGTGTTTGGTTGGGAGCCAACACTAGCCATGCCAAATAATTGGCAACCAATGAATTTTTGGCTCTTGTTTGGTTTGTTGCCAAAAATTTGGTTGCCAATGTGAAGTACTACTTCTCACTCACATATTTTTGTCAAATTATTGGCAAATTGTTGGTCAAAAAATTGACAAGCCAATTCTTGCCCACATTTGGTAGGGCTAGATTTGACACAAATCAGACACCCTTAGAGTGTATACAGACATACAGTATATCAACGTGTTTCTGTAGCCCCGAAAGAAAAGCAGGTTTTGTTTTAAATTAAACTGATCGGGTTCGCGACTTCGCGTGGTCTGTAAGTTGAATATACTTGCTGCTAGCCTGCTACGGTGCAGCGTGTACGTGTTTTGCCGTGCACTGTGTAGTCTCCTATCAAATGTCCGGCCGGTCACTTCCACGTGAAAAAGGACACTGGCATACGCAACGGAGTAAGCTCCGGTGAAGCGGTAGACGCTTAGGCCCTAGGCGTGACGTGAAGCGTGAACATAACAGCAGTCAGCAATGGAATAGTAGTAGTACACATCAGTCACCGCACTGTCAGAGGAGAGGAGGCTCTTCCAGCCCATGCTGCTGACTATTTGCATCGAATTCTATCATGCTGTTTATAAATTGAGGAAATCGCATTGGAGTTGGAGGTCATGAATTTAGCGGGTGGGAACATTTTAATCCAAAAACTTGCAAACCAATCATCTTATCCTTAAACGTGGTTAGAAAAATTACAGGGCATGTATTTATTTAATTAATTAATTATTTATGAAAAGAAACTATGGGAGTTGGACCGCTGGGGGTATTTATGGTTCTACCGTTAAGTTCTACTTTATGTGAGACGTTCTCCTCGGCTCCTCGCCTTCCCAATCCTTCGTAAAAAACCATTTCGTTAAGACACTTCTCAAGAAACCATTGCTTCCGTGCCATGGATAGTCATTTCGCTGTAAGATTTCTCAACGACTCAGCTATTGACATAAAATCGGTTAACCAAAGTTATATTTTTGTACTCCCACCTTTTCTCTGCGATCTAGAAAATCTGCAACTTCTGCTATGCTAAACTTCTGGATGTAGGTGTGGTGATAAGATGAGGAAGCCTTGTGAGGGATCGAAGGAGAAGGGTGTGGGTGGGGACGCACAGAAGCGAGCTAGCTGTTTCTTCAAAGTCATGATTGGTGATTTTCATGAAAGAATCGTAAGTTATCTCCAACTGCACTGTGTTCTTGGTACTTTTGTTTTTAATCATGCGTCCCGTGGTTGATCTAATTTCCTCTCGAATCAGAGAACGTGTGTTAGCAATACCATCACGTTTTTTCCCTGTACTTTTGGGTCCCAATGCCAAGTTCTTTAATCAGTAAATGAATTTAGTACTTCGCAATGGATTCATAGGCAGAACACCTTCCTTCCTGTCGATTAATCAGTTAATGAATTTAGTACTCCGCAATCATCTGATGGCTTTCTTCCTGCAAGACAGTGAATTTGGAACATATCAAAAATATTACAGATACAGCATAAGCCTCTGTGCAGCTGTGGTTCCTCATTAGAGCTGTTCTTTGTTTTAGGCAGTTTAGGGGGAAGTTTGTAAATGTGAACATATCATGATATCAACCATACTTTGATCTTGCTGTAGACCATACCAGATGCATTTGTGAAGAGGTTTAGTGGGAAGTTCGCATCAAATATTAAGCTGGAATCACCCAACGGTTGCACTTTCGATGTTCAAGTTAAGATTAGTTTTGACGAACTAGTCATTGAGTCTGGATGGAATGCATTTGTTAGTGCTCATGACTTGAAAATGGGGGATTTCTTGACATTCAAGTACGATGGGATCTCTGAAATGAAGGTTCTAATCTTTGATCCAAGTGGCTGCGAGAAAACACTTCCATGTCTTCCCATGAAAAATGCTACTCATGGTCAAGAACCAGATGACATCGCAAGCCATTTTCATGATACTCCCATGAATTCACCACAAACTGAAATCTCAAACCAAGGGAATAACACTGTGGATATAAGCTCATCTAGCTCTCCATCCAGATCGTCAGGTGAAAAATTATATTCAAACCTAGCAGCATTGTAGCATGTGGATTTACACTTCATTTACAATATAAATTATGGTTGTTTCTTCTTGGTATATTATAGGTTATGTTTCATCTTCAGAAGATGATCTAGAATCACTTTCTCCGAAGAGGTTAATCCTCTGCGGACGCACTCGCCCTACGGGTTCTCAGAAGAAAAGGCTGAAAGAGAAGATTCAGGCTATTCATTCAGAAATTCCCATCTATGGGTGCGTCATCAGGAAGAGTAGTATTCAAGGAACTCCTTGTACCATGGTGAGTTAAAAAAATAAAAATAAAAATCTATTAATAGATAACTTGAAATCCATGTTCTTGGATGGACACTGAATTTTTCTCTCCTCATCTTTGGTAATTTGTCCCAGTAGTCAATGCTTTTGAGTTGGAAGTTAGCATATTCAGTCATGTGCATTAAACACTTCGTAGAGAAGTACTCCCTTTGTTCCTTTCTATAAGACGTTCTAGGTTTGTCCTAATTCAAATTTCTTAAAGTTTGACAAATTTATAGAAAAATCTAACAACATTACAACTCTAAATTAGTTCTCTTATCTCCATAGTGTACTTATTTGATATTGTGGTATCTCTTCTCCTCAATATAAGATGTTTTAGGTCCTAAGTTTTATACCAAGTTTATAGAAAAATATAGTTAAACATCCACAGTATTAAATAAATATATTATGAAGAGTTGTAGAAGTTGGTAGATTTTACTATCAACTTGGTCAAGTTTTAAGAAGTTTGATTTAGGACTAGAACAATTTGTATTTAGGAACGGAGGAAGTGAATACTAGTGAATTTTCTATAAATTTAATTCAACTTTCTTTTACATAGGACAACGTTAGTACATTTTGTATTTAAAAAGGTAGGTAGTAATTTCTAATTTGCTTTACAACTAGAGACAATGCAAAATGCACTAGTTTTCTGGAAAGTGGACTGTTTGGAAGTAGAAGTTCTAGTTTTTCTAGTCCTATTTAATTTTTTGAATTGACGTCATTTAATACATTTATTTTCAGGAAATATGCAGAAAATATGCTGATCTATACCTTCCATTTGAGGATGAAACAATGAAGTTTCGACGCGATGGTAAGAGATGGTATGTGCGATGTTGTATTAGTAATTCGTACCAAGCCAAGAGTGCTAAAAGGCTCAAGAAAGGTTGGAGAGAGTTTGCGCATGACAACAATTTGCAGTTGGGAGATATCTGCCTCTTCAAGCTCCTGAAGAAAAAGAAGTACACTATGGGTTCCTCGAAAGAGAAGGAATACACTATGGATGTCCATATCATTCGGAAGTAATGAAATTTTCTAGACTGGTCTTCTCTGCTACGTCGTTTTTTTAAGGCCAACTTATTTAGTATAGTTGTAGTATTCTCTGCTACGTTGTTGTGGCCATTCGGAAGCGTCAACTTAATTTACCCCTCTGATACGACGTGTGATCTATGGTTGGTTACTTGGTTTACTTGCAATGTCCAACTTGAGTCATGGTTTTGTGCTATCTTTAATTTCGCATGATCATTGATGTGCTTTACTATATGACTTGGGATGATTAAAATTAACCTTGAAGTTTGACAGGAGAGTATTGCGTTGGTGCGAAATAAATAGCCATCACGTTGTTTTTTCTTTCCTTTAGCTATTTTAATTATTAGAAGCTAGCAAGACGCCGGCCATGACACACTGAAAGCTTGTTGCGACCAAGCTGACCAAAGAAACCAAGCGAACTAGATGTTGGGCTCAGCATGCTCCGTGTCGATGAATTTGTCTACACTATTGCAGAACATCACTTCACCGATGGCTCAACACTTACAGGCCTAAATGATACGTCAGGGCTTAAATCGAGCCTGCCAATGGTGAATGTCATCTCGCATCCTTAACCACTAATTGATGATGGGTCATTGTGACCTGCTAGTGGTGAGTGGTCGTGCCATGCACCTAGTGGTCCAAATCTGACGGGTTATTCAGTGTCCCGCTATAGTGATGAGTGGTCGTGTCATGCACCTAGTGGTCCAAAACTGACAGAGACACAACCACTTATGAGTCGTCCGTAGGACCCATCATTAGGTCCTTGGGATCATGAAGCAAACACTGGGTAGGAGCTTGCCGGCCCACTCGGGAAGACGAACCAGATGATGTTGGAGTTGGGGAAGACTTTGTCGGTTCTTCTAAAAAAGGACACCAAGAACATATTTGAACTCAAGAAAGGAAAAATAAAACTTGATGGACAAGGTTTCGAGGTTCGAAGGTAGGTGGGGAAGAAGAAGCATGTTGAAGAAACGACGGACGCGATCACCGATGCTTGAACGTCGCTCCTATGCCTACAAATGGCTCTGATTTTTTCTAGATTTCATGGGCATGCAGAGAGAGGCTCGATGGTGGTTCTCAGAAGAGATAACAGTTGGTGGAGACGATGACATCAAGACATAAGGAATGGGACGAAAAACTCTTAGTCTTGATTCTTGACATAAAGGCAACGTCTGTGTGGCATTCATTCATGGATGGCGTGCAAAGTTATGGTACAAACCATAGGTGGAACATAAGCGAAACAGAGAGGTGGCAAGTCATGTTCGCCGCACTCTAGGTGTTTGATGCGTTGCCTACTGCATGGAGAAGAAGACTTGATGCTAGGGTCCCACATGTCATAGAGAGAAGGTTTTTTCCTTCATTTTCGCTCTGAGCTGAGCCACTGTTTGATTTTTCTGGTGATTCAAACTAGGTCCAAATTCTTTTTTGACGAACTAGACAGGAGCTCTGTCATTTCATTTAAGCAAGGGGAAGTTCTGTACAAAGGAACAAGAGCTCCTGGGAAAATCAGAGAAGAAAAAAAGACAGAAACAAGCAAGGGAGGTCAACTAGCCAGCCTCTAGTAAACGCAAATCATCTCTAATTAAATTGGCCACAACATGAGCCTCTGCGATCTTCCTCTCAAAAATTCTCCTGTTTCTCTCTTTCCAAGTATGCCAAGCAATGTAGAGAGCAGCTGTTGCATTGTTCTTCATCTGAATTTTTGAGCTTGGCAATTTTGCTCCACCATCTCTTAAAGAAAGTCCAAATTCTAAAAACATTCGCGGACTATATATGGGCAGTAACTAACCGCTTTGAATATTTCTCCGATTTTTGAAGTGTTTTTCACTATTTTAAAATTCAAATATGTCAACGTGGGTTAGGAAGATGTAATTGTGGCAATCCATTGCAACACGCCGGACTTGGGCATAGATGAATGCATGTTTTTGTCGGACTTGGATGTAGACGAAGGTGCAACGCCAGACTTGAACTTAGACGAAGGTGCAGTTTTTGTGTGTGCATGTGTACCCGCAGTGCCCCAAACTCCCAACAAATACGTTTTCTTTTGAATACTGTAGCACTTTTGTACTCCCACAAGAAAACTCCCAACATATAGTAGAGTAATAATCTTTTGTAAATTGTACTATATGCGAAGGACAGCTTGTGGTACCGAGAGGGATTGCACATCGATTCGAGCAGTACAGTCTCGTGGAGTTCTATCGATTCGAGTGCGTAAGTTAATAATGTTGATCAAAGTTCATGTAACATGTGGAAAAGCGAAAACTTTGGGCTATTGTTGCATAGCCTAGCTACCTGGCACCTGTCCAAAAGTTAGAATGCGTAATTTATCGTCACGTGTAAGAGGGGCTCCGGAGGCGTTGACAAGTGTCCATAGGAAGCATCGCCGGTGCTATTTCAATGGGCGCACCTGAAGCTTCTGGCTTCTCTCCTGTGAATACATCCGTTGTATTAGGGCATCCAAAAGGGGAAGCACCGGTATTCAGCTCTCTTTTCTTTCCTATTTTTTCTCTCTCTTTTCGATGAACCATTTATCAAAATAATCTTTTTAGTTTGGACCCATCTGGCATAGTCATTTCTTCGTTAAACTATCTTCTCATATTTTTGATCCTTGTGTTATTCTGCGACATACCGTGTCATCATCTTTTTTCCACTCAACCAAAAAATAAGAAAGAGATTCTGATTAACTGGTACCCTTTATCGGAGATGTCCTTGTTGCCCCTCCTTTCTGATCTCTGGATCATGCAGAACATGGGAAAGAACTGCGAGTTCTGTACGGAATGGCAAGAGCATTGGTACTGGAGCCACATGGCTGATGAGAACAAGCACTTCTTCAAGTTTATGGTCGGGGACTTCACCGAAAGCATGGTGAGGAACCATCCCCAGCTTCCGTTTTCTTTTCTCCTTCGTTGTCCATGTATTTCAGTTACATTCAAGGAGTTTCTTGGAGACACAATTTTGGAATTGGTTGTATAGGCGTACTGGATTTAAGAAACCCACAATGCTTTTCTTTTAATTAAACGCTACGAAGTACTGTGGTACTATATTAAAACTGGATGTGCCTGAAGCCTTAATGTGATAACATGTGGATAACCAGATGAATCTTGATGCTAATTTCACTCTGCTCTAAGATTTCTCCTTGCATACCTTCCATGTTAAAGTGCCAAAAATGAAAGTTGTCCTTGTTGTAGAGCATACCCGACGAATTTGCAAAGAATTTCAATGGGCACATCTCTGAAGAGGTCAATCTGAAGTTCCCCAGTGGCAAATCTTGGAGCATTGAAGTAGCCAGCGATACTGGCGATGCAGTCCTCCTCCGGTCTGGATGGAAAGAGTTCGTCAGTGCTCACAGCATAGAGCAAGGGGATTGCCTGCTCTTCAAATAAATACAGTGGACCGTCCTCCTTTGATGTCCTGATGTTGGATTCCAACGGCTGCGAGAAGACGTCTCCCCACCCTGTCGAGAATCATGGCCGCGAAACAGCACAGAATTCTGCCGGAGTTGGAGGCCACAACCACGCTTTCAGCAAAACTCAAGACCGCGGACCGCCGATCGACGGTGAAGGTACTGGCTTGCAGATGACCCTTCACACTTCACAGAGACACTGGCAAGAGCATTTTCAGAGCATGTCAACGCGACCTGTGCCACGATATAGGTAGGTATCCCGATACTGATTTTCAGTGCATCGATTGGAATTTGGAAGCAAAGTGATGGTTTTAACTAATGTCGTAGATGGATGTATGTAATGTACCTGCAGAGCAAGCTCATTTAGCTAAAGAAGGCTATG